>NC_133952.1:7970334-8583437 GCF_031877795.1 Strix aluco | reverse complement strand
TACGCTCAGTGCATGTGTGGGGAGAGTGGGCAGAGCACCCACATGCTCAGTGCATGTGTGTAGGGGACAACGGCAGAGCACCCCCACGCTCAGTGCATGTACGGGGCAGCAGTGGCAGAGCACGTACGCGCTCGGTGCACGTGTGGGGAGCCCCAGCTGAGCACCCACCCGCTCGGTGAATGTGTGTGGGGACAACAGCAGAGCACCCACACGCTCAGTGCATGTACGGGGGAGCAGTGGCAGAGCACGTACGCGCTTGGAGCACCAGCTGAGCACCCACACGCTCGGTGCATGGCGGGGGGGGGCCTGTAGCAGAGCACCCCCACGCTCAGTGCACATGTGGGGAGCCCCAGCTGAGCACCCCCACGCTCGCTGCGTGGCGGGGGGGGCAATGGCAGAGGACCCACGCGCTCGGTGCACATGTGGGGGGACAACAGCTGAGCACCCACACGCTCAGTGCACGGGGGTGGGTGGGGGGGCGGTGGCAGAGCACCCCCCCGCTCAGCGGGCGCGTGGCCTCCTCCGTGCCTCAGTTTCCCCCTGCACCCACTTTTCCCCCCGCACAAGCGGCCGGGGCTGGGCTGGCACCCACGGGGTGTCCCCCCTCCCCGAGCCAGACTCCCTTGGGGTGCCGTGTCCCCCTTTCTTCGTGCGGGCGAGTGGCCACGTCCCCCCCTGTGTCCCCCCCCTTGTCCCCCCCCCTTGTCCCCCGTCCCCAGCTCCCGCTTAATCCCCCGGCGCTTGTTTGCACAGCAAAGTGCTGCCCCGACGGATTCCTCGCCCCGGCGGGCGCCAAGGGGGGGTGAGGGGGGCACCCGCCGGGGCGGTGCACACGCGTGTGCGCAGCCAGGGTGGGGGGGTGGGGGGGCGAAGGTGGCCGTGCAGGAGCGGGGGCCGGTGCACACGCGTGTGCGCGTGTTGGTGGCGCCGCCGAGGGCTGGCGCGTGGCAGCGATGGGGGCGCGGGCGCGTGTGCGCGGTCACGTGTCGGGGTGGACACACGTGTGGTGGGGTCACACGCACGGGTGCAGCCGTGTGTCGGTGTGCACGTGGGTTCCCGTGGCCGTGTACACGCTTAGCAGGGCACACGCGTGTGCACAGCCCCGCGCCGCCGCACACGCATGGCCCCGTGTCAGGGCACGCATGTGGTGGTGTAAACGTGTGTGCACAGTCACGTGGGGGTGTGCGCATGCATGCCTGTGTCGGGGCACATGTGTAATGGTGCAAACACGTGTGTACAGCCCCACACCACTGTGCACATGTGTCCCCATGTCGGGGCACACATGTAGCTGTGCAAATGCATGTGCACAGACACGTGTCAGTGCACACATGTGTTTCTGTGTTGGTGCACGCATGTAGTGGTGCAAATGCGTGTGCACAGCCACGTGTCCCCATGTCAGCACACACATGTAGTGGTGCAAACGTGTGTGCACATCCACACATCAGCATGCACGCACGTCCCCGTGTTGGCACACACATGTAGCAGTGCAAATGCATGTGCACAGCTGTGTGTCAGCGTGCACACGTGTCCTCATGTTGGCACATGCATGTAGTGGTGCAAATACGTGTGCACAGCCGTGTGTCAGCGTGCACATGCGTCCCTGTGTTGGTGTGTGCGTGCAGTGGTGCAAATGCGTGTGCACAGCCACGTGTCAGCGCATGTGTCCCCGTGTCAGCACACACATGTAGTGGTGCAGATGTGTGTGCACAGCTGCGTGTCAGCGTGCACACGTGTCCCCGTGGTGGCACACGCATGTAGTTGTGCAAATGTGTGCACAGTCACGTGTCAGCGTGCACATGTGTCCCTGTGTTGGTGCGTGCGTGTAGTGGTGCAAATACGTGTGCACAGCGACGTGTCAGCGTGCACACACGTTCCCGTGTTGATGCATGCATGTAGCGGTGCAAACATGTGTGCACAGCCGTGAGTCAGTGCGCACACGCGTCCCCGTGTCAGCACACGCCTGTAGTGGTGCAAACGCGTGTGCGCATCCACGTGTCAGCACACACACGTGTCCCCGTGTCGGCGCACACCCAGAGCGGTGCAACCGCCTGTGCACAGCCACGTGTCAGCGCGCACACGCGTCCAAGTGTTGGCACACGCGTGTAGCGGTGCAAAGGCGTGTGCCCGGCCCGCGCTCCCCTCGCGCACCCCCCCCCGTGTGCCTGCACACGCGTGTGCCCGCTGCCGTGGCGCCGCAGGAATGCGGTGGGTGGGTGATGAGCTCATCCCCCCCCCCGCGCTGACTGCACCGCACAGCTATGCGGCCTCGGCCCTGCCAGCACCCACCCGTGTGTCCCCCCCCCCGTGGTGGTGACGTGGCCTGGCACCCAGCGGGGGGGTGACGGGTGTCCCCCAGGTCACCCGCGGCACCCGGGGCTTGGCCGAGACCTCCTTCCCCGAGGACACGGTGGCCGACCACGTCGGGGGGACGCGGGGACGCCGGTACTACGAGCACCTCTCCGATGACGAGGACCTGGTGGCATCTGGAGGTAAGGTGGCACCGGGGGATGGGGGGTGGCAGTGGGGGGGGGGAGGGGGCTGTCACCGTGGCTGGGTGCCACCATGGCTGGGTGCCACCACGGGTGCCACTCGCGCCGTCCCCATTGCGGATGGCACCGGGACCTGGGGGTATGGTGGCATTGAGTGGGTCTGTGCCACCCTGGGTGGGTGTCACCATGGGTGGGTGTCACCAAGAGTGGGTGTCACCATGGCTGGGAGCCACTTTGGGGGGTGTCACCATGGGTGGGTGCCACCACGGGTGCCACTTACACCGTCCCCATTGCAGATGGCACCGGGACCTGGGGGTATGGTGGCATTGAGTGGGTCTGTGCCACCCTGAGTGGGTGTCATCATGGGTGGGTGTCACCCTGGGTGAGTGTCACCCTGGGTGGGTGCCACCATGGGTGGGTGCCACTCGCGCTGTCCCCATTGCAGATGGCACCAGGACCTGGGGGTATGGTGGCATTGAGTGGGTCTGTGCCACCCTGGGTGGATGTCATCATGGGTGGGTGTCACCCTGGGTGGGTGCCACCATGAGTGGGTGCCACTCGCACTGTCCCCATTGCAGATGGCACCGGGACCTGGGGGTATGGTGGCATTGAGTGAGTCTGTGCCACCCTGGGTGGGTGTCACCATACGTGGGAGGCACTTTGGGTGGGTGTCACCCTGGGTGGGTGTCACCATGGCTGGGTGCCACCATGGGTGCCACTCGCGCTGTCCCCATTGCAGATGGCACTGGGACCTGGTGGTAAGGTGGCACTGAGCGGGTCTGTGCCACCCTGGGTGGGTCTGTGTCACCCTGGGTGGGTGTCGCCATGGGTGGGTGCCACCCTGGGTGCCACCCGCGCTGTCCCCGTTGCAGATGGCAGTGGGGAGGATGGCAGCGGTGTCACCTGGCCGCCGGCGAGCACTACCCACGTACCCGGCAGCATCGGGCTGGCACCCACCGGTAAGGGGACGCCCTGGGGTGGCACCTGTCCCCTGGGTGTCACCCGTGTGTCACCGCTCTCAAGCTCTGTCTCCTCTTCATCCTCCTCTTCCTCTTCTTCCTCCTCTTCCTCCTCCTCCTCCTCCTCGGCGGGCAGCGCCCGGGCCCCCCCCCGCGCCGGCGGGCATGGTGGTGGCCGAGCCCGAGGACGACCCCCCGCTGAGTAAGTGGCACATTTTGGGGGACACCCCCCCCCTTGCTGCACCCCCACTTTTTTCCCTCAATGCCTTATACTGGGGGGGGGGACACTCTCAAATATTAGGGGGGCAGCTGGATGGGGGGGTCACAGCTGGATGGGGATCACAGAGGGGTATTTTCGGGGGTGCAGGTGCCACGCCCCCATTTTTGACCACACCCCCCCCCCCCCATTTTTGACACCCCCCCAGTTTATTTCCGGGCGCTGGTGAACTTCACCCGCAGCATCGACTACAGCCGGCAGCTGGAGGACCCCGAATCTGAGGAATTTCGGGAGATTTCCGAGGCTGTGGTGGATGCGGTGAGAGGGGGGTTACGGGGAGGGGGGGCTGCTGGGGGTGGAGGGCACCCAAGGGAGCACCCTGACACCCCCATTTTCTGCTTCGCCCCCCCCCATCAGCTGGAGTCGGAGTATTACAAGGTGCCAGGGGAGCAGGTGGTCAGCGTGGTCTTCATCAAGTGAGCTGGGGGGGTTTGGGGGGGCCCAGGGGGTTTTGAGGGAACTTGGGGGGTTTTGGGGTGCAGGTGGGGTTTGGGGGGCTGGGAGGTTTGGGGGTGCAGGGTGAATTGGGGGGATGGAGAAGATTTGGGCTGATTGGAGGTTGGGGGGCAGTGGGGAGGTTTGGGGGGGCTATAGGGGGGCTAGGGATGATGGGGAGGCTTGGGGGTGCGGGGAGGTTTGGGGGTGCAGGGGGAATTGAGGGGATGGAGGAATTGGGGGTGATGGGGAGGTTTGTGGGGCTGTGGGGAGGTTTGGGGTGATGGGGAGGTTTTGGGGGCGCAGAGGAGGTTTGGGGGTACAGGGGGAATTGGGACGATGGGGAGAAATGGGGAGGTTTGTGGGGGGTTTGGGGTGATGGGGAAGTTTTGGGCATGCAGGGGAGATTTTGGGGTGCAGTAGGGAGATTTTTGGGGTGCTGACCCCCTGTTCCCACCCCCCCAGAGAGCTGGAAGGCGACGTCTTTGTGGAGCTGGACGTGGGCTCGGAGGGGAACGGGGACGAGGCGCAGCTGGGGGGGGTCCTGCGGGACCTGCTGGCCGCCGGCTCCATCGCCTCCTACGCCACCTCCCCCCACGGCTTCCAGTTCCGGCGCTTGGGGGCTGGTGAGCACCGGGGGGGGGGGGGTTTGGGGGGGCTATCGCAGGTTTGGGGGGGGCTGTGGGGTGGGGGGGGCTCAAACCGCCCCATGTATCCCATCACGCTGCCTGGTCCCGCGTCCCAGCGCGTCTCGACACACCACACCCCCCCCCCGCTCCAGTTTCTGGTGGGTGGATATTTTGGGGGGTGTCACCCTGATTGTGCCCCCCCTCCAACCAGTGACCCCCCACCCACGCGCCTGCACCCCCTCGGAGTTCACCTGCGGCAGCGGCGAATGCGTCGCCGGCGAATACCGCTGCGACCGCCGGCCCGACTGCCGGGACGCCTCCGACGAGGACGGCTGCGGTGAGACCCCCCCGTAACCCCCCTGCACCCCCATTCCCCCAGTAACCCCCCACTGCACCTCCCTTTCCCCCATAAACCCCCCTGCACCCCCATTCTGTCCCTATAACCCCCATAAACCCCCTGCACCCCCATTTCCCCCCCTAACCCCCCCAGCACCCCCATTTCCCCCATTTCGCCCCCATAACCCCCCTGCACCCCCATTTCCCCCCATAACCCCTCAGCACCCCCATTTCCCCCATTTCCCCCCATAACCCCCCAGCACCCCCATTTCCCCCCCATAACCTCCCCAGCACCCCCATTTCCCCCAGTAGCCCCCCATAACCCCCCAGCACCCCCATTTCCCCCCCATAACCCCCCAGCACCCCCATTTCCCCCTATAACCCCCATATACCCCCTCCTGCCCCTCCATTTCCCCCAATAACCCCCCATAACCCCCCAGCACCCCCATTTCCCCCCATAAACCCCCAGCACCCCCATTTCCCCCCATAACCTCCCAGCACCCCCATTTCCCCCAATAGCCCCCCATAACCCCCCCAGCACCCCCATTTCCCCCCATAACCCCCATAACCCCCCCTGCACCCCCATTTCCCCCTATAACCCCCATATACCCCCTCCTGCCCCCCCATTTCCCCCCAATAACCCCCATAACCCCCCAGCACCCCCCATTTCCCCCATAACCTCCCAGCACCCCCATTTCCCCCATTTCCCCCCATAACCCCCCAGCACCCCCATTTCCCCCCATAACCCCCCAGCACCCCCATTTCCCCCCATAACCCCCCCTGCACCCCCATTTCCCCCTATAACCCCCATATACCCCCTCCTGCCCCCCCATTTCCCCCAATAACCCCCCATAACCCCCCAGCACCCCCATTTCCCCCATAACCTCCCAGCACCCCCATTTCCCCCATTTCCCCCCATAACCCCCCAGCACCCCCATTTCCCCCCATAACCCCCCAGCACCCCCATTTCCCCCCATAACCTCCCCAGCACCCCCATTTCCCCCAATAGCCCCCCATAACCCCCCCAGCACCCCCATTTCCCCCATAACCCCCCCAGCACCCCCATTTCCCCTATAACCCCCATATACCCCCTCCTGCCCCTCCATTTCCCCCCAATAACCCCCATAACCTCCCCAGCACCCCCATTTCCCCCAATAGCCCCCCATAACCCCCCCCCACCCCCATTTCCCCCCCATAACCCCCCCCCCTCACCCTCCATCCCCGCAGAACCCCCGACGCGGATGCCCCCACCACCGCCCGCCCCGCCACCACCACCCGCCCGGTGAGCACCGTCACGGCCGCCGTCACCCCCTCCCTGCACCGCCCCTTCACCCCGCGCCCCCCCAAAGTGCCGGCGGGGGGGTGCCGAGCGGGCGAAGCCGCCTGCGCCGACGGGCGCTGCGTCCCCCTTGCGACGGCGAGCCCGACTGCGCCGACGGCAGCGACGAGGAAGCTTGCGGTGAGTTTGCGGTGACGGGGCGGGGTGGGGACACCCTATGGGTGCTGACACCCCCCCCCCCACCATCACCCAGGCACCCCCTCCCCTTGCGAACCCAACGAATTCAAGTGCCGCAACGGGCACTGCGCCCTCAAGCTTTGGCGCTGCGACGGCGAGAACGATTGCGGGGGACGGCTCCGACGAGACCGATTGCCGTGAGTACGGCCGGGTTGGGGACGCACGCGGTGACACGGGTGCCCCCCCCCCCCCCCCACACCCCGGTTGACATGTGTCACCGTCACCGCTGCAGCCACCAAGGCACCCGGTGCGGTGTGCGGGCCGGCGGAGTTTCGGTGCGTGGCCAGTGGGAGCTGCATCCGGGCCAGCTACCAGTGTGACCGGGAGCCCGACTGTCCCGACCGCTCCGACGAGGTCGGCTGCGGTGGAGTGACACCGGGAGGGGACACCGCTGGCAGGCGTGGTGGCCGGTGCTGGGGGACCCTGAGTGGTGGCTGTGTGTTGGGATGCTGCGCCCGAGCTGTGCTGGGGACGCGGTGCCGTGCCGCCGGGCTGGGGACGCTGCACCCAGGGACGCCGGCCCATGGCACCAGGTTGGGGACACTGTGGGGGACACTGTGCCACATCCGTGCTGTGCTGGGGACCTTCTGTCATGGCACTGTGCTGGTGGCAGTGCTGGGGACTCTGTGCCCAAGCAATGCCACACTGGGGGACCCTGTGCCGTGGCACAGTGCTGGGTGACACACTGGTGATCTTGTCCCCCAAGTGGTGCCACGTTGGGGGACCCTGTGCCATGGCCACACTGGTGGCCCTGTCCCCAAGAAGTGCCACACTGGGGACCCTGTGCCATGGCACAGTGCCGGGTGCCACACTGGTGACCTTGTCCTCAAGCCGGGCTGGGGACCCGGTGCTGGTGACCTTGTCTCCAAGCCGTGCCATACTGGGGACCTGGTGCCATGATGAGGTGCTGGGTGTCACACTGGTGGCCCTGTCCCCAAGTGGTGCCACATTGGGGACCCTGTGCCATGGCACAGTGCTGGGTGCCACACTGGTGACGTTGTCCCCAAGCTGGGCTGGGGACCTGGTGCTGGTGACCTTGTCTCCAAGCCGTGCCATACTGGGGACCTGGTGCCATGATGTGGTGCCGAGTGCCACACTGGTGGCCCCTGTCCCCAAGTGGTGTCATGCTGGGGACCCTGTGTCATGGCAAAGTGCCGGGTGCCACACTGGTGGCCCTGTCCCCAAGCCGTGCCATGCTGGGGACCTGGTGCCATGATGTGGTCCTGAGTGCCACACTGGTGGCCCTGTCCCCAAGCTGGGCTGGGGACCTGGTGCTGGTGACCTTGTCCCCAAACGGTGCCACGTTGGGGACCCTGTGCCGTGGCACAGCGCCGGGTGCCACACTGGTGGCCCCGTCCCCAAGCCGCTCTGGGGACCCGGTGCTGGTGCCACGCGGGGGTCCGTCGGGGTGGTGACGGGGGGGTGCGGGTAGTGCCCCCGCAGGTGGTGACGCTCCCCCGGGAGTCGGTGCGGGCGGTGCCGGGGCAGACGGTCACCTTCACCTGCGTGGCCACCGGCGTCCCCACCCCCATCATCACCTGGCGCCTCAACTGGGGACACACCCCCAGCAGCCACAGGTGGGGGCGGGGCCTCGGGGGAGGGGGCGGGGCCAGATGGGCGGGGAACCAATGGGTGGGGGCTGAGGGGGCGGGGTCTAAGGGGGTGGGGCTGACCGTGGTGTTCTGGGGGCGGGGCTTGGTGGGAGGGGGCGGGGCTTATCATTGGGGAGGGCTTGTGCTTGGGGCGGGGCCTGCAGAGGGGGCGGGGCTTGGGCTTTGGAGGGCGGGGCCTGGAATGGTGGGAGGGGCTTGCACGAGGGGGGAGCCCTGTGGTGGGAGGGGCTTGCACAAGGGGGGACCCTTGCAGTGGGAGGGGCTTGCACAAGGGGGCGGTGCTTGCCCGGGGGGCGTGGCTTTCAGGGCGGGATTCCCAGCAAGGGGGCGGAGCTAACAGCCGGCAGGAGCTGCGCGGTGGGCGGAGCTTGCACTTTGGGGGCGGGGCTTGCACTTGGGGGCGGGTCCGTGCGCCCCACCTGGTGCCAAGCGTGCCGCGCAGGGTGTCGATCGTGAGCGAGGCCGGGCAGGGCACGCTGACCATCCGGGACGTCAAAGAGGCCGACCAAGGCGCCTACACCTGCGAGGCCATCAACACCCTCGGCATGGTCTTCGGCATCCCCGACAGCATCCTCACCGTCACCCGCCCCGGTGAGCGTCCCCCGCCCTCCCCTCCCCATCCCGCCCCCCCCCCATGGCCCCGTCACCGTCACCCACCGTCTTCCGCAGGGCCGTGCCCCGAGGGCCACTTCCAAGTGACGGGGACATCCCGCTGCCTGCCCTGCTTCTGCTTCGGCGTCACCACCGCCTGCCGCGCCACCGCCCGGCGCCGCCACCGCCTCCGCCTCCGCTTCGACCGCCCCGACGACTTCAAGGGTGAGTCCTGGGGACAAGGGGCGGGGGGGACAAGGGACAGAGCAGGGGCTGAGCATCTCCCCGCAGGCGTCAACGTGACGGTGCCAGCGGCGCCGTCCTCGCAGGTGCTCTCGGCCACCCAGCTCCACGTGGACACGGACGCCGAGGAATTCCAGCTCCTGGATCTGTCCCGCCGCTTCCTGGCCCTCGACGCCTTCTGGGCGCTGCCGGACACCTTCCTTGGGGACAAGGTGACACCGGGGTGGGGACAGGGCTGGGGACGCCAGCGGCACAGCTGCTGACAGCTCGCTGATGCTAACAGGTGGATGCCTACGGGGGAGCGCTGAGTTACGGGGTGCGGTACCGGCTGGGGCGGGGACCCCCCGAGCCCACCACCCACCCTGACGTGGTGCTGCGGGGCCACGGGCGGCAGCTGCGGGCGCGTGTTGGGGCCACCCGGCCCGATGTCCTCAACTGGCGGCACGTGCCCTTCACTGAGGTGGGTGGGAGCTGGGTGGGGGGTGACAGCGATGGTGGGTGGGTGCTGGTGGTGGTGGGTGATATTGGTGGTCATGGGTGATACTGGTGGTGGTGGGTGGGTGATACTGGTGATGGTTGGGTGATGCCAGTGATGGGTGGGTGATGCTGGTGGTGGTGGGTGGGTGATACCGGTGATGGGTGGGTGATGCTGGTGGTGGTGGGTGGGTGATACTGGTGATGGGTGGGTGATGCTGATGACAGGTGGGTAATACTGGTGATGGGTGGGTGATACTGGTGGTGGTTGGGTGGGTGATACTGGTGATGGGTGGGTGATGCTGATGACAGGTGGTAATACTGGTGATGGGTGGGTGATACTGGTGGTGGTTGGGTGATGCCAGTGATGGGTGGGTGATGCTGGTGGTGGTGGGTGATACTGGTGATGGGTGGGTGATGCTGGTGGTGATGAGCAAGCGATGCTGGTGATGGGCAGGTGATACCAGTGGTGGCAAGCAGGTGATGCTGATGGTGGCAGGTGGTCACCCTGGGGTGACGCCAGTGTCACCATCCTGGCAGGACCACTGGGAGGATGAGGAGGGTGCCCCGGTGAGCCGGGAGCTGCTGCTGCTGGTGCTGCAGGGGCTGGAGGGCATCTTCATCCGGGCGGTCTATGACGGGCGAATGGCCAGCGTGGGGCTCAGCGACGTGGCCATGGATGTCACCAGTCCCAGTGACACCAGCCTGGGGCCAGCTGGGGACGTTGAGGAGTGCAGGTGACTGCCAGGAGCGAGGTCGCGGGCTCGGTGTCACCGCCGCCACGATGCCACCGTCACACCGCTGTGTCCCCAGGTGCCCCGTGGGCTACACGGGTCTGTCGTGCCAGCGATGTGCCACCCGCTTCGAGCGGGTGACAAGGGGACCCTACCTGGGGACCTGCTCCGGTTGCGGCTGCCACGGCCACTCCAGCACCTGCGACCCCGTTTTTGGGCACTGCCTGGTAAGGGAGGGGGGGTGCGGGGTGACAAGGGGACAGGGATGTGGCACGCTGTCACCCCCCTCCGTGCCACACGTGTGCGTGTGTCCCCCCCAGAACTGCCAGCACAACACGGAGGGTCCCCAGTGTGAGAAGTGCAAACCCGGCTTCTTCGGCGATGCCACCAAGGGCACGGCCACCGCCTGTCACCCTTGTCCTTGTCCCTACACTGAGCCAGCTCGTAGGTGAGTGCCAACCCCAGGGGACCCCCCGAATGTCACAGCCCCGCTATGTCACCGTCATTGTCACCCGCAGGTTTTCGGAGTCGTGCTTTTTGGACACGGACGGCCAAGCCACCTGCGACGCCTGCGCACCCGGTTACGCCGGCCGCCGCTGCGAGAGGTGGGGGGGCGTGTCCCTATAACCTCCCCCCACCCGAGACCCCCCACCCGAGACCCCCCACCCATCACCCACCCATCCCCACAGGTGTGCCCCGGGCTACGAGGGAGACCCCATCCAGCCAGGTGGCAAGTGCACCCCAATCGGTGAGTAGTGGGTGCTGGTTGTGGGGTGACACCCCCCCCCCCCAGCCACCCAGGGGTGCCCCCACCCTCACCCTCGCTGCCCACAGGCCAGGAGCTCGTCAAGTGTGACGCCCGCGGGGGCAAGGACGCGGCCGGTGGCACGTGCCGCTGCAAGGTGGGGGCAGGGCCCTGGGGTGGCGGGGGGGGGGGCTGGGTGCTCCCATCCCTCACAGCACCCAGTCTGATCCCCGAAGCACCCAGTGTGACACCCCCCGTGGCACCCAGTGGGATCCCTTGGGCACCCAGTCTGACCCCCGCTATGGCATCCAGTCCAGTGCCTGGGGCACCCAGCCTGATCCACCCCGGCACCCATGCCAGCCCCCCATAGCACCCATCCTGACCCCTCACAGCACCCATTCCAACCACCCATGACTCCCAGTCCGATCCCTGGGGCACCCGCTGCCACCCCTGCCCCCAGCACCCATTCCAACCCCCCTATAGCACCCATCCTGACCCCTCACAGCACCCATTCCAACCACCCATGACTCCCAGTCCGATCCCTGGGGCACCCGCTGCCACCCCTGCCCCCAGCACCCATTCCAACCCCCCTATAGCACCCAGCCTGACCCCTCCCAGCACCCATTCCACCCCCCCATGACCCCCAGTCCGATCCCTGGGGCACCCACTGCCACCCCTGCCCCCTAGCACCCAGCCTGACCCCTCCCAGCACCCATTCCAACCCCGCCCCATAGCACCCATCCCAATCCCCGCCGGGACCCAGTCTGATCCCCTGTGGCACCCAGTCCACTCCTCCATAGCACCCATCCCAACCCCCCCATGGCACCCAGTCCAGCCCCCCAGCACCCAGTCCCACCCCCTGCATTTCCACTCCCCGGCAGCCCCCCCCCTCCCCACCCCAGCACCCCATTTCCCAGTCCCCCAGCACCCACTTGATCCGATCCCACCCCCTGGCACCCCCCACCCACGGCGCCCACCCCCCCGCAGCCCAACGTGCGGGGCCGGTTGTGCGACGCCTGCGCCGCCGGCACCTTCCACCTGAGCGCGGCCAACCCCGAGGGCTGCCTGCCGTGCTTCTGCATGGGCGTCTCGCGGCACTGCGCCAGCTCCGCCTGGAGCCGACACCAGGTACCCCCCTGCGCCGGGCCGGGCCGTGCCAGGCCATGCCGGGCCATGGAGTGCCATGCCGGGCCATTATATGCCGTGCCTTGCCATGCCGTGCGGTGCCATACTACGTCATGTCAAGCCATGCCATGCCATGGAGTGCCGTGTTGTGCCATGCCTTGGCGTACTACGTCATGTCAAGCCATGCCATGCCATGGAGTGCCGTGTTGTGCCATGATGTGCCATACTACGTCATGTCAAGCCATGCCATGCCATGGAGTGCCATGTTGTGCCATGCCTTGCCGTACTACGTCATGTCAAGCCATGCCATGCCATGGAGTGCCATGTTGTGCCAGGCCTTGGCGTACTACATCATGTCAAGCCATGCCATGCCATGGAGTGCCGTGTTGTGCCATGATGTGCCATACTACGTCATGTCAAGCCATGCCATGCCATGGAGTGCCATGTTGTGCCAGGCCTTGCCGTACTACGTCATGTCAAGCCATGCCATGCCATGGAGTGCCGTGTTATGTCCTGCTGTGCCATACTATGTCATGCCAAGCCATGCCATGCCATGGAGTGCCGTGTTGTGCCATGCCTTGCCGTACTACATCATGTCAAGACATGCCATGCCATTATACGCCACGTTATGCCATGCTGTGCTATGTTACGTCATGTCAAGACATGCCATGCCATTATACGCCACGTTATGCCATGCTGTGCTATGTTACGTCATGTCAAGCCATGCCATGCCGTGTAGTGCCATGTTGTGCCATGCCCTGCTATACTGTCATGTCAAGCCATGCCATGCTGTTCTATGCCATGTTATGCCTTGCCGTGCTGTGCCATACTATGTCATGGCAAGCCATGCCATGCCATTATCTGCCATGTTATGCCTTGCCGTGCTGTACTATGTCATGTCAAGCCATGTAGTGCCATGCCGGGCCATTATATGCCATGCTGTGCCATGCTGTGCCGTACTACATCATGTCAAGCCATGCCATGCCATGTAGTGCCATGTTGTGCCATGCTGCACCATACTATGTCATGTCAAGCCATGCCATGCCGTTCTATGTCATGTTACGCCTTGCCGTGCCGTGCCATACTACATCAAGCCATGCCATGCCATGTAGTGCCGTGTTGTGCCATGCCGGGCCATTATATGCCATGTTGTGCCATGGAGTGCCTTGCCGTGCTGTGCCATGCCGTGCCGTGCTACGTCATGGCAAGCCTTGCCATGTAGTGTAGTGGCATGTTATGCCATGTTATGCCATACTACGTCATGTCAAGCCATGTCATGCCATGTAGTGCCATGTGGTGCCATGCTGTACTATACTATGTCATGTCAAGCCATGCCATGCTGTTCTACGCCATGTTATGCCTTGCCATGCCATGCCGTACTACGTCATGTCAAGGCATGCCATGCCATTATTTGCCATGTTATGCCATGCTGTGCCTTGCCATGCCGTGTAGTGCCATGTTGTGCCATGAAGTGCCGTGTTATGTCCTGCTGTGCCATACTATGTCATGTCAAGCCATGCCATGATGTCCTATGCCATCTTATGCCTTCCCATGCCATGCCATACTACGTCATGGCAAGCCATGCCATGCCATTATATGCCATGTTATGCCATGCTGTGCCTTGCCATGCCGTGCTATGTTGTGTCAAGCCTTGTATGCCCTGGAGTGCCATGTTGTGCCATGGAGTGCCGTGTTATGTCCTGCTGTGCCATACTATGTCATGTCAAGCCATGCCATGCCATGGAGTGCCGTGTTGTGCCATGCCATGCCTTGCCGTGCCATGCCGCGCCATATTATGTCATGTCAAGCCATGCCATGCCATGTAGTGCCATGTTGTGCCATGCCCTGCCATGCTATGTCATGTCAAGCCATGCCATGCCATTATACACCATGTCTTGCCATGTCATGCCATGCTGTGCCGTGTAATGTCATGCCACGTCATACCGTGCCGTGTTGTGCCATGTTGTGCTGTGCAATGCCATGTTGTGCCATGCTGTAACATGTGCCCTCTTGTGCTACGCTGTGCCATGCCGTGTAGTGCTGTGCCATGCCATGCCGTGCAATGCCGTGTTGTGCCATGCCATGCCATGCCATGCCATGCCATGCCATGCCGTGTTGTGCTGTGACTCATCATGCATTTCTATGCCATGCCATGTAGCGCTGTGCCATCCCAGGCCATGTAGAGCCATGTTGTGCCGTGCCATGCCTTGATGTGCTGTGCCCTGCCCTGTAGTGCCATGCCATGCCATGCCTACGACCGAGCCCCTTTCCACTCCCCTTCCAGGTTCTCCTCACGGCTGAAGAGACGCCGCCGTTGAGCCTGGCCAACCTGGCCGGCACGCGGACGGTGGGCGATGGCGCCCGCTTCTCCTCCCCGCGGGAGCTGCTCTTTGCCGCCTTCCAGACGCTGCCCCGTGACGTCTACTACTGGGTGCTGCCCGCGCCCTTCGCCGGCGACAAGGTGCCAGCACTGGGGCCGACTGGGGGACAAGGTGGACGTCCCCGAGCCCGGCTGAGCCTCGCTGCATCCCTCCCCGCAGGTGACATCGTATGGCGGCGAGCTGCGGTACACGGTGACACACCGGGCACCGGCGGGTGCCCAACCTTTGCCGCGCCAGCCCGACGTCCTGCTGCAGGGCAACGGCATCCTCCTGGAGCACTTCTCCGATGCCAAACCCGCCTCTGGTGTCCCCACCACTGTCACCGTGCCCTTCCGCGAGGTGAGGACTGGTGGGTGTCCCCCCGCCCTACCCTGGGATGAGGTTGGGGACATGGCGGTCACCCCCCGGTTGTGCCCGCAGCGTGCCTGGCGCCGGGCGGACGGGCGCGATGCCACCCGTGAGCATCTCCTGATGGCATTGGCTGACGTCGACCTCTTCATGATCCGGGCGTCCTACTCCGATCAACCGGAGGAGAGCAGGTACCAGGGATGGGGAGGGGACACGGGGGACATGGGGACGCAGGCGAGCAGAGTGGTGGGGACATCCCCTCTCGCCCCGCAGACTGGCCGATGTCAGCCTGGACGTGGCGGTGCCACACGCCACCGGCCGCCCGCCAGCGCTGGAGGTGGAGGATTGCGCCTGCCCACCTGGTTACCGCGGTGCCTCCTGCCAGGTGAGACCCTCGGTGTCCCCTCACCCTGGCCTTGGGGACACTGAGCGGTGGCTCATCCTGCTTGTCCCCGTGCCCCTTCCGTAGGACTGTGACACCGGCTACACCCGCAGCACCGCCGGGCTCTACCTGGGCACCTGCGAGCCGTGCCAGTGCCACGGCCACGCCGGCGAGTGCCACCCTGAGACCGGTGTCTGCCAGGTGAGCTGGGGACGGTGAGGGGACACCCCAGGGATCCCCATGGCAGTGTCACCGACACCGTAACCCCTCTTCTTTGCAGGACTGCCGGGATCACACGGAAGGTGCCCAATGTGACAAGTGCCAACCCGGCTACTACGGTGATGCCACCCGGGGTACCCCGGATGATTGCCAGCCCTGTCCCTGCCATGGACCACACGGTGACACCCAGTAGGTGCCACCCCCTTGTCCTCTACGTCCCTGGGGACACCGGCAGGGGCTCACCCATCCCTTTGTCCCCTCCGCAGAGTGACCAAGAGCTGCTTTGAGGACACAGACGGGCAGCCCACCTGCAGCGCCTGTGCCCCTGGACACAGCGGGCGCCTCTGCGAGAGGTGCCGGGGGAACCTGGAGTGGGGTGGGGGTTGTGTTTTTTTGGGTGCAACCCCCCCTCACTGGATTTTTTTTGATGCTCCCCCCATAGGTGCTCGCCTGGCTACGTGGGGGACCCGCTGCGGGGAGAGCCGTGCCGAGGTGAGTGTCACAGGGAGGGGACGAGGCGGTGTCCCCCGTGGTGGCACTGAGGGGGGGTCCTGCCTAACGGCTGTCATCCCATGTCCCCCCACCCCGCCCCACAGAGCCGGGTGTCCCCAGCGGGCAGTGCCAGTGCGACCCCCGCGGCAGCATCGGCGAGGGCTGCGACACCGACGGGCAGTGCCGCTGCAAGGTGAGTCCTGTCCCCCTCCTCAGCATGTCCCCAAGCCCTGGGAGGGGACGACAAGGCAATGACACCCACCCTGTGTCCCCGTCCCCCCCTCCAAGGCCAACGTGGAGGGTCCCCACTGTGCCACTTGTCGTCCCCACCATTTCCACCTGAGCGCCAGCGAGCCGGCCGGCTGCCTGCCCTGCTTCTGCATGGGCATCGTCCAGCACTGCGCCAGCACCGCCTACGCCCGCGGCACCGTGAGTGTCCCCGACGATGTCCCCAGGGTGTCTCCAGATGTCCCCGACCCCGCTCACCCTTATCCCCACCCTGTAGGTCCGGACACCCTTCGCTCCCGGGAATCCCCAGGGATTCGCCTTGGTGAACCGGCAGCGCAGCACCCGGGTGGGCACCGGCTTCCGGGTGGAGCCGGGCACCCCCCAACCCCGCTTGACCTACGACCGTTTTGGGGAGCTGCCCCCCGACTCCTACTACTGGCAGCTGCCGCCGCCCTACCAGGGGGACAAGGTAAGGGGGTGCCTCCCTCCCCGGGGGACAGGGGTGCCTGTGGGAGCACCCAGCCTGGCAGCGGCTGCACCCACTCCCCATGGGCACCCCTGGGTGCTCGTCCCGTGGCTCTGTGGAGGGGGAGGTGGGCACAGCCTCCCCCATCTCCTGGCTTCTCCTTTTTGCTTTCTCCTTTCTCCTTTTTCCTTTTTCCTTCTTCCTTTCTCCTTTCTCCTTTTTCCTCTCTCCTTTTTCCTTTTTCCTTTCTCCTTTCTCCTTTTTCCTTTTTCCATTTTCCTTTTTCCTTTTCCCTTTTCTCCTTTTTTATTTCTCCTTTCTCCTTTCTCCTTTCTCCTTTTTCCTTTTTCTTTTTTCCTTTTTCCTTTTTCCTTTTTCCTTTTTCCTTTTTCCTATTCTTCCCCTTCCCCATCTCCATTCCTATCCTATTCCCATCCCTTTCCTCATCCCTTTCCCTTCCTCTTCCCTTCCACTTGCTTATCCCCATCCCCATCCCCTTCCTTCTCCCTTCCCCATCCCAAACCCTATCCCTATCCCCATCCCTATCCCTATCCCTATCCCATCCCCATCCCCATCCCTATCCCTATCCCCATCCCTATCCCCATCCCTATCCCATCCCCATCCCCATCCCAAACCCTATCCCATCCCTATCCCCATCCCCATCCCCATCCCCATCCCCATCCCCATCCCTATCCCTGTCCCTATCCCTACCCCGTCCCGTCCTCTTCCTCTTCCCTTTCACTTTCCTCATCCTCATTCCATCCTCATCCCCTTTCTCTTCCCTTCCTCATCCCCATTCCCCATCCCTGTCCCCACCCTTGTCCCCATCCCTGTCCCACCCCCATCTCATCCCTATCCCATCCCCTTCTTCTTCCCTTTCCCTTCCCCACCCCACCCCATCTCCCCACACAGGTGGGCTCCTATGGTGGGCGCCTCCGCTACACCCTGACCTACACCCCAGGGGGGCAGGGAGCCCCCCTGCCTGACGCCGACATCCAGATCACGGTATGGGGGTGCCTGGGGGGGGGGAGGGACAGAGTGACACCAGGACCCCCTCTGACCCCCCTCTATCCACAGGGCAATGACATCACGCTGGTGGCGTACCAGCCCGACCTGCCCCCACGGACCCCCCAGACTTTCGAGATCATTTTTCGGGAGGTAGGAGGGGGCGGGTGGCCTTTGTCCCTGATGTCCCCCATCCCGACGGCATGCCAAGTTGGTGTGTGTCCCCCCCCCCCCCCTCCTTGACACCCCCCTCTGCCCACAGCAATACTGGCAGCGGCCAGACGGGCAACCAGCGACGCGGGAGCATCTCCTGATGGCTTTGGCCGACCTGGATGAGATCCTCATCCGAGCCACCTACTCCACCAGCACGGCTGCATCCAGCATCGCAGACGTTGCCATGGAAACGGCCGTGCCCCCCCAGCCCGGCCTCCCCCCGGCCGCTGAGGTGGAGGAGTGTCGCTGCCCCCCCGGGTACCACGGGCTGTCCTGCCAGGTGAGCCCCCCGCATCCCTCCTCAGCATCCCTGTCATCACCCCCCCTTCCCACAGATAGTTGCAGAGGGGGTGTCACAACACTGAACCTCCCTTTTTCTTCCCCCCTTGGCAGGACTGTGCCCCCGGTTACACCCGCACTGGGGGGGGGCTGTACCTGGGGCACTGCGAGCTCTGTGAGTGCAACGGGCACTCGGAGAGCTGCCACCCCGAGAGCGGCGTCTGCTCCGTAAGTCTTGATGTTAAGCAGGTTTTTTGGGGGGGGCTGGGGTCTCATCCCAGCTGTGACCCCCCCAGTTTGTGTGTGTCCCCCCCAGGGATGCTTGCACAACACGGCAGGGGATTTCTGTGACCAATGTGCCCCCGGTTTCTACGGGGATGCCACCGCCGGCACCCCTGAGGACTGCCAGCCCTGCGCCTGTCCCCTCCCGTACCCCGAAAACCAGTGAGTGCCGGAGCCGGAGCGAGGGGGTGCTGGGGAGGGGACACACCCCCATCTCACCCTGTCCCCACAGGTTCTCCAGGACCTGCGAGAGTTTGGGAGGCGGCGGGTACCGCTGCACCGCCTGCGAGCCGGGCTACGCCGGGCAGTACTGCGAGCGGTGAGAGCCGCGGCGGGGTGGCCGGTGCCCCCCAAACCCCACCCCGATGGGCTCACCCCGAAATGCTCACCCTGATATACCCACCCTGATGTGGTCCCCCCCAACATACCCACCCCAATGGGCTCACCCTTATACCCACCCCAAAGTGCTCACCCCCATGGGCTCACCCCAATATACCCACCCCGAAGTGCTCACCCCGATGGGCTCACCCCAAAACCCCACCCTGATGGGCTCACCCCAAAATGCTCACCCTGATATACCCACCCTGATGTGGTCCCCCCCAACATACCCACCCCAAAGTGCTCACCCCCATGGGCTCACCCCAATATACCCACCCCGATGGGCTCACCCCAATATACCCACCCTAAAGTGCTCACCCCCATATACCCACCCTGATATAGTCACCTGGATGTGCTCACCCCAATATACCCACCCCGAAGTGCTCATCCCGATGGGCTCACCCCAATATACCCACCCCGAAGTGCTCATCCCGATGGGCTCACCCCAAAACCCCACCCTGATGGGCTCACCCCGAAATACTCACCCTGATATACCCACCCTGACGTGCTCACCCCCATGGGCTCACCCCAGTATACCCACCCCGATGGGCTCACCCCAATATACCCACCTAAAGTGCTCACCCCGATGGGCTCACCCCAAAATGCTCACCCTGATATACCCACCCTGATGTGCTCACCCCCATATACCCACCCTGATATAGTCACCCGGATGTGCTCACCCCAATATACCCACCCCAAAGTGCTCACCCCCATGAGCTCACCCCAATATACCCACCCCCCTATACCCACCCCGATGGGCTCACCCCAACATACTCACCCCGATGGGCTCACCCTTATGCCCACCCTGATATAGTCACCCAGATGTGGTCCCCCCAATATACCCACCCTGATGTGCTCACCCCAATGGCCTCACCCCCATATACCTTCCCTGATGGGCTCACCCCGATATACCAACCCCAATATACCCACCCTGATGTGCTCACCACCCCGATATACCCACCCCAAAGTGCTCACCCCAATATAACCACACTGATGGGCTCACCCCGATATACTCACCCCCATAGACTCACCCCGATGTTCTCCTGCTATACCCACCCTGATGTACTCACCCCAATATTCCCACCCTTATGTACTCACCCCGATATATGCGTCCTAAAGGACTCACACCCACTATATGCACCCCAATATACTCACCCCAATATTCCCACCCCTAGTACTCACCTCGATATATGCATCCTAAAGGGCTCACCCCGCTATATGTACCCCAATATACCCACCCCGATGTGCTCACCCCAATATACCCACCTCAGCAGGCTCACCCCCCTATATGCACCCCAATATGCTCACCCCAATATACCCACCCTGCTGGCTCACCCTGCTACATGCACCCCAATATGGTCACCCCAAAATACCCCCCCCAATATCCTCACCCCAATATGGTCACCCCAAAATACCCCCTCAATATCCTCACCCCAATATGGTCACCCCAAAATACCCCCCCAATATGCTCACCCCAAAATACCCCCCCAATATGCTCACCCCAGTATACCTACCCCAATATGCTCACCCCAATATACCCACCCTGCTGGCTCACCCTGCTACATGCACCCCAATATGGTCACCCCAAAATACCCCCCCTCAATATCCTCACCCCACTATGGTCACCCCAAAATACCCCCCCAATATCCTCACCCCGACATACTCACCCCAGTGGGCTCACCCCAATATATGCCCCCCATTATACCCCCCGTGCCCCCCCCTGTACACTCACCCCCTTTTCCCCCACAGCTGTGCACCTGGCTACGTGGGGGACCCCACAGCGCGCGGCCAGGCGTGTGTCCCAGGGGGGTCCCCGCACCCCCTGGCTGTCCGTGTCCACCCGCCGCGCACCACGGTGGCGCAGGGCAGCGCCGTCACCCTGCGGTGCCAGGCCAGCGGCGACCCCCCCTTCTATTACCACTGGGCGCGAGAAGATGGGCGACCCCTCCCTGAGGGCGCCCAGAGCCGGCGACAAGGTATTGAGTTGGCTTTGGGGGACACACCGGGGTGTCCCCAAGGTGGAGGGGACGCGGGGTATCACCCATGTGTCCCCCCCTCTAGGCGAGGAGCTGCACTTCGCCAGCATCCAGCCCTCTGAAGCCGGCGTCTACGTCTGCTCCTGCCGCAACCTGCGCCACAGCAACGCCAGCCGCGCCGAGGTCATTGTCACCGGTAGGTCGTTGTCACCGAGGGGGGGGACGGGACGCACGGGGATGAAGGGGAGGAGCAGGGGGGGGCTCAGCTTTCCCGTCTTGGCACAGAGACTCCAGGCAAACCCATCACCGTCACCGTGGAGGAGAAGCGGGTGCAGCGGGTGAAGCCCGGGGCTGACGTCACCTTCGTCTGCACCGCCAAGAGCAAGGTGAGCCAAGGGGGGTGTGGCATGGCGGGGCGCATGTGGGCACCCTTGGGTGCCCATGGGGACGTGCGGGGCACGGGGATACCCTTGGGTGCCCACAGGGACATGCAGGCTGCATAGGGACACCCCTGGGTGCTTGCCTGGTCACACAGGGCACATGAGCACCCTTGGGTGCCTGTGGGGTCCTGCAGGGCAGAAGGACACCCCTGGGTGCCCACCTGGCTGTGCAGGACATGCAGGCACCCCTGGGTGCCCCTAAGGCCCTGCAAGACATGTGGACACCCCTGGGTGCCCAGCTGGTCCCACAGAGTAGAGGGACACCTCTGGGTGCCCACGGGGCCATGCAGGGCACAGAGACGCTCTTGGGTGCCCATGCAGCCCTATGGACCCCCCGAACACCCTTGGGTGCCCATGTGACTCTATGGGACACATCAACACATCGGTCCCAGAGAGTGGTGGCCAGTGGAGCTCAATCCAGCTGGTGGCCGGTCACAAGTGGTGTTCCTCAGGGCTCGGTGCTGGGACCATTTCTGTTCAACATCTTTATGGATGATCTCGATAAGGACACAGAGTGTGTCACCAGTGAGTTCGCAGGTGACACCAAGTGAAGCGGGAGTGTCGGTCTGCACGAGGACAGGGAGGCTCTACAGAGAGACTTGGCTAGATTGGATCGGTGGCCAACGTCAACGGGATGGGCTTCAACAGGGCCAAGTGCCAGGTCCTGCACTTGGGCCACAACAACCCCCTGCATGGCTACAGGCTTGGGGAGGTGTGGCTGGAGCTGTCTGGGAGAGAAGGATCTGGGGGTTCTCACTGACAAACAGCTGAACATGAGCCAGCAGTGTGCCCAGGTGGCCAAGAAAGCCAACGGCATCCTGGCTTGGATTAGAAATAGTGTGACCAGCAGAAGCAGGGAGGTGACAGTCCCCCTGTGCTCTGCACTGGTGAGGCCACACCTGGAGTGTTGTGTCCAGTTTTGGGCACCTCAATACGAGAGAGATCTCGAGGGGCTGGAGCGAGGGCAGAGGAGGGCAACGAGGCTGGGGAAGGGCCTGGAGAATAAATCCTGTGAGGAGAGATTGAAGGAGCTGGGACTGTTCAGTGTGAGGAGGAGAAGGCTGAGGGGAGACCTCATCACTCTCTGCAGCTCCCTGAAAGGACATTGTAGAGAGGTTGGTGCTGGTCTCTTCTCCCAGGGGATTAGTGACAGAACAAGAGGGAACGGCTTTAAACTGCAACAGGGGAGGTTCAGACTGGACATGAGGGAAAAATGTTTCACAGAGAGTGGTCAGAGAGTGGAATAGGCTGCCCAGGGAGGGGGTGGAGTCCCCATCCCTGGGTGCGTTTAAGGGTCGTTTGGATGAGCTGTTGGGGGATGTGGTGTAGGGGAGAACTTTGTAGAGTCGGGCTGAGGGTTGGACTCGATGATCCCGAGGGGCTTTTCCAACCTGAATGATTCTGTGGTTCTGTGAACACCCTTGGGTGCCCACCTCTCCCCTGCGGGTACCCCCTGTGCAGCCCCCTCCATCCCCAACAGCCCCCCCCGCGACTCCTTGTTGCCCATCCCCATGGCCTCAGGCCTCTCCCTCTCTCCCCCCCAGTCGCCCGCCTACACCCTGGTGTGGACGCGGCAGAACCACGGGACGCTGCCGGCCGGCGCCGTGGATTTCAACGGCATCCTCACCCTGCGCAGCGTGCGGCCCGAGGACGCCGGCGTCTACGTCTGCACCGGCTCCAACATGCTGGACATGGACGAGGGCACCGCCACGCTCTACGTCCAGGGTGAGCCCGCGGGGCGCCCAGATGCTGGGGGGGGGGTGACGGGCACACTCAGTGCCCAGACGCCGGGGTGACGGGCACGGTCCCCTGAGACTGGCGCCTTCTTGCAGCCCCCTCGAAGACGCAGATGTTTTACGGACCCGTTGAGTTTATGGAGGGGCACAGACCAGGTAAGTCACCGCAGGGGGAGGCCGAGGGGGGGTCTACACGCTCCCCCAACCCGCTGCATGCCGGGGCTCCACCGCGCACCCCACTGCCAGCTGTGCCACGCCGCCCCCCCCCCCCCCCCCCCTGCTTCTCACCGTCCCCACCGCCTGGGCCCAGCGCCATGGGGGGGGCCCCGGTGAGCCCTGAGCACCCCCCCCGGGTCTTACCACAGCCGGCACCGCCGCCGCCCCCACCGCCGCCGTGGAGCCGGCGCAGCTGAGCGTGGCACCGGGGCAGCCGGCTGAGTTTCGCTGCGTGGTCACCGGCAACCCCCCACCCACCCTCGAGTGGCTCGGTAGGTGCCTGCTGGGGATGAGGGGGGGTGCACCAGCTTGGGGACACGGCGAGCGGGGGTGACAGCGGGCCGTGTCCCCGCAGGCACGCTGCCGCCGCGGGCGGTGGTGCAGGCGGGGACGCTGCGTTTCGGCGCCGTTGAGCCCGCCGACGAGGGGCACTACGCGTGTCGGGCGCGCAGCAGCGCCGGGCAGCACACGGCTCGGGCCTTCCTCCACGTGCAAGGTGAGCGTCGTCCCCAGCATCCCGGTCACCCCCCTTGTCCCCATCATCCCCATCCATATTGTCCCCATCCTCCTCATCACATGCATCATTGCTGTCACCCCCCATCATCCCCATCCTCCATCTCCATCAGCCCCATTGTCCCCACCAGCCCCATTGTTGGCATCATCCCTGTCAGCTCCATCATCCCTGTCACCCCCATCATCACTGTCACCCCCATCATCCCTGTCACCCCCATCATCACTGTCACCCCCATCATCTCCACCACCCTCAACATCTCTGTCACCCCATCATCCCTGTCATCCCCATGACCCCCACTGTCCCCATCATCCTCATCATCTCTGTCACCACCACCTCCATCATCCCCTTCATCCCCCATTGTCCCCATCACCCACATTGTCCCCATCGTTCCCCATCATCCATCCCCATCACCCTCATCACCTGCCTCACTCATGTCACCCCCGTCATCCCCATTGTCCCCATCATCCATCCCCATCATCCATCCCCATCATCCTCATCACCTGCCTCACTCATCTCACCCCCATCATCCTCATTGTCCCCATCATTCCCCATCATCCATCCCCATCATCTCCATCACCTGCCTCACTCATGTCACCCACATCGTCCCCATTGTCCCCACCATGCCCCATCACCCCCCCAGTGCCACCCTGACCCCCCACTTCCCGCAGCGGCTGGCACACCCCGGGTGCAGGTGAGCCCGGAGCGGACGGAGGTGCAGGAGGGCTCCACGGTGAGGCTCTACTGCCGGGTCTCGGGGTCACCCACCGCCACCATCACCTGGGAGAAGCAGGGGGGAACCTTACCGCCGCAGGTGAGCCGGGTGCTGGCACCCTTGGGTGCTCCCAGGGGGGTGTGGGTGCACCGCGGGTGCTGCTCACACCCACCCTCATGCCGCAGTCCCGCGCGGAACACGCCGACATCGCCACACTGGTCATCCCTGCCGTGACGGTGGCCGACGGTGGCATCTACCTCTGCGTGGGCACCAGCGCCGCCGGCACGGCCCGTGCCGCCATCGAGGTGGCGGTGGTGCCAGGTGAGGCGTGTGGGGGACGCCAGCAGGGTTTGGGGACACTTTCAGGGGGGCTGCAACCCACCCGTGTCCCCCCTTTTCCTCCCTGCAGGGACGGCACCACCTGTCCGCATCGAGTCCTCGTCCCCGTCTTTCACCGAGGGACAGACCCTGGACCTCGACTGCGTGGTGGCAGGATCCGGCCCTGCCACCGTGACGTGGTACAAGCGTGGCAGCTCCCTGCCCGCCGGCCACCAGGTAGGGCGCAGGCAGCACGGGCAGCGCCCCGAATCCTGCCCTGTCCCCTGCGATGTGACACTGATGCGTGTCCCCAACCCCAGGTTTCAGGGTCCAGGCTCCGTGTCCCCCATGTCACGGCAGCTGATTCAGGGGAGTACGTGTGCCGGGCGAGCTTGGGGACCACTGTCCGGGAGGCGTCTGTCATTGTCACCGTCGTGGCCGGATCCGGTTCATCCTACGGTGAGACCGGGCTCGGTGGCACTGGGGGGGACATGCTGGTCCCAGACGGGTTGTCACAGCTCTGTCCTCCACCCCCAGGGCCACCAGCTTCAGGTGTCCCCGTCCGGATTGAGGCATCCTCATCCACGGTGGCTGAGGGACAAAGCCTGGACCTCAACTGCGTGGTGGCCGGGCAGGGACAGGCCACCGTCACCTGGTACAAGCGTGGGGGCGCCCTCCCGGCCAAGCACCAGGTAGGGGACAACGGAGGGGGATGTCCCCAAGGGGGGTGGTTGGGGTTGATTCACAGCCCCATGTAAGCTTGGGTGGCCCCATGTCAGCCCAGGTGGCCCATGCAGGCCCAACTGGCACTTTTGCAAGCCCAAGTGGCTCTATGCAAGCCCAGATGGCGCTTGTGCAAGTCTGAGCAAGCCCAGTGGCCCCCATACAAGCCCAGATGGTCCCATGCGAGCCCCAGCAGCCCCGTGGAAGCCCAAATGGCCCCCGTGTCCCCTCCCCGCAGGTGTCTGGCTCCCGGCTGCGGCTACTGCAGGTGACAGCGGCCGACTCGGGCGAGTACGTGTGCCGGGTGACCAGCGGGGCCACCACCAAGGAAACTGCTGTCATGGTGACAATCCAGCCCAGCAGTGCCAGCGCCTACCGTGAGTGGGGACAGGGGGGTGATAGTGCCACAGCGGGGGCTCCCCATGTGCCACGGCACTGAGCCAGCTCTCACATGCCCGTGCTGGCAGCGCTCTGCCGCTGTCACTGGGGTCATCCTCTTGTCTCGGTCCCCAGCGCCCGGCAGCACGACCCCTCTGCACATCGAGTCACCGTCCTCCGCCGTGGCCGAGGGCCAGACCCTGGACCTCAACTGCGTCATCGCCAGCCCCGCACAGGCCACCGTCACCTGGTACAAGCGCGGGGGGTCCCTCCCGGCCAAGCACCAGGTAGGGGACATGGAGGGGGATGTCCCCAAGGAGGGTGGTTGGGATTGACCCACGGCCCTGTGCAAGCCTGAGTAGCCCATGTAAGACCAGGTGGCCCCATGCAAGCTCAAGTGGCCCCATGCAAGCTCTGGTGGCCCATGCAAGGTCAGGTGGCCCCATGCAAGCTTAAGTGGCTCCATGCAAGCTCTGGTGGCCCATGCAAGGTCAGGTGGCCCATGCAAGGTCAGGTGGCCCCATGCAAGGTCAGGTGGCCCCATGTAAGCTCAAGTGGCCCCATGCAAGGTCAGGTGGCCTGTGCAAGCCCAGGAGACCCATGCAAGCTTGGGTGACCCCACAGAAGCCGAGGTGGTTTGTGTAAGCACACGTTGCCCCATGCAAGCCCAGGTGGCCTGTGCAAGCCCAAATGGCCCTGTACAAGCCCCAGAAGCCCCATGAAAGCCCAAATGGCCGCTGTGTCCCCTCCCCGCAGGTGTCCGGCTCCCGGCTGCGGCTGCTGCAGGTGACAGCGGCCGACTCGGGCGAGTACGTGTGCCGGGTGACCAGCGGGGCCACCACCAAGGAAACTGCTGTCATGGTGACAATCCAGCCCAGCAGTGCCAGCGCCTACCGTGAGTGGGGACAGGGGGGATGGGGGACGTTACCCATGGGTGGGTGGCACTGCCCTGCAGTGTCCCCATGTCTGGGATGAATCGCTCCCTGGGGAAGCCACCCATGGGTGTGCCCATCCTGGCTTCCTGAGCTCCTGGTGTCCCTTGGAAGGTCACATGTGGTGGTGGCCACAGTCTCTAACCCGTCTCGGTCCCCAGCTCCAGGCAACACGACCCCCCTGCGCATCGAGTCCTCGTCCTTGTCATCCCCTGTGGCCGAGGGCCAGACCCTGGACCTCAACTGCGTCATCGCCAGCCCCGCACAGGCCACCGTCACCTGGTACAAGCGCGGGGGGTCCCTCCCGGCCAAGCACCAGGTAGGGGACATGGAGGGGGATGTCCCCAAGGGAGGCGGTTGGGGTTAACCCATGGCTCTGTGCAATGCAAGCCCAGGTGGTCCATGCAAGCCCAGGTGGCCCCATGCAAGCCCATGTGACCTCATGCAAGTCCAGCTGGCCTCATGCATACCCAGGTGGCCCCATATAAGCCCAGGTGGCCTATGCAAGCCCAAGTGACCCCATGAAAGCCCAAGTGGCTCCATGCAAGCCCAGGTGGCCCTGTGCAAGCTCGAATGGCCTTGTGCAATCCCAGATGGCCCTGTACAACTGCTGATGGCCTTGTGCAAGCTCAAGTGGCCCCAGTGACCCCTGTGTCCCCTTCCCTCAGGTGTCCGGCTCCCGGCTGCGGCTGCTGCAGGTGACAGCGGCTGACTCGGGCGAGTACGTGTGCCGGGTGACCAGTGGGGCCACCACCAAGGAAATCTCCATCGTGGTGACGATCCAGCCCAGCAGTGCCAGCGCCTACCGTGAGTGGGGACCAGGAAGTGACAGGGGACTGGGGGACCATGCCACGGTCCTTGGGGTGACCCTCCCATCTCTGTCCCCAGCTGTTGGTGTCACCCCCCCGGTGCGCATCGAGTCCTCGTCCTCCTCCGTGGCCGAGGGCCAGACCCTGGACCTCAACTGCATCGTGGCCAGGCAGGGTCAGGCCACCATCACCTGGTACAAGCGTGGCGGGTCCCTCCCAGCCAAACACCAGGTAGGGGACACCAGATAAGCATTTTGGGGTGAAAAAGGGATTTTTTGGGGTTTTGAGCGCTTTGTGTCCTCTTTCTCACGTGTGTCACTCCCCCAGGTATCGGGCACCCGCCTGCGCATCCCCCAGGTGACAGCGGCTGATTCAGGGGAGTACGTGTGCCGGGTGACATCAGGCGGCGTCACACACGAGACGTCCCTCATTGTCACCATCCAGACCGGCGCTGGCTCCTCTTACGGTACTGGGATGGGTGGGAGGTGACATGGGGACACGATGGGGACATGGTGGCCGCCCTACTGACCCCATTGCCACTCCCAGCTGTCGGCGTCACGCCACCAGTGAGAATTGAGACCTCGTCCGCCACCGTCACCGAAGGACAGACCCTGGACCTCAACTGCATGGTGGCAGGACAGGGTCACCCCCACGTCACCTGGTACCGGCGTGGGGGGGCTCTGCCCCCCAACAGCCAGGTGGGACGCTGGGGAGGTGGCATCACCCTGCAGGGTACAGCTCCACATCAGACTGATGTGTCCCCAACTTGTCACCTCCCCAGGTGTCAGGGACCCGCCTGCGCCTTGTCCAGGTGTCGGTGGCTGATTCGGGGGAGTACGTGTGCCGGGTGACCGTGGGGACTGTCACACAGGAAGCATCTGTCATTGTCACCGTGCCTGGTGGAGCTGGCACCTATTACCGTGAGTGCAAGCAAGAGGGCAGCGCTTGGGGACAGATGGGTGCCACCTTCGTGACAAATGTCCCTTTTCCCTGTCCTCCCCCAGCCTCTGGCGTCTCCCAGCCCCTCCGCATCGAGTCCTTGTCCTCGGCCATCGCTGAGGGACAGATCCTGGACCTCAACTGCGTGGTGGCGGGATCCGGCCCCTCCACCGTGACATGGTACAAACGCGGTGGCTCCCTGCCCGCCGGCCACCAGGTAGGGTGCAGAGCAGGGTCACTCTAAATTTGTCCCGTCTCCTGCTCTCTGGTGCTGACTTATCCCCAAATTGTCCCCTCCAAGGTGTCGGGCACCCGCCTGCGCATCCCCCAGGTGACAGCAGCCGATTCAGGGGAGTACGTGTGCCGGGTGACATCGAGCGGCGTCACGCAGGAGACGTCCCTTGTCGTCACCATCGATGATGGAGCCAACCCATCCCACTGTGAGTGCCACCCTTTGCGGGGTGGGTCCTGGTGGGTGACAGGGACCTGTGGGGACATTTACCCTTCACTGCCCACGCAGCCACCGGCGTCACGCCGCCCATCCGCATCGAGTCCTCGGCATCCTCTGTCACCGAGGGACAGACCCTGGACCTGGACTGTGTGGTGGCCAGCCAGGGACAGGCCACCATCACCTGGTACAAGCGTGGTGGGTCCCTCCCGGCCAAGCATCAGGTAGGTGGGGACACCAGCGGGGTGAGGGATAGTGGCCATGGGTGGCTTGGTGATGCCACCACACCCTGCCATTGTGTCCCCAGGTTTCGGGGTCCCGCCTGCGGCTGTCGCAGCTCTCGGTGGCTGATTCAGGGGAGTACGTGTGCCGGGCAGACACAGGCAGTGTCTCCCGTGAGGCCACCATCGCTGTCACCGTCAGCTCCCGTGACAGCTCCAGCTACCGTGAGTGCGGCTACAGGGCGATAGAGGACGCCGGGGGGGGAGATGGGGGACATGGGTGACTGGTGGCTTCTCTGTCCCTTTGTCCCTTCAGGTCTGCAGAGCCCCATCATCTCCATCGACCCGCACAGCATGGCGGTGGCACCGGGCGAGGATGCCACCTTCAAGTGCCGCGTCCATGACGGTGCCCGGCCCATCAATGTCACTTGGCGGATGGGACCTGGCCAACATCTCCAAGGTATGGTGGTCCCCAGGGTGGTCCCAGTGCGGTCCCCAGGGTGGCCCTGGTGTTGACGGCTCCTTCTTGCCCAGACAACGTGAAGATCAGCACCAATGGTTCGGTCATCTCCATCACCGGCGCCCACGTGGGCAACCAGGGTGCCTACCACTGCGTGGCCTCCAACCGCTTCGGTGTCGCCAGCAGCGTCGTCAACCTCCTGGTGCAAGGTGCGAGGTGGCCGGAGTGGCTCTGTCCCTGTCCCCATGTGCTCCAGATGCCTCCGGCGTGGTGGTGTCCCCATCACCATCCCTATGTTGGTGTCTCCCATGTGCTCCAGATGCCCCTGGGGTGGTGGTGTCCTCATCCCCATGTCCTCTCCATGCTTCAGGTGCTCCTGGAGTAGTGGTGTCCCTATCCCCACGCTGATGTCCTCCCCCTGCTCCAGATGCCCCCAGGGTGATGGTGTCCCCATCACCATGCCAGCGTTTTTAGTGGTGGTGTCCCCATCCCCACGCTGATGTCCTCCCCCTTCTCCAGGTGCCCCCACGGTGTCAGTGATGCCACCAGGCCCCGTGACGGTGAAGGAAGGCAAATCCCTCAGCCTGGAGTGCCTTGGCCGGGGCGAACCGCGGCCGCTGGTGCGCTGGAGCCGGTTGGGCTCCCGGCAGAAGGTGGAGCACCAAACGCTGCTGCACATGGACAGCCAGGCCATCCTGCAGGTCAGCGGGGCACCCTGGGGTGCCGCAGGGCGCCGGTTGGTGCCCAGGGCTCACCACCCACCCTGTCCCCTCTCCACCAGCTCTCACCAGCCAAGCCGGAGCACACCGGGACCTACGTCTGCACAGCACACAGCGCCTTGGGTTCGGCGCAAGCCCGGGTGGACGTCAACGTGGAGACGGCCCAGCGGCACCCCGGTGCCCCTGAGGTCACCGCGCCGCCTGCCGTCACCGTGGTGGCCGGGGACACGGCCACGCTGCACTGCATGGCCAGAGGTACGGGGAGGATGGAGGATGGTGGCGGAGGAGGGTTCTACAGCCGCGGCGCCCTGATGCCACGGTGATGGGCACCTGTGTTGCCCGTAGGTGAACCGGCACCCCGGATCGAGTGGTCGAAGCTGCGGGCACCCCTGCCCTGGCAGCACCGGGTGGTGAACGGCACCTTGGTCATCCCCCGCGCCGCGCAGCAGGACTCGGGCCAGTACATCTGCAATGCCAGCAGCCCCGCCGGCTTCGCTGAGGTCTTCGTCACCCTCGACGTGGAGTGTAAGGGGGTGGCGGGGGTTGGGGTGCTCCTGGGTCCCTCCTGCCATCTCCACTGTTGCCATCACCCATCCTTGGATCCTGTCTGTCCTTCCTCTGCACGTGGCTGTCTCCATCGCCATTCCCACTCTCCCATCCAGCGCTTCCTCGTGGATCCATCTTCGCTCCATCCCAGCACTCATCCTCATCTCCATCTCCTCTCGAGCTCTGTCATCCAGCCCTTCCCGTGGGTGTGTCCATCCGCTTGTCCTGTCCCCATGCACATCCATCTCTACTGCTCTCTCCTCCATCCATCCCCTGTTCATGGATCCATCCATCACTCACCCATCCCAGCTCACACCCATCTCTCCATCTCCTCTCACACCCCTCCATCAGCCTCTTCCTCGTGGACCCATCCATCTCTTGTCCATCCCAGCTCACACCCAGCTCTCAAACTTCTCCATCCACCCTTTCCTTGTGGATTCATCCATCACTCATTGTACCAGCTCACATCCACGTCTCCATCTCCTCACACCCCTCCATCAATCCCTTCCTGGTGGATTCATCCAACTCTCATCCATCCCAGCTCACGCCCATCTCTCCATCTTCTCTCAAACTTCTCCACCCATCCCTTCCCTGCGGATTCAGCTATTGCTCATCCATCCCACCTCACACCCACCTCTCCATCTCTGCTCACACCCCTCCATCCACCCCTTCCCTGTGGATTCACCCACCTCATCCATCCCCGCACACACCCATCTCTCCATCTCCTCCCAAACTCATCCATCCATTGATCCATCCATCCATCCATTGATCCATTTTCCTTCCTTCCATCGCTCACCCATCCCAGCTCACATCCGCCTCTCCATCTCCTCTCAAACTCCTCCATCCATTGATCCATCCATTGATCCATCTCTTCCTTCCTTCCATCGCTCACCCATCCCAGCTCACATCCGCCTCTCCATCTCCTCTCAAACGCCTCCATCCATTCCTTCCTGGTGGATCCATCCATTGTTTCTCCAGCCCAACTCACATCCATCTCTCCATCTCTTAACTCCTCCACCCATCCCTTCCCTCGTGGATCCATCCATCTCTAGTCCATCCATCTCCACCCCACTCTCCCACCAATGATCTCCTTGCCCTGTTGACCCATTCATTGCCCCATCCTGGCCGTGGCCGGGCGCTGACGGTACCGGCCGTCCCCGCAGCGCCGCCGTACGCCACCAGCCTGCCGGAGGAGACAGCGGTGCGTGCCGGTGACGCACTGCAGGTGCAGTGCCTGGCCCACGGCACCCCGCCACTGCTCTACGCTTGGGACAAGGTCAACGGCAGCCTCTCAGCACGCGTCATCCACCGCGCCGGCCTCCTCCGCATCAGCCCAGCACTGCCCGCCGACGCCGGCACCTACCGCTGCCTCGTCACCAACCGCGTCGGCACCGCCGAGACCTTTGCCCACGTGGCTGTCCACGGTGAGCCCTGCCCCGCCACGGGGATGCCGCACGCCGGGGATGCCCATGCCACCGGGTACCATCAGGGCTTTGCATCCTGCCCAGGTGACGCTGGTGACGGTGGGGACGCCGGCGGTGGTCCCTTGACGGTGCGGGTGACGCCGGGGACCCTTGTCAAGGGGGTGGGTGGCACTGCCGAATTCGCCTGCACTGTCTCGGGGGACCCCCGGGCACGTCTGGAGTGGCTGAAGGACGGCGGGGAGCTGCCCCCCACCCACACTGTGCGGGATGGGGTGCTGCGGTAAGGAGAGGGGGATGGGACAGTGGGATCCCCCCTGCCTGCGCCCCCATGGGGTCCCACACCCCGGCTGTGTCCCTGCAGGATGCCGGAGCTGGCGTGGGGGGCGCAGGGGGTGTACGTGTGCCGGGCCAGCGCCCCAGGCGGGCAGGCGGAGGACAGGGCCACCCTCACCGTCCAGGGTAGGAGTGACACCCATGCACCAGGGGATGCGGGCACCCCCTGACCTGTCCCCCATGAACACTGGCACCCTGGGAACCCCCATCTCCCCACACCCAGGGGTGCCCGCTGACCCGTCCCCTCATGTCCATCAGTACCCTGGGACCCCCCATCTCCCCACACCCATGGGCACCCTGGTACTCCCCATTTCTCCCCACACCTGAGGCCACCTCGGTACCCCGCACCTCTCCCAACACCCATGGGCACCCCAGTATCCCAAATCTCTCCCCATGCACACAGGGACCCCAGTACCCCCAACTGCTCCCCATGCCTGTGGGCACACCAGTATCCCCCACTTCTCCCCATGCCCATGGGCACCCCAACACCCCCAGTCTCTCCAAATGCCTGTGAGCACCCCAGTACCCTCAATCTGTCCCCACACCCACGGGCACCCCAGTACCCCCCATCTCTCCCCACACCCATGAGCACCGTGGTGCACCCCATATCTCCCTATGCCTGTGAGTACCCCGATACCCCCAATCTCTCCCCATGCCCGTGGGCACCTCAACACCCCCAATCTCTCTCCATACCCATGGCCACCACAGTGGTCTCCCCATGCCCATGAGCACCTCGTTTCTCCCCATCTCTCACTCCTCCGGTTGGCACCCCGGACTGCAATGCCTCCCCCATGCCAGGGGGCACCCCAAAACCCCGCTGTCCCCCCTAAGCTCTCCCCAGGGCCCTGATCAACATCCGGACGGCGGTGCAGACAGTGCTGGCAGGGACAGCAGTGGAGCTGGAGTGCCTGGGTTTGGGTGAACCCCGTCCCCACGTCACCTGGAGCAAAGTGGGGGGCCGTATCCGACCCGGGGTGCTGGTCCGTGCCGGCACCCTCACCATCGAACGGGTAGAACGGGCGGACGCCGGGCAGTACCGCTGCACCGCCACCAACGCTGTGGGCACCGTCCAGTCCCACGTCATCCTCCACGTGCAAGGTGAGGGTGGGGGCACGGAGCTGGGGACGCACGGGCGGTGGCACCGCAGGGTGGTGACACCTCCGTGTGTCCCCAGCCACCCCCCAAATCACCGGGCAGCCAGAGGTGAAGGAGGTCTCGGTGGGTTCAGCGGCTGTTTTGCCCTGCTTGGCATCCGGCTTCCCAGTGCCAGAGATCACCTGGAGCAAGGTGAGATGGAGGGATGCAGGGATGGGGGTGCAGAGGAGAGGCGGGGGGGCACCCTATGGGTGCTGATCCCCCCACCCTGCTCTGCCACAGCTGGAGGGGGAGCTGCCAGCGGGTGCCAGGGTGGAGGGGAACATCCTGACGCTGCCGGCCGTGCACCACGAGGACGCCGGTGTCTACGCCTGCGCCGCCGCCAACCGCCGCGGCCAGGAGACAGCTTACTACGTCCTCAAGGTCCGAGGTGAGGACGGACGGATGGACAGACGGACGGAGAGGGTCGGGGGGGGCGATGTACCCCCACCCCTCCTGACCCCCCCATCCCCGCAGATCGCCTGGTCCCCTATTTCGGGCAGACGCCCCGCTCCTTCCTCCCCCTGCCCACCATCAAGGACGCCTACAAGAGGTTTGAGATCCTCATCACCTTCCGACCTGATGCTGCTGACGGTGAGCGCCAACGGGACCCCCGTGTCCCCCCATGTGTCCCCCTCCATGTCCCCTCCATCGTTTCCTCCTCCCTTCACTCTCCCTCCACCCTCCCCTCTCCCTCCTTTAACCCTCCTCTATTCAACTAAGCCCCCCCCAACTTATGGAGGGGTTTCTCCTCCATCCTGGGGGTATTTTGGGGTCCCCTAGGATGTGCCCCCCCCCACCCCGGCCCAGGGTGGGCACCATCCTGCCTGACCCACTGCCACTCCACAGGGCTTCTCCTCTACAACGGGCAGCGGAAAACCAGCGGCGCCGACTTCATCTCCTTTGGTTTGGTGGGCGGCCGCCCCGAATTTAGGTGAGAGCCATGAGTGGGTGCTGGAGAGGGTGGGGCAGGTGGGTGCTAGCACCCACCCACACCTATTGTACCCCCCAAAAAAATAAGGTTTGACGCCGGTTCGGGCATGGCCACCATCCGGCACCCGACGCCGCTGCGGTTGGGCGAGTACCACACCGTCCGCCTCCTCCGCAACCTCACGCGGGGTTCGCTGGCGCTGGACGGGCACCCCCCCATTAACGGGACCTCCCAGGTATTTTTTAGGGGAGGGTTGATGTGTATTGGGTGGGGGTCAGGGTGCTGGAGGTGGTGCCCACCCACTTGTGCCCACAGGGGAAGTTTCAAGGGCTGGATCTGAACGAGGAGCTGTACCTGGGGGGGTACCCCGATTTTGGTGCCGTGGCTAAGACGGGGCTCAGCCGTGGTTTTATGGGTGAGTGATGGGTTTTGGGGGGGCATCGGTGGGGCGCTGAGCATCGTGTCACCCCGCCACACGCCCCCACATCTCCATCCCTCCGCAGGCTGCGTGCGCCAGCTCCGCATCCAAGGGGAGGAGGTGGCCTTTGGGGACATGGACCTGCAGGCTCACGGTGTCACCAGTTGTCCCACGTGCCAGGACCGGCCGTGCCAGGTGAGGATGGGGTGAGGGGTGATGCTCACCCATCCCCACCCATCACTGACACCCATGTCACCCCCCCCCTCCCCAGAATGGTGGCGTGTGCCAGGATGCTGAGAGTGGCACCTACATCTGCCGCTGTCCCCACGGCTTCACCGGCAGCAACTGCGAGTACTCGCAGGCTTTGCATTGTCACCCAGGTGGGTGCCTGTCCCTTGGGGATGTCACCCCGATGTCCCTCCCTGGATGGGTGCTCATCGCTTGTCACCCTACAGAGGCGTGCGGGGCTGATGCCACCTGCGTCAACCGGCCGGACGGGCAGGGCTATACCTGCCGCTGCCACCTGGGCAAGGCTGGGGAACGGTGCACCGAGGGTGAGCCACAGGGACACGGGGACAGGGCTGGCAGCACCCTGGGGACATGGGCATAGGGTGGGGACCGTTCCAGGGAGATGGGTGCAGGACTGGGACCACCCTGGGGACACAGGCATGGGGTTGGCACCACCGTGGGGACACAAGCATGAGGCTGGGGACCACCATGGGGAGATGGGGACATGGCTGGGGACCACCCTGAGGACACAGGCATGGGGCTGGGGACCACGTTGGGAACATGGGGACATGACTGGGGACCACCCTGGGGACATGAGCATGGGGTGGGGACCGTCCCGGGGAGATAGGCACAGGGCTGGGACCACCCTGGGGAGATGGGGACATGGCTGGGGACCACCCTGGGGACATGGGGACATGACTGGGGACCACCCTAGGGACACAGGCATAGGGTTGGGGACCACCATGGGGAGATGGGTGCAGGGCTGGAACCACCCTGGGGAGATGGGGACATGGGTGGGGACCACCATGGGGAGATGGGCACAGGGCTGGGACAACCCTGGGGACATGGGCATGGGGTGGGGACCATCCCAGGGAGATGGGTGCAGGACTGGGACCACCCTAGGGAGATGGGGACATGGCTGGGGATCACACTGGGGACACAGGCATGGGGCTGGGAACCACCAGTGAGGAGATGGGAACATGGCTGAGACCACCTTGGGGACATGGGGACATGGCTGGGGACCACCCTGGGGCACAGGCATGGGGTTGGGACCACCCTGGGGACAGGGGCATGGGGATGGGGACCACCACAGACAGGTGGGCACAGGACTGGGGACCACCCTGAGACACAGACATGGGACTGGGGACCACCCTGGAGGACACAGGTAGAGGGTTGGGAACACCCCAGGGAGACGGGCACGGGGCTGGGGACCACCCTGGGGACACAGGCATGGGGCTGGGGACCACCACGGGGAGATGGGTGCAGGGCTGGGACCACCCTGGGGACACGGGTAGGATGGGACAGGGGATTAGGTGCCATCTGGGGAGATGGGCCATTGGGTGCCATCCCGGGGAGATGGCCATGATGGGGATGGGGGATTGGCGACCACCCTGGGGACACGGGCTCAGAGCTGGGGACCACCCTGGGGAGATGGGCACCGGGGGGCTGGAGGAGGGGGTCCCACCAGCCGCGCGCTGACGCGGGGGTGCCGCAGGCGAGGCGGTGAGCGTGCCGTCCTTCGGCGAGGCGGGCGCCTTCGTCTCCTACCCACCCCTCACCAACGTCCACCACGAGCTGCGGGTGGAGGCCGAGTTCCTGCCGCTGGCACCCGACGGGCTCCTGCTCTTCAGCGCCGGCAAAGCCGCCCCCGTCGAGGACTTCGTTGCCTTGGCCATGGCCGGTGGCCACCTTGAGTTCCGCTACGAGCTGGGCTCAGGTGGGCTGGCACGGTGACACTGGGGCAGGGCTGGTGGCACCGGGGACCCCGGGTAGAGGTGGGGTGGCATCACTGGGGTCCGCTGGCATCATAGGGGTCCCCGAGCTGCAGCAGGAGCCACTGGGGTCCCCAGGTGTGACTGGGGTCCCTTGGTGTCATTGGGGTCCCCAGGCATCACCTGGGTCCCTTGGCACTGCTGGGGTCCCCAGGTGTCACTGGGGTCCCTTGGCATCATTGGGGTCCCCCAGCATCACCGAGGTCCCTTGGTGTCATCACCAGGGTCCCTTTGGCCTCACTGGGGTCCCCAAGTGCTGCCAGGGTCCCTGGGCATCACTGGGGTCCCCTGGTGTCACCGGGGTCCCTTGGCATCATTGGGGTCCCCAGGTGCTGCGAGGGTCCCTGGGCATCACTGGGGTCCCCTGGTGTCACTGGGGTCCCTTTGGCCTCACTGGGGTCCCCAGGTGCTGCCAGGGTCCCTGGGCATCACTGGGGTCCCCCTTGGCATCCCTGGTGTCCCTTAGTGTCACTTGGGTCCCCTGGCACCACATCACCAGGGTCTCTCAGTGACACTGTCATCCCCAGGCAGTGCCAGGGTCCCTGGGCATCACCAGGGTCCCCAAATGTCACCAGGGTACCCTGTCATCACTGATGTCCCCTGGCACCACATCCCTGGGGTCCCCAGGCACTGCCATTGTCCCCAAGCATCACTGTCACACCACACCTGTCCCCTGGCATCACTTTGGTCCCCAGATACTACCAGGGTCCCTGGGCATCAGTGCGGTCCCCTGGTGTCACTGGGGTCCTCTGTCACCACCGGGGTCCCCCAACATCCCTGGGGTCCCCCGACCTCCCTTGATGCCACAATCCCGTCCCCACAGGCCCGGCGGTGCTCCGGAGCACCGAGCCGGTGACACTTGGCCGCTGGCACCGGGTGACAGCCGAGCGGGTGCACAAGGACGGGACGCTGTGGGTGGATGACACCCCCCCGGTGAAACGCTCCTCGCCCGGCAAGAGCCAAGGCCTCAACCTCCGCTCCCCACTTTACTTGGGGGGCACCGAGCCCCCCCTGCGCCCCCCAACCAACGCTTCCTTCCGCGGCTGCATCGGAGAGGTGAGCCCCCCCACACACCCCATCCCGCACATGTGGGTCCCCTCGGCGGCAGCGGGGGGGGGGGGACAGAGGTTGACTCCCCCTCCCCGTGGTGTCCCCCCAGGTGTCCATCAATGGGAAGAAGGTGGATTTGTCCTACAGCTTCGTGCGGAGCCGCGGCGTGGGGCAGTGCCGGCAGAGCTCGCCCTGCCTGCCCGCTCCCTGCCTGCACGGGGGCCGCTGCCTGCCCCTGCCCGCCGGCCCCCCCGCCTACCGCTGCCTCTGCCCCCCCGGCTTCAGCGGTGAGTCGGGGGGGGCGCTCACACGTGTGTGTGTGGTTTGCACACGTGCCTGTAAGCGTGCGCACGCGTGTGCGCCGCGGATGGAGCGTGCCGGGCACGCGTGTGTGCGCTGCGTGTGTACACGTGTGCGAGCGTGGGCACTGGGAGCGGGAGCGTGTGCGCTGGGAAACACACGTGCCGCGTGTTGTGTGTGCACGTGCTCTGGGCGTGGATGGGTGCACGTGTGTGTTGTGTGTGGGCCCTCTGCATGCATCTGTGCGGTGCACACACGTGCCGTACATGTATGTGTGCACGTGCGTGTTGCGCGTGCGTGTGCCCTCTGCATGCATCTGTGCGGTGCACACACGTGCCATACATGTATCTGTGCACATGTTGTGCATGCGTGTGCCCTCTGCATGCATCTGTGCGGTGCGTACATGTGCCATACACGTATGTGTGCACACATCTGTGTTGTGCATGCGTGTGCACTGTGCATGTATGTGTGCACACGTGTGCTGTGCATGCATGTGCCCTCTGCATGCATCTGTGTGGTGCACACACATGCCATACATGTGCACATGTGTGTTGTGCATGTGTGTGCCTTGTGCATATATGAGTGTGCTGTGCATACGTGTGTACTGTGCGTGCATGTGTGCACGTGTGTGCTGTGCATGTGTGTGCCCTCTGCATGCATCTGTGCGGTGCACACACGTGCCGTACATGTATCTGTGCACATGTGTTGTGCATACGTGTGCCCTCTGCGTGCATCATGCGTGTGCACTGCACGTGTATGTGTGCACGTGTGTGTTGTGCATGCTTGTGCCCTGTGTGTGCATCTGTGCAGTGCACACATGTGCTGTGCATGTATCATGTGTGTGCACTGTGCGTGTGTGCGTGCATGTGTGCTTGCATGCGTGTGCCCTCTGCATGCATCTGTGCAGTGCATACATGTGCCATACACATATGTGTGCGCACGTGTGTGTTGTGCATGCACGTGCACTGTGCATGTATGTGTGCACATGTGTGTTGTGCATGCATGGGCCCTCTGCATGCATCTGTGCGGTGCACACACGTGCCGTACATGTATCTGTGCGCATGTGTTGTGCATGCGTGTGCCCTCTGCGTGCATCATGCGTGTGCACTGTGTGTATGTGTGCATGCATGTGCTGTGCATGCGTGTGCCCTCTGCATGCACCTGTGTGGTGCACATACATGCTGTACATGCATGTGTGCATGTGTGGGTTGTGCATGCATGTGCACTGCATGTGTATGTGTGCACATGTGTGTGGTGCATGCGTGTGCCCGTTGTGTGCATCTGTGCAGTGCACACATGTGCTGTGCATGCATCATGCGTGTGCACTGTGCGTGTGTGCGTGCACGTGTGCTGTGCATGCGTGTGCCCTCTGCATGCCTCTGTGTGGTGCACACATGTGCCGTACATGTATGTGTGCACATGCGTGTTGTGCATGCGTGTGCCCTGTGTGTGCATCTGTGCAGTGCACACATGTGCTGTGCATGCATCATGCGTGTGCACTGTGGGTGCACATGTGCCTGTGTGTGTTGTGCAGGCGTGTGCACTGCACATGTACGTGTGCACGTGTGTGTTGTGCATGCGTGTGCCCTGTGCACGTACGTGTGCTGCAGATGCACGTGCGCTGTGTGTGCACGCATGCGGCGTGCAAGCGGGTGCATCTGCCGCACATGTCCGCGCAGCGTGTGCTGCGGGCACGCGCCGGCCACGTGCTGTGCACACGTGTGTGCGTCGCGTGTGCGCACGTGTGCATCTGCCACGCGCATGCCGTGCGGTTGTGCCTCTCGCACGCGCGCGTGCTCTGCGCCGGGTGCAGTTTGCACGTGGGTGCCTCCGCCGCGCGCGCGTTCACGCGCGGGTGCGTTTGCACGCGGGTGCGAGCGTGCTCTGGGGGTGCGAGGGGTGTCTGAGCACCCTGGCGTCACCCGGTGTCCCCCTCCGTGTCCCCAGGGCCGCGCTGCGAGCGGGAGGAGGACCGCTGCCTGCACCGCAACCCCTGCCTGCACGGCGGCACCTGCAAGGGCAACGCCTGCCTCTGCCCGCAGGGCTACACCGGCCCCTACTGCCAGCACAGTGAGCGGGGGGACACTTGGGGACACTTTGGGGACACAGCGGGGGGGTGGGGGGGGACACGGGCCGCCCTGTCCCTAACCCCGCTTCGCCCACAGGCTTGGCGCTGGCGGAGCTGGAGCAGGACTGGCAGGAAGGCAGCGGGGGAGGTGGTAAGTCCCTGGCTCCATTTTCCCCCTTTTTGCACCCAAAAGCTGTGCCGCGGAGGTGGCAGCTGCGTGTGGCCCCCCCTCACCCCCCCTCACCCTCCTCTTCCTCCCCGCAGACGCCCCCGGACAGTTCAGCGCCGCTTTTCGGGACGGCTCCTACCTGGCCCTGCCCGGTCACCTCTTTCCCCGTGGGTGAGTGACACCGGGGACGGGGCACCCCCACCCGTGCCACTGCCCCCTGCCCGGGGTGCTGCGCCCCCCCCAGGGTGCTGCACCCACCGAGCTGTGCCCCCTCTCCTTGCAGCCCCCCCGAGGCGCCCGAAGCCATCGAGCTGGAGCTGCGGACGGGCAGCGCCAACGGGCTGCTGCTGTGGCACGGGGCGGTGAGCGGGGCACGGGGCACCGCCGGGGAGGGGACCGGGGTGCTGACCCCCCGTTAGGGTGGGGGTCAGGGTGCCCCCCGCCCCGCTCACCGCCCCGCTGCGCCCACAGGAGCCCAGCGAGGGTGGCAAAGCCAAAGATTTCATTGGTCTCGGCTTGAAGGATGGGCACCTGGTGTTCAGGTGAGCGGGGGGACCTGGTGTCACCCAAGGGTGCTCTGTGCCACCCAAGGGTGCCTCGTGCCGCCCAAGGGTGCTCCCTGTGCTGAGCCCACGTCACCCCTGCAGCTACCAGCTGGGCAGTGGCGAGGCCACGATTGTCTCCGAAGACCCCATCAACGATGGGGAGTGGCACCGGGTGATGGTGACAAGGTGGGTGGGGGTCAGGGTGGGGGTCGGGGTGGGGGTCGGGGTGCGGGTGCTGACGGGTGCCGTGCAGAGAGGGCCGGCGCGGGTGGCTGCAAGTGGATGGGGAGGAGCCGGTGAGTGGAGAGTCACCAGGAGCCAACATCATGGCCAACACCCAGGGCAACGTCTACGTGGGTATGGTGGCACCTGGGGGACATGGGGGGGCACAGGGTGGGACATGGGATGGACATGGGATGGGACACGGGGTGGGACACGGGATGGGACAGGGGATGGGACATGGGATGGAAACTGGATGGGACATGGGCTGGGACAGGAGTGGGACGGATGGTGGAACACAGGAGGGGACATGGGATGGGACACAGGACATGGGACAGGGCACAGGATGGCCCATGGGAGGGGTGACATGATGGGACTTGGGATGGGACCCAGGGGAGGACACAGGAGGGGACATGGGGTAGAACATGGGATGGACACTAGATGGGATGGGGACGTGGGAAGGGGACACATGGTGGAACGTGGGAGAGGATGCGGGATGGACATGGGGAGGGCACAGGGTGGGACATGAGGTGAGACACGGGATGGGACACAGGATGGGCATGGGAAGGGGACACATGATGGGACAGGGCACAGGATGGCCACGGGATGGGACATGGGGTGGACATGAGATGGGACAGATGGTGGGACATGGGATGGGATACGGGATGGAAACTGGATGGGACAGGGGATGGGACACAGGATGGGACACATGGTGGGACATGGGATGGACATGAGGTGGGACACATGGTGGGACATGGGATGGGACACGTGGGACACAGGATGGGACATGGGATGGACATGAGATGGGACACATGGTGGGACATGGGATGGGACACGTGGGACACAGGATGGGACATGGGATGGACATGAGGTGGGACACATGGTGGGACTCAGGATGGCACACATGGTGGGACATGGGATGGACATGAGGTGGGACACATGGTGGGACATGGGATGGGACACGTGGGACACAGGATGGGACATGGGATGGACATGAGATGGGACACATGGTGGGACATGGGATGGGACACGTGGGACACAGGATGGGACATGGGATGGACATGAGATGGGACACATGGTGGGACATGGGATGGGACACGTGGGACACAGGATGGGACATGGGATGGACATGAGGTGGGACACATGGTGGGACTCAGGATGGCACACATGGTGGGACATGGGATGGACATGAGGTGGGACACATGGTGGGACATGGGATGGGACACGTGGGACACAGGATGGGACATGGGATGGACATGAGATGGGACACATGGTGGGACATGGGATGGGTCATGTGGGACACAGGATGGGACATGGGATGGACATGAGGTGGGACACATGGTGGGACATGAGATGGGACACGTGGGACACAGGATGGGACATGGGATGGACACGAGATGGGACCACGGAGCAGACATGGGGTGGGAACAGCTGATGGGACATGGGATGGGATGTGGGCTGGGACGTGGGCAGGTGACCCAGGACAGGCCACCGGGCGAGCCCAGCTGGGTCCCCCACCCGCCCCGTGTCCCCGCGCAGGCGGTGCCCCGGAGCCCCGCAGCCTGACGGCCGGCAAGTTCACCTCCGGCATCACCGGGTGCCTGCGGGGGCTGGCGCTGGCGTCCGCCGGGGCCCCCCGACACCCCATCGACCTGCGGCACGGCGCGGTGGGGGGCTCCCCCGCCCCCCCCCTGCCCCTCCTAACCCCCCCAAATATATTTTGGGGGGAATTTGGTCAATTTTATTCTTTTCCAAAAAAAAAAAAAGCCAGGAGGAAACGGTGCTTTGCTGCCCCGGGGTGACTCCGGGGGGGGGGGGGCCGGGACCCCCAAAAATGTTTACACCCCCCTCCCCACCGGCCCCCTGAAACTGTGCCGGGACGGCCGGGCCGCCTGGGTCCCCCCCCTAGGGTGGCAGCGGGGTGGGGGCGCGAGGGACAATCGGGGTGCTGGCGGGGACCCCCCGCGGGGACAGCTATTAAAGGAGAGAGACAACCAGCGCGGCTGCCGTGTCTGGGGGGGCTGCGCCGGGGGTGGGGTGCAAGGGGAGGGGTATGGTATGAGTGGTGGGGTGCTATGGGGGGGTTAGGGTATGGGGGGGCAATGGTCTGGGGGTCCAGGGGTATGGAAGGGTTATGGTATTGGGGTGCAGGGGGGTATGGTGGGGGGGAATGGGGGTTGCTGGGGTGTGGGGGGGTTCGGGGGGTTATGGTATGGGGGGGTATGGTATGGGGGTGCAGTATAGGGGTCTGGGATGTATGGTATGGAGGGGTTATGGTATGGGGGTGCGGGGGGGTATGGGATGGGGGGGTATGGGGGTTGCTGGGGGGGTGTGGGTTCGGGGTTACGGTATGGGGGTGCGGGGGGGTGCAGGGGGTGCGGTATGGGGGTGCGGGGGCGTGCAGGGGGGTGCAGGGGTTGCGGTATGGGGGTGCAGGGGTTGCGGTATGGGGGTGCAGGGGTTGCGGACACCCGCACACCCCTCCCCAGCCGTTCGCTCCGCTCCCGCCGCCAGGAGCCGCCCCCCTCAGGCCCCGCCCCCGGCGCGTCGCGCGTCGCAGCCCGTTGGCGTCAGCGCCTCGCGCCCGTCTGGGCGTCGCGCTTGTGACGTCACTGGCCTTGACGGCGGCGGCGGCGGCGGCGGCGGCGGCAGCGGGAGGGGCCGGGTGGGACCGGGCGGGACCGGGCCGGGGCTGTGGGCCGGGGCCGTGGGCCGGGGCCGGGGCAGGCCCGGGCCGGAGGAGGCGGCGGCGGTGGCGGCGGCGATGGCGCCGCGGCTGCAGCTGGAGAAAGCGGCGTGGCGCTGGACCGAGACGGTGCCGCCCGAGGCGGTGGCGCAGGAGCACATCGAAGCGGCCTACCGCGTCCGGCTGGAGCCCTGCCAGCGCGGCGCCTGCCGGTACCGCCGGCCCTTCCCTCCCCACGGGTCCTCTCCCCTCGCCGGGCGGCCCGCTGCCTCCCCCCCGCCCCATATCTGCTCCCTTAGGGCTGTAGGGGACCCCAAACCTCTCCTCCACCCCCTATTTGAGGGTCTGGGGGCTCCCCCGGTCCCTTCTCTGGGCCCCTCGCCCCCCAGGGCTGGGGGGACCCCACGTTCCTCCTCCGTCCCGTGAGGTTGGGGAAGCACACTGCGCTTTGTGGGTCACTCAGGGTCGATGGGGACCCCCCATATTCACTTGTTTGGGACCCCCATTCCCCAGGGTTGTGGGGGGTCTCCCTGCCTGGCTTCCCAGATGTAGGGGGCCCACCCCGCGTTGTGGGGACCCCCTCTCCCTGCCTGTCTCCCCAGATGTAGGGGACCTCCCTGGGTCCTGTACTCTTCCCTGGGATCCCCCTTTCCCCCCCCCCCCAGTCCTCCATCTCCTTGTTCATCCATAACCACTGTTTTGGGGGGGACCTGTGTCTCACTCTGGTCACTCTGTTTAACATTATGGGGTCCCCCTCGTTGTCCTCATCCCCCACGATTACACTACCCCACCCCCCCAAGGGACAACAGCGTCCCTTCCGCGGGGGTGACAGTTTGGGGCCGGTGCTGGCTCTACAGGAGGAACTGCCGGGGGAACCCCAACTGTCTGGTGGGCATCGGGGAGCACGTGTGGCTGGGAGAGATCGACGAGAACAGCTTCCACAACATTGATGACCCCAACTATGAGCGCCGTAAGAAGGTATCGCTCCCCTCAGAAGCATCCCCTGCCCTTCCTGGTCCCCAGGGGAAGATGGGGACGAGGGGAGGTGACACCTCGTGTCCCCCCTGTAGCCGGGGAGTTTGGGACGTGGCTGTTTGTGTGATGCCGGAGCGGCGTTTTTCCGACAAACAGCCTTAAAGCGGCCGCCCCAACTGCTGGATTTCTGCTTGCTCCTCTGCAGCGGCGAGTGACGACTGTTGCTTTCTCTCTTACGCCAGAACGCGTTCGTGGGCTTAACGAACCTCGGCGCCACGTGCTACGTGAACACTTTCTTGCAGATGTGGTTTCTTAACTTGGAGCTCCGGCAAGCCCTTTACTTGTGTCCCAGCACCTGCAGCGAGTACGTGGCCGGAGAGGGCATCCCGAAAGACAAAGGTGGGTGAAAGTTCGTCAGCTGCAAATGGCAGTGGTTTTGCTCATTTTCTCCTAGAATTTTTCATGCTGGTGTCAGCTTTGGGATAATGTTTATTGGGAGAGTTGATGGGTGAAGCTACAGCCGCTCATCCAATCGCCACGCTGTTGTTTTTGAGTCCCTCACCCAGCTTTTGGGAACGAACCAACCTTTATCCAAGTTGTTTCTTAAATCGCGAGTGATCTGATCTGGTTGAAAAAATCTGATTTGCGTTTGTTTCTTGCCGGGCTGCTCCCCAAACTGGTTCCCACTTTAATGATGGTGGAAGCATGTGGGTTGGGGCTGATCTGTGCTACTGTGGGGCCACACTCATCCCAGAGGAGGATGAAAATTTGGGTCCCCGGTACGAATGAGGCTCCCAGTTGCCTGCACAGTGGACGTGACAGCCTCTGGTGAGGTATGGTATGGTGCTGTAGGTGCGCTCTGGGTCAGGGCGGCCCCTGAATTCTTCTGTTCCAGTTTTTGTGGTATTTTTAAATGGCGTTTCACCGTTTCGAGTAAAAAATAAGCTGTTGCTACGGGGTAGTCGGCGCACGCTGCTTAAACTCTTCGCTCACAGCTCATGCTTGGCACTGAGGGATACTTCCAGTTGGACTTGGTGACCTTAAGGGTCTTTTCCAACCTAACTGATTCTATATTTGGCCTGTGCTGGGACTTTGCTGTCATGACTGACATGAACATCTTCAGATCTCTTGATAATTTAAAACAGCTTTGAAAAACATACCGTTTCTAATCGTTAAATTTACCTGTACGAAGGAAGAACGAGCAAATTACTCGGAACAATTATCTCTTGCCTGAAATTACTTGCTGTAACCTGTGCAACTTGTTGTTTTTACTAGACTATGAACCTCAGACCATTTGTGAACACCTCCAGTACTTGTTTGCCTTGCTGCAGAACAGCAAAAGGCGATACATCGATCCCTCTGGCTTCGTCAAAGCACTGGGCTTGGACACCGGGCAGCAGCAGGTAGGTTTGAGGCGCGCTCCTCGAGTGATTACCTTCTTTAAAGCAGCATGAAACTGCCCTTTTATGTTATTTTAACATCTCTGAGCTGGGTTCTGCTGCTCGGAGAAACACAACAGGGAGAAGCGGTGCTCTGGGTCCTTCCCGTCCGTGTGGGAGAGCAGGAGGAGCCCAGGGAGCGATGGGGTGGGGACGGGAGCCGTGTTAGTGCCTGATCGACCCTGGCACTGTGCGGGGTGGGAGGTGAAGCCGCCATGAAGGTCCTTTTGTGGCTGTTGTATAGGCTGCTCCTCCCAGGTGGGTGGTTTAGCAGGGGTTGAGGGGCCCTCGCAAGGTGAGAAGATGTTTGGTTGGGTCACCAGGAGCCAGCCAAGGTTCAACGTGAATGTGTGGGGCAGAGAAAACATGGTTAGAGAGGGGGGAGTGCTGCGGATGGGTCCTGTGGGGCTCTCACCGAAGCCAAAGAGGGCTCGGGAGAAGGGCACGGCTTGAAAATACACTTTGAGGAGTAAGAGGGAGATTGTTGGAGGAAGAGCCTGAGCGCCAGCGTGCATTTCCTTGGGAGGATGCGGGAGGGGAAGGAAGCGGTCACTACCGACCGGTGATACTAAAGGACAGCTGGGAGAGGCCAAAGCCTGTTTGTTTTCGGAAGAGGAGAGCAAAGGAGAGCCAGGGTGGGAGAGGAAGGCCCTGAGATGAGTGTGGGGAAGCTCCCAAGCCTTGCAGAAGGGGACAAATCCACAGGGCAGCTTGTCATTTTTGGGGTGTTTTTATTTTTTTTTTCTCGCCTCTAACACAAGCAGGGCCAGCTTGAATTGCGTGCTGAGCTTTGAAAAACGAGCGTTAATGGGATAGAAAGCTCTGCAGGAGTGGTTTTTTTTCCTTCCAGAGCCCTACGAGGAGCGGGGCAGAAGTCAAACCACCCGGCGCGGCTGGCCGGGAGCCAGGTTAACTCCCGCCGTGGTCTCACGCTGGGGGCCTCGCACTCCTTTTAGGCAAATTCCTCTTTTTCTTTAGTTCTCCCGACTGGTCTTTTTTTTCTATTCAGTGCACGCAGGAGCCTCCGTGCAGCCTGTGTGTAGGGCTCCGGGTAATTTGCAGTAAATTAGCGACAAGGTTGTGATTGGGCTTTGTGCTGTGGCGTATTGTTAACGGACTTGGCTTTCTCTTCTAGGATGCCCAGGAGTTTTCAAAGCTGTTCATGTCACTGCTGGAAGATACTTTATCCAAACAAAAAAACCCAGATGTTCGAAACATAGTGCAAAAGCAGTTCTGTGGAGAGTATGCCTACGTCACGGTGTAAGTATTTGGTCTTCAGGAAGAACCTTTCTGTAAATATTTACACATTTTAGAAGAATTTGAGGGGGGAGGATCCCTCCTAAGAACCGAAGCAGGCAGGTAAGCTTCTACTGAAACATTTTATAAGAGTTTTTTAGCTTTTAGTTTTCCTGATTCTGTGCGCGTGGTGTTGCAGTTCTCCAGTTGCGTTTAACCCCTTAATGAAAATTTAACAATTAAACCTGCAGGTGAGTTGATGGAACGTAAAGTCCTGCAGCCAAAAAATAGCATACTCGGGTGTCGTGTTTTCATTCCTGTGTTCTCAGAGCTATGGATTTCACCTCAAAAGTGACATAAAGTGGTGTATGCAAGTTGTAAGCAGGTGCTCCTGTTTTTCCTGGTAGATGCTATTATCCTGCTTACACCTTCTTGCAGAGTTTTTGTGGTGTAGAGGTGTGAATCGCATTAACTCTGACTTAACTTTTTCTCCTGGTTTTATAGCTCAAGGAGCAGTTTACTAGTGGCTGGGGAATTCAGACACATGAACCAGTGACCTGTCCTCATGTGGTTTTGTCTTTTTTTTTTTTTTTTTTTTAAATCCTAGCTGCAACCAGTGTGGCAGGGAGTCCAAACTCGTGTCTAAATTTTATGAGCTGGAGTTAAACATCCAAGGGCACAAGCAGTTGACAGACTGTATAACGGAATTTCTTAAGGTACGAGCTCGTTGGTTTTTGAGTCCTGCTGTTCTTAGCAAGGTGTTTTAATTCCTTCCATCACTTAACAGCCTTTGAGGTCGGTATTGGAGTGAAGCAACTGAGTCATCTCACTGAGATGCATCCAATAGGAAATGTTTTTTACTCTGGGCCAGAGCGTAGCACATGCGCATGTGCTTTAAAAAGTACTTGGAAGTCCAATGCTTAGTTAAAATACTTTCCCAACAAAGTTGGGGAAAAAGTCCCTGCGTGCTTTGTCATGGATAGCACCAGGAGAATGGTTGCTTTTTGTGTTTCCTATGTCCACGCTCATCTGCATAGCAACAGGAGACATTCCCCGCTATAAAATGTGCTCTCAAAAATACTAGGGAGGGCCGGGAATAGCTGCAGGAACAGCTGCAAGTGCTCTTAATTCGACTTGAAAATTTGCCTAGATCTGAAGTTAAGATCTGGCACGTTAAAGGTTCGGGGTGTGGATTCAACTAAAAATATTTAGGACAGAACTAACCTGAAACGTGACTCTGTACCTGAGCTGTCTGGCTGCTGGGCAGCGGCTCCACTGATGCGCTCAGCAAACCGGTTGCTCGGCTTGCAGAAGGTCTGCTATGAAAAAAGACTGGTTTGTGGACACGCATTAAAATCCTGAAATGGTGAACTTCAAGTTTGTCTGCTCCTCCTGCCACTGAAACAACCCGGTGACCTTGTTTAGGGCAGTTGGAGTTCTCCTCTGGCCTAATCCTGCCACTGAATCGACTTGGGCGTAGACAATGACTCTTACACCGTGATGTTTGTGTGGCTGAGCACAAGTAGTTTCCAGGCTAAAATGTGGCTTTACATTAACTTGGTCCACATGGGCTCATAAAAGGGCGATTTAATTATTTTCTTTTTCCATAGCCCTCGCTGGTATAAACCAACTCAGTCAAGCGGGGAGCAAACCTGCTTAAGCAACCTGAGAACTAGGAATAGGGCTTGATGTGGTCTAAAATTTTTCTTAAAGTGAGAGCAGCCTATTATGGCCATGTGATAAAGTACATTTATTAGTGTGTGTTTTTAACTCGGAGATTATTTTGGAAAGCAGCTGGATAGAGACTTAAATGGTTAAAATAACTTTGGTGCTTTTCAGTCTCCAGCTGCTGAGTAGCTTGTACTGGTTGACTTTGCAGTGGTAACCTCTTCTCAAGACCTTTCTTTCTGCCTCCCCTCCCCGCTCAGGAAGAAAAATTAGAAGGGGACAATCGTTATTTTTGCGAAACTTGTCAGAGTAAGCAGAATGCCACGAGGAAGATCAGGCTGCTGAGTCTTCCCTGCACGCTCAACCTGCAGCTGATGCGTTTTGTGTTTGACAGGTAAGCCCCTCGCTGCGGCGCGTGCTGGAAAAGCGGGAGTGCCCTGGGCTCTGTGGAAGCTCCCTGGGAAGTCGTCTGCTCTGTCTGCATTAATTTTAGAGACTGAGGATTGAGTGCTTGCGTGAGCTTCTCTGGGGATGCTGGGTGGGTTTCAAGGAGAGTTATTTTGAGGTGTGAGTTGTTATTGCTCTCCCCTGAACCAAAGCTTTGCCTCCACACAGACAAACTGGCCATAAGAAAAAGCTGAACACTTACATCGGCTTCTCCGAGCTGCTTGACATGGAGCCTTTTATGGAACAAAAAAGTGAGTTTTGTGCAGTGTGTTTCGTTAGTGGTACCCACCGCCCCTCAGCAGACAAGAGATCTGAATCCTCTTTTTGATGGAAAATTATGTCAGGAGTTGTTTGAAGCCCGCATTTCAAATAACTGCAGTCTTTGTCTGCTGCCTTGCAAAAACATTAAGTGCTAGGAGAGAAAAGACGTGTGCTGTTTCATCCAGAGCGCTGTGTGACTGCTGCTTTCCTTCCAGACGGCGTCTACGTGTATGAACTTAGTGCTGTCCTCATACACCGAGGCGTGAGCGCTTACTCCGGGCACTACATCGCCCACGTGAAGGATCCGCAGACGGGCGAGTGGTACAAGTTTAACGATGAAGACATAGACAAGATGGAGGGGAAGAAACTGCAGTTGGGGATTGAGGAAGATCTAGGTAAAACCTTTAAGTTGTGAGTGCCCTTTTAAAATAACTCTTTTCCCCAAAAAACACGGAGGCTGAATACATGGAGGCCCTGTTACTCTTAAAACAAAAGTGCTCCTATGCGTGCTGTCACATCTTAGGAGGAATGTGTGAAATGGCAATTCTGTTAATGGCAGCCAGATTTTCTTCATTTCAGCCCCGAGTTATGTGCACACACCTCGTGATCAGTTTTTCTAGTATTTTTGCTGCCCGAGTTATCAGCATCTTATCGGGGTGAAACAGGCGAGCTGCCGCTTCCTTGGCTGGTGTCTAAAAGGAGGCTCAGGAACAGATAACGAGATTACTTTCAGTTTCCTTAACACATTATATTTTTATTTCCACTGAGGTGTTTTACTTGGAGGCAGTAAAGAGTCTCCATAAAAAAAAAAAATCTTGATCTAAATAATGGCGTGGAAGCCAAAGCTGCCTGTTTTACTCGGCACTTTTTACTTCTCCTTTGCACTCTTCTGTTCTGCATCAGCTCATCTTGTGCTGGTGTCCTGGTGCTGCCCAGATAACCGTGTTCCCTGGACGAGACAGGGTCTTGATTTCTTGGAGAGCTTGGGCTGGGGCCGGACCTACGGGTTTCTCGGTCTGCAGTCGATCTATAGGAGTGGTTCAGCATTAAACTGGCATTTTGAGTGCTCGGATTTGCAGTCGCTCAGTGTTCCTTAGCACAGGACGCTTTGCAGTACCAGGAAATGGGGAAATTATGCCAGAAATTTTACTTACAGTGCAAGCAATCCATTCCTAGAAACACTGGCCCAGCGGGATGCTCATGCTTTGCTGCAGCTAGCCTTTATGAAACGTTGCCTTTCTTTAAAGCATCCTTAAGTAACAGCTTAGTGAATAGACACCCTCAGACTTACTTGCTCTTTTAGTTTGTTGTAAAACCACGTCAGCCTGAGCACGCCCTTGAGCAGGCACGGGCCTAGCCTCCCTCTCCCAGTTCCTTCCGTGCACTCATCTGCGTGATGCTGCTTTATTTTCAGCTTTCGTGCTAGTAAACACCTTCTTGCACTTCATCACGTTGTGCATAAACGCTGTCTGCCGCTGGAGCAGCTTTGTCATCCTGTTAATGTTTGACTACCGCTTGCTTCCAACCAAATTGTGAAGCTGGCTAGACATCTAGTGGTGTAAGACAGAAAAATAAGCCCTGAAAGGAAATCAGAGCTTCTCAGCCTTTCTTTTTAACCTCCTGCATTACCCAGTGTAGCAAAATAAGATGTAAATAAACTGCTGTAGCCTCGATCTTGTAAAGGTTTATGCTTAACCGCCAGTAAGTGTTCTTGCTGTAATACAAGATTGCTTGTAGAATATAAGTAAAGTGTGTTTAGAAGCCTCTGCAGGCTGGGAGGCTTAATATATTTATCAATATATATTTGCCTACTCCAAGCAAAACTGAGGCTCTTCTCTGTTACAAATGCATGCAACAGCAGAAGGTCGCTAACATAAAGCAGAGGTCTGCTGTGGGAGAGTCCTGCAGCTTGGCCACACAGATGGGAGCAATTTAGAAAATATTTGGAGAAAATGCAAATAAAGAAGGTTTAGGAAGTCCCCTGGATGGTGTGGTAGGAGAGGCACGTGAATTTTTCCAGGATTTGGGAAAGACAGACACTTTTCTTAATATTTCAGGGTTCCATTTAGAGTTTGACCTATGGAGGGATTTTCCTTTATTCTTTTAAAATAAAAAAAATGGTTGATTTTTGAAGCTGCAGCTGTAGATAAGTGGTATTTCCTTGCCTGGCAGCCTGTCTGGAAAGAGCAACTCTTGCAACACAAGTTTACATCGCACCACCAGCTGCTCTGAAATGACCATTTCCGTGGCTGTTTGCTCCATAAAAGCTTTGTTGTCCAACAGAAGGGCACGTGTTTTTTCACATACTTGTAAATAAGATTTTTCTTCCCTGAGGATTTGACTGTTCTTTGGTGTCAGGACACCAGGACGAGAGGCAGAGGGGAGAAAGGATGTTTTTGTAAGAGCTGCTTTTGGCTCGGTGAGGTTTAATTGGGGAGAGAAGAAAGGCTCTTGTAGAAGGGTGGTTCAGAGCAGGCACCTAATTTTGGTCCCTTTGAATTACCCTGCCTCCAGACATGCTGGAGGGATTTGGGTCTTGCTTTGGGATACAATTTTGGCTCATGCCAAGCCCAGCGCTTGGCAAAAAGAGGCCTGGCAGAGTGCAGCGGGGAGAGGGAAGCCGGCTAGGTGGCAAACTCGTCCCGTTAACGGAGAATCAGTAAGCGAGCTTGTGTGTTTATTATGTTTTGCCTTCTGTACCGCAGCGGAACCTTCCAAATCCCAGACTCGTAAACCTAAGTGCGGGAAAGGGACTCACTGCTCACGCAATGCTTACATGCTGGTATACAGGCTGCAAACCCGGGAGAAATCTCTGACAATCGAAGTACCAGGTAAGTGAGCTTTGACTCTCTAGGCCTCACCTTGCTCCAGGTGGACCAGGAGTCGGGGTTTTGCTCGAAGCCCCTTTTGTGACCACTGTCCACGAGCCCCCAAAGGTGCCGTATGGCAACTCAGTGTCATGACCAGTGAAACCCCCGGGCTTTCTTAGCACTTAAATAATATTAGCCTGCTGATCCCACCCCGTGCCTGCTCACACCTCGCCGTCTTAACCAGATGGGAAAGGGTTAGGAGGAGATCAGCCCGCGTGCAGCGGCGGGAGCGTTGGGATTCGCAGCCGGGATCCCGCAGGAACCGCTCAGGTTCCTGAAGGCGAAGGAGAGCAGCGTGGTTAAATGTCATCGGCAGCACACGTACTGTGCTGGAGGTGAATAATCCTGACAGATGTCAGGTTTCTTCTGTGAGTGCTTAATCTTTGCCATATTGAGAATAAATGGCATGAAAATAAGAGGATGCAAGCCCTTAACAGGAGTTTTGCACGAGCGCCTTCGTGTCTTGCTTTAGAATGACTGGGGGTGGCAGAAATCCCTGTAGGTTTGGCCTGTGGATTTAATGATGCTTCGCGTTTGCATGCTACTTGATTAGAGAGATTAATTAGGTCCCTGGTGCTGATGGGGATGGAGGTGTGTTCCACCTTCTTCCCTCCTGCAAAGCGGGGACAGCAGAGGTGACATGTCCCCTTTGGACCTCTGCTGTTTGTTCTGGTTATCCGGATGGGGAGGGGGTAAACTGTACAGCTTTTTCCCTGCTAATAACAGCACCAAAACTTTTCCAGCCCCCCCACCACTAAAACCCACCCTCTGAGCCGCACAGCATTGGGAATTAGTGCTAATTTCTGCCTCTGTACCGCATTTTCAGTCTGTTTCCTGAGCTCTCTTGCGTTCACTTTCCTCCTACCCCTCTGCCCGAAACAATAACTCGGCAAAAGCCTCTCCACCCAGCTCCAAATTCCTGCGCAGCCCCGTGGTTGCCTTTGTTTCACGTGGAAGCCTGCCAGGGAACAGGGAGCGAAGGGCAGCAGTTGAGCAGTGTGGTTGCGGGGAGGTTTCATGCAACTGTAAATTTGAGGCATTTTGCTTTGATGCTGTTAAAAGCGGCTTTTCCGGGACAGTGGAGAGACGTAACTTGGCTCTGACCTCAAGGGGGTCAAGCTGGTTGTTTTTTAATACTGTATATTCTCCCAGCGTGGACATTGTGCTTTCTGGCTGCACAAGTGTTAACTTTTCTGGAAATATTTTAGCTCTTCAAAATACTGCTAAATAGGAAAAGGCTTCAGATAAGCAGTGTTTTCCCCCTCCCGTACACCAGCCCCGCGAGGGAAGTGTTTTATCTTCTATTTTCCCCTGCTGAGCTTTGGTTTGTTTGGGTTTTTTCCATCGGCGACAGCAAAAATTCCCATTTCCCTCACTGTTCTGTCGACACCAGGATCTGCCCTGGCTTATCTCTCGTCTCCTGAGGGCTTTTTGTCCTTGGGTTTGCAACGTGCTCAACCCCTCTCGCTGAGATCACGCATACCCGTGGGGCTGCGCGTCGGGACAGGCTTCAGGTGTAGCCGTAGGGTGAAAAGCTCTTGCTTCTCCCCTGGGAACGACGGGTCCTTGGCAGCGCAGAGGAGCTGCTCTCGGTGGGAGGCAGAGAAACGGCTGGAGCAAGAGGAATAGCAGGGAGGGATTGAATCAGGCAGCAAAGCGTCCTGCCGCGCTCCCGCTCTGCAGCCTCTCGCCAAACCCCGTCGCACTTTGCGCGACCGCCAGCGCTCAGCGTAGGCTTGTTAGCAAGCAAAGGATTTCTCTTAACACCAGCAACCAAACCCGAGTAAATTATTTTCTTGGGGGCCGTTGTGTTGCGCAGGACAGTTGCATTTAATCATCTACAACCACAAATGTTGGAGAGAGCAACGTCCGTGCGCTTGGCTTTCAGAAAGACTTGTGTCGGTAGCTGCGTGAGGGAATTTTTAGGCTTGCTTGTTATCCCTAGATAACCAATCGCAGGGATAATTAACATAATTGGCATTTTTCCTCGGAATGACCGCTTTTTCTTCTTTCCCAACAGCTTTTCTGCAGGAGCTGGTAGAGCGTGATAACTGCAAGTTTGAGGAGTGGTGCAACGAAATGGCCGAGATGCGCAAACAGAGCGTGGCCAGAGGCAAAATCAAACACGAAGAGGTGAAGGAGCTCTACAAAAGGTTACCCGCTGAAGCTGGTCTGTAAGATATTGTGGTAGTATTTTGTAGTAGACTGTTGTTAAGATTAGTAATGTTTTGTTACTAACCCACAACTCACTTCTGTGGCCTGAACACTTTGCTGGAAGGCATTAGCTGTAGCCCTCTCAAAGAGGAAAGCGATCGCTCTCTGTTGTTGCTGTGTGCATGCTTGGGATTTGCTTTCCCGCTCTTGTTTTTCTGCCTTAACCTATTTTTCTCCTTTTTTGCTCATTCTGATGGCTTCTGCCGTCACTAATTCCCTCTTGCTCCTTCCCCATCAGTCAGTCTCCCGTGTGCTTCCATGCATTGTGACTGTTTTCTTCTGCCTGGTGAGCAGCTCGTCTCGTTAGCGGTTAGTAGCATCGAGGCAGAATAACTGGTCGGTCTCAGATTGCCAACTCACAGCGAGTTTTGGGAGCTGTTGATCCAAATTAATCAGCAGGTAACAGAGTACGAGAATGCCCGACCTCCAGCAGAAAATGACTTGATTCATCCCCACCAGTCCTTCAGAGCTCCATGTCTCAGCTTCGTAGTCCGTCCAGTGAGTGACTGGGGTTAATCCTTTCCTACTGTTCCTTGTGTTTTGTCACCTCAGCATGTCTGAGCACAAGGATTTTCATTCCCTCCCCTTATTTTTCTCTCCCATCTCCCTCAAAACAAGCGTAGGGGCTCTTGCTCTGTCCATCCAGCATGGGGAATTCCTCTCCGCTGTGTGCAGGTCCTAAAATCTCCAGGAAATTTGTAATTAAAGACTTTAAAATGTATTTAACTGTGTAGCCTGTCAGTTTGATGTTTAGCTTTTAGTATTCGTTGCTCGATGCTCAGAACCAGCAGTGAGATCTGAGCAGCTGAGGAGCAGACTCCTCGGCTCCTGTAAATGTCTGCCTCTTCAATTTATGAACCCCGGTCTGCAGACAACAGGCGCTTAACTCATGAATAGGAGGGTGTCGCAGCTCATCTTGCCGAGTCCCCACAAATCTGAGGGGTGTTAAAATGTCACCGTTAAATCAAAGTTGTGGTGGAGGTATGAATCTGCCCTGAGTCACCATTAAAAAGGAGCAGCAAGCACAACCCTGGTGCGTTTTCTCTCCCCCTTAGCAGAAACACAATAGTTTGCTCTCGGCATTTCTAACGCGACAGAGGAATAAATCTCAAAAAGATGGTTTGTACAGGTAAAGCTCCTCTGCCCCAATTTGAAGACCTGAAGCGCTGCCCTGAGGGCACCCACGACTCGCTGCAGGGCGCATCCTGGGCGCAGCAGCTTGCTAGTGCAGCTGAAGGCAGCAGCGTTATCCCAGAGCTGCTCTGGGGCCGATCCCGCAGGACTCTCTCCGCAGCTGTGCAGACACATTTTCTGCCAGCTTCGTGTAGCCTGCCCCAGAAAAACGTACTTTCCGGGGGAGGCAGCTTTCATCCCAAACTAGCAAACCATTTCTGACAGCGTTGCAATTCTCTGGAGGTCATGGCTGTATATCTCTGATGGCGTTGCATAAGATGAAAATACTGCTGATTTATGCTGCAGAAGAGAAGAGGGTTTGAAGCCCAGCTTCACAAAGATCCAGTGCAAGCTGGAAGACAGAATATTTTCCTGTAGCTTCTCTGTTCCTTCGTGTGAAACATTACAGATTTGTGTTAATTTGATAAATGTAACTAACGGCTGCATTTCACCTCGGTTTCAGAGCTGCTCTCCTCACATCAGCAGAAAACGTTTAATTTCCTCCTAAATTCCCCCTCATCTCACGGAATTCTCAGTATCAAGAGATGGGGTTTCACCCAAAGCTGTTTCACTGCTCATACAGACACTGACCTGCTCCTGAACCTTGACTTTGTGCAAGGTGTTTCTCCTTCAGCAAACAAGGGCGGGCCTGCTGCTCTGTTTCAAAAAAAAGTCGTGCTTGTACTAAAAAAATTGAGCAAGTGTCTGTTTGCACTGTAAATCTTAAAATGTGCAAGTGTTTCTCACCCAGAGTAAGAGCGGCCCAGAATAACACTGAAATTTTGGGCACTGAAGGGATGAGGCGAACACTGACCTCGTCTCTTTGCTCTTGTTGCCTTTTATTTTTCAATTTACCCCAGTGAGCTCGTTCTGTTATAGAAAGAGCATTTAATGTATGATCATAATTTAAATATTATTATCTGTCCCTCGATGGACAATTGGAAAACCTTCTCCTTTCCTCGACTACTCTTCAGTAAGCCCCTAAAGGTTGAGCAGTCTGAAAGCATTTGCTTTCCTACCTGGAGTGCTCTGCTGTTTCATATCGATTGCTTGAATGCGAAATGACCGCTTGTTCTTGCATATCTTCATTTCACATAGCTCCTGCCTTCTAAACCTGCGATCCAGAGATGGGAATGGGGTGAGGGAAGCTGGATCAGATGTTTGAAAACTTGTACTGCAGAGATTTGATCAACAGTGGTAGCCTGTTAATTTTTAAATGTACCGTTGAATATCAGCGTAATTATAAAATACCATCTGCTGCATTGTGTGTTAGCTGACACGCACGGGCTTGTTTCTCTTTGTGGTTTTTTCCCCTCCCAGGTTCCCCGTACGACTTCATCTCTCTCGAATGGCTGCAGAAATGGCTGGATGAGTCCACTCCTCCAAAACCAATAGATAACACAGCCTGCCTGTGCTCACACGGCAAACTCCATCCCGATAAAATACCCATTATGAAGAGGATATCGGAGTACGTGGCTGACTTCTTCTACAGGAGATACGGAGGAGGGCCCCGGCTGAACGGTGAGGCTAGAAAATGCCCTCTCCGAGTCACGTTCTCATGTGCTGAACATGTTTTGGAGCCGTGTTCTGGTCCCAGCCCCGTTTTGAGCTGTCCTTTATCATCATAACTTTGTTTCTATGCATGGCTTTTGTGCTGCGCTGTTATTTCCGGGTGATTTTTTTTTTTTTTTTTAATATCACCTAATTACGTTAGCATTCAAACAAATAGAGTTAGTCTGATCGCAGAGTCTGTTTCATACCCGAGTTCTGCTCTGTCTAGGGAGAGCTGTGCGTGGAGGAATTTCTGAGAAAGCAGTGGAGCACTTAGGTTAGAAAACATAATACTTGCAAGGTTTTATGAAGTCGATTCTAGAAAATAACAAAACTTGCACATGCAACCCCCCCCGCCCCAGACTCTTGAAAATGATTTTCCATGCCTGCAGCACCTACAGATCCTGCGTGGGCAGCGTTTCGTGGAGCATGCGGATCTGTGCTGCCTCTTGCCAGCAGCCTGCGCTCCAGAGCAGCACGGATGTGTGCGGGCCAAGAAAATCATTTACTGTCTTTCACCTTTTAGCCTGTCCCGAGCTGCTTCATCCGAGGGAAGCGCATACCTGCTAGCCTGTGTGCTTGTGTTGCAGGCATCTGTCGTGCATTTTGATTTTTGGGGTCAGTCCAGCCCCTACGGTCTTTGGGCTTCCCTTAATCGAGCCCCAGGCTTAGTTTCTTTTATAAAGGAGCTCAATAACTCCCACTGAGACCAAATTAGCTCAGCTCCTGCTAGGAGCTTATAGGGAAGAAACTCAACCAGCAGAAACTGCTGTGACGCAGGCACCGTTTGTAAAAAAAAAAAAAAAAAAAAAAAAAAAAAAAAAATCCCAAACCAAAAAAAAACCCCTACCAAACCAAAAACCCGCCCTCCCCCCCCCCCCCCCCCCCCCCCCAAAAAAAAAAACCAACCCAGGCCAACATTTATTAGGCAACTGGAAGATTGCCTGCAGGTTTTTTTTCATTGAGTACGGCTGGGAGGGATGGATGGACGCCCTTGTCCTCCGATTCACTTCCCTGGATGTGACCCTCTTGCTCCCAGATGAAAATATATGCCCAGCTGTAGGATTTCCACTCCCTGTTGGTCCAGCATAGCTTTGCAGGAGGTTGGGTTTTTTTTTTTCTGGGTTTCACTGGCAAAGTGCCACGATACAGGTTTTTTCCTTGCGTATGCCTTAACTGTCCTACCTTTTGACTCTAAGTGGCTGTGTGTTGGCGTGACCTGCCTGGCAGCTGTAATTGCAGACTTGATACCAGCTGTGGAGAGCTGTGAAGCCAGTACAGCTCACACCTCATCTGAAGCATTTTACACTTATTAAGCTTCAAATGTGGCCTGATCTGGCAGTAACCCCAGGGATCTCCTCATTTACATGTGAAATCTCCAGTCTTGAGTCCAGGGTAGTTGGTACATACCTGTCTGAGCACTTTCAAACCAGCCAGAAGCTCAGCCACGTGTGCAGGAAACTGCAATAAATTGTGTTTCTTTTTCCCCCCACTCCAGTCAAAGCACTTTGCAAGGACTGCGTGGTAGAAAGGTGTCGAATCCTGCGACTGAAGAACCAGTTAAACGAAGACTACAAAACAGTTACGAACTTACTGAAGATAACAGTCAAGGGGTATGTAAGTCCCGACGCTTTCAAACATTGTCAGAGATTTTTTTTTTCTTTTTTTTTCCAGGAGTGCTTAAATAGCTTTTTCCTAAAGATTTTCCTGTTTGGGCTCCAAAGGAGTTGTGATTCACATTGCCAACGCTGTTCTCTCTCTGCAGGAACGATGGATTTTGGGTTGGAAAGGCATCCTTGCGGAGCTGGCGTCAGTTGGCTCTGGAGCAATTAAACGAGCAAGATGAAGACACAGAGCACAGTAATGGAAAAATGAATGGAAATGCACAAAACAAAGGTAGTTCTGCTGCTGTAGAGACCCACCAGCTCTGACTGGTACCTCCTAACAAAAGACACGTCAGGTGTTCTTGTAGCTGTTTTGCTTCCCTTGTATGGGTAGGGAGGAAAGGATAACAAATCAAATAAAAAGCTGCTTAAATGAAGGAGCTTTTTATTTGATAAACTTCAAAACTGCTGGGTGATCTTTGCACCCAGAGAAGAAGAAGAGGTAGTAAGTAGTTCTACAAAGCTGTGTAAAATTACCCCCCCAGACACGTGATCTTTTCCTCTGCTTTTATCTGAACGAGAGAGCACAGGGGAGGAAGAAACATGAAAACTGCCTTGGGGAAGGGCTGAAGATGTTTATTGCGAAGGTCTGTGGATGAAACGATGCAGCTGGTAAAGCAGCACTGGCAAAATACAGCCTAGGGAAAAAAAAAAAGTCATGAATTGAACTCTCTTCTGTGGCCATATCATGAGTCTGTGAGGTTTTTATATTTGCTTTTTGCTCTTTAAACCTTTGGAAACTGGATATTTTGTTGAGCTTTTTGTTTTGGAACTGAGGGCAAGAAGCTTGTTTGAATGAAAGTGGAGATGATGGGCTAATGGCATTGATCTTGAGCTTGAAAGCTCTGAGAACACCACAGCCCTCCTGATAATATCTGTAAGCTGGCGCTGCTGGTGGAGCATTCATTGAGAAAAAGGTGTTTCTCTGCTGAGTTACCACACCGCCTTCCTCCGTGGTGACCTCCGTTTCTACTCCCAGTAGTACATCTGAATTGCTCACAAGCCAACTCGCTCGTTAGAGACTTACCAACACGTTACTGTGTTTATGATGCTCCAAATCCAGTGCTTCTGTCTGTGGAGCTACGGTTCTTAACTATAACTTACACATTAATGTGGGGCTGGTCAAACCCCTGGCAGGCTCCCCCTTAGTTTGTCAGGCAGCATCTGGTTTAAATCAGTATCCTCAAGGCAAAGAGCGGACTAATATTTTGCCAGGAAGGTTTCTGCTCCCTGCACTCTTACCTAGGCTTGTGTTTAGGTTAAACTTGAGATCGTTGGGAGCAGTGAACCCCTGCGGTGTTTGAGCCATAACAAATGCGTCCTTTGTAATCTCACAAAGGACAGGCTTGTGCTCCACGCACTTCAAAGCACTCCTACGTGGCCTGTAGGCTGTAATCCCGCCTGCCCAGAGGCCAAGACATTTGAGAATAACAAATTTCCTCCCAAAGTCTCCCTTGAGTTAAGGGTTTTGCTGCAATTTGAAAGGCAACCGTGCTCCTTTCCCCCCAAGATTTTTCCTTTCCTTGGGAGAGGAACTCTGTGCAATCTTCTTGTATCTTTCTTTACTTTTTTAATTAGATGAATCGAATGAAGAGAAGAGAGAGGAGGAAGAGGAGTTAAATTTTAACGAGGACATCGTTTGCCCACATGGTAAGTCTCTGTGGGGGATGGAGCTGAATATATCTGTTGTTGCCCACTGCTCAAGACATTAACCTTGTAGCCTTTGCTCCATCTAAGGCCAACATGAATAGTTTCTGAGGAAACACGCTTAATTCTCATCTGCCTGGTGTTTCTTGCCACTCAGACTTTGAGCTTCACTTGCGAGCGCTATCCCGTTGCAGGCTGAGTTTTGTAAGGCAGCGAACGGGCTGTAAACGTGGAGATGCTTGGATGGGGCAGGAGGTGCTGGGCTGCGGAAACGAGCGTCTGTTCCTCGCGCTAACGAAGCGACGTGGCGGGGCGAGGGCAGCACCAAGGATCTGCAGCCCTGTGGAAGCTCTGGAAGCATTAGGAGAAAATAATGGTGTAAATCAGTCAAGGTGGGAGCTGAGAGTGTCCATTTATTCTCTCGGTTTACATGAAAACAGGAGCACTTACCTAACGACTGTGGAAACACGGGCTTATCTGCGAGTGGCTGGGACCACTAAGGATATCGATTTACCAACCTGCTGTGCTTTGGTGTCCATTTACATAAGATTTTGACCCGGTGTTAGTTGTTTTGCTAAGTGACGGTTCATTACCTACATCCTTGGCTACCCTGTTGTGGAAATCTCACTTTTTTTAGCGTGTACGTTGCTCCCAGACATAACTGTTCTAGTAAGCTCCTGTTTGTACGCATCAATTTCCCTGCCAGGGATGCTTGATCTTGTTCCTAGTAAGAAAGAAATATGCCATAAATTAGCAACACACCTCCTGTCATCAAGGCTAATCAAGGATGTAGAGTAATGGCTTGATAAAGCCTCGTTTTAAAGCAGGGTGTTTAAGCACTTTGTCACAGCATTAGCTGGTTTTCAGAGCCTTTAACGCTGTATTTCCCATTGCCGCGAGGCTGCTGCTGTTAAATGAGAGCAAGCAGCGTGGTGATGAAACATTTAATGTAGCCAGACACGATAAAAATAGGCCAATAGGCCTTTGAAAATATTATGCTGGTAAATCACTAGTTGATCTGTGACTTTGGGTTATATCAGAATAAATATTAAATACGGGGGCCACTGGCAGGTCGGATTTCATCATCTTGAGCTAACTCGTGGATTACTCATGGAAAACAACATTTCTACCTTTAAAATTTCCCTCTGGAGTGTATCAGCACATCTGTAGTCCCGGTCCTACAGCCTTGATTTTGCTGTGGAGGAAGTTCCTGCCTTCATGGTAGGCTCTGGAAAAGCCAGCGCTTTATCTGTGAGGTCTGGCTGGCCTCCAGAAATGCCATCCGGGCGTTCCCTTAAGAAGTCCCTTTGCATCTTTGCTGCAATTTCTCGCTCTCCACTAGCTGCCCGACCCCAGCGAATAATTTTTTCCAGATACTAAGTTAAGACTTCTTTGATGTCCGTGCCCAAAACATGTCCCTGGATGGTGGGAGCGGGAAGCAGGGTCAGCAGCGGTTAGGATCATCATCTTCCAGATGGCAAAGCACTTGTTCCCCACACACCCAGATCTGATTTTTTCCACCTCTTCCACTCAACAGTGTATTAATCTACTTTCATTAATCATGCGGTGTCAAGGCACTTATTTGTACAAGCTCTTTTTTTTTTTCCCCCATCCTTGCTGGCTCTGGAAAGCAGCCTGGTCCTGCCTCCTCATATGGTAAAGCTGGGCCACTTGGTCGTGTTTGATGAAGAACAAGTGGCCAAGTGCCGCATCGAAGCAGTCCAGCCCGACCTTTGTTTATTAGAGGAAAAGCAGGAGGGGAGCGTTGCTATTTTTTCCCTTCAGGGCTGGCAGAAATCCAGGCTTGGCTGGAGCGAGGAAAGCTGTCGGGTCCGTGGGCCTGAGGAGCTGCTTGTAATGTTAAAGAGCTACCAGAGGGTGGGGAGGAAGGAGCCTTTTCTCCCTGCCTCCTTTCTGTAGCTCCTCAGGCTATAGAGAAGCAGATAATAAGGTATCACGCCCTTTGGTGGACACCGCTCAGCGCCACGACTTCGCGGTTGCTGTTTTGCTTCCCTCTCGCTGGGTGAAATCCCCACCGAGGCCTGAACATTCCCGTGCCGCATCCAAATCCGGTTTGCACCTCGGTTATTGCAACAACCATTCCTCTTATTTCTCGCCACGGGGAGATGCGTGGCATTTTTCCCCTTGGCCATCGTCACCCCCGCGAGCTGGTGGGATCCCTGAGCCCTCGTCTTCCCCCGTTTTCCCAAGCTCCCAAGGAGCTCGTGTCGCCACGTGGGGTCTAAATGCGTGAGCGTAACCTTTCCGCTACGGCTGCTGCTAAAACAACAAATGCCTTGCAACTAAACCCTTCTTTGGGAGTTTTTTTGAGCTGCTTGACAATCAGGATAAATAATACAGCAGGCAAGTTGTCTGCGGGACAGCTGGTAAATCTTGCTTCAGATGTTCACACCTCAGTCATTCCCTGGAGCAGATCTAGAGTGTGGAATCTGTCCTTCCCAGATTTTTGAGGTGCTTGGAGAGGGCATGCAAAGCCATCTGAGGTTATACAGCCAGTCAGAGAGGGACCTGGGGGGGGGTTGATTGCCAGCCGGCTGAACATGAGCCCGCAGTGTGCCCAGGTGGCCAAGAAGGCCAATGGCATCCTGGCTTGTATCAGCAATAGCGTGGCCAGCAGGGACAGGGAAGGGATCTCACCCCTGTGCTCAGCACTGGTGAGGCTGCCCCTTGATGAGTGGGTTGAGTTTTGGGCCCCTCACTCCAAAAAGGCCATTGAATGACTTGAGCGTGTCCAGAGAAGGGCAACGGAGCTGGTGCAGGGTCTGGAGCACAGGTCTGATGGGGAGCGGCTGAGGGAACTGGGGGGGTTTAGTGTGGAGAAGAGGAGGCTGAGGGGAGACCTCATGGCCCTCTACAGCTGTCGGAAAGCAGGGTGCAGAGAGGGGGGAGGAGTCTCTTGAGCCAAGGAACCAGCGCCAGGCCAAGAGGGAATGGCCTCAAGCTGCGCCAGGGCAGGGTCAGACTGGCTCTTAGGAAGGATTTCTTTGCAGAAGGGGCTGTTGGGCGTTGGAATGGGCTGCCCAGGGCAGGGGGGGAGTCCCCATCCCTGGAGGGGTTGAAGAGTCGGGTTGACCCAGCGCTGAGGGATCTGGTGGAGTTGGGAATGGTCAGTGTGAGGTTCATGGTTGGACTGGAGGATCTTCAGGGTCTTTTCCAACCTAGACGAGTCTGTGATTCTGTAACTTTGCTTTTCAAGGGTGCAGAAAGCACCCAGCTCCTGTTCCATGGGGCTTGCGGTTAGTCTGCAGTTTGGTAAATGGAGTCACCATAAAAATGTAGCTGTGGATCGCTAAGATCAGAAAACAGCAGCCCTGTGCCCTCTTCGGCTCGTCCTTGATTTTCTGAGCATCTCTGTTGCTGCTTGTATTTGATCCACTGCTTGGGTTCATGAGCTTGGAAACCGAAAGGATGTTTATAGGAATTAAAGTTGTATTTATTTTTTTTCCTGTCTAAACAAGGAAACGATAAAGAAGTTGAAGGTGACTTTGTGTATTAGTTGCGCTCTTTTTTGCTGACATGGTGTTGGCTGATACGTGCGTGGATATTTTCCCCCCCAGTTTATACCCTGTAATCTCTTCAATCTAGTTAGGGCTGCAAAACATCGCTGAGCACATCAAGAGCAAAGCCCTTCCCTTGGCTCTCTCTCTGCAGGTGACCTGTGCATCTCCGAAAACGAACGGAGGGTGGTTTCGAAGGAAGCCTGGGAGAAACTCAAGCAATATTTTCCAAAGGCCCCTGAATTCCCAAATAACAAAGAGTGCTGTTCCCAGTGCAAGGTATTTGAATGCCAAATGACGTTACCCTTTTGTTGACTGTAAATACGTGGTCATGTTTCTGGTTTTCTTTTTAACGTGACCCAGTGCAGTAGGGGGAAGTAATGTCACCTTCTAATAGCAGCTAGGAACTGAAGCTGTGGTGTAATTAACTGTTTCATGCAGATTTTGGAGCGCGAAGGGGAGGAGAACGAAGCTCTGCATAAGATGATGGCCAGCGAGCAGAAAACTTCTCTCCAGAACCTGTTTCACGATAAGTGCAGACCTTGCCTGGGCAGCTGGCCTCAGGTACGGGAAGGAGGGCAACCAGGGCAAGGTAGCAGGCCTTGAGGGAGGTTTTTATTAGGTTTTATCCCTCTCCCTAAGAAATTTTATTTTGCCTGTGAGAGAGGCTACCCGATAATCATTCACTCGGTCCAAGCGAGACGGTGCCTGCGCTGGGGAGCCTGTGCCAGCAGCGCTTACACGTGTGTTGTGCCGAGGTGTGATTTCCCCCGATTAGCTGTGCTGGCACAAAGCCCTGCTAAAGATACACGAGAGTGGCTCGTGTGCCAACATAGCTGTCGCTGGCCCGCCGTCAGCTTGATAAGCAGCGACAATATTGCTGCTGTGGTTACCTCTGCCCCTAGAAGGACCGAAGAAGGGCTTTCCACCGCCCTCCGTCTGCCTTCGTGGCAGGACAAAATTCACCTGTGCTCCAGCATCCTCCATCCCGAGAGCTCAGGGGGAGCTTCCCAAAATGCTGAAGCCCTGCAAATAGGAGCGATGATCGTGCAAGACCTCTCGTACCAGCTTCTCCCCGGTACGAGCGTGCAGCTCTCCAGGACTTTTCCTGGGGCTTCAAGGCGGCTCAAAAGAAATGGCACAAGCTGTTGGCTCCACGCCTTGGCTCCCGGACGTCTCGCAGCGCTGATTAATGATTGACTCTTCGATCCTGCCAAGCTGCTTTGGCAGGTGTCTGCCTCGGTCGCTGCTACGTGTGAGGGCAGCTTGCCACTCTCTGGTGCCTTCTCCAGCCGTGGATAAATATTGAGGTCAACGTGGATCCCTGTCTCAGAACCGGGGAGCCCCGAAAGGGTTTAAATGGTGAACACTCTGTGCTGAGCTGGAGAGCTGCCAGGCCCTACCAGCAGTATGTAAGGGCAGTATCCAGTTGGGTCTGCTTTTGTAGCTGGAGTAGGGGATGGAAAGCTGGAGCCCATCGCTGTGGGTCAGCTTGAAATAGGAGGGTCTCTCCAGGCAACGAGGCTACATCCTCCACTCTTTGAATTTCCCAACGGAGCGCGATAAAAAAAAGAGCTGAAGACCTCTCCCTCAAGCTTTGTGAGTTTTCCTGATCCAAAACAGTTGAGGTTCAGGGAAAAAAATAAGCGGAGCAGTTTAATCTAGAGGAGATGAAAGGAGATTTAAAAAAAAAAAAAATATATATATACACGTATATTAATTCCTCAGGTATGCTGAATTTTCTTGCAGAAAGATGGAGCGAGCCCTTAAATCTGCGTTAGGGAAGGTGGTGAGGATAAGCGAGCACGGAAGTTATTTTGTCACCCAGCTCTTAGTATCTCACTGATTTCTTGTCCAGGAGCAGACAGTCTCATGGTAAATCATTCAGGCCAGGAAAACAGCAGTTTATCCTAAAACTGCTGCCTCGTGAGGGTGCGTGGCCACGGTTTTGAATCCGTGCTGCTGCTAAAACGAGCAACTTCTGGGTTTTGATGGGTGAAGCAAATGAGGCAGGTTGGGGTGGTCTCACCCCACACCCACCAGGGTGCAGAGACAAATCTGCTTTAGACCCCAAGTACCCAGCGAGAGAAAACACGGTGCTGGGGAGTCCGTAGCTGCTCCAGGGGAAATGACCGTTTCCTGCTGTGAATTAAAGATAATTGGATCTAAAGCTAAACTAACTTTGTAATAAACACGAGATTAGTAACATAAGTGCTTAGTACTTGATCCCGAATTATTTTACTTGGCTTCCCCAGTGCGCTTGGATGGAGTTGTCATGGCAAAAACACTGAGGTCTCAAAGAGAACGAGCACTGCAGAAAAAGCTGAACAGTCATTGCTTCTCTATTGTTGGATTAATTAAAAAAGATCTTTTTTTTTTTTTCTTTTTCCTTCTCTTTTTCACCTCCAGGAGACAGATGAGCTGTATATTGTTTCGCAGTTCTTTGTAGAAGAATGGAGGAAATTTGTCAGGTAACTTGGCTTGAGGTTTTTGGTGCTTTTTATTCCTTCTTTTGGGGAGCTGTAGATAATGATTTTGCTTTCGAATCCCGGCGCGGTGTGTCCTTACCTGCTGTTTGCCTTTGTGGAAACAAGGAAGCTGATTTTTGCAGGGCTCGTATCAGTTGTAATACATGGTAAGAAACTGAATTTCCTTGTTTACTGTGTCTTAACCAGATGGTTGGATTAGATAGTAACCTGATTAGTTTTTTCATCTGTCTGGAGCTGTATCCTAGGCAAAGGTCACCGCTCAATCCTGTTTCCACGGGCTGCTGGTGGTGGGAGATGGAAATCTCTGCTAGATAGGGGAGTAATTTTGCAACGCGCAGGAACGCGGATCTGATTTCCTCATCGGCAGTAGATTTTAATATTCCCTGTTGGAATGTCTCCTGTAAATATTCACCTGTGATTTCTCCTTGGCTGCCTGCAGAGTTGTGGGGTTTGTGAAATAACCTGGCCAAGCTTTGCAAACCGCTTTCCTTTGCCCGTGCAGGAGGCCGACGCGATGCAGCCCCGTGTCCTCGGTAGGAAACAGTGCTCTTCTCTGCCCCCATGGGGGCCTCATGTTCACCTACGCTTCCATGACCAAAGAAGACTCCAAACTGTGAGTTTCTTCTCTTCACGTGTCTGCCAGGTGCCTTTTGTCTCTCGTGAGCCTTGGGGAAACGTTCCCGGAGGCTCGCTGAGCTGCAGCAACAAGAGGAGCGAATGCTTTCCCTTGAACAAAATTAACAGATACGCTTTCTCGGGCCCACCTTAGCCTTCATGCAAGGCAAGATCTAAATTGTTGAAGGATGCTGGGTCAGGAAAAAAAGAGAGCTTACTTCAGCTTGGCTAGTTCCTAACAATAAACTACCCTGAATTTGACCGGGGCGTAGAAACATCCGCCTTCCTTACAATTTGCTTTCTGGGAGACTTGCCCCCGGAGCGCTGGGTGCTGGGCTCAGTTCATGCTCTGTAGCGTTGCTTCTGCAGTGATGCAGAACTAAAAGTAGTGGATCTTCCACTCCTCTCCAAATCCATCCTCCCTCCGGCATGACTGGAGCAGTACAGTGTCACTAATAACACGCTACTGTTACCCTGTTATCTTGGGCGTACAGGCCCTCCCGTGTCGCTGGAGTTAGGGATTGATTTTGCAGCTTTTCTTTCATTAACAGACTGAAAAGAAAAGGGAAAGCTGTTCAGGAGCTCGGGGCTTGGCTTTTCCATGTCATAAAGCACGTTCTTGTTCCTTTGCACAGTATAGCTCTAATATGGCCCAGCGAGTGGGAGAGGATTCAAAAACTCTTCGTCGTGGATCATGTCATCAAAATTACCCGAACGCAAGCTGCCGGGGCGGACCCCGAGAGCACACTTTACACCTCTGAGCCCCGTGAGTGAATCTTTTGCCACTGTCTGTGCCCTATTCTTTTGCTAATTGGTGCAGACTCCCTGGGAAATGGCTCTTTTTCAGATAAAGGGTCAGATCTAGGGGGATCAGTGGTAAACAGCAGCTTGGCAGAGGCCCCTGGTTATGCGATCCCCTCCGGGTTAGCGGTGAGAGGCATTGGGCCGGTGTCTCCGAGGAGCTGAAGCAATTAAATGCATTTTTCCTTTGTGCCTCCCCAGAACTCTGTCCAGAGTGCAGAGAAGGGCTGTTATGCCAACAGCAGCGGGACTTGCGTGAGTACACCCAAGCAACCATCTACATCCATAAAGTGGTGGATAATAAAAAGGTACGGGCTCTCTCCCTCGGTCTTTACTCATCCTGGCTTCCTTTCATTTAAGGGAACCTGCACCGAGTACCCAAATAACGATCCGAACGCGATGGCTGTCACAGCCTGTCACGTCCCCGCAGGGCTGGGACCTGCTGGTGGGGCTGCTGGGTGGCCTGTGGTGGTGGTTGTGGGCAAAAAGCACCCAGCTCTGCGGCTCGGGGAAGCTGTCGCTTCTCCTCAAGGCTTCCTTTTGCCAAACGGATCCTTTGTGTTACTGGGTATCTTCACGAATGTTCCCAGCTTTGATTATTTTAGGCAATGTTGTAACCGTTTCTGTCTTCATAATGTGTTATGAGGCTCTACCTGTTCTCCTCCCCCTCCAATATTTGTCATTTCCTTTCCTGGTTGCTCAAGTGACAGAAATAAGCTCCTAACCTCCATGCTGAAATAGCAGTGGACTTAGAGATGGTTTTCAGGATCCCTTACGAAGCTGTGAATTACGTCTCTGCTTTACTGGTGTCTTAAGGGATCAGTGTCAGGTCTAGAATTGGCTTTACAGGTACCCAAAAGCTGGTTACAGTAAGCCTTCCTCCTTAGGCCTCCTTTTATGCTTCAAGGAGGAAACCAAGGCTCATGTGCAAGCTCAGATAAAGACGTTCCCCTCACCTTTGCAGCGTGGGGTTTGGTTTTTTTGCCTCTTACTGATTTTTCACCTCCCTGCCAATCGAAGGGAGGGACTGGAGCCTGTAGAACCGCAGGGCGCTGGAGGCTGGAGGGGTTTCTGCCTTGGTTGTGAGATGGAGAACACGCAGCACGGTCTTGAGCCATCAGCGATGGGATTTCAGCCTGTCTCGAGGCTGAATCCCAAGGCTGTATCTTGGCTCTGGTGCAGAGGAGGGTTGTTGTTTGGTTGGATTTTCTTTTTTTTTTTTTTTTCCTGGTGCTGGACAGGACCGTGCTCACATGTAGGGCTGGCAAAAAACAGGCAGCTATTCTTTGCCGAGCAGCTGGAGTTAGAGAGAGGGGGCGAGAGCTTGCCTGCAAGCTCCCTCATTAACAGGGCAGCCTCGGCGAGATGCGAAGCAGCGCTAACGCCCCACCAGCAGCGCGGCAGCACTGCCAGCGAGGGTTGCGGACGGCGGCACTCCAAGCCACTGCTTTCTTCCCTGCTGCTTTGGATTTGCAAAAAGTCGGGGAGCATTTCCCATCCCCTCACCCCTGCTCTTCCTCCCTCTGCGACCCCCAGCAACCTCCTTTGGCTGACGCTGCGAGAGGGGGAAGCCACGGCCGTGTAAAATCAACGTAGGGCGGCACTGCTGGAATCCGGAGGGCTCTGGGGAGGCTGCGGTTGGTGCTGGATGTTCGGGAGCTGAAATTGCATTGTTAATTGCAAATACATTGATGGAGAAACGAGTTCTCAGGCATCCAGGATGGAGAGCGTGCCAGTCTCCTGGGCTCCTGCAAACCCCAGCTCCAGCCAAAGCTAGCTGTGAATTCACGTCCGGCAGCTCCCCGCCTCCTGGAGTGACTTACACAGAACTGAACATCATTTTTATTTATCCGTTTGTGTAAATTATTTAGATTTCATTTACTTACAGCCTCCAGACCCATAAATAATGGTGCTGAGTGCCTCTGTCAGTCTGCTGCAGGGATGGATAAGTGTCTAATTTACAGATAATATTCCTTTCTCCGTGTTAGGGCTTTTGTAATACACTTAGATGAACCAGAGAAGCAGCCAGCTAATGGGAAAGAAATCAGTGCAGGCCCCTGGAGACTTTCCCTTTGCCTAGAGAGGAGGGCAGGTCCTGAGCCGCAGGAAGCACCTGCAATTCAATAGAGAAGCTTGTTCTCCCGAGCCGAATCCCCCCATGGCTCGATGCAGCTGGGGAGGAGGGGGAGAAGAATTTGCAGAGCACGTGGAGCAGATCCCTGGGTTATTCCTGCTCTGCCTCGGTTCGTTGGATCGAGGTGACATCCTGGAGGTCTCTGCAAGCTGTTTGCCATGATGTGACAGTCTGGGTTGATGTTGTCGGCTTAGTTACGGAGAATGATTTTTGTGACTTCAGGTAATGAAGGACGCTGCTCCGGAGCTGAACGTGAGCAGCTCAGAAGCTGAAGAGGAAAGGGAGGAAAACAAGCCAGAGGGGGAGCAAGACCCAGATTTTAACCAGGTAGAGATCAAAAATACCACCAGGTCCCTTGGTTTTGCATCATCCTCTTGAGTCAGCATGATGGGACAGCCCTCCTCCTCTGTGTACTGCTAAAACCAGGTGTCTTAAATTGTCATTTTAATGGTCGTACCACCCCATCGCTTTGTTTTTGGAGAGGTCAGATATTGACCTCTCGTACGCTTGGCTGATAATCCGCCCCACGCCAGCGTTAGAAGCAGGAACTGAGGTTTCAAGGCGAGTCCTTCGGTCCTCTTGACACTTGCACGTGGCGGTTTGCTTTCACAGAACCACAGAATCATTCAGGTTGGAAAAGCCCCTCGGGATCATCGAGTCCAACCCTCAGCCCGACTCTACAAAGTTCTCCCCTACACCACATCCCCCAACAGCTCATCCAAACAGCCCTGAAACACACCCAGGGATGGGGACTCCACCCCCTCCCTGGGCAGCCTATTCCACTCTCTGACCACTCTTGCTGTGAAACATTTGTTCCTCATGTCCAGTTTGACCCTCCCCTGTTGCAGTTTAAAGCCGTTCCCTCTTGTTCTGTCACTAATCCCCTGTGAGAAGAGACCAGCACCAACCTCTCTACAACGTCCTTTCAGGGAGCTGCAGAGAGTGATGAGGTCTCCCCTCACCTTCTCCTCCTCACACTGAACAGTCCCAGCTCCTTCAATCTCTCCTCACAGGATTTATTCTCCAGGCCCTTCCCCAGCCTCGTTGCCCTCCTCTGCCCTCGCTCCAGCCCCTCGAGATCTCTCTTGTATTGAGGTGCCCAAAACTTCGAAGGGGCTTCTCAGCACTTCGTGCCTTCCCTCGCATGACCCACGCACCCAAAACGCAGTCCGGGCTACAGAGAGGTTGTCTTTTTCCACCAATCCCAAACTCGGGCCCTTGATTTTTACCTCTTGTTTCTAGACCAACGGCGGTGCGAAGCGCCAGAAGGTCTCACACCAGAGCTTCATCACTTACCAAAAGCAAGGCATCAGGCGAAGCACCCGGCACAGGAAAGTCAGAGGGGAGAAAGCGCTGCTTGTTTCTGCTAATCAGACACTGAAAGAGCTGAAAATACAGGTAAGGTGGTTTTCCTCCAAGGAATAAGTCGTCTCGAGTAAGAAAACACAAAATTAGGAGCATGTGGCTGGGAGGGGATGGAGGGAAAGAGTATAAAAAATCCCACGTGGCGTCGAAAGGCGCGTGTTGCTCTTCTAAACGTGGTATTTTTGTGTAGCTCGGCAGTATGTTTTTTTTTCCCTCCGCACAAAATCAGCATGTCTCATTCTGTTGGCACAGATCATGCATGCATTTTCAGTTGCTCCCTTCGACCAGAATTTGTCGATCGACGGGAAGATACTGAGTGATGACACCGCAACGCTCGGCAGCCTGGGAGTCATCCCCGAGTCTGTCATTTTATTAAAGGTAACGTGAGAGTGTGGCTGCTAAAAGAAAGTCAAATAAAGCAGAGAGTTGAAGGGATTTTTGTACGACCAAAGAGAAACGTTGTGGTGGGTGTGAAAACCGCCGTGCAGAGGACGTGCCCACCCGTGACTGCTCCATGGCCTGATTTAACGAGTTCCTCTTGGAGGAGGAAAATGCTCCTTGGAGGAGGAAAACCCTCCTTTTTCTGTTTTAAAGAGCATTTATTAACTGGCCGAGCTGCGTGCGTACCACCCCAAAATACAGCTAAATTAGGGAGCGAGTCCTCTCCTCTTGTTCCCAGACACTGTTCCCCACTGCCCTCCCGAGCAGCACCGTGAACGGATCGGGCTGCGAACTTCCAAACGAGCTTGTTTGCTCGTTAATCCCCTGCTCTGCTTTATTTTCCAGGCTGATGAACCACTTGCAGATTACGCGGCGATGGACGACGTTATGCAAGGTGAGGCGAGGGGGTGGCCCGGAAGGTTTGGGGGTTCGGGGAAGGTGCCTCACTACTGTGATTGTGGGAGACGCTTTGGTGGCCAAGGATTGTGTTGGATTTGGGTTGTAAAGGTAGAAAATAGAGATGTTGAAGCTTTCTTGTCACGGTCAATGGGCGCGCTCAGACCAAAGATCCTTTTAGAAACAATTTCTAACACTGTGCTGTTTTCTTTCCATCCCCAGTTTGTATGCCTGAAGAAGGATTTAAAGGTGAGTCTGGGTGGGTTTTTTTTTTTCCTCCCCTTTATGTAAGCCCACATTAACTTCATCTCCATCCCATAAGCGTCGTCATCTTTTGGTGGTTGTTTTTTCTCCTCAGGGACTGGTTTACTTGGACACTGATGGTTTTTCTAAACGCTGGCAACAGAGGAGCGACCAGAAGGGAAGAGGATTTTGACATGGTAGGGCATTAAAAGAAAAAAAAAAAGGTGGATACAGGACTGAACTCTTTGACTCTTCCAGAAGGCAGAAACCCATTCTGAAATGACTGCACCCCTCCTTCCCCCCCCCCCCCGCCCCCCAAAAATGCCTTATGTCAAAGCAGATTGCACTGAAGGACATCCTGCCTTCAAGAGAGCGTTCCTGATTTTATATTTAATAAAACGACGGGAAGGTTGGAAAGTTTTAGCAGCAGTAAAGAGCGTATTGTGTTTACAGGCGAGGGAGACGGAGGCATTCTCGTGTATTCCCTGACTCGAATCCCACACCGCGCTCGTCTGTCCGGCAAGGGGTTGTAATCCAGTAGATCAAAAACATCTTGATCTGTTCTCCAGTAACTCTTTAGGTGTAACCTGCTTACAGATAATCCTGTCTTTGATCCACTATTACTCTTTCAGTACAGCATGGAAGTAAAGAAATTGTTACTTGTGAGGAATGTCTAGCTCTTTCAAAAAAAAAAAAAAAACAAAAAAACCCAACAAAAAAACCCACAAAAAAAAAAAAAATTCATCTATTTAACCCAAAATGTAAGCTGTGGTCTGCCTCCGGAAGCCTTCCATCGCGGAGGGGACGGGGAGCCGCCTCCCTCGCCGCCCCCGCCGGCTTGTCAGCCGCTTGCCTTCACTTCCAAACGTTTGATGATCTTTCAATAACCACCTGGTCTTTCTCTGTCAACTGTGTTTTTTTAGAAACGTGGGGTATTTTAATGACTTTTGATAACATCTTTTCCTCCAGTCTTGGGACTGCCAGGAGCGCTCGTGCCCGTGGCTTGAGTGGGGGGGGGGGGAGACTGAAAGGGAGACGGCGGAGGGGGCGCGGGTGGGTGGTGTGTTTCCCATGGGAAGAGGCTTTTTTTCACCTCTATTCTCCTCCTTTTTCAGGAATGCACTAATAATTACTATTTTTTTTTTTTTTTTTACATCTGTAGCCCCCAGAAAGGATCTCTCCCCGTTGCCTATTAATAGCAGGAAATAGCGTACCACTTCCAGACTTTAAAAAAAAAAAGGGCGCTGTCCTCTTTCTTTTCAGCCTTTTAACTTGTTTCCGGGGCAAAACGTTGATGCGGAGAGTCCAGCTGCTGCCACATCAGCTTTATTTTTTAAAGGATTGCAGGAGTTTGGGGCTGTGAGAAGACGGGGGTGGGGGGGACACAGACCTACCCCATCCCACCAACCCCGGTAGCGTTCATTTTAAATGTTCTCTTTTATCTGAAGAATCACAGCTGTTCTTTGCCGAGCGCGGGGCCTCCGCGTCCTCCTCTCCGTCCCTGGTGGGTTTTGGGGCGAAGCAGCCAGCATTTGGGGGACCGTGAAGCTCTTAAAAGTTTTTTGGGAGCAATGTGGACCCGCGTATTCTTTCCCAAGGTAAAGACAGCGACAGGAATTCAGCTGCTCCATCCTCCGGGAGCGGGCAGGAGGTTTTATTCTCAGACTGAAGCACTCGCTTGTGTACATATTTCCTGGAAATTCCTTTTTTTTTTTTTTTTGTCGATTTGCTGTTAAATTTTTTTTTTAATGTTACAAAAAAAAAAAAAAAATCTCTTCCTTGAGCTTATACTGTTGCAAAATTAAAGTCTCTAACCTCAGCGGGGAAGGAATGAGCGAGGGCCGGGGCGGTGTTTCTGAGAAGGGATGTGCGGCCGCATCCCCGTGTCCCGCCGAGGACGCAGGTACAAGATGTGATCAAAGGCCCAGTTACCGTTTTGTCTGTTATTTGCAAACATTATTGGATTAAAATTGTCATTTGAGCTGTGGAAGCCTTATTAAAGCGCATACACATGGTCGGTCTGGTATTTTAACACCTCGCCTAAAGGAAAGGGGGGGGGTTATTCCTCCCACCCAGCCTAAACTCGGGGTGGGGAGGGAACGAGGCCAACCTTGGCCCACCGGAGGGTTTTTCTCGAAGAGAAATTGGCACCAGCGCCGGTGCGTGATGGGCCGAGGCAGCTGCAGGGCTGCTTTTGGTGTCCCCACGTCACGTCGTGCCCTGTCCCCGCGCTGGCGCGTCGCCCGGGGCTGCTGCATCCCTGGGGGGGGGCTGCGTGGCCCCGGCTTGGTGCCAACCCCCCCCTTCCCCTCCGTCTCTCCTCGCTCCTTCCGCCCTGGCACCCGCAACCGGGAGCCGGTGCCAAGCGTTTCTCGAGGGCCCCGGAGCTGGGGTGTCCCTGGGAGGGAGGTGGGTGCTGGGGGGGGGCACGCTGGGTGCCAGGATGGGTGGTGGAGAGGGGTCTGGGGGAGCCCCGGGGTGCGGGGACGGATGGGGGGGAGCACCCTGGGGGGACGACACCCGGGGTGGAGGGGGGGTTCCCAGGCTGGGGGTGACGCCGTCCCCGGCGCCAGGCTCGGTTCCCAAGGCCGGATCCCGGTGGCCGGTCCCGGTACCGTTTTCCCGGTGTCGTTTCTCGGTTGTCGGTTCCCCGGGGGTCGGTTCCCGGTTCCGGTGCCGGTTGCCGGTGCCGGCCGCCCCCGGAGGGGCCGCCCCGCCCCGCCGCACGTGACGCGGCGCGGTGGCTGCGAGCGGCGGGGCCCCCGCTCCGCTCCGCTCCGCTCCGGTACCGGCTCCGCTCCGGTACCGGCCCCGGCCCCGCCGCCCCTCCGGTAAGTGCCGCGCCGCGGGCACCGGGAAACGGGGTCCCCCCCCAGACACCCCCGCACCCCCGATGTGTGTCCCCCCCCCGGCGCAGCACCGTCCCCCGGTGACCTTCAGCCGCTGCCGGTACCGGCAGCGCGGGGGGGGGGGGGGGAGCGGGGGAGGGGGGGACCCGGGCAGGGCGGGGGGGATCAGCCCCCCCCATGTACCCCCCAACCTGCCCTTCCCCAATATATGTCCCCATAAATTGCCCCCCCCAAACCTGCCCCCCCCAATATCTCCCACATTAATTACCCCCCCTCAATCTGCCCCCCCCAAACCTGCCCCCCCCCGGCTACCCCCAAAAATCTGCCCCCCCTCTTCCGCCTCCCCCATCCTGGTCCCATCACCTACCCCCCCCCCCCCGTGCCCCCCCCCAGCCCAGTCCCCTCAATTTGCCCCCCATGTACCCCCTAACCCCAACCTCCCCCCCCCCCAGCCTTGCCCCACATTTAGGTCACAGCCCCCCCCCGTGCTGTGTGTTCCCCCCCCCCCGGGCACTGCCCCCCCCCCTTGGGTGTTGGCGGGGGGGGGGCGATGAGGGAGCCCCCCCCAGGACCCCCCCAGCCCCACTGCCCGGCGGGGGTCACGCTGCGGCCCACGGGTCCACGGGGACGGGGCGCGTTTACACCGGGGTGGCGTTTACACCGGGGTGGTGTTTACACCGGGGTGGTGTTTACACCAGGGTGGAGTTTACACCAGGGTGGTGTTTGCGCGGGGATGGGGCGCTTTTGCACGAGCGTTCGTGTTTCCACGAGGATCGCCCACGGCCGGGGTGTGTTTTTACACGGCGGGGGAGGGGGACAGGGACAACCCGTTTACACCACTCCGGGGTTTACACCAGGGGCCGGTGTCGCCGTGTCCCCCCCGTCCCGCGCGGTGCTCGGCGCTGTCCGTGGTGCTGCCCCGCGCGGCGCCTCCTCCCGCCCCCAGAGGGCGCCCTTCGGGGAGGGGGGGGGGGGGGGGGTGTGGGTGTGTGTGCGATGAATTGGGGGGGGGGCCCTCAGTAGCCGGGCACCCCCATGTAGTGACCCGACACCCGCTGCTTCTGGCCCGCTGGCTCCTGGTAACCAGCAAGGTGGTGCTTGGCTTCCTGCCATCAGTAGGCTTCAGGGGTAACGCCGCTACCTGAGGGGCCAGGCGTCACGGAGAGGGGTTGTGGCGGAGCCCTCATCACCCCCAGGAAGCGCCATGGACCCCCCTGGACCCCCCCGCACCACCTAGACGTGTCTCCAGCCACCCCCTCAGTCACCGCACCCCGAGGTAAGCCCCCATGGGGGCTCCCCACCCAAGGGTGCCCATCCTAAGGGGGGGTGATGGGCACCCACAGCCCCCATCTCCCGCAGGGCAGCAGGATGGCCCAGCAGCGCCACACCGTCCCCCCACCGCTCAAGGTAGGCATCGCTGGGGGGGGGGGGCACCCAACCAGCACCCATGGGTGCTAGCATGACCTCCACCCACCCCAGCACCCATGGGTGCTAGCGTGGTCTTCCCCTCCCCGTTGTCTTGCAGACAGAGGAGGACTACATCCCCTACCCCAGCGTGCACGAGGTAGAGCACCCACTCCCCACCAGAGATGGGTGCAAGGGCAGGTGGGTGGGTGGGTGCCAGAGCACCCACCTCGGTTGTGGGTGCAGGTACTGGGCCGGGAGGGGCCGTTCCCCCTCATCCTCCTGCCGCAGTTTGGGGGTTACTGGATCGAGGGCACCAACCACCAGCTGAGCGGGACACCCGAGTCCCCCCCCACCCCAGCACCCGGCACCCGCGCAAGGCTTGAGGGCAACCACACGGCCAAGATCTACCGCAAGCACTTCCTGGGCAAGGTGAGGCCCCGTGGGTGCTCCAGGTGTGGGTGCTTGGAGTCGGTGGGTTCCCCATGGGAGTGGTCATGGTCATGGAGACCTCATAAACATGGGTGCTCATGCCTGTGGGTGCTCACGGACATGGGTGTGGGTATCTATGGGCATGGGAGCCCCATGGGTGTGGGTGCTCATGGACATGGGTGTCCTATGACATGGGAGCTCATGGGCATGGGTGCTCATGGAGGTGGGTGATTCATGGGTGCAGGTATCTATGGGCATGGGAGCCCCATGGATATGGGTGTTCATGGATGTGGGTGCCCCATGGCATGGGTGCTCATGGGCACGGGTGCTCATGGAGGTGGGTGTGGGTATCTACAGGCATGGGAGTCCCACAGGTGTGGGTGTTCATGGATGTGGGTGATGCATGGGTGCGGGTATCTATGGGCATGGGAGCTCCATGGGTATGGGTGCTCATGGACCTGGGTGCCCCATGGCATGGGTGCTTGTACATATGGGTGCTCATGGAAGTGGGTGTGAGTATCTACAGGCATGGGAGCCCCATGGATATGGGTGCTCATGGGTATGGGTGCTCATGGAGGTGGGTGTGGGTATCTACAGGCATGGGAGTCCCATGGGTGTGGGTGCTCATGGATCTGGTTGTTCCATGGCATGGGTGCTCATGCATACATGGGTGCTCATGGAGGTGGGTGTGGGTATCTACAGGCATGGGAGTCCCATGGCGTGGGTGGTCATGGACATGGGTGATGCATGGGTGCAGGTATCTATGGGAATGGGAGCTCTATGGGTATGTGTGCCCCATGGTATGGGTGCTTGTACATATGGGTGCTCATGGAAGTGGGTGTGGGTATCTATGGGTGTGGGAGCCCCATGGCATGGGTGCTCATGGACATGGGTGCCCTACAGCATGGGTGCTCATGGACATGGGTGCTCACGGACATGGGTTGCTCATGGGTGTGGGTATCTACAGGCATGGAAGTCCCACAGGCGTGGGTGTTCATGGATGTGGGTGATGCATGGGTGCGGGTATCTATGGGCATGGGAGCTCCATGGGTATGGGTGCTCATGGACCTGGGTGCCCCATGGCATGGGTGCCCCATGGTATGGGTGCTCGTACATTTGGGTGCTCATGGAAGTGGGTGTGGGTATCTATGGGTGTGGGAGCCCCATGGCATGGGTGCTCATGGACATGGGTGCTCACGGACATGGGCTGCTCATGGGTGTGGGTATCTACAGGCATGGGTGCTCAGGGATATAGGTGCCCCATGGGCATGGGTGCTCATGGGTATGGGTGGCTCAGTACATGGGAGACCATGAGTGTAGGTGCTCCACAGGTGGTGGTATGGGTGCTCATGGACATGGGTGCCCCATGGGGATGGGTGCTCAGGCTTATGGGTGCTCAGGGACCTGGATGCCCCATGGCATGGGTGCTTGTAGACATGGGTGTCTATGGACACAGTGTGTAGGGTGGGTGGCCCATGGGCATGGGTGCCCCATAGGTATGGGTGCTCATGGATATTGGCACTCGTGGGGATGGGTGCCCCATGGCATGGGTGCCTGCCAGCGTGAGCACCCATTGGCACGGTCATGGGTGCTTGGCCCCCTCCCCACAGGAGCACTTCAACTACTACTCCCTGGACCCGGCGCTGGGCCACCTCGTCTTCTCCCTCAAGTACGACGAGCAGGAGCACCTGCACCTGCTGCTGCGGTGAGCAGGGTGCCAGGGGGCACCCATGGGTGCTGGCTGGGGGTAGGGGCCACCCTGACCTCTGCCTCACCCCACAGCACCCGTGCCCGCACCCTGCATGACGTGGTGCCCATCTCCTGCCTGGCCGAGTTCCCCAATGTGGTGCAGATGGCCAAGGTGGGTGCAACACCTCCGGCAGCACCCATGGGTGCCCCCTCACCCTGAGCCACCCATTGCATCACCCATCCTTCCCGCAGCTGGTGTGCGAGGACGTCAACGTGGATCGCTTCTACCCTGTGCTCTATCCCAAGGTGACAGGGTGCAGGGGGGGGGGTGGCGGCCACGGGCACCCATGGGTGGGGGGCACCCCGGGGTGTGCCCCGCCACCCAACCTCCGCCCCCTCCCGACCCCGCAGGCGTCCCGCCTCATCCTTGCCTTTGACGAGCACGTGCTCAGCAACCACTTCAAATTTGGAGTCATCTACCAAAAACTGGGGCAGGTATGGGGTGGGGTGGGTGGGGGTTAGGGTGGGCGGGGAGGGGTCCCAGCTGGGTGCTGGCACCCATCCCCACCCCACCGCAGACCTCCGAGGAGGAGCTTTTCAGCACCACGGAGGAGAGCCCGGCGTTCACCGAATTTCTCGACGTCCTGGGTCAACGGGTGCAGCTGCGGGACTTCAAGGGGTACGTGGTGGGGTGCTGGGTGGGGGGGGCACCCATGGACCCCCCAGATTCAGGGTGCCTGTCCCCCCACCCACCCAGGTTTCGGGGGGGTCTGGATGTGACCCACGGGCAGACGGGCAGCGAGTCCATCTACTGCCACTTCCGCGACAAGGAGATCATGTTCCACGTCTCCACCAAGCTGCCCTACACCGAGGGGGACGCCCAGCAGGTGGGGCACCCATGGGTGCTGGGGGGTGGGGTGGAGGGAGGTGGGGGGCAAGGGTTAAGGGGGAAACACATGGGTGCTTGGGGAGGATGGGGGTGTGAGGGGTCCTGGGGCACCCCCGTGGGGTAGGAGCGCTGGTGGGGCACCTATGGGTGCTTTGGGGGTGTCTATGGGTTACAGGGGCTGCTGGAGCACCCATGGGTGCTGTGTAGGTGTCTATGGGATGCAAAAGCTCCAGAGGCACCCATAGGTGCTGGTGGGGGCATCTATGGGATGCAGGGGGCTGGCAAGGCACCCATGGGTGCTGGGGGGCATCTATGGAATACAGGGGGCTGGCAGGGCACCCATGGGTGCTGGGGGGCATCTGTGGGATGCAGGGGGCTGGCAGGGCACCCGTGGGTGCTGGGGGACATCTGTGGGATGCAGGGGGCTGGCAGGGCACCCGTGGGTGCTGGGGGACATCTATGGGATGCAGGGGGCTGGCAGGGCACCCGTGGGTGCTAGGGGGCATCTATGGGATACAGGGGACTGGCAGGGCACCCATGGGTGCTGGGGGACATCTGTGGGATGCAGGGGGCTGGCAGGGCACCCGTGGGTGCTGGGGGACATCTGTGGGATGCAGGGGGCTGGCAGGGCACCCGTGGGTGCTAGGGAGCATCTATGGGATACAGGGGGCTGGCAGGGCACCCATGGGTGCTGGGGGGCATCTGTGGGATGCAGGGGCTGGCAGGGCACCCGTGGGTGCTAGGGAGCATCTATGGGATACAGGGGGCTGGCAGGGCACCCATGGGTGCTGGGGGGCATCTGTGGGATGCAGGGGCTGGCAGGGCACCCATGGGTGCTAGGGAGCATCTATGGGATACAGGGGGCTGGCAGGGCACCCATGGGTGCTGGGGGACATCTGTGGGATGCAGGGGCTGGCAGGGCACCCATGGGTGCTAGGGAGCATCTGTGGGATGCAGGGGCTGGCAGGGCACCCGTGGGGTGTTGTCGATGGGATATAAAAGCTCCAGGGGCACCCTGGGTGCCCCTGGGCACCTCTGGGGCACAGGATCTGCCATTCCCTTTGCCCCCCTTGGTGTGACTGCCCCCCCCCCACCCCGTGTCCCCCGTGTTCCCGTGTCCCCGTGTCCCCCCCCCCCCCCCCTCTGTCCCCGCAGCTGCAGCGGAAGCGTCACATCGGCAACGACATCGTGGCCGTCGTCTTCCAGGACGAGAACACCCCCTTCGTCCCCGACATGATCGCCTCCAACTTCCTCCACGCCTTCGTGGTGGTGCAGCTGGAGCAGGGCGGCTCCCAGGGGACCCTCTACAAGGTACCGCCCCGGGCCTCAGTGTCCCCATCCCCGCAGGGTGCTGGGGGGGGGGCAGCAGGGTGCCCCGTCACCTCTCCCACCCACCGCAGGTCTCTGTCACCGCCCGTGACGACGTGCCCTTCTTCGGCCCGCCGCTGCCCGACCCTGCTGTCTTCAGGAAGGTGAGCACCCATGGGTGCTGCTGGGGGGGTGTCCTTGGGTGGCAGCCACCCAGGGCCACCCTTCACCCTCGCAGGGCCCCGAGTTCCAGGAGTTTCTGCTGACAAAGCTCATCAACGCCGAGTACGCCTGCTACAAGGCCGAGAAGTTCGCCAAGCTGGAGGTGGGTGCAAATGTGGGTGCTGGGTGCTGGGCACGGGGTTGCTGAGGGTGCTGGGCATCTGCGGGGGCGTGGGGGGGTGCCTGCAAGGGGGCTGGGCATGCCGTGGGGCTGTGGGTGCTGGGCATGCGGGTGCTGGGCACAGCGTGGGTGCTGTGGATGTGGGTGCTGTGCCTGTAGGTGGGTACCATGCATGCCGTGGGTGCTGTGCGTGCAGGGGCCACGCACGTGGGTGCTGTGCCTGCTGTGGGTGCTGTGCATGTGGGTGCTGTGTACAGTGGGTGCTGTGCACGATGTGGGTGCCACACACATGGGTGCTGCGTCTGCTGTGGGTGCTGTGTGTGTGTGGGTGCCATGCACATGGGTGCTGTTGCTGCTGTGGGTGCTATGTGTGTGTGGGTGCTGTGCATGTGGGTGCTGTGCATGTGGGTGCTGTGTACAGTGGGTGCTGTGCACGATGTGGGTGCCACACACATGGGTGCTGCGCCTGCTGTGGGTGCTGTGCATGTGGGTGCTGTGCATGTGGGTGCTGTGTGTGTGGGTGCCATGCACATGGGTGCTGTGCACGTGGGTGCTGTGCACGTGGGTGCTGTGCACGATGTGGGTGTCACACACATGGGTGCTGTGCCTGCTGCGGGTGCTGTGTGTGGGGGGGTGCTGTGCATGTGGGTGCCATGCACATGGGTGCTGTGCACGTGGGTGCTGTGTGTGTGGGTGCTGTGCATGATGTGGGTGCTGCTCACGCCGTGGGGGGGCCGCGTGGGCTGGGGGTGGAGGGGGGGTCCGCGTGTCCCCGGCAGCGAGGGCAGGAGGGCGCGTTGGGGAAGGGGGGTGTCGCGGGGGTGTCGCGGGGGTGTCGCGGGGTGTCGCGGGGGGTGTCGCGGGGGGTGTCGCGGGGGTGTCGCGGGGGTGTCGCGGGGTGTCGCAGCGGTGCGGGTGCGCAGGAGCGGACGCGGGCGGCGCTGCTGGAGACGCTGCACGAGGAGCTGCAGGCGCGCAGCCAGGCCATGCTGGGGCTGGGCCCCGACGACGAGCGCCCCGACAACGGCGCCGCCGCCCCGGGCTTCTTCGAGTCCTTCAAGGTGGGGCATGGGGGGGGTCCGTGCCCCCCCACCCCCCCCCCCCTCTAAAAACCACCGGGGGCGGGGGCGCCCGGCGGTACCGGGCGCTGCTGACGGGGCGCGGGGGGGCCTTGCAGCGGGCGCTGCGGGGCCGCAGCCCCTCCCTGGAGGCCGTGGGGCTGGGACCCCGCCGGGCCCCCCCAACGCCCCCCCCCAACGCCGCCAACGCCGCCGCCGCCGCCGCCGCCGGACCCCCCGAGGGCGCCCCGGGGGCCGCCTGCGTGAGTGCCCCGCCCCCGGGACACGCCCCCGGGACACGCCCCCGCCGCTCTGGCCACGCCCCCGCCCCGCCAGCCTGCCCGCGGCCGCCGGGCTGAGGCCACGCCCACCTGCGGGAGGCCACGCCCCCACAGGGAACAACCTGCGCGTCTAAAGCGCTCTGACCCCGCCCACTCCCCCAAACCACGCCCCCGAGCCGCTTCGCGCGGGCGCGAAACCCACGCCCCATCGTTAAGCCACGCCCCATTCGCGAGGGCCACGCCCCCTCCCCGCAGCCCCTTTCACCCGCGCGGCCCCTCCCCTCGCGCTGGCCCCGCCCCTCCCGTGCCGCCGGTGCCCCGGTGCCCCCCGGGGCCGGTGACGCGGTGCCGCCCCCAGTCGCTGCTGGTGCCCGGGAGCCGGCGGGGACGCCGCGGCAGCGCCATCGGGCTGGGCTCGGTGGAAGAGGTGGGTACCCCCGGCACGGACCCCGCCGCCGTGTCCCCTCCCGGTGTCTGTGTGTGTGTCCCCCACCCCGCCCCGCGGTGTCCCCCCCCGGTCCCCGGTTAACGGCGACCCGCAGGCGCTGCTGGTACCCGGGAAGAGCCCGTCGCGGCGGCGGCCCGGCCCGCTCGGCTCCCGCCGCTCCAGCGCCATCGGCATCGAGAGCATCCAGGAGGCGCCGGCCGGCAGGTGAGCGCCGGTACCGGGACACGGGGCTGGCACCGGCCGGGGTCCCCTCCCGGTGTCACCTCACCGCCCGCTGCCTCCCCCCCACCCAGGGACGGCCCCGCCGCCGCCCCCGAGGGCGCCTGTTCCGTACACAGCTCCCCCGAGAGCCACCGGCCCCCCGACAGGTCCCGCACCCGGCACCGGGATGGGGGCACGGGGACGGGGTGACACGGGGACTGGAGGGCACTGGGATGGGGCAGCGCAAGGACTGGGGGGCACTGGGACATGGTGGCACCGGGATGGGGTGGCACTGGGATGCAGTGGGCCAGGGTGGCACTGGGATGGGGTGACACAGGGACTGGAAGGCACTGGGATGGGATAGCACAAGAACTGGGTGGCACTGGGACATGGTGGCACTGGGATGCAATAGGCCAGGGACTGGAGGGCACTGCGATGGGGTGGCAAGGGGACAGGGTGACATTGGGGTGACACAGAGTCTGGAGAGCTCTGGGATGGGACAGCGCAAGGATGGGGTGACACTAGGACATGGCGGCACTGGGATGCCATAGACCAGAGTGACACTGGAATGGGGTGGTACCGGGATGGGGTGGCACTGGGATGCAGTGGACCAGGGTGGCACTGGGATGGGGTGACATGGGGACTGGAGGGCACTGGGATGGGACAGCACAAGAACTGAGTGGCACTGGGACATGGTGGCACTGGGATGAAGTGACATCGGGGTGACACAGGGACTGGAGGGCACTGGGATGGGGCAGCACAAGGATGGGGTGGCACCAGGATGCAGTGGGCCAGGGTGGCACTGGGATGGGGTGACATGGGGACTGGGGGGCACTGAGATGGGGTGGCAAGGGGACAGGGTGACATTGGGGTGACACAGAGTCTGGAGAGCTCTGGGATGGGACAGCACAAGGATGGGGTGACACTAGGACATGGCGGCACTGGGATGCCATAGACCAGAGTGACACTGGAATGGGGTGGTACCGGGATGGGGTGGCACTGGGATGCAGTGGACCAGGGTGGCACTGGGATGGGGTGACATGGGGACTGGAGGGCACTGGGATGGGACAGCACAAGAACTGAGTGGCACTGGGACATGGTGGCACTGGGATGAAGTGACATCGGGGTGACACAGGGACTGGAGGGCACTGGGATGGGGCAGCACAAGGATGGGGTGGCACCAGGATGCAGTGGGCCAGGGTGGCACTGGGATGGGGTGACATGGGGACTGGGGGGCACTGAGATGGGGTGGCAAGGGGACAGGGTGACATTGGGGTGACACAGAGTCTGGAGGGCTCTGGGATGGGACAGCGCAAGGATGGGGTGGCACTAGGACATGGCGGCACTGGGATGGAGTGACATTGGGGTGACATAGGGACTGGAGGGCACTGGGATGGGGCAGCACAAGGATGGGGTGGCACCAGGATGCAGTGAGCCAGGGTGGCACTGGGATGGGGTGACACAGGGACAGGAGGGCACTGGGATAGGGCAGCACACAGATGGGGTGGCACTGGGACAGGGTGACACTGGGGTGGGATGACACTGGGACAAGGTGGCACCAGGATGGCTGGCACAGGGCAGCAGGGGGCCAGGACAGCAGAGGGACGGGGTGTCACAGGGACAAGATAGCAGGGGGATGTGGGGGGGTGGCACAGGGATGGGGTGGCACTTGGGTGGCTTGGGCACAAGGTGGCTTGGGGTTAGGGTGGCATGGAGAGGGGGTGACACGGAGGGGGGTGGCATGGGGACAGAGTGACACTGGGATGGGGTGGCACCAGGATGGGGTGACATTGGGGTGACACAGGGACTGGAGGGCACTGGGATGGGGCAGTGCAAAGACTGGGTGGCACTGGGACATGGTGGCACTGGGATGGGGTGGCCACAGGGATGCAATGGGCCAGGGCGGCTGTGGGATGGTGTGGTGACAAGGGATGTGGGGATGGGATGGCACAGGGCTGGGACATCAAAGGGACGCGATGGCGTGGGGACAGGGTGGCACAGGGATGGGGTGACACGGGGATGGGACATCCCAGGAATGGGATGGCATGGGGACAGGATGACATGGAGATGGGACATCCCAGGGGCGGGATGGCGTGGGGACAGGATGACATGGGGATGGGGTGGCACAGAGATGGGACATCCCAGGGACAAGGTGGCACAGGGACAGGGTGACATGGAGATGGGACATCCCAGGGGCGGGATGGCGTGGGGACAGGATGACATGGGGATGGGGTGGCACAGAGATGGGACATCCCAGGGACAAGGTGGCACAGGGACAGGGTGGCATGGAGATGGGACATCCCAGGGGCGGGATGGCGTGGGGACAGCGTGTCCCGGGGACAGCGTGGCGTCGCGGCAGGCCATGGTGGCGGCCACACGGCACAGTGCCAGCCTGTCCCCGGCTTTGGGGACTGTCCCCTGGCAGGGCCGAGAAGCCGGAGCCGCCGGATTTCTCCCGCTCCTCGTCCAGCGCCAGCAGCTTCGGCAGCGCCACCGAGGAGCCCAGCGAGCCGGGCAGGGTACCGGGGTGCCAAGGGGGGGGGGGCTGGGGGCAGAGGGGGGGGGGGCAGCACCGCTTTGACACCCCCCCCCCCGCACCCTTAGGAGAGCCGCTCGCCCTCGGGGACCCACCACGACGCCTTCACCGACACCCCCTGGCCGGATGACCCCCCCGGTATCCCCCCAGGTAGCCCATCACCGGGGTGTTAGGCCACCGCGGGGGCTGGGGAACCCCCCCCGGGGTGCTCACGCCCCCCCCCACCCCCTGCTTCCCCCCAGGCCGCCGTCCCCCCGAGCCCCCCTGCCCCGAGATCAAAATCCAGCTGGAGCGGCCCCCCCCCTAATCCGGTGAGACTGTGTCCCCCCCTCCCCAGTGCACCCCAATATGGGGGCACCATATTGGGGTGCACCCACTGATTTCCCTCCACACAGGGCTCGTAGTCACCCCCCCACACACACCCCGGCGGGGGGGGGGAGTGTGTCACCGCTTCGCCTCCCCCCCCCCCCCACCCCGGCCACCCCGTCCGTGTGCCTACCTCTCCGTTGCCAGGAGCTGAAGCCATCGTCCCCGGTGCAAGATTTGGGGGGACACCCCCAGAAAAATGGAGGTGTCCCCCCCCCCGACAATCTCTGTCACCCCAAATACCCCTTGGGGGGGTGATGGGCCACAAAGGGCCCCCCCCTGCCCCATGACCCCAATGCCACACGGAGGGGGCTCCCCCACACTGAAGAGTGGGTCCAACCGGAGCATCAACCCCTCCCTAAACAAAAGGGGGGGGCTCAAATCCAGGGCAAACCCAAAGTGGGGCTCCCCCTGCCCCCTCCCCCTTTTATTTTAAGGGAAAAAAGCTGTGGAATGGGTTGGATGCTGCAATTGGGGGGAGGGAGGGATTATTTTTTTTCAAGCCCCCCCCAAATCGTGTTTGTGTTTCCCGTGAGGTCCTGTATAAAATAAAGGTTTATTTATCGCTACGGCTGGGGGGTTGCTGGAGGCGGGGTCCCCGATATCTGAAGGGGGGGGGTCCCCAAAACCCCAAGCATCAGCAGGGACCGATGCTCTGCACGGTCTTAAAAACACCCCCAAATTCACCCTTTTTTGGGGTCACTTACACAAATTTTGGGCTTTCGCAGCAGCCAGGCTGAGCAAAGCCTTTATTTGATTATCCATATTTTTGGGGGGGCTGTAGGTACCCCAAAATTCGGCAGGCAATGCCCTCACACACACCGCCCCCCCCCCCATCCACCCCGCACTCCCCTCAAACCCACTTTTTCAGCTCTGGTGGCCAACGCGGCGTCGGGAGTGGCCTTTGGCCAGCAGTCCCGGTGGCCACCGGCTTTGCGCCAAATCCCCGGCCAAGAAAAAGTGGTTCCCCCCCCCCCCCGCCCCGAACCCCCAAAAACCACGAAGCACCCCGGGACTGGTTAACATAGCTTGGTACCGCCTGGTTTCTGGGAAGCCCCAGCGCCAGGGTTGGGTCGTGGTTGGGGATGCCGGCGCGGGTGCAAAGGGCGCTGAGCAAAGTGGGGGTGTCAGAGACACCCCCCCACACCCGCCCCCCCCCCCCCCAAAATCCAGCGCCGCTCGGGTCACCGCCTGCGCCCGTTCCAAAGTTTACCGGTTAATAAAAAAACCGGAGTGGAGATTTATTTATAAAGCTGGTAAATAAATAAAAAAAGGGGAGGATTGGACGGGCCCACTGGGATTTTTTTTGGGGGGGGGAGTGAGGTGTGGGGGGGGGGGGTGTTGTGAGTGCACGCTGCAGAATTTGCACACGCACGGTGGCGTTTGCACAGGCACAGTGACGTCTGCGCGTGCAAGGTGACATTTGCACGTGCAAGGTGACATTTGCACACCCAGGGCCCCTCTCTGGGGCTACCACAGGCCTCAATTGCCCCCCCCCCCCCCCTCCCGCAGCACCTTGCAAGCTGCAAAACCCCCCTCCCCTAATTACCCTCCCTAATTATCCAGTCCTAATGAAGACACTCCAGCTGGTGCCACCCCCTTAAATCCCTTCGCTCCCCAGCCCCAACACCACCCTAAATCCCTCCCTGGGCAGCAAGTTGCCTTAAATTGAAGGATTTAAAAGCAAAATAAGTCACCCAGGAGGCCAAAAAAAAAAAAAAAAAAAAAGCAAAACCCACAAGTTTTGGGGACAAATTAACCCAGTGAGTTAATTTTTTTTCCCAGCTTCATGTGGTTTCTGAGTATCCACACATGTGGTGAGTTGGGCACTGGGGTCAGTCCTCAGCCAAGGGACCGGGAGGCATTTTGGGACCCAGCCCCATCGCGTCTGGCTCAAAGAGGGGGTTTTATCCGCGGAGGCTCCGGCTCCCATCCCAAATCCCGCGGTGGGTTCGGGATGGGGCAGGCAACGATGCTAATTATAGGGGAAGGAACCGTGTATTTACAGAGGCAGCTCCCAGCACGAAACCGCCGGCGGCTGCTGCTTTTACTCCGCTGAGTCTTTCTTTTTCTCTCCTCTTTCTGGGCGCTGCTATCCACAGAAGAAAAAAAAAAAAAAAAAAAGGGGAGGAATTAAAAATAAATCCCCCTCCACGGTTTGCAAGAGGCGCTTTAGCAGAGGAGGAAGAGGAGGGCGAGGAAGGGCAGGAGGACGGTGGCGGCGGGGCGGGCGGCAGCGTTGCAGTGGGCTCGGTTGGAGCCGATGCAGGCGGCGTAAGCCATGGCGTGGGGGATGTAATTTTGCTCGTGGACCCCGTGGAGGAGGTGGGCCATGGGGCCGCGGGCGAAAACGGCCACGTCCTCGCCGCCGTGGGTCTCCTGGCGCAGCGGCACGGCTGATTGCGCTTGGTAGTTGGCGTGTGCTGGGGGGGGAAAAAAAAAAAAAAAAAGGCAAAAATTAAGACTAATTTTTAAAAAGCGCTCATTTTAGCCAGGCTGTGATAATTTAAGGGGGTTTTGCCCCAAAATGCACTCACCAAAATCCACGGCGGAGACGTTTTCTCGCTCGCCTGCCACGATTTTATAGCCGGGGCCGTTGCCGTAGAGGATGGAGGTGAAGGGTTTGCGGTCCACGTCGCTCTGCATCGGGGCCAGACCTGGCAGCGGTGGCACCGTCAGCAGGACGGGGCCGTCCCCAGGGTGTCCCCGGGGTTGATGGGTGTCCCCTCCCTGCGGGTCCCTCTGTGGCCCAGCAAGGACTCACCGAAAATGGGGTTCCCGCGGGGGGTGTAGCCGCCGAAGGTGAAGACGTGCGAGTGGTCGGCGGTGACGACGCTGAGGGTGTCCTGGGGCGAGGTGAGGCGGGTGGCCAGCCCGATGGCCCGGTCCAGCTCCACCGCCTCGTGCAGCGCCTGCTTCGCCTTCCCCTCGTGGTGCCCGTGGTCGATGCGGCCCCCTGCGGCCCCCGGCACCGCTCAGCATCGCCCTCCGCAGCGCCCACCCCCCCCTTGGCATCCCCCATCGCCCTCCTCTTCCCTGCTTTGCATCCCCCCTGTCTCCATCACCCCCTTTCCCCCATTTGCATCCCCCCGTCACCTCCTTCAGCTCCCTCTTTCCAGGCCCCCATCAGCCCCTTCATCCCCTTTCCAGCCCCCCATCACCCCCTTCATCCCCTCCTTCCACCCCATCACCCCCTTCATCCCCCTCTTTGCATCCCCATCATCCCCTCTATCCCCCCTTTGCATCCCCCCACTCTTTGCATCCCCATTGCCCCTTTTACCCCGCTTTTTGCATCCCCCCCCCCCCTTTATCCCCCCATTTTTCCACCCCCATCACCCCCTTTATCCCCCCTCTCTGCATTCCCCCATCAGCCTCTTTATCCCTCCCCTTTTTGCATCCATCACCTTTCCCCCATGCATCCCCCATCACCGCCTCTGCTCCCCTTTGCACCCCCACACACCTTCAACCAGGAGGAAAAACCCCCGGGGATTTTTCTGGAGCATCCTGATGGCTACAGCCACCATCTCAGTGAGGGACGGATCCGTCTCGTTATTCCTGTCCAGCTCGTACACCATGTCACCCGGCTCGAAGAGGCCTGGGGACAGTGACACTGCTGGGGACATCCTTTCCCCACAAAAAAACCCAAAACAAACAAAAAAAAAAAAAGGGGGGGGGCCAAATCCAGCATTTCTGCCTGCTTCTTGTGCTGGTTCAAGCATTTCACACGCCACCGGATCCAGGGTGATTAGATAGGAGCCGGGGGATGCTCCCAGCCCTTCCTTCCTCCAGCACAGCTGAATCCTGCAGCCCAGCACCGAGGGCCAAAACAAAAATTGTATCCCCAGGGCAGGGTAGCAGCATCCCTCGGAGGTAGCAGCATCCTTGTGGGGGGAGTAGCAGCATCCCCAGGGTGGCTACCAGCATCCTTGTGGGGGGAGTAGCAGCATCCCCAGGGTGGCTACCAGCATCCCTTGGGGGTGCATCAGCATCCCCAGGGTGGCTACCAGCATCCCTTGAGGGGGTACCAGCATCCCCAAGGGAGTAGCAGCATCTTGGGGGGGTGGGTACCAGCATCCCTTGGGGGTACCAGCATCATTTGAGGTGGGCAACCGGTCACTCCAGCTGCCTCAGCATTCTGGCACAGGCCAGGGGTCCCCCCAAAGCACCCAATTGAGGCCGGGGCACCCCTGGGTGCTGGGACTCACCCAGGAGGAAGTCGACGCGGCTGAGGTTGAGCGCCAGCAGGTCCCGCCGGTGCCACACATACTTGGCGACCTGGGGACGGGGGACAGACAGGTTGTCACCTCCCCATCACCTCTGCCGACCCCAGGGCTGCTGTATACCCCCCTCCCCAAAATATTTCCTCCCTCTGGGAATGGCTTCTCAAGGTTATAGTGGGGTGACATGCGTGTACCCCCAAAAAAGTCCCTGTCACCTTGCCGGGGGGCTTGACATCGTGCCACGCCTGGACGAGGTCCCTGCGGTCCAGGCGGGTGCCCCGATGCTTGTCCTCATGGGGATACTCCACGTCGCTGGCGTTTTTGGGAAACATATATTTCCGCCCACCGCCCAAGATCACCTGTGAAAGTGGGGCAAAGAATGCATTTTTAAAAATATTTTTAATTATTTTGATTTTTTCCCCCCAATTCAGGGAGAAAACCCCGACGCGGAGCAGCGGGATGTCCAGGGAAACCCTGTCGCTGTGCGAAAAAAACGGGCAAAAACACCCAAGGAATTTCACCTCACTCAAAATATCCCTGAATCTCTTCCTATTAATTAAACCCCAAGACAAAAATAACCATTTCCAGCAGCGAATCTGGCTTTAAAAATTTTTTTTCCCCCCCATCTGTGGGAGGGATGCTCCACATCGGGGTCCCCACATGAACCCGCCAGGACGGAGCCCCATCCCGCGGCTCTCGCTGTTTGCTTTGGAGTCCGATTTATTTGGCCTCTGTTATTTATAACCAAGCACAGATTTTTTTTATTCCCCCCCCCTTCTCCGCGCAGAAGGTGAATTATAAAGCTGCAAAACACCACCGCCAAAATTATTAAGCGAAAAAAAAGGGAAAAAAAATGTCTTTTCCCCGCTATATAATTATTTCCAGCCTGGGACAGAGTTAAAATTATATTAAAGGGAAAAAAAACAGAAGAAGAGGCTATTAAAGAGCTAAATAACAGGCTGAAATGTTTTGCTTTGGGGCTATTTTGAAGGACAGAAGAGTATTTATTTACAGGGCTGAATTTCTGCGTAAATCCGCAGCGAGGGGCAGAATCGGGGGGAAAATGGAGGGTTTGGGGTATGGGAAGTATGAGAAAGGAGGGGGCGGCTGTGGATGTGGGTGGAGGGGGGTTAAGCAGGATTGATTCGGGGTTCTCTGTGTGCTCGTGGTCCCAGCCCTGCGTCCAATGGTCCTACTGGTGTGTCCATCGGTGGTCCTGGTCCCACACCCACCCAGCGGCCAGGCACCCCACCCATGGGTGGTCCCAGTCCCATATGTGCTGGGGGTTCTGGCTCAGCACCCATGGCTGGTCCCAGTCCCATATCTGCTGTGGGTTCTGGCTCAGCACCCATGGGTGGTCCTGGTCCCATAACTGCTGGGGGTTCTGGCTCAGCACCCACGGGTGGCCCTGGTCCCATATCTGCTGGGGGTTCTGGCTCAGCACCCATGGGTGGTCCTGGTCCAACATCTTCTGGGGTCCCAACTCTGCACCCGTTGGTGGTCCTGGCCCCATATCTACCCACAGTCCTGGTCCTGCACCCTTTGGTGCTGGCTCTTCACCCACTAGTTGTTCCAGCCCAACATCTACTGGGGGTCCTAGTCCTTCAGCCATTGGCGTTCCTGGTGTTCCACCTACCCACAGCCCTGTCCCCATCCCTGGGTGGTCCCGTTCCCATCCCTGGCCGGCTCCAGCCCATATCCCTGGTGGCCCCATCTCTGGGAGGCTCCAGCCCATGTCCCTAGTGGCCTCGTCCCCATCCTCACCTCAATGTCAGGGATGTTCTCCACCAGCTGCCGGGCGATGTCCTTGCAGCCACCCTCCAGCGCGTCCGGGGGCATCTCTCCATCCGAGTACCAGTCACGGTTGGCGGAGTGGGCGTAGGCAGCACTGGGTGTCGCGTGGGTCACCCGCGTGGTGGTGACGATGCCCACTGCCTTGCCTGCACCACGAATTCAGGGGACAATGGTGGGAACACCCCCAAAACCCATCGCTTTACACCCCCACCTCTGGCGCCTACCAGCCCCTCACCTCCATCTTTGGCCCAGCGGAGGATGGAGGTCACCTCCTGGCCCTTGGTGGTGTTGCAGCGGTCACGGGTGACACCAGCGCTGACACCCACTGTCCCCTCGTTGGCTTTGACGCCGCAGAGGTAGGCGGTGGCTGTGCCCGCGCTGTCGGGCACCTGCGCGTTGGTGTTGTAGGTCTGAGAGGGGGGGAGATAAATAAACCACCATCATCACCACCATCATCATGACCACCATGACCACCACCATCATCACCATAACCACCACCGTCATCACCATGACCTCCATCACCATGACCACCACCACCATGACCACCACCACCACCACCATGACCACCACCACCATCATCACCACCGTCATCACCATGACCACCACCACCATGACCACCACCACCATCATCACCATGACCTCCACCATCATCACCACCATCACCATGACCAGCACCACCATCATCCCCACCCTGGGCCTTCATCATCATCATCCTCACCCTGCAGCTCCCCTCCCCATGCTGGTTGGCTGCACCGGACCCTCATCTCACCTGTGCCCCCTTCCTTTGCCCCTTGCCCCCCCATTTTGCCCCTTGCTCCCCTCAGCGCAGTTACACATCCCCCCCTCACTGTATTTTGATACTTTTAGCCTTTTTTTAGCCCATTTTTAGGCAGGGGGAGGGAAACCACCACCATGAGCATCCCCCGCAGGGCGAAGAGAAACAGCGGGGAGCAGCCGAGACTTCCAATTTAATAATAAAAAAAAGCCTTTTGTTCAGCAAAATGACCCCAGGAGAAGCGGGGGGGGGGTCCCGCGGCTTCCCACGGCCGGGCGGCCTCATCCTGCCCCCCCTCCCCGTTCCCACGGGCCGGACCCTGGCACAGCCAGCGGGCACCAGCGCCAGCTCCCTTTGCCCGCCCCTGACCTAATTTCAGCTCCCAGTCGATGCCGGCTGCCCGTCCGTGACCTTGCGGTGGGTGTCGCGTCCCCCAGGGGCATCCTGGGGGGGGGGGGTTGGTGTGGTTCAGGATCTGACCCCCCCCGGGGGGCTCACCTTGGCCAAGGCGACGTAGGGGAACTTGTCCATCTCCAGCAGACTCTCCTCGCCCTTGCGGTTTTGCAGCTGCCCTTTGAGGATGCGGGCGGCCGTGACGGTGGAGACACCCATGCCTGCCAGGGCACCCGTCAGCTCCCCGCCGAGGACGGGCCAGCTCGCCACACGGGCGCCGCGCAACGCTGGCGGGCACCCAGTTTATCCCAGCACCCGATTTTATTGCAAACCCCATTTATGGCAGCGCTCCCTTTATCACAGCACCCAGTTTATTGCAAACCCAGTTTACCGTAGCACCCAACTTATGGCAAGTTGAGTTTGTCGCGGCACCCAACTTATCACAGCACCCAGTTTATCGCAAACACGGTTTATCGCAGCACCCAATTTACCGCAGCACCCAATTCATTGCAAACCCAGTTTATTGCAGCACCCAATTTTTTGCAACTCCCGTTCATCGCAGCACCCAATTTATTCCAAACCCAACTTATCGCAGCACCCAGTTTATCCCAGCACCCAACTTATCGCAGCACCCAGTTTATCCCAGCACCCAACTTATCGCAGCACCCAGTTTATTGCAAACCCAATATCGCAGCACCCAGTTTACTGCAAACCCAACTTACCACAGCACCCGATTTATTGCAAACCCCATTTATTGCAGCACCCAGTTTATCCCAGCACCCAACTTATCACAGCACCCGATTTATTGCAAACCCCATTTATCGCAGCACCCGATTTATTGCAAACCCAGTTCATCACCACACTTAATTTATTGCAAACCCGATTTATCGCAAACCCAAACTTATCACAGCACCCAATCGCAGCACCCAACTTATCGCAGCACCCAATTTACTGCAAACCCAATTGATCCCAGCACCCAATTTATTGCAAACCCACTTTGTCACCACACCCACTTTAATACACCCGATTTACCACGGCACCCGCTTTACCACAGCGCCCACTTTAAGACACCCAACTGATCATGGCACCCATTTATCGCAGCCCCCACTTCACGGCAGCCCCCCCTCGCCCCCGGTGGGTGCCCCCGTCTCACCGTCACCCAGGAAGAGGATGAGGTTCTTGGCCACGTTCTGGTTGAGGCGCTGGAGCCGCAGAGCGTCCCGCAGGGTCTCCTGCGCCTGCCCCCGCCAGTACTCGGGGTCCTTCTCCCTCTCTGCGGAAAGCGGGCTCCATAGCACCCAACAGCACCCACTTTTGGGGTGGTGACCCCCCCCCCCCCAAAACCTCACCTACCAGGGACCAGCGATGGCGAGCAGAGCTGGGTGAGGAGGAGGAGGAGGAGAGCCTTCATGCTGCGGTGCTGCGCGGGTGCTGGATAGGAGAGAGCTGCGGGGTGGGGGGGGGCACCCGCCCCGTGCCTCAGTTTCCCCACCGAGACCTTCGTCCCGGGGCTCGGCCAAGCGAGGACGGGAAGGAAATGTCCCCTCCCCGCGCGGTCATTGCTGTGACACCCTGGGGACATGCCAGCTCCCCACCCCTTGTCACTGGGCCCATGGGGCATCACCTCGCTGGCACCAACCCGGGGCTGGGGACGGCGCCGTGGCTCCCGTGGGTGCGCGGCACAGCGGGGTCCCCGGCGCGTGTCCCCGACCCCCTCGCATGGCCACGTCCGTCCCCATCACGGCTGGGTCCCCATTGCACGTTGGGGTCCCCGTCACATGGCCGTGACCCCATCGCATGTCCCTGTCCCCATCGCATGGCCATGTCCCTGTTGCACACCCGTGTCCCATCACACGTGTCCCCACCCCATGCCCGTGTCCCTGTTGCACACCCGTGTCCCATCACACGTGTCCCCACCCCATGCCCGTGTCCCTGTTGCGTTCCTGTGTCCCCATCGTGTGTCCCCATCACGTCCCCATCGTGTGTCCCCAACTCATTCACACCCACAGCCCTGTTGCACGTCTGCATCCCCTTGCACACCCGTGTCCCCAACACATGTCCACGGCCCCATCACACGCCTGTTGTCCCTGTTGCACGCTTGTGTCCCCACCACGTGTCCGTGTCCCCATCGCACACCATGTCCCTGTTGCACACACATGTCCCCATCGCATGTCTGGGTCCCTGTTGCACATTTGTGTCCCTGCCACATGGCCATGTCCCAACCACATGCCTGTGTCCCTGTTGCACACTTGTGTCCCCATTGCACACCCATGTCCCCATCACATGCCTGTGTCCCTGTTGCACGCTTGTGTCCCCATCGCACACCCATGTCCCCACCACGTGCCCATGTCCCTGTTGCACACCCATGTCCCCGTCGCACACCTGTGTCCCTGTTGCACACTTGTGTCCCCACCACATGCCCATGGCCCCATCGCACACCTGTGTCCCCACCGCACACTCATGTCCCTGTTGCACACTTGTGTCCCCATCGCACACCCGTGTCCTCATCGCACACCCGTGACCCCATTGCATGTCTGGGTCCCCGTTGCACACTTGTGTCCCCCATTGCACACCCGTGTCCCTGTTGCACGCTTGCATCCCCATCGCACACCCATGTCCCCACCGCATGCCCGTGTCCCTGTTGCACACCCGTGTCCCCATCTCATGTCCATGTCCCCATCACACCCCCGGCTCCCCAATCGCACCCTCCCCCAACGTTGCGCGCTCACCCCTCCGCACCCCCCGCCCCCCAGGGACCCCCCCGCTCCCCTGGGGGTGGCAGCGGTGGCCCCGGGGGGGTCCTTACCGCCGGGGGGACACACACGTACCCGCACAAACTTGGGTCTCGACACCCACGTCCCTCCTGGGCGGCGGGAGGAGGCCGGGCCGGGGGGACAGCGAGCCCTTAAATCCCCCCCGCACCCGGCCTTCGCCTCCTCCTCCTCCTCCCCTTCCTCCACCCTCCCCCCGCAGCCAACGGGGGGGGGGGACGGGGGGGGACGACGGAGAAGAAAAGGCAACAAACTGGGCTTACTGGTGCCCTCTGCCGGGTTATACTGGGAGGACTGGGAGGACTGGGGTGCACCCAAGCATGGCTGTGGGTGATCAGCATCCTCCCCCGCCGAACGCGGGGGGGTGTGTGTGCGTTAAGATGTGTGTTTTGCCGAATTTTGCGTTATTTTCATCCAAAACGTGCCAGCGACACGAGAGTGATTTTGGGGTGGGGGTGATGGAGAAGTGGGGTTCCCCCTGCCTCAGTTTCCCCGTCGTGGGGGACCGTGGGGCTCCGTGGCCCGCGGAGCCGTGGGTGGCTTCCCAGAAGGTGGCGGTCTCAGCCCAAAAATCCGCTCCCCGAAAGCTTCGGGGTGCCCCCAAGGGTGCCCCAACGCCGCCCCCGACGCCCCTGGGATGGGCACGGCTCCTGCAGACCCCCAAATCCTCCCAGCACCCCCCACACCCTCCCCCCCCAGTGCTCTCCCAGCCCAGCAAAGCAGTTTGCAGCCCCATGTGTGAGATGAGCGCGTCAGTGCTCAGCCCAGCGCCGTGGCACGGGGGTTCGCCGCGGGGGGGGTGTGTGTGTGTGTGTCACCGTGTCCCACGTGTCACCCCACACGCAGCGTAGCTGTGGGTGCTTGCCGGTGATGAACCGCTAATTAAAAAGCTCATTAGCCCGGCACACGGAAAGCCACAATCTGGGGAACTCCACGCTGCGAGGCCGCCAAATCCGGCCACGCTCCCCCCCCCTCTCCCAAACCCCTTCGAGGGGTTGTTAAACACATACACGGGGACCCCCAAAATGGGGTTGGGGCCCCCCCAAGAAAGAGTTAACGGAGGCGAGCGCGGAAGCCCGTCCCTCCGGCGGCCCCATTGGTTTCCCAGCGCAGGTACATCCCCCTCCGCCCCCCCCGCCCCCCCCCCGCAGGCCGCGGCGGCGGAGCGAGCAGCGCCGGGGCCCGGGCGGGTGCGCGCCCCAGCGGGGCCGCGGCCGGCGGGAGCGGGGTGGTGGTGGTGGTGGTGGTGGTGGCAGCCATGGTGAGTGTGGGGTGGGGGGACGGGGGTCCCCATCCCGCACCCCAAAGCCGGCGGTGGTCGGGGTTGGGTCGCTCGGCCGAACCGGGGCGCGGGGCGATGCGTCTTTCCCATGGGATGAACGTTGAGACCCCAGGGGAGCCCCTTCTGCACCCCCAAGGGACCCCCGTTGCACCCCCGTGGGATCCCCCATTGCACCCCCAAGGGACCCCCACTGCACCCCAAGGGATCCCCCTTTTCACCCCCCCACCGCACCCCATGGGACCCCCGTTGCATCCCCAAGGGATCCCCCTTTTCACCCCATAGCACCCCCAAAGTCTCCCCCATTGCACCCCTGGGTGCCCCCCCCATCGACTCCCTCAGCCGGGTTTGCGTTGTGGCCAGCGGGTCCCCAGGGTGGGGACCCCAAAATGGGGGTCCCCCCTAAATCCTCCCCCCCCCAGCATCCAGCCCTTGACCCAAAACCGCGGGGACTCGCACAGGATCCCCCTCTGCAAGGAGAGGGGTGCAAGGGCGCCCCCCCCAGCAGCACCCACTTTTGGGGGGGCTGTTTGCAAACAATCCCAAACTGGGCTGTTCTGCCCCCCCCTTATTTTTTTTTTTTTTTTAAACTTAACCCTTTTTTTTTGCTCCTTTTAAAGGGTTTTTTGGTATTTATCCGCAGCCAGGGCTCCCTGCAAAACGGGGTGCCCACCCAAACCCCCTTCCCGGCACCCCTAATTAACACGAGGCCCCCTAATTAACACCAGGAGTTGCTAATTATCCCCTGGGCATCCTGATGACTGAGCCTCGGTGGGTGCTGACTCCAGGCCGTGGAGATGCAGGGGGCACCCATGGGTGCGGGCGGGGGGGGGGCGGGGCGGGCACCGCTCGGCCAGGTGGAGGTTTAGGGGTGCGGGGGTGATTTGGGGGGGGGGGCTTGGGATGAAAATAGGGGGAATGGCTCGGGGGGGAGGCGGGAGAAACGTCCTCGCCCGCGGTAACGGCGGTGGTTTCTCCGAAATGGCGCCCGGGCGGGAATTGAAAGCAGCCGGCGGCGGGTCGGGGCGCCCCGATGCCGGGGTGAGGGGCTCCCCAAGAGGGTGGTGGGTGGCGGGGTGGTGGGTGCCCTCCTCCCCCCACCACCCCGGGACTTTTCTCGGGGCGCGCGGGCTTGACGCACGTGGGATTTATTGTTTATAAGGCAAAGGGGTGATTTGGGGGGAAAACAGACAATTTGAGGCCCTGCTAAGACTTTTATAAGTTATAAAGAGGGTGAAAATCCCTTGGCTGGAGAGGGTTAAAGCGTGGGTGCCCCCCCCCCGCACCCTTGGGTGCCCCCTCCCTGTTGGAGCTGGGGAAATGTGGTTTTATTGTGATTTAAGCAAACGACGGGGGGGGGGGGGGGAGAGAGGAACAAAACCCGACCTGTTTTGACCTAAAAAAGGGATGTTCCTGCTTTGCAAGCTGGGGAGCAGCAAGGTGGGGGGTGGAAAGCACCCATGGGTGCTGCTTTGCCCCGGTGCTCCCAAGGTGGAGGGGAGGGGGGGCCTACGAGTGCTAAAAATACCTCCCGGACCCAGTTTCCCCCAAATTAAGGATGCGGGGGGTTGATCCTGGCTCCTCCCGGGGTGTTTTGGGGGTTCAAGCTCAGCTTGGGTTTTCTGACGTCTCACAAGGGGTTGAGCCAGCACATCCTTAGTGAAATGAAAAAACGTGTGGGTTGGTGTGGGGTTTTTTTTTTTCTTTTTTTCCCTTTTTCCTGCTGTTTTCAGGCTGGGGATGGCAGGCGGGGTGGGGGATCGCGGAAAAAAACCTCATTTCCTCAGGAAACAGAGTGAAAGCCTTGGCTGAAAGCTGGGACTCCAGGAATTTGGTGCTTTGGAGCTGTGGGGGCTTCGTGGACATCCCCCCTGCCCCGTGCAAGTGGGGATTTATGCCCAGAGCTGCAAATTTCAGCCATGTGCAAAATCAAGGGGGGGGAAAAGTGAAAGGGGGTGGAAAAAATAGAATATAAAACCAGATTTTACCAGTGATAAAATTCTGCAAGTTAAAGCTTTTTTGCCTCAAGGTTTGCAGGCTGGAGGTGGGCACCCAGGGGAGATTTTGGGGCTGGAAAGAGGGAAACTGCCTTTTTCTTTTAACCCTTTTTGCTCTTCAGGTGGGTTTTGTGGCTAATTAAACCCTGGCTGTGATTGGGGGTCCGGGGAGAGGATGGGATTTGTTATTTCTTGTGCAAGGGGAGGTTTGGGAAGGCCGTTACCAGAAATGGGGCTGAGCACTGGCGCTTTTGTTGCATGGATCTTCCTGCCAGGGGAAACTGAGGCACGGCCGTGCCGGGTTCGGATCAACTCGGTGTCCCTTTGGGGACGATGGCAATGTCCGGATGAGTGCAGACCCCCACGCTGCGTCGGGGGGGGTGTGGGGGGTGAAGGGATGTGACTGGTGCCGCTGAGCCCATCGGTGGCAGGGGTCAGAGTGGATTTTGGGGCGCTCACCTCCTCAGCAGCAGGCGGAGGGTTGTTTCCTCTGGTGGGAGACAGTCCGGCTGGGTGGTAGGGCTGTGCCAGGGGGGGAAGGAAACAGCAGCGGCACGATAAGGACCGGCTGCCGACCAGTGAGGTTTCCCCTTGTTTTTCTGCTGGGGGATGAGGTAAGAGCCGGGCACCGGCGTGAGATAACGCCCAGGGGAGAAGGAGCCAGGAGGAAGCCCGTCAGCGGCCTAAATTCAAGGTGCCGTCACCTTTGGGTGCTCAGAGGAACCCCACAGGGTGTTTCGGGGTGCGCACAGTTTACAGATGGGGCGTGGAGCGTGAGCAAGCCGGTAGTTTCGGGGTGAAAAGCCATTTTCTCCGCTACCAGCCTTTCTCAGGTCTCCAGCACATGGGGGTTCCCTGGCACAGGGGGGGTCCCTCACCCCATTGCGGAGCCGGTGGAGGAGGAACCGGCTTTATTCCAGGCTGAAGGGGAGGTTGCACAACTCGGCCCCGGGGGAAAGCGAGGCGGGTTCGGGCTTCGCTCAGCTTTTGGCTCCAGCCCTCGTTGCTTTCCATAACCTTCCTCCGGCGTTTGTTTAGCGCTTTACTACCCCGGAGCCATTCGGGATTTAGCTCCCCGGAGGAGGAGGCAGCTTTAGAGGGTGCCTATTCCTTCCTCGCCCTCCTTCCTCCTCCTCTTCCTCGCCCCCAAGCCACTGAGCACCTCTGTTTGCCGATCTCCCCGTGCAGATGTCGACCTACAAGCGAGCGACGTTGGACGACGAAGACCCCCTGGACTCCATCGGTGAAGGCGATGGGTACCCCAACGGCTTCCAGGTAGGGCTTTGTTTGTATTTTAGGTGGGGGTGGGGGGGAAAGAAGGGGTTTTCAGGTCCTGGCAAGCAGCAAAGGGGGTTGCAGAAGGGTTTTCAGCCTGGGACCAGCCTTTCCGTGGGGCAAAGTCCGGCGTGGGCAGAGCAGTGTTGGCTCCTGCCGCCCTTTGCTCCCTTCCTGGCACCCGGAGCAAGCGATGGGGGAGCCTGCGGGGCTGGATCCTGGCTCGACTGTTTGCACCGCCCCGGCACCCGGTTTTGCCACTGGCTGAACCCCTTTTCCTGACGTGACCAGGGCGAGCAATTAACGTGGCAGTGGGAGCTTTGTCCTTGTTCAAAAGGGGATTAGGTTAATTCCTCCCCAAGCAGTGGGAATCGGCTTAAAAAGGGCCACGGGTGGCAAGGAAAGAAAACCCCACGGCTGACAGCGTCTGGCCTCGCCGGGAAAGATTTGGGGCCGGAGCAACGTTCTCGGTGCTGGCCCCACTCCCAACCCCATCGTTCTCTGCCTAGAATGGTGTTTTCTGCCCCAAAAATCAGAGCTCCGCTGTGTTTTTACTTTCCCCGGCGGGGCCATCTCCGCTCGCCATCGCATTGGGATGTTTCCTGGGGATGTTTTTCGGTGGAGTGGGAGTATCCTGTTACGGCACTTCCTGCTGCCGCGGCGGCCCCCACCCTGTCCCAGTGCTGGCGGTGGGGACGGGGACACCCCCGGAGGGTTACAGCCGTGCTTGAGGAGGGGTTCGGGGTGGCACGAGGTAGCAGGTGAGCCTGCCGAAACGCTCGCCCCGCTCCCTTTCCTGCCATTGTGCCGCCCTTCCTGGCCAGTTTCTGGAAGGCAGCTGCCGCCTTTCCCAGCCCGAACGGTGCTGGATCCCTCGCCGTGGGCCAAACTCGTGCCGTGGGCTGTAGGAAGGAAAATGGGGGATGCCTCAGTGGGTTTTTCCTCCGGTGGGGAAACGGCGCTGCTTTTCCCGCAGGTGAACTTCCGCGGCTCGAGGAGCAGCCTGGGGTGCTGGGCTGAGCGGACACGCAGCGAGAAGCAGCTCGTGGTGCTGGTGGGGGTGCTGGCGGCCGTGCTGGCAGCATGTCTGCTGGGTCTCATCTTCCAGTACAGAGCCCGTAAGTCCTCGCACCGTGGGGGGATCCTACCCCCTTGAGGGGGGTGGGTTGCTGGGGGCTTCTGTGGGATGCTCAGGCACGGGACAGGATGCTGGTCCCGATCGCTTGCCCCAGAGCAGGATGTTAAGGGGCGGGGCGGGATGCTCAGGCACCAAATGAAATATTTGCCGGGTGGGATGATCCCCGGGGCGGCTCATCGTGCCATGGTGGAGGAGCTGAACCCATCGTTCCCACCCCAGGGCCGCCCGCCGTGTGCCTGTCAGAAGCCTGCATCTCCGTCACCAGCTCCATCCTCAGCTCGCTGGACCGGGCGGTGAATCCCTGCGAGGACTTTTTTGGCTACGCCTGCGGGGGCTGGATCAAGGCCAACCCCCTCCCTGATGGCCACTCGCGCTGGGGCACCTTCAACAACCTCTGGGAGCACAACCAGGCCATCATGAAGCATCTGCTGGGTGAGTACGTGGGACCCCCACAGCGCCGAGGAGCCCCAGTAGGTCTGGGGGATGGCAAAAACATGCCTGCGGGGACGTCACGTTGGGCTTGAACCCCAGCGTCAAACCAGTCTGTGACGCACGCGCTGCAGGGATGTTGGGAAGCAGATCCTGCCCGTGTTTGCTCTCCTGGATGCCCCTGGGATTTTTGACCACGGTGTAGTTCTTTGGCGCCAAGCAGGGGAAGGGTCTCGGCCTCGGCTCCGCAAACCCCATGGCGGCGTTCCCAGGAGCTCTGAAATTCCAGATTTGCATCCCAGACTGCATCCAGAGGCTGTAGCACCCCGCTATCACCCCAAGGATACGGGTTTTTCCTCCTGCTATAGCTTCCAGTCTTTGTGAGCAGCTTTTTGGGGGGGGCTGGCTGCCAATCCAGCCATTTTTGGGGGCCAGAACTCCCTCAGCAGGGGGAGGATCCTGGGCTCAGCCTCTGCGTGCGAACACCGAAGCGGGGCGGCTTATCCGAGCAACCGGCGGGGACGGTTTGTTCAAGCTTTGAGCAAACAACTGGCTCCTTATCAGCACTTTCCACTGTGCCGGGGCTGGTTATCTGAAAAGAGAAGGTTTGGGAAGAGTGTTGTCTTTCAGAAGGGGGGTGGTGCGGGAACAGCTTCGTCCCCGGCTCTTCCCGCAGAAATCTGGCACTGGTTTTACCGGGAGAAGGGACCGGGCCTCCAGCCAAGCAGTCGCGCTCGGCATTTCCTTGAATTCCTTGGAGCCGAGGGACCTTTAGTTAATAAAACCACACAGCTGGGAAGCCAAAGGTGCAAGCTGTGTCATGAGGAAAATAAAAAAAACACCCTCTGGGGAAGCAGAATTTTAGAGGGGGAAAAAAATAAAAGGATGGTTTTTGGAGGCAGAGGAGAAAAATGGGTTTATTGTTCCTTCTTGCAGGAATAAGTAATACAGGGCTGGGGAGCACCAGCACAGGGACAAGGGCAGCACAGGGGGCTGGATGATGCTGGGAACATCAGAGCTGCTGGCAAAATGCTTTTTGTTTTGTTTTTTATTTATCTTTCTGCTCCAAAGAGCCGGAGGAGTCTCTGCGGGTGGGAGAGGAGATGGGAGCAGGAGGCCAGGAAGGGCTGGGGGTCATGGGATGCTCTTGGGGTCACGGAGAGGACCGGTGGGGACCGGTGGGGCAGTCCTTGGCGTCTTTTTGGAGCCTGGCTTTGCCCCAAACAGGGCTGAATACTTGTCTGGTGGAAGGGTGGGGGCTCCGGCGTGCATCAGCAGCCCCTGCGGGGGCCTGGATGCCTGTCCCTGGGGACCCCCTGCGAGCCCCCCTGGGTTCATCCCGCAGAAAACACCACGGCCAATGTGTCGAGCGAGGCGGAGCGCAAGGCGCAGCGTTATTACCAAGCCTGCATGAATGAGAGCAAGATTGAAGAGCTGCGTGCCACCCCGCTCGTGGAGCTCATCCAAAAGGTTCGTCCCTTTCCTTGCAGAAAAGCTGTCTTCCCTCTGCAAAATGGGGGGAAAAAAGCTCATTTATGGGCAGTCCCAGCACCCTCCAGACCCCGTTCCTGGTGCTTCCTGGGGCAGAGCATCCCCCAGGGCAGGGGAGAGGCAGGGATTTACAGGATTTATAGGCAGGTCTTGCCTCTCCTGGGCTTTTTAGCCCCACTGCAAGATATTTCCCCACCCTGGGGAAATATTTAAGCAGCTCCAAGTGGTCATTCCTTAGCCAAAAGCTGGCTGTTCTCTCCCCAGCTGGGTGGCTGGAACATCACAGGTCCCTGGGCAGGGGACAACTTCAACGCGACGCTGCGGGAGGTGACGGCGCATTACCGCACCTCGCCCTTCTTCTCCGTCTACGTCAGCGCCGACTCCAAAAACTCCAACAGCAACGTCATCCAGGTGGACCAGTCGGGGTTAGGCCTGCCGTCGCGGGATTACTACCTGAACAAGACAGAGAATGAGAAGGTGAGGTTGTCAGGGGAAATCTGGCTTTGCCGGGGAGTTGCTGTGGGTGGGTGGCACCCACCGTGCTGATTTCCCCCCTTCCTGTCCCACCACGTAGGTGCTTGCTGGGTACCTGAACTACATGGTACAGCTGGGGATGTTCCTGGGAGGCACCGACGAGGAGTCGACGCGGCAGCAGATGCAGCAGATCTTGGACTTTGAGACAGCGTTGGCCAACATCACCATCCCGCAGGAGAAGCACCGGGACGAGGAGGTCATTTACCATAAAATGACGGCTGGAGACCTGAAGGTAGGGATGGAGTTGGCGAGTCTCCCCGCTCCACTGTGGTTTGGGAATGGGGGGCGGATGGATGGAGGTGACGCAGCTCTTGCGAGGAAGCCCCACGCCAGCCAACGTTGCCTGGGAAGCTCTTGTGCAATCGCTTGGCCTGTGTCCTCCTTGGGGAAATCCCACCCTGAGCCGCTCCGCCCAGCTCCGGACCACCTCAAGGGTCAGCGGCCGTCCCCCTGCGGCACTGATGCCCCCCCAGTGCTGCTGTCTGCGGTCCAGCTGCAGACGTCAGTCCCCAGAGGGGCCCTAATGGGTTGTGTCAACACTTTTGACACCCGCCCCACTTTCTTTTCCTTTGCGGGAGAAAATTGTTTACTCCCCTCTGACCTTTCAAGGATGCTGCTGTTATGGGAAACGGTCTCTGCAAAATCAGCTGAATCCCTCAAACAGGGGCTGATGCAGCAGCTTCCAGCTCAGGAAGCAGCTGCCACCCCCCTCTGATGGTTTGTGGGTCCGTAGCAGCAGCGTGGCTTTTGCAGGAGCTGGCACCAGCAGTGGACTGGATGCCCTTCCTCTCCACGGTCTTCTACCCTGTGGAGCTCAATGAGTCAGAGCCCGTCGTGGTCTACGCCAAGGAGTACCTGGAGCAGGTCTCTGACCTCATCCTGGCCACTGATAAATGGTGAGAGCCCCCAGCCCGTGCAGAGGGGTGCCCAGGGTGGGCAGGCACATCCCGCTGCCCGCTCACCGCCTCTCGCTGCAGTCTCCTCAACAACTACATGATCTGGAACCTGGTGCGGAAAACCAGCCCCTTCCTCGACCAGCGCTTCCAGGATGCTGAGGAAAAATTCATGGAAGTGATGTACGGGACAAAGAAGGTGAGGGGGGAGCCCCCGGCACCCCCAAATCACCATTAAAATGGTGGCAGCTTTTTAAGCAAAGTCCTCACCACATTGCATCCAAAAAATATGGAAGTAGGGCAGGTTTTGGGGTGGCAGCTCCTGCACAGGGGGATGGATGTGGACTTCATCTCCCGGCGGGGCAATGGGGTGTGAAGGTGGAGGTTTTGGCTGTGCCACTACTGATGACCACTTGTCCCGTGCAGACCTGCCTCCCGCGCTGGAAATTTTGCATCAGCGACACGGACAACAACCTGGGCTTCGCACTGGGGGCCATGTTCGTCAAGGCCACCTTCGCCGAGGACAGCAAGCAGGTGGTACGTCCCCGAGTGAGCAGCACGCGAGCCACCACGATGGTGGATGGTTGGGGCAGCCCACCTTTTGCCCACCCTTTGGGTTTTTCACTGTTCTGCATGCCATCTTGGTTTCTTCCTTCCCACCGGTGCAAAGGGCCCATGAACTCTCCAGGGCGGGAAGTTGGCTTTCCAGACCGATGCTGTGCCACTTTGTTTTGTCTAGGCGGAGGAAATGATCGCGGAGATTAAAACAGCCTTCGAGGAAAGCTTGGAGACCCTGCAGTGGATGGATGAAGAGACGAGGAAATCGGCCAAAGAGAAGGTGAGGCGGTCGCAGCAGTGCCGGGGAGGAGAGGATGATGGTGGAGGGTGGTGGAGCCGGGCGAGCCTGTCTTGCCATCCCTGGCACCAAAAGTACTTTGGTCCTTGTCACCCCCCAGGCAGATGCCATCTACAACATGATCGGCTACCCCAAGTTCATCATGGACCCCAAGGAGCTGGATAAAGTCTTTAATGATGTGAGTTGGTTGGAGTTGTCCCCTCAAGTCTCCTATTTCCCCCTCCACGAGCATGTGCAGGACATGTGCCCATCACCACAGCCTCAGGGCAGCCTTGAACCCCAGGTTTCCTCCGGAAGGGTCTCACTGATGTTCTTGGCCCTTCCCCGGGGACTTCCCACATTGCTGCGGGCCGGTCCTGGGGTGGCTGGGGCTCGTGGGATCCCTGCCCGGGAAGAGGAGGAGCCGGTTTCCGTAACGGTGATTCATTGCCCTCCCAAGGCTCTGCAGATGTTGGGGAAGAGGAGAAACAAGAGCGGCTGTAACTCAGCTGGCTCCAGAGACTCAAACATGACCACGGAGGGAGGAGCGGGGCCAGGCAATCACCGCGCACCACTCACGTCTTGCTCTTTTGCAGTACGAGGCTGTGTCTGACCTCTACTTCGAGAACGTCATGCAGTTTTACAACTTCTCAGCCAGAGTCACTGCCGACCAGCTCCGGAAACCACCGAACCGGGATCAGTAAGTCCTCTGCTCCGCTTCCCCATTGCGCTCAGTGTGGAACATCACAACATCTGGAGCACTGGGATTTGGTGTCCACCAGACCACGCCGGTTTTGGGAGTCAAATTTGGGCAACGGCTTTGCACCGTGATAAGCAGATGGTGTCAGAGCAAACATCAGCGATGGGTTTGTGCTGCCACATTGGCCGTGTTCCTGTCCCTGCAGGTGGAGCATGACACCTCCGACGGTCAACGCGTACTACTCTCCCACCAAGAATGAGATTGTCTTCCCTGCTGGCATCCTCCAGGCCCCTTTTTACACCCGTGCGTCTCCCAAGTAAGAGCCTAGGGAAAACAGGGAAGGCAGAATTCCCAAATTTCCTCCCATCCCAAAATCTGAGGCTACATGTCACGGCTGCGGGAAGCAGCGGCTGCTCCCTAAATCTCAGTGTTGCCCTCCTGCAGGTCACTGAATTTTGGTGGGATTGGCGTGGTGGTGGGCCATGAGTTGACACATGCCTTTGATGACCAAGGTATGGCCAGGGTCAGGCTGGGGTGGGCTGCTGGAGGGGTGGCCAGTGGGGTGACGAAGGATCCGCTGTGTTTTCGGCAGGCCGGGAATACGACAAGGATGGCAACCTGCGTCCTTGGTGGAAGAACTCCTCGGTGGAGGCCTTCAAGCGGCAGACAGCGTGCATGGTGGAGCAGTACGGCAACTACACTGTCAACGGCGAGGCCATCAATGGCAAGCACACCCTCGGGGAGAACATCGCCGACAACGGGGGCCTCAAGGCTGCCTACCGGGTAGGACCACGGGGCTGGGGAGGTGCGGTGGGTGGCACGGTGAGGTGGGATCGGTGGTGTCCCCTGAGCCTGCTCTGCTCCCTGGCCTCCAGGCATATCAAAACTGGCTGAAAAAGAATGGGGATGAGGAAACCCTGCCAACCCTCGGCCTCACCAACCACCAGCTCTTCTTCGTCGGCTTCGCCCAGGTAGGTCACCCGGCGGCAGGCAGGGAGGGTTGGACGCACAGGTTTTTGGGGGGGTGGAGGCGTGCCCAGATGATGTTGGGAGGGTGTGGTGGCAAAACTGAGGTCTGAGATGCTGCGTGGTGGATGGAGAACCAGATCGGGGTGGCGCTGGTTAAAAAGCGAGACAAAGCTGGAGCTCGAGCTGCGTTGGTGCCCATCACGCAAGAGAGGAGGTTCGATTCGGCCCCGAGCAGGGCCCTGTGGTTGCAGACGCCGGCGCTCGTGCCTCTCGCCCTCCATTTGCAGGTGTGGTGTTCGGTTCGCACGCCGGAGAGCTCGCACGAGGGGCTCATCACCGACCCCCACAGCCCCTCGCGATTCCGCGTCATCGGCACCGTCTCTAACTCCCGGGAGTTCGCGGAGCATTTCAGCTGCCCCCTCGGCTCCCCCATGAATCCCCCCAAAAAGTGCGAAGTCTGGTGATGGGCGAGCGCCTGAGGGAACCAGCTGCTGGTTGCTTCGTCCTCTGCCGACAGCTGAATTTCCCCGCTCCTTTTGTGAGGCTCAAACCACTTCTCCATGCAACAAACTGCCCAGCTCTCAGCCGGAGCGGCGCCCCGCGTCCCCCGGTATCGTCCGAGGTTCGATCCACTGTGAAAACTCTTCATCCCCTCGCTTGTTTGTGAAATGACTTCGGTTTGGGGGTCTTTTCTTTCCCACCATGACCAAGCCACGCGTCAAGGCACACGCGTTCATGGGCTCTACCCCCGTATTTACACAGACAGCGCTCCAGCCTGACCCACCGCCCCGGCAAAATGCCTCTTTTTCGGAGGTGATAAAGGGAACGCCGCGACACCGGCAGGTTTGGCTGCGTGTCTACATCTGACGTACCTTCCTCTCTCCAAAGATACGCACATGAGGATGGGAAATATTTTAAGATATATTTTTGGGGGGGAAATCTGTATATTTTTTTCATGCGTTGTGGAATACACTGGAAAATTTCAGGGAAAATGCATTTAAAAGCCTTTTTTTAGTAAAAGATTAGTATATTTATTAATTTTTTTTTTTTCAAACTCAGTGCAGCTGTAGGTGCAGCACCCTGTGGTGACAGTCCCTTGGCCAGGGAGGCTGGATGGGGCTGCCCGGGCTGCGGATGCAACTGGCCAGCCCCGGATCCCGGGTTTCTCCGGGAGGGACTGTCCTTGGAGGATGCTGATGGGAAATTGGGGACAGTGGGCCTGGGGACAGAGCTGGAGGAAGCTGCGGGCTGCAGAAAGGCTCTACCTTTCCTAGGGTTAGCTTTAATTTCAGAGTGCAAAGGGAAAAAAGTTGACGTGCCAAAGATGTAACCAAGGTGGTGACAGTGTGGATGAAGCGTTCTCCCTCCTGTCCCCTCTGAAGCGAGGTCAGCCGCGATTTCCTGGCCCAAAAGCTTCCCCAGACAAGCACAGGTGGTTCCTGCCGCTGCTTCGCTTGCCGCTGTGCCTGGCCTCTCTACTCCTGCGAAACTGCAAGGCCCAAAATCACCGCATGGCCCCAAACCTCCATCCCGCGGCGGCCAGTTTGGCACCGGTGTGAGATCTGGTCAGGATGGGGGCAAGGGGCTTTCTTAAGGGTTTTTTAATACTCCTTTTGCAGTTTTGAGAAGAAACCACTGACAGTAGCTCAGGTGCTGTGTGTTGTCTCATGGGGCACCTTCTTAGAGAGAAAGCAAAGATGTAGAGGGATTTTTAATATTTATATGTAAAAGGGGGGATGGGGGGAATTTTTTTTTTGTAACTATTTTTTCACCCTTCACATGGGGCTTATCGTAATTGAAATAATAAATACTTTTTACTGGGTCTGGAACTGCTCGTGACTTGTTTTTTCTGATAGCAGGAGAGTCTTGCATCCGTTTACCTGCGTTTTTCTCCCCGTCCATACCAAAGAGACCATCCTGTGCTGGCAAAACTGAGCCGAGGAGGCTTTTCCCAGCCTGCGCTTGGCATCTGCCGCCTCGCTCAGAGGCTAAAGCCAGGCTTTTGTGCCCAAAAATCTCACTCTTGCTGCGGGTGGTTGTTTGCTTTCCACCTCTATGGCACGGCCCCACACATCTCCCCAGCAGGGAGGTCTTTCCCGGATGCTTTTCCTTCCTCCCCGGGTGAGTTTTTGGCCGGCTGGGCTGCGCTTGGATCCAGCGACACAGGCCCTGCACAGGTTGCTCTCCAAAGGGCCTTATTTATAGCTCCGCGATGCCGGCTGGATGCTGCCAGCTCAGTAACGCAGGCCAGCGCTCGCTCCCCAGCGGATGCTCCGTCAGGCTTGCCTAAAAAATGCAAGGCAGGACCTGGACGGCAGGCTCCCTGCTGAGCCTTCCCTCAGCACCTGGGAGGGCTGATGGCCATAAAACAAGCAAAGTGCTGGGTGCTCATTTGCTCTTTAGTCCCAGCTCATTAGCAAGGGCTGGGTTTGGGCTGCAGCCCCCCAGTTTTGCCTCATCAGGAGTGTATTTTGGAAATACAGGGCATTTTCATGGCCGGGGTGGGCAGGACTAAGCCAGCGGTGTGCAGGGGATGCGAGTATTGCGTAATTTAGACGGTAAAATTTCCCTCTTGCTGCTTTTACTGTGTTTTCTCTCCCAGATTGAATCAAAACGTAAGAGGGGAGCACTCACTTTCTGCTCACGCGACTCGGTGCAAGGCCCTTGGTTTTCAGCAGAACTGGGGAGAGCAGCCCTGGCAGTTGTTTTCCCCGGGATCTGGCTGGAAATGGTGGCACAAACCCGCAGAGGGCGATGGAGCCGAGAAAATCGCTGCCTCTGCTCTCTGCTCCTGCGCTGGCAGGAGTTAGCGATGCTACTGGCGTGGTATTTTGGCCTGGAGCTGGCCCCTTGTGTTTAAAACATGGTGAAATGTCTCTGTTCCTGGGAAAAGAGAGGAGCGGCGTGGGTGTAAGGCGAAGAAGAATTAAGCGGGGAGAGCGGGGTTGGGGTGAAAGGGTGTTTTCCCAGCTGCAGGAAGCAGGGAGGGGAGCGCAGCCTGTCGCACGGAGAGGTAGGACGCTGTTAGAGGTGGTTTAACCATCCAAAAGGGAAATATTTTAGTACTCGGGGGCTTACTCGAAGCGAAGGACCGGGCGGGTGGCGTCTCGGCCACCGCAGAGCGGACAGCCCCAGCGCAGGAAGGATTTCAAGGGCCTGGATGGTGGCAGGGGGATGCCACGACCGAGGCTCCCCGTGCTGGGCTTGGAGCTGGCGGTGGATGTTTGCCTGTCTGGGAGGCTGCCGGGTGTAGGCAGAGCAGGCAGGAGGTGACTCATCCAGCTCGTGTGCCAGTGCCTGGCGTGGGCTTGCCTGATCCTGGGTGGTATTCGCTTTATTTTGCGCTCAGTCGTGCCCCAGAGGGCTGAGACATTTGCCGAGGGCTGAGCCTGGGCAGGAGGAGGAACTGGGAAAGCTCCAAGCAGGGCTGAGGGTTTTTTTTTGGGGGGGGATGGGGGTTATGTTTTGTTTTTTGCCTGGAGGGTTTTGGAAGAGGATCAGTGGGGGGAAAAGCAGGAGAAGCCCAAAGAGGGAGGCGCTGCCGTACTGTGCTGGGTGAAAGCGGGCGCCTGAAGCTGGAGCCTCCAAAATGAGCTGGAAATGGCGCTTGTTCACAAGTTCGGTGAGGCTGAGCCAGCCTTCCAGGTGCGAAAGGCTGAACCCAACCATCTGAACTGCTCTTCTCCTTCCCAGTTAGCCCCCTCCAAGCAGGATCTAACCCGCAACACATCACGACAGTGCTGGGGACACCTACTGGGACCGCCAGATTTTAGGGCAGATTTCAGAAAAGCTTCTTCTAACAATTCCAGCAGGAAAACAGCCCTTTTCCAGTGATACCCCAATCCTTTACTCTCTTTTCCTAAGTTCACCAGCAGCTCTGGCGCTCCTACTACACTCTTCACCACGAGGTTGTGAGCGTCTCTGTTGTGCCAGGTACGTGAGAGATTGGACAAACGGTTGGTGATGCTCCGAAAGGAGAGCTCAGCACTGTAAATTCAAGCTGCCCGCAGTGACACATCACTTCCCAGGTGCTAATAAAGCTAGCAGGAAAAATAGGAGGAAAAATGAAACGGAGAGGAACCAGAGGCAGTAGGAAGGGCGTGAATCCAGCTGGCACTTGCTCAGGCTCGCCAAACCTGCAGGTTTTGTTGGCCAAATTGTCCTATGTGGGGTAGTATAGAAGAGAGACCTGTCTGCTTTTTCCTTTTGAGGGGGGGGAAAAAAAAAGGTAAAAAGATGTCCAGGGGAGACCTAGACTTTGGAGGAGCTTTAAGACAGATCCAGGAGCCTGGCTCCTTCACATGGCTAGCACGCTTCGGGAGCTTCAGCAGACAATATGGTGAAAATGCTGGGTTTTTATTCTTTCTAAACAGGCAAAAAGAAGTGATATATCTAAAGATACCAGAACTAGGAGGCTCTTTCACAGCTGTGTTTACAGGCAGCTATTTCTGTAGAACAGAGGGAGCCATAGATGTCAATTTGCCTTTGGTAGGAATTTTGTTCCGCATGAAGGGGTGTACCGGGAGAACTGCCACGCCTGGGAGGCGGTCGATGGAACAGGGCCGGGCACCAGCCCCCCCACACCACACAGCTTTACTTGCACCCTCAAAATCATTACAGCAAAGTCTTTACGAGCTGTGGAGGGGGATCTGTCTTCCCAGCAGGCTGCAGACTGGAGAGGTGTGCTGTGAGCGCAGCAGCTCTCCAGGATGTTTGGAGATCTATCAGTCCTTGGGCAAATGCCTTACCATGATAAAAGTTCCTCCTTTGTTCTCCCATTTTTGGGGAGAGAGGGAGTACTTGGCCTTTCTTTGAGGTCATTCTAATTTCTCTCTTCAGTCTTTTGCTCTCTAGGTGGGGAATCAGCCGTCGATCTGGCAGGCAGTGGGCTGCAGAGGAAAACTGGCTCAGAAAAAAAATATCTGGAGCCCCCTTGGAGTATTTGTTCCTGGCTGCTGATGGAAACAGTCCCCATTCAGGACTTCTTTACAGGCTGGCAAAGCTTGATTGGGCTTTTTCCTCCAAAAATATCATCGTTTTCCATTTCACCCCATTTCTCACAAGCAGTTTGAGGTAGATGTGAGCTCACCTCATCCCAGGCGTTTCCCTTAGCCCGGTGCAGAATGAAAAGCACAGAGAGAGGAAACTAAACAGCACACTAGTCATCTTCCTTCTGCCACCAGCGCCGCTACTAACTTCTGGCACTACGCAGTGCACGTGTTTGGTGTGGCTGTACCCTGTAGATAGCACCTTAGTAAGAAATTATTCCAGCTGCACAGCTACTCTTACTGGAGACCACCGTGGCAGCTGGCAGGAGCTTTTCTTCTGAGATCACACCTTGGAGGATGCTGTCCTCGTGTGTCAGCACGGGCGGGCGTCGTGTCTTAAACCTGACCTGCACAAACCAAATTGTTTAAGTCTGACTCAAAAGGGAAAAGGGACTCAAGATCCTTCTGGTATTTTTTGGCTGCTGAGTGCTGTGCTGAGTTTTGCTCTAGTGAACAAGGCTGAGTCCAGATTCACCCCCTTCAGATTTGTATTTTAAAACTCAGAATTACTTTTCTGCTTACAAATGGGGCTGTTGTGGAGATGTGGATAGATGTGACTCATGGGGCAGGTTTTCTTTAGTGTGCAAGACCATCTTTCTTCTGACAACTTTCAGTTGCAGCACCAGTTACTTGCTCAGTGCCTGAATATACCACCAGGAGAACGGTTTACTTAATAAAAGCAGCTTTTCACTTCTAAGAGTTTATTCGTGACTGCTTTAAAGTGTTATCTTCCTCCTAAACTTGCAGTTGCCTGGAAGATGCAGCAGATAGGATGCAAATAAACTACGGCAAACTTTCCTAAAGCAACTTGTGTAGCCCAGGCTGGGTGACGCGGGGTGGCAATACCTGCCAGTGCGGGGAAGGCGCTGGGAGCGTTTCCCTGGGACGTGCGGCGCAGCAGGAACGATGGTAGGTGCCAGCGGGCTGGAATGAGCCTTCGGGAGCCAGCGGCAGGACAGGACAAGTCAGGACAATCCAGCAGCTGCTTGAATCTGCTCTGAGGTCCTTTTTATCTCCCCAAGACAGCACAAACCACCTTTGCCCCTGCCAAGCTCTGCCTGGCGGTGGTCGCAAGGAGGGTGCTGCAGCCTGGTTGTGAAATGCTGAAGATGGCGGCGGTGTGGTGAACCTCGGGGGGCGAAGGCAGCGGCGCAGGGTGTGAGGAAGACGCCTGCTCCCCTCAGGGTGGGCTCCCTCAGGGGCTGCTGGGCCTCCCTCGCAGCCACCACGTCACCCGCAGGGCCGCCAGCCCTCAGGCCGCCTCGGGAGGGGCTGCAGCTCAGCCCGCCCCAGGAGCCTGGGCTGGGGGCGAGTTTTCGGGCAGCGGGAAAGCCCCTGAGCCCCCTCACGGCCGAGCGTTGCCGAAGTCTCTCCGGGCAAAGCCGAACGCGCCCGAAGCCGCGGCCCCGCCGCTCCCGAGAGGCTCCGAAGAGCCCCGAGCGCCGCCCGCCTGGGCGGGAATCCCGGCCCCGAGCCCGCCCGAAGCTTCCCGAACTCCCTCCCGGCCTCGGCCTCCGGAAAGAGCCGAAGTCTCCCGAGCGCGGGGGTCACGGGAGGTGCCGGGGGGGGGCCGGGGGAGGAGGGCGCGTGCGCCCGCGAAGCTCTCCGGAAGAAGCCGAGGTTTCCCGAACGGCGCTCGCCAGCGAGCGGCTCCGGAAAGAGCCGAAGGTTGCCGAGCGCCGGTGGGCCGAGCGGCTCCGGAGCGGCCCGAAGGCGCCCGAGCGTCCGTCCTGCCGGACTGCTGGAGGCGGCCGCAGCGCCATGTTTGATGCTCCGCTACTTCAGTGAGGAAAATCCGCCGGCATCGCCCGAGAGCCGCCACCGCGAAGGGCTCCGCTGCCCCCGGGGAGGGGGACCGAGACCCCCCGCCGCCGGCGGCTCATGAGCAGCGCGGCCTGAGCCGCCTCCCCCCCTCCCCTCCCCGCCGGCCCCTCTCCCGTCCCCTCCCCGCGCCGAGCCCTCCGGGAGGCGCGTTGTCACGGAGACCGGCGCCGGTGCCGGCCCGCCGCGCTGCCCCGGCCGCCGCACCGGCCCCCGGCCCGCTCCCCGGCTCCCCCCCGGCCCCGGCCCCGCTCCCCGCCGGGGGGTGGTGGCTCCGCTTGGCGATGAGTTTACCGCAGAAGGCGGCTTTGAAACCCGGCGCGGCGGCGGCGGCGGGGACCGGCCCCGGGAGCGGGGCGGCGGCGGCGGCAGCGGCGGCGGGGCCGCCTCCCCCCCCGGCTCCCCCTCACCCGGCGGCGGCGCCGGCGCCTCACCCCAACATCAGGGCCTTGCCGCCCCAACCGCCCCAGCAGTATCCTTTGCCCCGGGGGGGGGTGGGGGGCGACACCCCCTTCCCCACAGCGAGCGGGGCCCGGGGGGGGGGCGGTGAGGGGCTGCGGGGGCCCCCTCAGTCCCGGGGCGGGGGGGTGTGGGGAGGGGGCAGCCCGCGGGGGGGTGGCGGTTGGGGGCTCACCGTTCCTTTTTGTGTGTGTGTGTGTGTGCGCGCCCCCCCCCCCCCCCCCCCCCCGCCGTACAAAGGGGGGGCTGCACCTCTGCACCTGCTGGGGTGGTGTGGGGAAAGGGGGTGCCTCACCCCCCCCCCCCCCCCCGCTGTTGGGCTGGTTTGGGGGTTCACCCTCTTACCCAGGGGAAGGCAGAGGGTCCCCCAGGCCCCTTCCCTCCCTCCCCCCCCCCCCCCCAGCAGCGGTGACCCCCAAGGGTAAACTTTTAATTATAAATCACTCCTCAGTTTTGCCTCCGGTCCTGCCCAGGTAAGTGCTTTGGTTTTGTTGTTTTTCCAGGAGAATTTAAACCCAGGGTTTTTTTTTTTTTTTTCCAGCCGGGGCCGATTTTCATGTGATTTTATTTTATTTATTTAATTATTTAATTTATTTATTTATTTCTTACTTGGCTGGTGGAAATAAATCTCAGGTGGAATGTCGCGCCGAGCAGCTTTCTCTGCGAGGCCACGCGTGACGGGGAGGAGAAGGCTCCCACTCAACAAATCCCACCGCCAAAACGGCCGCTGCTACAAAGAGAGGCCGGTGGTTGCTGCGAATGTTTTTTAAAGGTCTTCGGTCCTCTGCTGCGACTAGGCCCCAAGTCAGGAGGTAAATACTGCAGGGATCAGCAGGAAAGTGGGGTGGCCAGCCTGCCTGCCTGCCTGAGGTTTTGTTGCCAGCGTCGGACAGCATCCCCTGGCAAACTGGCTTTCCTCTCCCCTCCCACTGAAGTTTTGCGGGGGGGAGCGTGAAGTGAAAAACAGAGTGAAATATCGCCTTGCTGCGTTCCCCGGGAGCGGTGTGGCGTGCTGTGCCGGGCACGGTCAGGAGTGTGTTTTGCTGTTTATTAGTGGCAGTGACTTTGGTTGTAACGTGGAAGTGCAGGGTGTTTTTTGTTTTTTTTTTTTTCTGAGGGCTGTTTCAGCTGTGTGATGATGTCTGTGTTCTTCAAGAAATGTGTTCCCTGTGTAAGCATTTTATCGCTCTCACTTTCATTTTTGAGGTGGGAAAACCAAGCCCTTTTATAATCAGTTTAGGTCCATTGTTTTCTTGAGCTTCCGGCAAGAATCATTCTTGCCATGACAACAAATACGTTGCTTAAATCATGAGACTGTTGACGTTACAGATTTGTTTGGGTCAAGTGAAAAACCTTTGAAGATTTCAGGGAGGGCTACAGAGGGACGTACTCTCCGCTGGGTGTTTTTGGCTAGCTTGTGCTATTCTGTAATTCCAGCGTGTGCTTTATTTAGGAAAAAAAGTGCGAAGGTGCTGTCATTACAGAGTCAGCGGGGTGGTGGTAAGTAAAACTGTTGCTCAGGGGAAATTTTGCTCAGTTTTGAGTGATGTGCCAAGTGTGACAGTGGGAACGCCGGCCAGCGTGCACATACAGAGTCCGTGCTCAGCTGATCTTTCCAGCGAGGTGCTGGTTTGTCTGGAAAGGGTCTTTTTTAACGGGGAATGTGATGCTTGGGTGCCTTGACGGTTGAAAAGGGCTGAAGTGTGCCTGGCTCTGGGATCAGGAGTGTGCTGGACTTTTCCAAAGCAGTTTTATTTTCAAATCATTAAAAGCAGCGTGGAGGGACTTGAATACTTCTCCGATGTTGTTGAGGGCGAGCTTGGTGGTGGTTTGCAAGAGCGGTTGTGCCGTCATAGGTAAGACGGGAGGACACTGTTGCTTTTGGTGAGTTTGAGCACAGAACGCCCTGCACGTGCGAGAGGTGAAGCTTGCGCTTACCTCTGAGCACAGCCTAAAAATAAAAAGCCTTGGAAGGAATGGGCAAGATCCTAAAGGATCACACCATCCAGGGTGTCCCATCGCGAGGACCCAGCTGGACACCCAGAACGAGAGGCGTGGAGGAACGGAGAAGCGTTAGGTAGATATGACAGGCTGATGTCACAAAGGTGGGGAGGTTAAAATGATATAGTCTTAACTTTTATTTATAGCCATGCGTGTTTTGAAAACATACCGTGTTTGACCAATACCTCTCCTTCACTTTTAAACCACTAATCTGCCCTTGTCGTGTATACAGACCCTGTGTTCTTGATACCTTTTAGGTGAACTGTATTCGGGTGTCCTGGCTGGCTTTTTCCTCTGCCAAAACTTGTGTGTGCTTCCAGGTAGTAAACAAAAGCTGTTACCTTTTCTAAGTGCTGTTGCAAAAGTGAGGCTTGGGGAGCACAGTTCATCTGTGATTTACTGGAGTGCAGAGGGTCATCTGAGTTCAGCCTTATTTTTAGCTCTGTTTGGTTACTTTTTTTTTTTTCCTGTTTTGATATGACTATTGAGACAGTGTTACCCTACAGCAGATAAAGTATAGTTACAGTTTTCTTCTGGCAACTTGGGGTGAGCAGAGCACTGCAAGGCCTCCTTCTCCCGGCAGTGTGAGGGTTTATTTGTTGCTGTGAAGGATTATTAGATGTTAATAGGTAGATTGAGGGTCTGACTTGGGCTTTTTAAACTAGAACAGCTTCCGCATGGTGAACTTTATGTCTGTGGAAATACGTGTGGTTTTAGTACTTAATACATCATGAAATTAAACGGTTATCTGTATAATTGAAAAAAGAAGAATTGGGTGAGAGAGAACTGTACAGGAAATAGGATCGCTTGCTTCATGTGCATTTGTAGAACAACATCAGTGAGGAAAAGAAAAGTACAGGGGGAGGAAGGGATTTTTAAAAAAAATAATTCTTGAAGGAAAGTGTAGCTGGAGGGTGATGGACATGAAGAACAGAAATGTTTTGATGGGAGTTTCATTCTGTTACGTGCTGAAGAGGAAGTTATTGGAGCTGCTGTAAGACAAGACAGAGCTTTGAGAAATTTCCTTAGCACGGCGGCTTCAAGAAGTTAAATTTCCTGTGTAAAAGTAAGTTGGGATAATTTTGTGGCTCTGGCAGTGGTGAGTATTCAATCAAACCTGTTTTCAGGCAGAAATTGTGCTCAAAAGTTGTCAGTGTTGAAAAATCCTCCAGTTCCATTCTGGCCCTTGTCTGGGGGGGACGGACAAGGGAGGGTGTGAAGTGACACACGGAGAGATGTTGTCAAAAATAAATCCCGATCTGCCCACCTTTGCTTGGGCTTTCAGACTGCTTCTCAGGAACAAGTTCTAGATGAAGTTGATTGTTCTGTAGTGAGGCTTCTTCCATAAAAATGTAAAATAATGAAGGTACACCCCAGGCTGCAAGCTTACTGTAGGCCTGTGTGCTTTTAACTTGATGGTACTTCTGATGCATGTTCAACTACACCGTGTTTCTTTACTCTCCCTCATGCTCCCACTTTTTGTGCGGAGTATTTCTTGTGTGTGTTATATTAAGATGCTCTTTAAAAAGTCTCCATGCTGTGAATAAATTTTGTGGATCCATATAATTAGGTCACCGGTTTCTTCACAGCCCCAGCCCAGACATGGGCAAACATCGCACTGTAAAGGACAAACAGATTGATTTGTGTTGAACTCGGGTAACGTTGCGTGTCTGCTGGCTCTTCAGGGTTAATTTAATGCTGTACCTTGGAGCCAAATTAGAGCCATCTTGGGCTCTGGGCTGGTGTCAGTAGGTTTTTGTTTTCTTTTCCAAACTTCCTTGCATTTGGAGGGAGTTCAGCTTCCTGGTTGTTGATGGTCTCTGTGCAGGCACCAGGAAACTTGACCTTAATATATCACTGTAGCTGTTTCAGTGTGGGATTGGGTATCTCTGGACACGGGTATTTTTCAGGTTATTGCAGCAGGGCGATCACGGCAGGTTCAGGATGGGTATTAATTTAAAATCTTTCTTTTCTTCCCCTACTTTAATTCCGTTTTTGAGAAGCGGAGAGGAAGGGTCAGCGTTCGGGGGGATTTTTGTGTGAAGTACATCACTGCTGTGTGCATGGAAATGTGTTTTGCTAATGTTGCCTCAGTGACAGTGTCTGCTTTAGTTTTTCTGAGTTACTTCAGCTAACTGTGCCGTAGTCCCTTTCAGAAAGCGGTGTGCTGGTTCCTGCTGTGTTGGGTGGCATCTTCTGGATGTGAGCGGCTTCCCAAAAGCCCAGGAGAATGGCAAGAAGTACAGGATCTCTTTCAGGAATGTAAGAGGCTGTGGGTGAAGTCGGGGTGAGTTTCTGGCAGCGCTTACCCGGTGTTTGGATGTGGGTCAGGTTGTGCCGTTGGAGTAGGCCTGGTAATCTTCTAGTTAAATTAAGACTGTTGAGGAGGATTTGGGTGCGTGGGGTTTTCTATCTTCTCTTAGTGAGCAGAGTTGAGCTGGAGGCGAAATGCCCAAGAATTTCTCTGGGGAGAGCATCTTCAGTGTGTGCTGGAGGATCAGAGTCTCTGGGTTGCTGTGATACCCTCTGGGAGTTGGAGCCAACGCCGTCTTCCCTCGCTGCTTACTTCCATTACGAGTGGCTTTTTTCCAGAGTATGTGATGCAGCGTCTCTCTGCTCTCTGGGGTTTATCTGTTGATGACTTTGAAGATGAGGACCCAGGAATTAGGAAGCTGTTTGGGCATAAAAGTCAGCTTGAAGAGCATGACTGTGGCTTTTGTGTGAAGCGCCGGTGCCTCTCTGTGCCTTGGGTGGATCAGCTCTGGCTCCTGGGCGGCTTTGACACTGAACTGGAGCGCGGTTGGAAGTCCTCTTCCAGATGTCAGTGGCGTCTGCTCGCAAGGAAGCGTGTTCAGAGCGTTACGGCCATGAAAGGGAAGGAGTGGTGAGAGGTAGGAAGGAGGGGAGGAACTGGGCTGAGATCAGAGGTGTTCCTTGTCTCTGTTTTTTTGAGTTCATTTTCTGAAATTGTGGCTGGATGCAGGGAAAGAAGAAGCAGCAGTGTCGCCTGAGAAGTGTTTCCGTGTTCTAAGTGTCTGAAGCCGCGGAGATCGTACGTCTTGGGAGGGCATGAGGCAGGAGAGAAGCTTCTGAAAACGCAGAGACTTTCCCTGCTGCTCTGTGGTAGTGGCTCTTCTGCAGGGGAGGAACGGGCACGGGTTTGTAAGCACATTGCCAAAAAATTAAGTGCTTTTAGACCTCTCTGCCATCTCCCCTGTTGATGTTCCCCAGCCTTGGCACGTCTTAGCATTCTTCCAAGCAGAAATAGCTTGAATTTATTTAATGACAAAAGCTAATCATGTTATAGCGCAAATATGTCACTTTACCAGCTTTGTAAGATTTTTGTGGTGAAATGTCTTGGAGAAAACCGTTTGTCCAAAAATGTGCTTTCAGATAGCTTATTTTCTCCTCGTATCTGAGGACATGATTGTGTATGTTCTCTGTCAGAAGTCTGCGGGAGAAGGTCACTTTAGCCATTTAAATATATATGGATTTAATGTGCAGTACTGATTTTGGAACAAGTTTGTGTTTTTATCTATGGTAAGAAGTCAGTGAGAGGGTAATAGGAGACTTAAATAACTTCCCTTTTAGATGTTGGGTCGTAGAGAGGTTTTCATCTGTGTGTATGGGTTTTGTCCATCATCTTCGGGCTGAAAGGCTTTTTCATGTCATTAGCAGATGTTGGGATGTGTTGAGCTAGTGCATTTGCTCCACTTCTGTTTCGTAGTAAGAGTTAGCAGTGAAGCTCTCTTTAGAAAAGTCGTGGGTAACCTATATTTTCTTTTTCTCCCTAATCCAGCAATTTCAGGGCTAGTCAACTGTCAAGTTTAGTTGTGTGTAAATCCGCTAATATGATTAGAGTTGCTGGAATTTTTACTCTGGGGAATTATAGATGGGTAGTATCACTGTTTTACAGGCATTTCTTTAGTAGGAAACTTTATCTGTGACTTGAATATGTCTGCTAGCAATTGCTGAAGCTTTTCTGGAGTGAAAGGGGAAGAGAAAACTGGTGTTTGTTACAGGGCATGAAGATGTGGGTGGAGTTGTTGTGTGCTCCATGCTCTGGAGGAACTGGGGGAACTAATTTCTATTTTTTTAAGGGAATATGATTGATGTGATTTTTCGCAGTATTGTGTTTTACTCTCGGTGGTAATTTCAAGAACTTATGTACAGCTTTCCTTTCCAAACTGTGGACTTAGTTTTGCCTCCCAAATAGGAAATGATGATGTGGAACAGCTGGAAGAAGAAAATAGAATGGGTTCTTAAAAAAGAAAAGGATCAAAAGGAGGAGAGCAAAATAAGCTTTTAGGCTAGTGAAATTTTCTAGTACATGTTATTCTTATGTTTTATTATATACGTTTGGAAGATGTCCCAGAACGCGCTCTCCCTTTTCGTAGTAGGTGATGGCACGCTGTTGCTGATGGGACTTGAGTCAAATTGCTGCTGGGCATGTAACTAGGTTAATGGGACAGCATTTTTTTCTTTCCTGAAAGGAAAATTACGCGTTCTCTATTCTGATTGTACCTTAAGATTTCTGTTTACCTTTGTTTGCTGTGTAGTCATCTGAGGTGGAGGGAAAAGGACAAGATTCCCCACACCGAGGTTGCATCAGGTTTAAATGAATTCTGCTACCAAAGATGTTTCTGTTGTTGGTTGTAATACCTTTGTGTATCCTTTATCTGGATGAAAGTGAAAATATTTCTAAAGCTTTAAATATGCCTGAAGAAAAGCAAAGTGGCTTCTAAAATGTGCATCTTGTAAGAAAAACATATCTAGTCCTCAACCGATACCAGTAGCGTTCTCCAAAACCGTCAGTGAAGTGCTGAAATGGGTTAGGACTTGTCGAGATGCACGGAGCAGCTGCTCCTTTCCAAGTGGTTGAGCTCAGCAGGAATGAGACTCTCTTGGTGGGAAGAACTCTGTAGAAGTTGCAATCACGAAGACCATCCCCGTGCTTACCAGAGGAGTGGACTTCACGTGATACATTCTCAGGGTGGTAGCAAAAGAAGTCTTGCTGCCAGTCTTTGAGTTTGCTCTTGGTGCTGTGAAAACACTGAGCAAGGAGGAGTTAATGCAGTGAAAGATCTTAAATAACACTGAGTTTGGAAAGCTTTTGGGAGGTGACAATTAATAAACATTGCACCGATTCTCTCCTTCTCCAGTTGCCAGATGATGATTGTATATTTGTTTGTGTTTTGATTTGATTTACATGTGAGAGTGACTGTGTGCGAGGTACTGAATTACTAAGAGTAGTCCGATTTAAATGTCTGCATTGCCAATGGCTTTTGAAAATCCATTTGAACTAATGCTATGGCTCTGGTAATGGTGGTCTGAAAAAGAGGTTTCCCTCTTTTATGCATTATTAAGAAGTCATGGAAGTTACTGTGCCTTGAAACTGGCATTTTTCTGGGCTTATTTTGTTCTGCTGAAAAGCAAAAATGACAGAAGTCTTCAGTCTTTTCAGACTAAGCAGGAGAGTCTTCCTATAAGCATCAAAGGGAAAGATTTTTTAGTGATACTACTTACAGCTTTGATTTTTTTAGTCAGCCACTGTCTTTGAAAGACTCCTAACATCCTGAAGAAAGGACATGTCTGTTAAAAAAATACTCATTTCCACTAAGCGGCAAGACTCTTCTGTCCTTGCACTGCCACAAGATCTCCCACAGAACCGTCAAGTCTGATGTGAAATTCAGAATGAAATCTGGTCTGAAAGCTTTCTGGAAGTCAGGAATTCTTGTTTGTGGTGATGTACAGGGTGCTTTAGGCTTGACACAGGACACTTCGTTTTGCAGCGTGCAGCTGATGAGTTGGACAGACTCCATATCTATGTGACATTTGAAGAGGAGCTCAGCGGGTACTATAGCTGAGGGTAGAGAACCTGTACCACTTATTTGGGGGGAAAGTCAAGAAGCATTTAAACCATGTTGTGACTTTTCATGTGAAATTCATGGTGCATCTCAAACTCTGGAGTAGAGTGGGAAAGGGATTTCAGCAGCTGGTGATTCATGCCCAGTTTTAGCATGGCCAAGTTTGTGTGGAAGCCTTTTCTGGATGTACTGTTCCTTGAGCTGGTGAGACATCTTCTGAGTTCAACTTGCTGTAGAATATAAAGCTAGCTTCAGTTTGCAGCACCCTTTCTCACCAGTGCTTACACAGATATAAATACCAGTTACGGGACAGTCTCTCTTCAAATGCTTTACTTTTCTGGGCTCTGTGTTTTGTATTCTAGTTTTCCAAAATGCAAATAATTCAGCTGTCAACCTGTCTGTTGGGTTTTATGTTTTCCTTCGGCGTTGTGTTTTAAAGTAGGTTTCAAAGTGCTTTTATGTCTCTGTCTTCAAAAGAAAAAAAGACCTAATTTTTGTTGATAGGCAAATATCGCAAAGTGTAATTTTCGATGAGCTTAAGCTGTTCAGCTTAATTATATTGATTACATTTCTAAAACACTTTTTTAATTAAAAAAAAAAGTTCATCTGCACAAATAAACTACTTTGTGTTTAAATATTTGGTTCTGAGGTTGTGCACTAAGTTTGATTTGAAAGGATTGCCGTTTTCTCCCCCCAAAAACTTCACATTTTGTTGCGCTGCCTGTGGCAGCGGTACCTGGTATTGCAGGCATCCACCGAAACAATTGTTGCCGTCACTTGGCACGGTCCCCATCGCTCCTTGCAGAAGCCAAAGCACACTTTATCCACTCAGGCTGACATTAAGATCATTAAATAAATGAATGAATTGTACTGTCACCAAATTCCCATTCTGGCAGCTGAAGAACATGTGAATTTTATAGCTGGGACCTCTGTCCAGAATGTCTTATTGAATGGCTTGGATGTCAGGAGTGGGAACAGTCAGCAAAAAGCTTTCTAGTAAAATGTGTGTTCCTTAATGAGAATTACGGTGTGGAGTGGTGTAAAAGCCTGAATTACTAGACATCTGATCATCCAAGATGCGTATTAATCAATCTGTGAAGGGCGTGTGGAACGAAACTGCAGCACAGCAATAAAACGAGGGAGCAGGAGAGAACTGAAGGGGGTGGAGAGCTGTTTCTCCCTTGGCAGCACGGGTCTGCCTTGCTGTTTGAAAGGAGTTTGTTGGGGGAAGAACGCATCCAAGCCGGGAAGTGTTGAAAGCAGGGATAACTCTTGGTCTCCAGCAAGGAGTTTGAGGTCTCACTGGTTGAGCTAAAATGCTAAAAGGTCACTCAGGGTTTGGAAGAGCTTGGAGGAGTCTACTGAACTTCCACCTCCAGGAGGAGAAGGTTGAAAATACTTCCCAAAGGAGGAGAGTTCACTCGTCAGGCTTGGATTGTTTTTTCTTGTGGCCTAGCTCCATCCTCGTTTTTATTATGTTACACTTAAGAAGGTGTTTTTACTTAAGAATAGGGGACATAAAAGATCAGTAGCATCCACACTTGCTGCAGATGGATCAAAAATGTCTCTGCATTTCAAAGGAAAAAGTGGAAATGTGTTTTGACCAAACAGTTTGGTGAACCCTATAACTGCATATCTGCAGCCCCGAATAATATCAGGGGTGTTCTGATAACTGGAAATGTTTCATTCAGGCCATTCCCTTGCTGAAGTGTAGCAAAACGTCAGCCTTTAAGATCGTATTCAAATTAAGACCATATTGCTTTCAAACCGGAGCAAATCCTTTTCTTAGTCTTCTCTTCCTCCCCTCCCCATACTTTAGTGCTTGTTTTGATTATGGTTAATTTGATAAAAGGCTGCTAAAATAGCACTGGTAACCAGCGGGTCCTCGGTGCATCCTTATTCATGTTTTAAGAGGTGATGTCCTCGTTGCCGTGGTGATGATGGAAGCCGAGTGGTCGGGTAATGTTTGTAGGTGCTGAAGTTCATAATCTTTGAAGACCTGCTCTAAGTACAGTGATACTGCAGTTTCTTTGCAGTCTGAAATCAGCAAAATTGGGGTTTTATGCTAATCAGAAAAGGAGTGGTCCTGCCCGCTGCGGTGCTCAGAGTGTCCTGTCGATGCAAATAGTCCCGAGCAACCAGAAGGCAGGGACAGGTCCTGAAATTCCCATTTCTTTCCCATCCGGGATAACACATCAGGTACATCTTCACCGACTTCCACGCGCGTGTTGGTTCAGCTGTGTAGCATTACTTCAGAGGCCACTTTGCACAATAAGGAGAGAGACATGTGCTTGGAAATCTGCCTCGATGACCACGTGCCGCCTTCCTTCTCTGTTTTACCTCTGCGTTTGTGGCCTGAATTCAACAGGCAAAGCTAATGGAAGTAAAACCAGCATTTCTTTAAATGAGAAATGCTCTGAGACTAATTTATTGCTCATCTTCAGACTCAGCTGGGATAAATATATTGTTGCTATAACTCTTTTTCTTCAAGCACCCTGTAGAGGTGTGGGTAAAGTATGCAACTGAGAGTCCTTATGAGGAAAAATTGAACGTGTGGAGGATTGGAGCAAGGAGATCCAGAGCTCCTGTCCACCCTATATCTCTCTGTGAACTATGTTTTTTGTGCAGCAGCGTAAGATGCATCACGCTGTCTTCCCTAGATGCCTGCTTTCTCAGGATTTCATTTTGTATGACATGGGATTTTAAATCAGGAGGAGTCATAAGCTCTGCATGTGGCAAGAGGGTACTTACGATTTCATTTCATTTTGATAAACCACTGAAATAAAGATTATGGGAGGGGGGAGATCGCGAGGCGTTACAAAATTAGGAGTTGAAATGAGCATTAACGCTCTCGAGAAGCATACTTCTAGAATTTGTTGCTCAGCTGACGGAAGGACCATCAGTCTGGGTGACAACACCGCTGTCACCGCGATGCTTCCTGACAGATTGACCAGCAGAGCATTACATTTTCCCATGAAGTCACAGCATGAAGTATTAGAGACACGGTAGGAAACGTAGCCGAGTGAATGAGACAGTAAACCACTAGGCTGTTTGATATTCATGCTTATCGTACAGATAGAAAGCCTGGCTTGGAAATAGATGGTTGCTGCTGTCCTGAACCCCCAGGGATGCAAGCAGCGGCTGTCCCTGTAGAGAAGAGGCGTGCGTGGGTTGTAGCCTTGTATGATATAGTAGTTTATTTGTGGTTTTAGGGTACGAAGTTTGATGTAAGTGGGCTGGGGGAGTTCTGTGTTAATGGCATGCATAAGAAGCTAAAAATAAGTAAGCTGTGTTTTAGTACGTTAGAGAAATTTAGACTCTCGTGTGGAAATTGCCACGAATGAGCATTGTAGTACTTGTGTCTGTACTGGGAACTTTTTTTTCCAGTCTTGTAACAACATGCCCCCAGATGCAGATAATTGCTGGTGCTAAAGGGAAGCTGGAGACATACGGTTTTACTTTATGAATTCAGTATGAGGGAAGGTAGACTGTAATCCCCACACGAAAGTTTGTTGCAGGCTGTAAGCTGAATAAAGGCTGAAGAAAAGCTTGGTAACCTTTCTCTGTGATGAGATAGGTTTCTTCCTGGTCTGCCTTCCTCCATGTGTCTTTTCAGTTATATCATCCAGCCCTCTCTGCTTCCTCTACTTGGACTTTAATATTCTTAACTGACTATGTGTTTGCAGGATAAACTCAGTGTAGAAATAACTCTGTGTGTGTTAAGTAACTGTTCTGAAGGAAAAAAAAAAACAAACCCACAAAGCAAACAATCCTAATCTTCGCTTGCTGGCGAGGCTGTTGGGAATAGAGGAATTGCTCTGCCAGCTCGGTGTATTGCCTGGCGTAAGCTGTCCTCCCCCGGCACACTGACAGCGGCTCCGCGCTTCGCAACCCAGACCCCAAAGCGTGTTTATCAGGTTACCTCAAAGCAGCACAGGAACAGTGGCTAAGCAGGTCAGAGCCTCTCTGCGAGCGTGCACGCAGCTGGTATCAGGCCAGAAACTGCTGTTTCAGCTGCTAATCAGGGGACAGAAGTGTGCTAAATTTGGGGATATTTGTTTTCTTTGAAGTGTGATTCAGTTTGTGTGAGATACTGTGTGTTTTGGATATTGTGATGTGAGTTGTTTTAAGCTCAATGATTGAAATACAGAAGTATTTTACAATAAATGTTACATCAGCAGTTGCATTACAGAATGTGAAAGGTAGAAGATGGGTATGGCTTTAGCTCTGCTCTCTCGTCTGTGGCATTTTATTAAAAATACTATTTTTTTCTGCCAAACTAGATGTGTGCAGGCATCTGATGCAACCAAAGGTCTGGAGGACAGCCGAAGAACTGTACCTGTTAGCTTTGGAACAGACCAAAAGCCAAAGTAACTCTGGAAAGGAGTGGGCTGGTATGTGTCACTTGGCCAAAGAGGAGATCAAAACCTTGTTCTCCTGTGGCGCTCGCCTCCCGATTGCTCTTTGGGATCTCCGTCAAGCTGGCTTGCTTGCAGCCTTGCTTTGTATATTTTTACAGCATTTACCAAGAAATTTGCTTAGTCTTAGTCTTGTGTAGCTGCTGTTCAGCGTAAGATTGCTACTGTTACTTTTTTCTTTTTTCCCCTCTTCAAAATGTGATAAAGGAAAACACTACAATCATCACAAGTTCTGGCTCTGACGTTGCCTTGTGTCAGATTTGCCTGTGTCACCCCAACTCTTCCTTGGCCACTGCTTGGGACTGTTGTGGATGTGATGTTTCTCTTTGAATAATTATCTCCTATTAAAGATTGCTGCTTTTTTCCTCCCTTCCATCTTACTTTCTTGAACAACGTAGTTTCTTCACTGTGAAGACTCCTCCGTGTTCGCTGGGGGTGATGCTTCTGAACTGCTGCCCATCTGGGATGAGCATCTTCCATCTTCCCCGGTGATGGTTGCAGTTAGTTTGCTTGGTGGCCTTGCTTAATGAAGTGACCCAGGAATTTTTCCCAGCCCATCTCTTCTCCCAGCCCTTCCATCCACTTCCATCTTGAAATGTTTTAAACAAGGATTGCTTTACTGAAGCTGGTTAGGGAGGAATGGGATGTTTTTTTAAACAGACAAAACCGGGGGGGGGTGTGGTTAGCTTTGACCATGGGGTGGTTATCAGCTGGGGCAGAAATGTCTTCAGCAAACAGCAGCTGGAGCGGGTTTTTGGCAGCCTCTTGGCATTCATCCTCTCTGGAGGGAGGTTTGCAGTGTGCAGAGTCGCCTCTAGTGTGCGTGTTCGGGGGGCTTTGGGAGCTAGCATACTGTTTCCCTGCTGAACTGTTTCTTACATAAATAGTTTTTTTTAACACTTAACCAAATGCTTGGTAGCCAGAGGCTGGGCTAGAACTTCGTCGAAGAAAAAAGTGTTAAGATATCTCTCTCTTTCAGGTAATAGATTTTTTTTTTTTTTCCCTTCTGTTGATTGCAAAAATAAATGTGGTTAACAGCATCCAAAGGACTTTTTTCTTGCTGCACCATGCTGAGAAATGTCTCATTCAAGACGCTTTCTTTCCTCTGAGCTTGGTTCAGTTTTAGATGCTGCAGGGTATTTTGAGACTTTAACTCCGTTTTACATCATGTTTATATGAAACAGACAAAAAAAAAATTCTGTGGTTTGCCAAATATCTTTGGAAAGAACAAGCTTTGTGGATAATCATTTTCATGTTCTACCTGGTCCTTGGTGTGTTAAATAGAAGAACCTTCTCTACGCTGAAAAAAGGCTTTGTGAGATTGGCCTTCAAGTAGTCACTTGAGGCAGGTTGATTAAGGAATATACTCAGCGTTAGATTTCATCGAGATTTGAATAATGGAGTTAGAATTGTCACTCCCGTAATCCAGTTATTTTTAGATCAGGATGGGTATGTGCCACTCCCCAAGTCGTCGGTATCACTGCTCTGAAGGCAGACAGAGCAAAACGCCGTTTGACAGAGTGGATCTTCTCCAGTTTTGTACTTGCAGCTTCACCCCATTAACACATCCCTTATTAAACGTGTTGTGCCAAAACTTGGCAATTCGAAGCAAAGGAATTCCAGTGCAGCACTGAGGGTTGCTGCCCAGCCCGCAGCTCAGATATGTAAGTAGAAACATTATGGTGGTATTGATGGTGGGACTTCAGCCCCTTTCATATTCCAGAAACGTTTGGTGAGGCACTAAATGTTTAATCAGCTTTTAGCTCTTGGAAGTCTTGGAGAAAAAAGGCGCAGGTATGAAATACCGTCAGGATGTGGGTAAGATGTGCCTAAGCGGGTGCTTTAGCTACTGCGGTGTCAGGAAGTCTCTCGTGCTTGGAGGTCTTATGGTGGGGTGTCACAAGTCCTGAGGCCTGCTGCTGTCCTCAAAGCATGGCCGAATTCTCTCAAGAGCTCACTGAGCATCGGTGTACCGCTTAGGCCCTGCCCTCTCGGCCGCCGGTTGTCCCAGCGTGCGGTCCTGAGCTTTTCACACGTGCTAGCTTCAGCTGAGTGCCTCAAGGGGAACGGTATTTGTGAAAATCGAGACCTTAGCTCTCACTGCTGAGTGCTGAAAAGCCATCCTTTGCTGTCTTGCAAGGGATTTGTGTTGTAGCTGCTGTTTGGCTGTGTGTTTTCTCTTGCCTAAAGGTGAGAACAAAACTGTTCCTTTGCGGTAGCTTTCTATCTTTAGCTCAGGAAAATAGTCAGTTCTGTAAGTAAGTATCTGAATTAAAGCCTAAGAGATACCAATGGACCAGGAGGGGTATGTGGAAACAACTGAGGCTGTTTGCTGTTCAAGAAAGCCTGGTTGCAAGGGGATCGAGTGGAGGAAAACAGGGTTGCTTGCAGGGCAGGTGGATGAATCTGGATTATTTTAAAGGAGCTTCCTTACTTTGTTGACATGCCCTGGCTGCAGAGAGAATCAGAGCACCTGATTTGCTAAATTCCTCTTAAGAACAGGGAAATTGCAACAAAATAGTCTTTTCAGGGACTGAAAAGTGATTGCCCAAAAAGTAAAAATCAGCCATACCTGTGCCTGGCAAGTGCTCTGCGATATTGTCATTTTGGTTGTGTCTCGTGGTAATACCAGCTTCCCCTTAGAAACCTTCGGTGTCAGTGTGGGCAGAAAAAGGCCAAAACTTGCACAAAGTTCATCTCATGGTGTCTTCAGGCAAGGAGTTGTTTAATCATAAACTGGAATTTTGACTTTTTTTTTTGTGCATTATTCCCAGGCAGGGCTTCTCTTTGCTGTGTCTAGGATGTCCACTCCTAGGTTTTGGTTTTGGTTTCTGGGCTGTTACGTCAGTGTAACCACAGCGTAGGAGCGGTCGCTGGTGTGAAGTTCCCCATGAGAGACAACCCACACGAGAGGCCTCAAATGCCGCGTGTTGTAAGCTTTAGAAGCAGGTAGGATCAGAGGGCAGGCTCTCGTTTCCCTGTCTGTGGGAAAAGCAAGGTTTCTGTGGTCATTTTGCACGATGTCAGGGGACAGGACAATATTTTAAGATCATCCCAATCTCAGAGGTGACTCAGGCAGCTGTGAAACATGATTGAAGTGGAATCAGTGAACTGATTACAATCTCTATACTGAAAATGTACATTGGCCCCTTTGCAGTTTACAGCTCAGTAAAAGCAAGGAACATAAAAACAGGAAACCTTTACTGCCAGTACTTTGAAGAGGCTCGTTTGGGTGACACATCTTTCGGTCGTGTTGTTTGTCCCTTAAAACCTGTTTATATGCTGAGCTGTCGAGGCCGCAGTGTTCATTCTGAAAGCAGCAAACAGCCAGCAGTTGGGACTTAAATCTACCAGGTATGTGGCAGCTACACTTGGAGCTCTTTTCCTGGCCTTAATAAACTTAATGAGGTTCTTTGGCTTTTCTTAGGTCTTAATCTTTTTCCACATGAATATTCGGGTATCAGCAGCATCGCATAGCTCTCATGTACTGTGTCATAGTGTATGTGAGAACTTCAGCTTTTTTTTTTTCCTCTTAGTTGTCTTATTGAGTAACTTTTATTATAAATTGTTTGATTTCTAAATGCTGGCATTTCATAATTGCATCTCAAAATGCGTGTTATCTTTGATCAGTCCTCTGGACTGTACAAAGCAGGATTAAGTAGAACAAATATTTACATCTTGATTTACCTGAAAGCAGTGTACTTTCATGCAGACATTATTGATGTTCTCCTATCTATGGTGGTAACATTAAAGCTTTGGAGTAAAGAGTTTTTATTTAAGTTGCTGCTTGATGCGTGCTGTGTTCGGGAATATAAATAAATAAAACTTACCCTGCTATGTTTTGTTCTTAATCACCAACGCAGCAGTCTCTAACTTACAGTTAGGCAGGTGAAAGAGAATTTCCTATTTATATACCCTCTCTGTTTAAAATGCCAGAGTTGCAAATTGAAGCCCAAGTCATTGCCAATCAGAAGTAGGTGTTTTATGGACTGTGTTCTTTGTTTCTTCTCTATTTCCATGTTTCTTTAGCCTTTGGTTTCAAGCTTGCATATTGTAGCAGCTGCTGCCTTTGCTAGAGCTTCAAGCGCACAAGGAATTACCTGAATTTATGTTGGGTAACTTTCTTTTGTTGCTCTTGCTGCTTTTTTGTTCTTTCCCATCTTTTTAGAGGGTGTTTTGGTAATTGGACAGTTGGACTGAGAGCATGTAGCACCCTGGCATTAAAAAAAAGGGGGGGGGGGGGGAAGGCATGACACAAGAGCGTGCTGTAAAATCCCACTTCTGCAGCGGCCACAGATACTTTGCTGTTTGCTGTGCAAGGGGTTTTGTTTTTTAAGTTCCTCTTCCCCGCTATACAAGCCGCCTGCTTGACGTCGCCATTCCCCACCTGCAAAGAAACAAAGGAGGCAAAAAATACTCCTGCGGTCGAGGAGGGGAGAGCGGCGGGAACGTGCGTGTGTGTTTCAAATGCCTCTTTGTGCTGCGAGGTGTACGGTCGGATGCGGCTCCGGGTGCAGCGGGCTGCATGCGTGACCCGTTCGAGTGGATTCTCCCTCGGCAGGCGTGCGGGATGCCTGGAGAACAGTAACTTTTTGCACAGCTGGCTATTTTTAATGAGACCTTCCACCATTTTCCAATGAAGCAACAGATCAGCACTTCTAAAAAGATCTTTATCTTAACGGTTAAGAACAGGAGTCCTTTCTGTATTGAAAAACCTGAAAGGAAATAGCATCCTGTGTGAACTGTGGCTTTGTGCATACTTATGTAATGGGTTATCAATCAAATTTAATTAAAACTGTCCTTACGGCAGAGTTTTACTCCCTTTTAGTTCGGCTACGACACAAGGGAAAAAAAGTTCTTATCTTTACAAGCTGTTCTTGCAGAAGTTATTGCTGTGATTTGCAGTTAAGAAGCCCTTGTTTTTAAGGCAAATAGATTAGTTTGCTTCTTTATAAAAAGAAATTTCTTGCCCCTTGGCCAACTCCAAAAATAGATGTGGAGTCCCCAAAAGTGAAGTGTTTAAATGCAGCATTACGGGTTAGAATGGTGGTGTTAAAAGATGGGATTTTACCAACTTCTGTCTTTCTTGTGGTTAGATAAAGTAAGGCTGCTGTAGGAAAATGGAGTCTGCATGCTCAGGTTTCCTTTGAGCGAGCCTGTGTGCATCCTGTGTGTGAACCATGCGAGAGCTCCCTCTTCTACAGTAGGGTCACTTGGTGACTGCTGTGCTGTCCCCTTGCATCCTACGGTTAGAAGAATAAATGTTAAAAAAATAAATGCGCTTTGTTTTTTCTCGCTTAAGTGTTTCCCGTGTTTGGTTATGTGCGAGGTTCTTTGCAGCAGTTCTGCCAGCATCAAAATCTTGGCTCTGCAGCGGTCAAGGCTTCAGAAGCGAGGCGAGTACAAACCTCGCTCCTTGGCCGGAGGCTCCAGCATGCGAGTGCCCGGTTCAGGAGAGAGGAGGAACGAGCCTAGACATACATGCGTGTGCCACCCTTGGTTTTTACAGCAGAGTATTTTTGTTTCTTGGGTCGTGCAGTTTGCAAGAGGGTGCTGCAGGTATATGACGGCCACATCTTAAACCGTGCGGACGGTCCAGCCTCGTGGACATGCGAGAACACGCTCGTGGTGTTTGGGGCTGCGTGGCCGAGGCGAGGAGCTTTGCGTTTCCCAGATCTTTCAATGTCTGGCAAAAGAAATATCCCCCAGCAAGCATTAGCCCCTTCATTGCTCTGTGTTTGAACCTGGTGGTTGTGTGTGCCCATGTTAAATGGCACGTTGGTACCAACTGGGACCCTCCTCCTTTGACCTTTGCTTAGCTACTGAGTAGTGCTGGGTTTTTATGGTAACACTGAGAAAACGAGGAAGAGAGTGTTGGTTTTATTTGGTGAAATTGATATTTAAAATTTATTTTCTCTTGAACTGTGAAAGGTAATTATCTCAAAATGAGGAGCAGGTCTTTAAATGTAAAGGACCCGGAGAAGGAACACAAACATTTCCTCAGTACCAGGAGTGGAACAATAGCTCATTGTTGGGAGGAAGGGATCGCAGAAAAGCAAGCGGACTTTCAGAAATCGGGGGTTTATTTTCTATAGCTTACTATTTATATTGCACTTGGAGGCTCTTTGGGAACTAGATGTCCAGTTCCTGGAATGTGTGTCCCTTGGTCGAGGAAGGTTGGGCACGAGCAGAGCATGTCTTTTCAGTCGGCGTTTGTTAATAGACAATGCCAGGGTTACGGGCTGCTTGGAAAGCAGCTCTGTGTTCATGCGAGAGTCCCCTCTCTCGCTGCCTCGCAGCTTGGCAGCTGAGGAGACGTCCCCTAAAGAGACAGGACTCTTCTTCCTCCCACCCTCACTTTCTTTCTGCTATATATCGGGCCGTTGAATAGGCTTGCATTGACCAGAAAGACAAAGAAGTCTTTCAGGCTCTAGCTTTAGCCACAGCCAGTGTGCTGTGGGCTTTTGTTAATACTTTCAGTCCCCCCTTTCTCTTTCAGCAGCCCTCACTCTCATTGTTAATACATTTCAGGAGCAGCACTGATATTTCTGAATTCATTTTGTTTGCTCAGTTCGCAGGAAAAGTTGCAGAAAGCTGGGGAGAGAACGTGTTGCCTCTTACGTTCCTCGCAGAGTATTTTCTTTCATGCCTTTAGCGGGGAAAAGTGGCTCGTGTAAACAGATCCTGGCAAATCCATGCATGAGCAGAACGTGGTTGTGCAGCGTTAACGCCTGTGCAGGCTGCGTGCACGCGGAGACTAAATGGCTTGTTCCAGTGCTTGGGAATACTAAATGGCTTTCCCCCACCCCGGTTGGATTAGTCTCCATGTTGTCCTGTTTAATTTTGTTATTGCATTAGCCAGCTAAAGATGTAAGCTCTTATTAAAACAGCTGTTTCTGCTAAGTGGCAGTATAGAGTTGGAGAGTATTGTTCAACAGTTGTAAACTCATTCAGCATCATCCTAAACCAACCTTATTTTACGAGTGGATGTGCAAGGGGGTTTCCTCCTACCAATGGGTGGAGATGACAAAAAGGAAAGCTGCTTTTCCAATTCCACGTTAGTAAATCTGAAAGTGACTGGTAGGTGCTCTCTAATCATTATGAAACATCAGTATGGGAATTAATTCCTGGAAATGAAATGTTAGGAAGCAGCTGATGGAGAGCACTGGTGCATAGCAGGCATGCAAAAAAACATGTAAATGCTGCCAGGGGTAAGGATCGAGGTAAAATGATTGTTCCTTATCGTGAAGTGCAGACAGTCATTTTGGGGGGGTGCACCCCAGAATCAAATGTACTGTTGGGTGAAACAAGCTGGGAGAACAGGACAGTGACGAATTTGATTGTGCAAATGAGATAGTGTCAGCAATACTGTCGCAATCGAGATCTCAGAGGCGACCACAAAGGCCGCTTCTGGCATTGAAGCACCTCAGTGCACCATTTTTTCTGGAAATAGCTGGCTTTTCAGTACTCAAACCCGATTTTTAATAGCATGTAAAGCTGCGTCGTCTTCAGCTAGCATCTCCTCAACTGGAGTGTAAATTGTGGAGTTCAGAGAAATAAGTGAGGCTGTATTTCTGTACCTTTTAAAGGATAACGTAACTCTCTCCGGTGAACATGTGACAAGCGGGGAGCAAAATGGAGTTCAGCCCCATGGAGGGGCTTGAGCAAGTGGCAAAAGAAATACTTGTCATGAGAGCACGACTTATTTTTTCCCTAATGGAGGGTGACTTAAACTTTTTAATAGATGGATGCTGAGCACACGGTTTCAAGCTGGAAAAAGCAGCCCTGGACACGACTGTTCATCACTCCCCAGCAGCCATCTTGTGCCTTGCAGTTGGGAAAGAGCGATTGCCTAACTTTGAGAAAGTACCCATATGTGCGTATCCTCTTTTTTTTTTTTTTTTAAAGGACTCGAAGGCTTTAAGATCCATAGTCTTTTAATAAATTAAACCAGTGCTGGATAGATACAGCAATACAAGGATGTAAGACAGGAGAATGTGCTAGATCAGCATTTCTTTGCCACCTATCTGGAGAGGCATGGATCTGTCTGATTGCAGTATACTTGAACATTTTGAGCGTATACTTCTCAGTGATGCTTTACTACAACATTTTTGTAGCTTTTTCTAGATCAGTGTGTACCCACAGGTGCAAAATAGGAATCAGTGCTTTTCCCCTTGTCTCCTGCCTCTTGACACCACCCCATTAAATGGGATAAACCAGCTCTTGAAATACTTTGGGACCACTCAATAAAACATGAATCTGGTTCATGTTGTTGCTCTTGGGAAGGAAGCTCTCCGTCATTTCAAATTTAGCTTCGCGTTTGAAAGGCTTCCTTCACTGTATAACCAAAAAAAAAAAAATCTAATATTTGATTAATTACTCAGAAGAGATTACTTTAGCCAGGGAAAACTTCATGACTGTTCGGCCACACAATGCAAACACTCCTCGTGCCTTGGGAAGTGTTGTCTTAATTCTGTTACTCTTGTCAGAGGGTCTGGTTCTAGTTTTTGGGGTGTTTTTTAGCTTTGTAAGTAAATGCCTGGGGTAAAATCGCTGTGTGGCAGCGTAGCCCAATAGAGGGAGTCTGAACTTTAAATAAAGCCTTGTCTGAATTCCTTCCAATTTCCTGTACAAAGAGATGAGCCTTGCCGCGTGTCTAGAAGGCTAATAAATTTAGGCTCTTGTGGATCAAAGGGGAAATGAATTTGAAGGCCTAGGGGCCTTCACTTTACTTAAAAAGTATGGAATGTGTCCGTGAGACAACACTCAAATTGTCCTTTCTACTCATTTTGTTTTAATTTACACCCAAACTTTCCCAACAAAGTAAAAATGAGTTGTTTTCTTCACGTCTTCAGCAAGTGAAATCGCGTAGCTGCCGTGCCACCTCTCCGTTTGGTGGTAGAGGGTTTAGACCTTGGGACTGGACCAAATCTGCTGGATTTTTGCACGCTTAGCCCTTAATTGAAGCAAGGTATGCTCTTCTAATCCCCTCTACCCCTAAAGCTACTGAAACCACGACACGCTTCAGCATCACTTGTTGCAAAAATCCCCCCGATCGCTTCATTACGGCCACTGAAATGCAGGTTTTCTGGGCTTGGTTTTCTTTCTGTTGGGGGTGGGGAATCTGCCATTTTCCTCTGCAAACCTTTCTGGAAGATTTATTGTAATAAAAATCTTGGGTTTAAAAGCCCTGGCGTACATTTTGACCTTGGGTGCCCTTTTTACTGCTCTTCTTTTCCTGTCTTTGATGTCTGAGCGCCGCATATTTGTGGCGATTTCCACAGGCATGTGTTGTGCTCAGACGGACGTGGCTGTGCTTCCGGACTTAAAACACCAGCGCTCAGACTCAGTTTTGATTAGTTTTGAGTAAAGGGAGATTTTTATAATGCATAACCATCAGTCTGGGACTTTCAAATCAGTTAATTAATTATTGGGAGCGTTGTCAGGGTGCGGAGGTGGGAAGCAGCTCTGGGATGGCTGGAGGGGGATTGATGTAGCCAAGTTAGGAGGCGTCTTGACCAAACTTGTGTAATGTCTGGACCCTCTGAACTATACCAGGGACAGCTCCATCAGACAAGGGATGGGACAATCCCTGTTTTAGTCCCTTAAGCCTTTCCTACTCCAAAAACATAAAATCCAATTGCATGCATGTTAATACTGACTTAGCTGAACTGGCAAAAGCACCCGTGGAGCGCCTCCCGAGCAGAAGAATCCAGCGTATTAAATGTGTGTATTTGACTTATGCGGTGATAAAAAAATGCCTGCAGCTGCTAAAGCTGGGTCAATAGTCGCCTTCCTATTTGGGCTAATATTGGAGAAAGCTTTTCTGTTTCCCTGACATGGCTCGAGTAGAGGATGCAGGAGATGAGTCAGAAAATGGCAAAATGAGCTGCTGCCTCAGTTTTATCAGGGGGGCTTGTGCTAAGAGCGGCCGCATTCGCACCCAGCTGCTGGGGTAGCCCCGTGGGCTTTAAAATGTTTGAAAGAATTTGATCAACTCTCTTTTTTTTTTTTTTTAGGTCCTCACATTCTCTTCCTTACTTTCCCCTCCTATCTCTCTGTTTTCAGCTCCATCTCTTCTGCTGGGAAATAAATATAAACTTGCTTGCTTTTTCACATTCTCTTACTAATTCTCATAGTACTGCTTTTCATACAAACTCTTCTGTTTCAGGTGTCTGTCCTCTAGAGATCTGCATATGTTGGGTTTTTTTCCTTTGAAAATATGAACCTGCTTGCAAATAGGTACATGGAGATTTTTTTCTGTAGCAATATAGATGGTTTGACATGGCCCCATGCCAAAACCAGTGCAGGGAATGGGGTAGGGGACCAAAATTCAGGTGCTTGATACCTGCCACTGTTGTTTGCTCCTTTTACTAAGTAGCTGTTGGGTTTCAGCAGCTTTTTTGGGGGATGAGAACCCAAAATTTCTCCTCTCTCTTCCCAAATATTGTAAATGCCTATTTCTTATGCTTCACCATCATCCACATCTCTCCAAAGAAAGAGCAAGTCAGCTGTCCCTGCTCAAAGGAGTTATTGAGGAGCGTGAGTCCCGGAAGCTGTTGCAGGCTGTGTCGTGAGCCAGTTAATTCAGTGATTGGGGAGGCCCCAAAAAAAGAAGGGGAGGGCAGAATCTTGGGCAGGCAGCTCTTCTGAGCTCCTCCCAGCTGGCTGGCGTGGATGAGCAGAGACGTCGTTAGTGCCTGCCTCGTTATTCGCTGTGCAGAGTGTGTAAGCACCGGGCTCAGGGCTGAATCTTTTAAATTGGGCAGCAAGGCATTGCAACGCTCCACGTGGTTGCACCCAAATCCATGTAGTGCTTCACCCTTAGAGGTTGAGCAGTGTTAAAAATCACCGGGCTTCAAAAGCGGGCAGCGTGCCTTGGGGCAGGGTGTGAAGGCTGGGCTGGGGTTGCTCTACTCCAGCACGGAGACGGTGGCTTGCCCGGTGGTGTTCAACCACGCCTGTGTCGCTTGGTTCACAACGGAGGAGAAGAAAGGGCGGTAGCTGAAATTTGAAAGGAACAAACTTAGCTGCTCGCTCAGCTTGTCTTTCAAACCTCGTTTCTCATGGTTCTTGTGACAGTTTTAGGAAGTTAAGAAACGCCTTGTTCCTCCTGCCTTGTCTCCAGGAGGCTCTAGAGAAGATGTGCCCATAAGGTTGGGGGGTTGCTGTCAGTCACCGTGCTTCAGGCGTTGGCTTGAAATAGAGGAGGAGATGTCCTCCAGTCCTGTGCTGGTGAGATGAGACCTCGGCTCTTGTATGAATCATCTGGGGTCAGAGACAGACACACGTAATCACCGAATAACAGGTCTGTTGTTCTGAGTGCGTGAACTGGTTTCTACGCTCTTAAAAGACGTCATGAAATAGAAACTCTCTTTTAGAATCAAGTGCTCTTCCGATGACGTCTGCAGCCAAAGGGATTAACGTCACTAAAGGAAAAAATGTGATTATTATTATTTTTAGTTTTTATGACTATAAGAGTCCCTCTCCTGCTGCAGCAAGAGTATAATAGACCCAGTAGCAGCAAAACCAGGCAAAAGCTGATCATTCACTATGGATTTGGTGACTCCTTAAAATGTAGCAGATCAGGTAAACGCCAGGTGAAGTAACCTTATAATTAAAACAATCAAAGTGGAAATCCGAGTGCGTCCGTGATAAAATTAACGCTTTGAGGTAATATTTAATAGAAACTGCATGGTGAAATGTTCACTTTTTTTGCTTGACTTCTGCTCCGTAGCCGTAACGTTTCTTTTTCCTCTTGGCCCACGGCCCCGTTTCTGCGCCTGTCGTGCAGTAAATGGCCTCGCTGTGCATGTTTCCATATCTCAGCACATCTCAAATTCCCGGCGCCGCTCGGAGGGTCCTAAAGAGTGCTCATATTTTTCCATTCAGGAGCGCCTGCCTCCCTGGACGGCCCAAAGAGCTGCGCTGACTCCTTTCCTCCGTTCACCGGCTTTTTGTTTCTGGAAACAGAAGAGGAGGGAGCCCCGTGGGTTGTGTTTTGAGTGGGTGGGGGCTTTCCTCAGGTGGAGGTTTTTTTTTTTTTTCCCCTGGAAGCAGCAGTAACAGTCAAAGCTTGACTACCCCAATCCCTTCAGTAAGGAAGATAAGTCCTAAAGGATTTTTATTTTTTAGGGCTGTTTTCTATGCCATAACAGGGAATTTAGTTTCTAGTGAAACAGCAGAAAGTAACTCCCTCCCGTCAGTTGGATCATCCACAGATCGCCTTGGGGATTTGCTTTTGTATTTATCAGCCAGTTTTATACCTGTTGTCTTTACCTTAGGTGCCATGGCAGCAGCTAACCCGACCTGTGACAAAGATGGTCCTTAAAGGAGGGATGTGGTTTTCCCCACGGCTCTGTTGTTATGAGATAGTGCACAGCGTTGCAGGCAACTCTTTAGTATTACATTTTACCCACCTGAGTAACCTCTTTTGCTTGGGAAATAACCTTCTCTGTTCTTCATCAGGGCACACATCCTCACTTGTCCTAGCAAAAGGTTTTTGGTTTCTTAACAGTCCTTGTATCCGTTCACCTTGATGCGTTAAGAAGCATCTCTAAGCGTGTTTGGTGTAAGTCAACTCAGATATAAGTGTCCATCTAAACAAGAAGAAAAAGCCTTTTTTAGGTAGAGAAGGCCAAGTACTTCAAGCTATAGCAAGTTTGATTAAATGAATCAGAATTCAAGGCCTGGAGATCCTGTTGGGGATTTCCAGCTGGGTTTCCCCTTCAAGGGTGCTGTTGCTTGTGATCGGTATATGGTAAATATTAATAATACGTGGTATGAAATGGAAGAAAGGTGGTGGTGTATAAAAGTAAAGATGACTGATGAAATAGCTGACCTTGCAAAATACTTTCTCCTGGCAATATGCTCTTAAAATATGGAGGAACACATCACGGGATGTATATAAAAACACTTCTGATTAAATTGAAAATATGAAAAGCCATCATGCTTAATATTTCACTTAATTGGAGGAGCAGCTTCTCCAACAAACTCTGACCCAGTGCTGGGTACCTAAGGACCCTTACACATATCCACAGGTAGCATGCGTGTTTTAGAAGCATTTGGATGTGGACGTTATTAAGTAAATCTTGAAATCGCATGTGTTTCTACTATAAATTATTCTATCATTAGCTATATTTTCAATTAATCCATTTAGTGAATGCATGTGAAAAGTTGTGAACAGCTTAGCTCAGCTTGGATATCTGTACGTTTTAATTAGCTGAGATGGTCTCTGAAGGGCTTTGTTAGTTATTCTGTACTTGAATGCTTTTGGATTTTACAAAATCTGTTTTCTCTTTTTTCTTGAGGAAAACGCAGTTATCTCTGCATCTTAAATTTTGCAAAACCACGGCCTGCAGGTCCTTGAAAATTACTTTTTGAAACACAGGCTTAACCAAAATGCTTTAGATTAAATGCAGGATTTTCCTAGCTTCAAGGTAGCTTGGTTTTTTTGTTTTTTTTTGGTTTTTTTTTGGCATTCTGAGCATTTGTCGCTAAAGATTGGGTGATTCATTTGGGTTGGGATGTACGGGGGTGCGAGTCTGGCTGTGCCCATCTCTGGCACTGATCGCAGAAAACAACAGCTGATGTTAGAAAACAGGTACAGGATTGTACATTAAACTAAGGATATGGTTAGTAAAACTTGTTGCTGGCAGAATTGGTACCCAAGTGCTGCAGGTATTTGTGATTAGCCCCTATTTTATTTTTTTTTTAAAGGAATATTGTTTTTTAGTTATAGGTGGAAAAGTTATAAACCCATCCCTTTTATTAGATGTTGCAGATGTCTGGATAGGACTTTGTTCAAACTTGAATGCAAAGCTTATAAATGCTCCTGAATTGCTGTTTCTGTTACAGTATTTAAGGAATATATTTCAGAAGTATCTGGGGAAATTAAAAGTTAGTTTGCTGGTAGAGGGTAGCATAACCGCACTTGAAATATGTTTTCTTTATGCTGCTTTCTGATTCAGCGTAGCTTTTCCTCACTTGAAAAATAAAGGCTCTGTCTGTGCTGCGCAGGTAAGAGCTGACCTCGGAAACTCTTGGCTTATGTTAAAACCACTTGGTTGCGTAAGTGGTTATTACAGTTTTCAGTTCTTGTGCCATCAAATAACATTATTTGCCGAGAAAAATTGTAGTGCGTTGTCATCTTTTTATTTGCTGTGAAAATAGAGAAGGACGAAGAGTGAAATGACTAGGGAGGAACGGGGAGGGCGGGATACTTCTCGTCTTAAAGCATTATGGAAGATTATGGAATGAGAGCTCTTTATGCAACAACTGTTTGAAAGCCACATGCAGTGCTTCGGGCATCCATGAAAAATTGGTTAAAGTTAAATCTGCTTAAAAATCTACATCACTCCATATTTTCACTGTGCAACGTGGGGATGCTTTAATTGTTCCTGAATTAAAAGAGGCTTTAATATCTCCCCATGACAGTCTCCAGGTTCATAACGATGATCTAAAGATCCTTGTGTGTGTGACCTCTCTAGCGATTGATAGCTACTTGCTGCGAGGAGGACAAATGCCTGAAAATACTTCTTCTGCTTGCACCAAGCCGGTGGTCTTTGTCCCCAGTTCCTGCGGCCCTGACGAGGAGGCTCCCGGTGTAGTCGTCCCGCTCTGCCCGAGGAGCTCTGCCGGGAGGCTGCTCGGCGCCGGGAGCCACGCCGTGTGGGAGTGCTGGGGAGCTGCCCGGCGGCACCGCGGGATCCTGGGCCTGAAAACTGGTTCCCGCCTCGAGGGACCTCTTCAACTAATGAAGACGTGGGCCCGGTATCCAAGATAATACACCATATCTTGCATAAATTTAGAACAGAGTGCAGCCAATTTCACAAGCTGCTGCTAAATTATTCTTTCTCAAGCTGTGCCAGATAACTTCATGCACTGAAGTAGCACGAGCTGGAGCTTTCTTAACAAGGAGTTTTAGACCTGGTGTCCTCCAGTACCAGCGTTGCTTCTTTCTTTGAGAACCTCTGTATGAAATCATCTGTAGTACATGAAAGAGAGGAAGCTGTCTGCATAGCAGCCCCATATCTCTGCCATTAGGAGTTATTTTAAAAAGTCTTTTCCCTTGGTCACCTCTTTTTATTATATAGGCACATTATATATATGCTTTTGTCAGAGATGAGCTTGTTAGCAGCTACAGGTTAGGTGCTGTTGATGCCACGTACAGCAGCTTCTGGGCAGAAGCCTCGTATGGAGGAAGGCTAAATGACAGTTATCTCCTGGTTTACCTCTGCAGGGATGAGAGATGGGACTTCAGCCTTCTGGCGCCAGGTCCAGTAGGTTAAAACCTTCAGGAGTTTCTGTTAAAGAACTTCATTCAGTTGAGCGCAGATGGCTGTCTCCGCCCTTCACCTCCTTCTCCTTTGAAGTTCTCAGATGGCTGGAGGTAACTGCCTACGTAGAGACATGAGCCCTGTAGCTCCTTGTGCCAGCTGGGAATGGCTCATATATTGAATTTTGAGACCCCGCCCCCATAGATTTCAATGGTAGATACTTTGATTTTACTTTTTTCCAGTGTTGACTGTTGTCTTTTGTTTGTCATGTCCATTAAGAAGATGCCCTGCATGTAAATTAGTGCTCAAGGCTCCATTTAGTATCACTTTCCTATAAATACTGTGCCCGCCAGTGCACTAAATGGGATAGGGAGCGCTGCATTGATTCATCAGCACCCGAGCTAAACCTTGTCCGTGGTCTGTCCTCACCCCCTGTTCCCAATGCTAGTAGTCTCCTTTCCCAGAGCACTTAATCCCTAAACCAGAAAATGGACAATTTAAAATTCCTCGGCATAACTGCCTGCAGCTTGGCAGATAACGTAGAAATGCAACTTGACCCGTGAGTAACCTTGTCTTATGTTCAAGTTCTCGAGCGTCGCTGCGTAGCCTTCCAGATCCACGCCTGCGCAGGCGCGGTAAAGCAGCTGTACGTCACCACTTGGGTTTTATTGCACGTGGTGTTTATAGACACATCTTTGGTCAGGGGTCTGCGGAGGAACAGCCTGATCCAAAACATCCATCGTGGCTTGGCTGGACTGTAGCAGCTAAGGGTTTTTTTTTTTTTTTTATTTAAATCTACTGGGAGTGTTTGTAGGGGTGTAGTTGCAGGATTTGCACCTGCACGGGAGCACAACATGGGGTTGTGCACCGCAGGACACAGCTCGTGATGGGAGGGTGCCCTCTCCAAAGCATGTTCCCAGAAGGGAGACAAGAACCGGCATGTTCCAGGTGGTATGTAAAACATCTCCTGAAAGATTCAGCGTGTTAATGAACTAATGGCACTGAAATGAATTACTAATTAAAGAATTTTAAGACTGCAAATCAGGTAGTACCATAGAGAACAAATCTCGCAGTGTTCAAGGGAAGCTGTGGGAAATCTGTTCTCAGAGCAAGTGTCACTTTTCCCACTTGTTTCTTTTTTTTTTGTTTTTTTGTTAAAATGCATGACAGGTTTTGTCTGTCCATCTTAGGGCTTGCTGGCTCACGTTGCCTTGAAGCTCATATGGTCCTTGTGGGTGTCTGCATTCGTTCTTGCCCATTTGCTCCGTAAAGGAGCACTTGCTGATCTCCTTCACCTATACAGACTCCATCCCTGTCAGGAATAAGCTGCATCCTACTAAGATTTACCTCCCTGCTATCTCACATGAAGGACAAAAATAATCTTAGAGGATCACAGAGCTACTTGTGACTTCAGCTGATGTGAACATGCGCATTGCTCTGCTTGCTTTCTCATAGCTTGCAAAATTCATTTTGACCCCTCGGGGCTGTTGTGCCCGGCTCCGATGTAGGCTGCAGCAGTTTGGCAGAGGTGAGGAGACACATGAGGAAGCATTAAAGAACGTGGTGTGTATGCAGCTCAACTTCATGCCATGCCCAGTTCCTCTACTCAAATGCAAAAGAGGAAGAGCCACTGAGCAAGACTGTATTCTGCCTCAGCTGAGAAACGCGCAGATTTCTGTTTCAGAATGTCAATTTTTGGATGTCTTGGGTGAAGGCAGGTGCTTTGATGGATGTAGTTTCACGTTAGGATTGAAGAGATGTGCCTGTGAGCTGCAGCTGCAAGGGTGGATCTGCCGTCACTGGGCTGTGTCTTCATGCTAGCTCCCTTGTCTGGGATGCAACGATCATGTGAGTATTTGGTGATTTAAATCAGCTCACGGAATCGACTGAAAACTTCACCCAGCCAAGAAAAAAAAAAATAGTTTTCTGTTGAATCACCAGGCTGAGCTGGGTCACCGAAGAGTCTTGTGATTGTTAGCCCTTACAGAAGGGGGTGGCTAGCCACTATTTAGCAACTGGGTTGGTTTAGGGATCCCATGAAACCTGACCTGTAAAAGCCAGGTGCTTGTGGTGAGGGGCAAGGGAAGCGCCGTGCCCTCAGGGAGCAATGCTTTTGGTTTTTTGCCTTTTCCCATGGATACCGGATCTACTCTGTGACCTGGAATTATTCCTTTTTGCCCCTTTAATTAACAGTGCTGCCAGAAGGTCTCTAAGTGACACTCCAGGGGAGGTGGCGGGCAAGGGGTAAATCATCTTTTGAACTGCAAGCTCCAGCACCTTTGAAGTCTCCATTTCTTTCCCCTACCTGTCCACCCAGACATGAACTGATGGAGGAATTGCTGAATGTAGGACTTGGGCTTTTTCCTTCCTGTTTCAGGTTCTGATCCAGAATTGTCCCTTGCACAGTGCAAGTGTGAGTTCTGCATTGTAAGAGCTATGTAAAATAGCAAGAGCCACTAATTTCAGTCACTTGCGCAATAAATTTTGCTGCTACAGAGGCTGATATTTTACTTGGACAGATTTTTTTTTTTATATTGAAAGGGATGAGCTCTCTTGTTCTAGAGGTAGGCATCCTGCTGGCTGACGCTAAAGGTGGTTTTATTTTTGTCAGGGCCACAAAAATAAGTATTTGGGTGACAGGGGAGCTTCAGAGCTATGTCTCATTTCAGGGAATAGCAGGGGTGTAATAGCTGCATAAAATCTTCTAATTAAACGAAACAGCTGAGCTGTTTAGGCTTGTGAACTGCCACTAAAATGCTAATTACTTTGGAGGGTGAGAATGTCTAGAAGAGCCTCTTGATCAGAAATCATGAAGGCTTCTCCTGTTTGAGTCAAGTTCTTGGGTTATATTAGTGTCCGGAGTAGCTAATCCACAAACTGCTGACCCTCCAGCCTTTTGGGAGTTGAAGACCTGCTGCCTTCTTGAGAATGCACAGATGTTTGGATCGTCTTGGAGCACAGAAGGTGATTTAACAGCAGCTGCCAAACTACAAGAATAATTTTGGGAGACATATCACTGTCTCTGGTCATCTAAAAGCCTATTACTTACCCAGTTTTGGTGATTTTTACATTTTGTATCTGTATTTGTAGCTTCCAGATTGTCAGTTGATGGTGTATTCAAGTCTGCCAGTTAGCAGGGACAGCCTCCTAGGGTGATGAGTGCAAATGAAGGATGGCTTTTCTGTAATTGAGAAGGAAAAAGCTAAAAGCTGTTAGTTACTACCTTTATCTTACTGAGGGCTTTTCATCCCTCATGTTTTAAGCCAAGTGATCTGATGCTTTCGAAATGGATTGTGCTACTAGAAGAGATGCTCATGTGGGGTGTGGGGAACAGCATCTTCAACCCAAAGAAAACACTTCCCAACCCACATGATGATCCTGGCTGTCTTATCTGCAATCACCTTGCAGCTTTGCAGCACAGCTGGAGTCAAAACTATTGCTTCCCAGTTCGGTGCCCTGTCTCCCCAGCTATGCAATGTGAGCTGGATCTGAAATACCTAGACCATCTTCATTTCGGGTGATGTCTCGGTGAAGTCCTCTCATGGCCTCAAGTTAGAGCATTAACTAGAGCATTGTTTCCTTAGTGGGTGTACCTGCTCCTCCTTTCCCAGCCCCGCCAAACTTCCATCCTTTGAATAAATCTTCCAAGGCTTTTATGATTTGTAAAACTCTGATGGCTGTCATGCTGTGAATTCAGTTACTGAAGGTTTAGACTATTACCATCTCTTATAGGAAAATGATTTCTTAAGGGGAATCTGCTTGCATTCTCATTTGGGAGTGAAAAAACCCCCCACCAACCATCTGGAAAAAACACTTTGTGCAGCGGTTTAAAGTTATAATAATGTTTAGGATCACTATGTTATGTTTAGGTCAGCCTCAGCAGCTGCCTCTGGGGTTAACACGTCCCTGCAGCTTAAGTCGTATGCCAGGGATGCGCTTAGGGAAACTATAGGAAGAACATTTTATGGTGCAGCCTCCCCATCAATCTCTTCCTGCTTCGTCCTGTGCTTTAGGCCGACCTAGTTGTCGGCATGGCTGGGTGGTGAACAAAGTTTGGAAGAAAAGGTTCATTTTAATCTAAATCAGCTTGACCGAGCAGCGGTGAATGGGCTGGCACTGGCACGGGGCACGCGGCAGAGAGGGGCCAGGTCCACCTCCTCTGGCAGTGCTGCTGCTGGATGACGGCTTAATACTAGACCTCTCCTTATTGTGTGTCCTGCCTGCAGGCGTCTGCTAGTTGGATTACATGTTCATGACAGTAATTTTCCTTTGATGCCACCTGACTCCTTGTAGATGCTATCTGTGACTTCCTTCGCCCCAAGGAGCCTTGAGAGCAGAGTCTTCCCTGTCCTCTCTTTCAGGTTGGGGACTGGTTAGGAATAGCTCTGAGAGCATCCAGCCACCCGAGTTACTTTCTTTCCAAATCAGTTCCTCCCCTGGAAGGAACCTAGTGCTGGATTTGGATTTTTAAAAGGCAAAATGAAAAGTTTGAGAGGAGGAACTGAGCGTTGGGAAGTCAGTATTGAGAGTTCATGTATGATGTTGCTGTGTCGTAGGGAGAGGACAATTTAAAAACTTATTTTAGAAGCTTTACCCATCCTTGTCGGGGTATTCTTCTGGTAACCTCAGTGGTTTCTTGACCTACAGAGCTTTTGCAGTTGCCTGGCCACCTAGACAGCTGGAGATGGGTTCCCCAAGCATGTAGCCCCATTTTTGGTAGCAGAGTGATATCTTAGCTGGGTCACATTTGGTGTGATTTATTCCCAGCACGTGGCTGGTGGCTGGAGCCATGCAGCTCCTGCTGAAACAACACTGGGGAGATGCAGGTTCTCTTCCTCTGTTTTTATGTATGTATGAATCATCTATAAAGGTGCGTGTGCACACTGTAGGATGCTTACAAGTACGCTCTGACTCCTGTGGCTACATATATTGATCAGTTTGTACATGTTTTAAGAAATAAGGAAATTATGTCTTGGGGTAGATCTTAAGGTGACAAACAAAAACCCAGGTTTGCCTTTAATATAGAGAGGTAAAGAGCAGAACCACCTAAACCCATCATTCCCACACCTTGCACTCTATACTTGGGCAGAAAGCAATGCAAAGCTTAATAATTGATTAGAGCAGCACAGCCCCACAGCCCCGGCAGATAAGATCTGTAGCAATTTCATGTAATATTAAGAGATAGTTAGCCCAGTATCGCATGGCATGAGCCCAGCTTCCTGGCATCGCCCTGCTGGGGACTTTTGGGCTTTGTTTTTGATGCTAAGCTGTTCAGAGCTGACTGGGCGTGCACAGTGCCGGCGTAACACATCTCTGCTTCTGCTTTATTCGGTGTATTTTGGAGTGCGGGCTTCATCTGGCATCTCTCCTTGGGATGTTGGCCCACGATGGTCCTCTAACTCACAGCAGACTCTGCAGAGCTCAGCCAGTTTTAGTGCTGGTTGCCGAGGCTCACCCTGTTGAGCCTTTTCTCCCACCTTAATATTTTGGGCTCTTTGTAAGGTCCCTCAACTGGGCTTGTGACTAGGGGACCATGAGAAATCACTCTGAGCAGTAGGAGCAGTGGCTGGGCGGGGCAGGACTGTCGAAGACTAATGGGGCTGTTTCAAGTTCCTGAGTGTAGCTGGTTTCTGCAGCATAATGGGACTTTTAATTAACATGGACAAGTACAATCATAAATAACCCTCCTAAAATTAAATGGAATTTTAAGGCTACATCGGCATATTCCCCATGATGCCATTGCCTCTCTGGAGGCATGACTTTCCAGCTGAAGGGAGCTGATGAAATCTATTGACTTTTTCATCTCTCAAAAGAGTCCATATATTGTAAGAATAAAGTATGAATTTAAAAAATATGGAAGCGGCTGGTGTTTTATGGAGAGAAGTGGACTATTAAGCTAAAACAAGTCAACTAGTGAGAAGTTTACTGTAGCTGAGCAAGAGATGCTTTCCTGGCACCTTGTTCACCTTGCATTACCTGTTACCTGAGCTGGCACAGACATGATCCAGGGTGCCTTTGTGGGTTTGTTTTTTAATTACTAATACTTTGCATGTTGGTCTAAACCTGGATTTAACCTTTTCAGGCTGTGGTTTGAAACCCACTTCTTGGAGATGCTGCAGTTAAAAATACACATAGGACAAAGTTCCCAGTTACAGAAATATTCAGTCCGTCGCTTCCAGACCCGTCCCCCCACCCACAAACACCACGCTTCAAGGAAAATCCCAGCAGGTTTAGACAGTTTCTGCTACCCCAGACAACCTCTCCAGGTCTACACTGAAAATAGACGATTTGCATTGATGCTGGGGCTGCAGTTGAGGAAGACGGAGATGAAGTAACAAAATCAGGTTGCCCTTAGAAACGCATTTGTATTGGGCAAAATAATTGATTGGGTTTTTGTCGCATTTGCACTGATCTGGTATATTGGCTGACAGCTCCCCTGATAACTCACTCCTGACGGCTTGCAGGCTGGATGAAATGCATCAGGGTGAGGCGAGGTCTGGGGATGATTTACGTGCTGGTGAGCTGTCTCCAGTTCTTTTTAATTTAGCGATGCAAAACTGAGCCTGAAAGTAATGAGCTCTAGATAATTAGGTGCTTGTCTGCAGGTGTAACTATTGCAGCTGCCTACAGCTGGTGCTCTTAATATTGCTGATTTTTATTTGAAAGCATTAGGGAATGAATGAGATGCTGGAAATACAGTTCATTTGCAACAAAGAGGTGGGGTTTTTTTCCTGTTGTTATCTTCCCCTCTAACCCCAGCCTTACTTTGGCATTCCCATTTGGCTTGACTATGAGACGTATCATGTGTGGACCAAAGACTAAAAGGAAATGATGGTGCTAAGTAGCAAAGTGTTGTACACAGCGATGATGTGTGGTATGCATCAGAGATTGACGAAAGGCCTGGTCTAATTTATCATCATTAATGATTAGCCAGATGGGAAGTAGTATCTCAAATTCCTGCCTTGGTTGTGAAGGCATTGCTGATGCGAAAAATGCAGCACAGCACGTTACCTGCACGTCAGGAAGGCGAGTGAGGAGCAAAAACATTGCGGAGTGGATGTACGTAGGAAGAAAGACTTTGGAAATGGATATTTTGTGGAATGGATATTTAGAAAAAGCATGTAAGTTGGACGGTTGGGAGATGTGCTCAGGTATAAATAGAACGTGCACTTTGACTGTGGCTGCTGCAGTGCAGCTTTAGCATCTTTAGTCAGAAAGAAGTGCTGGGTTGTGCCTCAGGTACCGTGTGCCACCCTGAAGTTCGGCGGTGCGGTCGGACGTGTGAACGCGAACACCAGCACCTGCAGATACAGAGCAGCGTTCAGAGTGCCTCTGAAATGTGTCGGGACTCACTCACGAAGGGAGAGGAGGAGAAATCTGAATAGCTGGAGAATGCTGGGTCCCAGCAGCGGCGATGCTGGGGGAAGGAGAGGGAAATCACGCTTTTCAGTAAGCATTTGAAGGTCACATTTTCCTTTCAAGCTGCAATTTTCAGAGGAGCCTTGGAGAGCTTGTCTTCCGACAGCCATTGAGGTTCATCGGGATTTGTGTGTCCTTTTTCTTTTGAAAGCTCTTGCTGCTGCCCTGTTCCTATTCAGTTCAGTGCAAGCGCTGGTCGGGTGACATTATGTGGCAGACAGAAGGGAAAGGAAGTGTTTGGGATTATTTGAAAGCTAGTACTGAGATTAATGTTATGTAATTAGGTAAAAAGCTTAAGATGAATTTCAAGAAAAGTTTTATTATGGGGAGAGTATTTGTTTAGAGGATGGCATAAGCTGGGATAAGTAGCGAAAGCCTCACTGCTTGTAACAGTTGGATCTGGACAAAGCTTGGGAGATGATACTTTAATGAGGGAGCGCTTAAATGGCAGAGGGATGGACAAGCCTTATCACCTTCAGTTATCGTCAAATAGTTCAGACGGGGAGCAAGGAAAGTCCTGCAGACAGTAATTTCGAATGAGGCAGGTGCAGTTCATAAAGGAGCCAGTGAGACGGTGTGAAACATCAATAGTATTTATGTAGGTGCATCTCTGGTACAAAAGCAAAAGATAAAAACCTTATTTAAGGTATTTGTTCCAAGCATAAAACAGCCCATAAATGAGAACTTCAAGAGAATTCGGTGTTACTGCTTAATACACAAAATAACATGAAGGATTAAAAAGGTAGTTTGCACAAACACTTCATTGATCCACTTAAAATTTATGTTTAACAAATGCCAATTCGGTTGTGAACATTGACTACACATGTTGCAGTAAAGGAGTCTTATATTAGGCCATAAAATATTGAAACAAGCTTAATAATGGCTTGTGCCGTAAGATCCTTCTGGGTGTAAGTCGTTACAGAAGGTGGTGAATCTCGGAAGTATGGTTTGCATCTATTTACAGGGATAGAGGCATGATGATGTACTGCTCTGTTACATAGCTTGGTAATTTTAAACCATAAACCAAACCCCATTTTTGCCACTTTACAAACACCTTTTATTGTGTTACTTTATTTTTAAAACATTTGACTAGCCAGAAATGTGTCCTTAATATCAGAATTAAGTATTGGTGTAAAGCTGATACGGCCTTCTAAGGAATTCTTCACCTGCAGCTCTTGGCTGTGACTGTATTTCTGAGTGCTTATGCCAGCAAAAAGTTGTATTTATTTTTTCCTTGCTATGATAACAATAAACACCAAACATTGAAACAACAATCCCCCATTTGGTTTTGACCTGTAATACAGTCAGGACACTGAATCATACTTTATTTTGACATCTAATCACATTGCACAAGACCAGTTGCATCCATCCAGGAAAACTGAACTAACCCCACTGTTTTAATACAGAGAGCCAGCTCATTCCTTTGAGGTTCCACCAAAAGGCATGGCCCCCTTGGCAGGAATCTGCTAGCAAAAAAAAAAAAAAAAACCAAACCCTGAACAAATGGAAAAAAAAAAAAAAACCCAAACCCACCCTAAAACAAAACATCTCTGCAAGGATGGGAGATGTTACACGTCTGGGCAGTTGCTGGGGCTGGGATGTGCTGTTGGATATAGGCAGTGGAAAGGTCGGAGAGGGCTGAGCAGCAGGTTGGCATTTTATTAGGTTCTTCTTAAGTCTTTAAGCATTTTCCAAAGTCCTTGAATTACATTGTTCTTGATTTCTGTAATTAATTATCCCTGACCTCTTATTAACAAGAGCTGCTTAGCTATGAAGGGTATAAGGTGCTAGATTCCTGTAAGACAGTTGAAAAAGTGGAGACAATAGGGACACTGGGGAAACCCAGCATGTGCCTCTGTAATTAAGGGCTTGATTCTGTGTGTACACAGGGGGATTGAATTATGGTCACACAAACAACAATCCTGCTTCTTCCTAAGTTTGGGGGAGTTCGCTTTGTAACTTGACCTTTTTTTTTCCCTTGGATGAAGTTTGGTTGGTTGTAGTAAGTATTTCAGCATGGAGAGAGTGGATGGCCCTGTTTTGATCTTATATATATTTTTTCTTCCCATGTGACATGTCACTTGGTGGAGTTTGGTTTTGTGTGTGTTTGTTTTTTTTTTTTTTTTTAAAGGCTGTAGTTTGTTTTACCAGCTTTCCTTCCCCTGGCTTCTGAAACGTGGCCTGTCAAAATAGGAATTTATTTTGAAGGGAAAATTGATTCACAAGGTACTTGCTAAATAAGCGGGTTCGCGGGGGTGCGCGTTGCTGCGTTTGGGGGTAGCGAGCGGAAAGCCGAGGGAAACAAGTTGCAAAATTTCTTGCTGAGGAGTTTGTGCTGCGATTTAATTCTCCTTCTGATAGACAGCGTTGAAGCTTTCAAGCTCTTCATACAGTGCAGTGCAGATTTCTAAAACACGAGGTGCTGTAGGTGAGTTTATCTTTTTACCTTACGCTTTCTCTTGTAAGCCTGGTTTGATTTTTATCCATACAAAATGCTAAGAGGAGCACGATGCTACCTTCGGTCCCTTCTCCGCTGCGTACACGGCAGAAAAATTTGGGAAGCGGAGAGATTTCTGCAGCATGGAAGCGCTTGGTACAAAACCCCACCGAGGTATCGCTAAGACCCCCCATTGCACTACCTCTTTAAGACCACAAGCGTGCTGCGAGAGCTCTGCTTGCGAGGGTGAGAGGCAGGCAGGAGCTAAGAAGTCATCCCCGGGTGGCACGGACGCGGCCGTGGGCTTCGTCGCTGGCGGACGGTGCAGAAGACCCGACGCTTGAGCCGGCTCGCGAACGGAGCTCTCCGGGAGCTCGCTGCCAGGTAGGATGGAGCGCGCCGAACAAAAGGCTTCGCCCTGCGAGCGGAGGACGGCGGAGCTGCAAAGGATGGGGTGATGCTGGGGGAAGTTTCAGCAAGCTGCTGTGACTGGCGTAGCTTTTCCCTTTTAACCTTTTAAGCAAGCCCTTGCGGTTTCCGAACCTGCTAAATTAGGTGCTTCTGCTCTTAGGATGTTCACCTCCTGCATTTTAATTGCATGTTAAATAGAGAAGAGGCTGCAGAGGAGAAACACATTCTTTTAACAGCTCTCTGCCATCAAATACCTCCCTATTCAGAGGGTTTTTAAAAATCCCTTGCACCAAAAACCTGAAAGAAGTGCTTGAATTTGATGTGGTTTCTTGCCCTTCTGTAAGCTTGCTCGATGGTTTTATCTTGTATTTTTTCGGTCGTTTAATACACAATTTCGGTACAAGCGGGGACACGCATCGGAATTATATAACCCTGGGGATAGCTGGTGGGAGACTCGCTCCGTTTCTGTGCAGGGATAAAAATCATTAGTTCTGGAATGTTTTTTGTGTAACGCGTTTGTGTATGCACCCTTGGGTACCCGCAGATATTTTTATTCATGTGAGAAGGTGCTTACTCGTTACTGTCAGCTGGAAGTGAAGAAAGAGGCCATCAGTGCATGCTCAGGATAAAATGGTTGCTAGTTGCTGAAAATGAGCTTAGGTGAGAATCACTGTTTGAGGGGAAAATGAATCCATTTTGGAATAAAACGTAATAGTGTTTTTTTTCTTTCCCCCTCCAATCTTGGAAGCAGGAACAGAGCAGAAAAACCTGTACAAATTCTTGCTGTAAGAGACTATCTTACTGCACGTTTTCAGGTTGTTCGTTGCTGTAAAAGCACACAAAAATCTTGCAGTATTTCAGTTTTGATTAGAGCAAGCAGACAAGCACGATGATACAAGGGGGAGATTTCTGCAAGCAATTCCTCCTGACTTTTATTTAACTCTGCATTTGTTAGTGCCTCTGAATGCTCCAGCTGACAGGCAGCCCTGGTCTGGATTTTTTTCTTTAATGGCTTTACAGAGAAGTCGCATATTCTCCCTCTTCTCAGAGCGTGGCTGTGGCTGTCTAATTAAAAGATATCCTCCTCCTTTTAGGGAGACTTCTGGTTTCAAGACAAAATTCTGTTTTGTTTCCAACCGGCATTACTGCCTTTGCCTGCCTTCTCCCACTGGGTCTTTAATAGCTCCTGAAATTCCCCAGCTTGTAATCACTGCTGCAGCCAGATGGGGACTAGGTGGAACTCCCATTGCATCTGTGCCTGCTTTTATTAATCTGCCAGAAGTATCTCACTTACGTGGATTTTTAAATATATATTTCATGAGTTAATGAGCCCTAAACAGCAATGAAGAGAATCCAGAGTCAGTGCTACCCGCTGACTGCTGTCCTTCTCCTGGTTTTTGGCACGATGCTGATGGAGGAGGGAGAGCTGTAAAGCGTCGTTCAGCCCGACACAAGCGTGAAAAGCAGAGACTGTAGTTCCACTTTACTAACCTGCCGTTTGCAGATGTGATTTAAGAGGTTCCCTTTGCTCCTGCTCTCTGCTTCATCACCTGCCTTGTCTTTTCTCCCTGCGGTAATGGAGGGATCTCTGAAAACGGCGTGAGGTTTGAGTTTAGCTTTGCTTTTCCACCCCCTCCCCGCTCTCCCTTCCCACCCTCCTGGATCATTTCAGAGCATGGCTGCACAAATAGTTGAATCGGTGCAGCTGAAGAGAGTGACGTGGGTGGCAAGGATGTAGGGGGAGGAGGAGGAGGAGGGAGGGACAGGATCCTCCTGAATTGGATCTAAGCATGCCAGAATAGTAACATGAAAGAGCTGCCTGAATTATTCAGCATATCCTCGTTTCTTTGCGCTGTGGTTAATTAAGCGCTTCGATAGAGCCAGGATGGGTTATACTTTAAGGCTTAAACTTTACTCTGTGTGATGGGGGCAGTGGAAGGGCAGCGTTTGTGTGGTGTGCGTCACATCGCAGGTTGTGCGGCTCTCTGGTACCGAAATCTCTGTGTAGTGAAAGAGGAGGAGTGCCCCGGAGGATGGTTTGCTGCGGACGTGGATGAGGTGATGCTGCTGGACGAGGGGTCACTTCCCACCACCCGTTCACATCCCATGGTGGAGCCTCCCGTGCTTCCACTCTTAACCCACTTCTAGAAGAAAGATCTTCATTAACAAGAGTCTGCTGATGAACTTCTGCAGTCACCCTGGCTCACTTCTAAAATAACAGCAACTGTTACCCCAGGATGGACTTGTTTGGCAGATGTAAGGGAAGGAGGGGAGTCACTTCTACCGTGTGGGCAGAAACGAGCTCCAGGATGCTGGCAGGGAAGCAGTAACCTTTCCACAGGCCCAGCTCTTTGCGGAGAGTCAGTCTGTAGATGCCAACAGTTAGATGCTGGAAATAATTGCTCTCTCCAACTGTTATATCTCATTAAGGCTTACTGGAATTTATGGCATTTTTGTCCCTATCAGTCTCATGTCCAGGTTAAATCCTTTAGCAAAAAAGACCTAAAAGGTTTCTTTCTAATCTGATGGGAATCATCGGTTTCCGGAAGTGATCTGATCTTAAATGGCTACCCCAAACTCTAAAAATCCATTTAAACTTCTCATTCCTGTAGGCAGCTCTTCCTGGGTGCAAAAAGAGAGGTTACTCTGCTTAAAGAAGATTATTTCCTCCTGGCTTATATAAGTTCTAAAATAAGAAAATAAATCCCAACCTTCTCGGGGATGAAACAGTTTTTCCAAACTCAGGAATGATCCCTTTTGAAGCAGTGATTGCTTCAATTAATTGTCAAAACTGCCTCGAGATTCAAAATCTCAGCTGTGACAAAAGGCTGGCAGCTTAAAACCGTGCCTCTGCCTCATGCTCCTTTATCAGAAGATGGTTTTGGGATGAGGGTAGGGTGCTATGGCAGTGGCATGCAGAAAATTTACGAGGTTTTGTTCTGTCTTGCAATGTGTTTCTAATCCTCCTCTCCCAAATTTTGGCTTTCTGTTGGTGTTTCCCAGAAGTCAGGAATGAATGTAAGATCCTCAGGATAAAGGCTAGGAGTGCTGCCTCGGCTCAGTTCAACTCTGCGGCAAATCTTCCCGTTGCTTTGCTGAAGTCAGGATTTTACATCTGATTTTGTTGTTAAAAACCTCTTTATTTTATCAAACGATACCACTTGTGTGCAAGCTGGCAAGTCTGCAAATTGAAGACAAGCCTTAGCCCCTGAAAATAAATTCTTGCACTCATTTTTTTTAAAAAAAAAAAAAAGAAATGTAGGCTGAGTGAGCACCATCTTGGGAACCAGTGGTGCCAGATCCTCATCTCGGTTCCCTCAATCCAGAGCTGGTTGTAGGCGTCCTGTTTTACACCTGCCAGGCTTTAACAGGCAGAGGTGTTGTGAAGGTCAGTGACGGTCTTTTCTGTGCCTAATCCTATAATGCAAGGTTTTTATCGTGTCTGGCGTTCAAACATTGACTGTATAACAAAATTGGAAGTTTTTAGAACAGTTTCTCAGCCTGCTTGGTGAGGGTGGACCTTTTTAGTGATGCGTTCGCTGCAAAATAGTGCGATATTCTAAAATTGTTTCTGCTCTGCCTTAGCGCTGGTCTAGGAGGAGGAGATCTGGCTGGGGCTTGCTGCAGACAGTCGGCAGACGCAGAGCAGGTTGTGTCCAAACAATCATTACTTCAACGTTAAAATTTTGTCCGTTTTAAGGAAGGGGAACAGTTGGGATCGTGGAGCTTGGGTGGCCATTGAGTCTTCGTAGCGCTGGCAGCGTCTGTCCTGCCACTGTGACGTTGGTCCCTGCAAAGGTTTGGGCAGCAGTGTTTCTTTGGAGATCACGCTTGTAGTGCAAAGGGAGGACTCTTGAAAGACTCAGACTAATCTTCTAGGTTCAAAATTTAACTTACAAGTGGGTTTTTTTTCCTCATTTGAACAAAACCCAAGAAGTGTTTTCATGATTTTTATTCTAAGTATCCGCCATCATGTAACTCGCGAGGTCTGCGTTGCTGGCTGATGTGCAGGAAACTTAATCAATCAGGCTGTTCTCATTTTCCAAGAGGCTTTGACAGATAAAATGTAAACAGCAAAAAGGTGAAATCTGAATATGGCGTTTAGTGGAAAATTTTTCAGCAAGTTAAGCATGGCTTTCTTTATGACCGTGGGCATCGGGTATCGAGTAGGCATATGCTGAATCTAAGGCCACAAGGTGTTAGCTAAGTCAGGAAGCTTTTTTCTTTTAACTACCTGCATCCCCTTGTTTTATTCCACAGGTAAAGCGGATTCTAGCTTATTTGTTTGTTGCATAAAGTCTCTTTCCCTTTTTTCCCCCCTGGGTTCCCACAATACCTTTTAAATTTAAGAAAACTATTGCAGTTTGCTTTTAAATAACCCTGCAGCAGATCATCAAAACTTAAAATCTATCTGACAACCCCCTTTAGAAGTGATTTTGGTGGGTGGATGAGGAAAGGAGTTACTGGTTGAAGAGAGGCAAACAAGGAAACAATTATAACATGATTCCTGCGTGGTTAGCAAAACAGGCACTGCCTTTGTCAGAAAATGCCCTGCTGATCAGCAGGGTTTGTCTCGCTGAATGCAAAGGGCTTGTGGGTTTTGGGTTTTTTCCCTTACTCTTTAAAAAAAAAAAAAAAAGATGTGGGGGATTCTCTTGACAGGACGAAGGTTTTGTAGATTGTTCTGCAATTTGTTTGCTTCCGGTTTCTCTTGCTTTATTTGTCGGTGGCACCCGCCTTTTGAAGCCACACTTTGCTCCTCTTTTGGCAAACCTTGAAGAATTGTCGCTGCCTGGTTGCGTGCGAGCGCCTCCGAGATGTTTGTGTGTCTGCCTGAGCGGGGAAGGTGACCGACTGCCTTGATGGACGACACGTTGGCTGTGTCTGTCGCCCAAAACACGACCCTTCCTTCGACATTGCTTTCCTTAACTTGCTGTATTGCAGAATCCCCCGAGGTCCTGTTCAGCAGCCCCTCGAGGATCGGATCTTCACGCCGACCGTCTCCGCTGTGTACAGCACTGTGAGTATCTGGCTGGGGCCGCTGCGGTCGCGTTGCTTTTGAAAGGGGTGTGCTTTCCAAGCGTAAGGAAATAGTATCGTTTTTTAAAAAAACAATAAGTTTAAAAAGCATACAATTTAGAAAACGCAACTTTTTGTTCCCCTCCTAAAGTAAGTGATGCTGGATGAAGGCCGTATTTTGCATGTGAGTAGGAAAACGAGAAATCTTGGGGACTTTGGGGTCCATTCCTTTTTTTAAGTGTCTACAGTTTTCTTTAGCAGAGAGTGGGTTTTCTTAACAAAAGAGTTTCACCTGAGTAAAAATGTTACTGGCCATATTTTCAGTCTGTTGGCTCCATCTCTTTCCTGCCTCCTGCACCTTGAAGACTGGTTTGTTAGAGCGTATTAGTGGCTGCACGTTTCTAATAGCTTCTTATTGGAAAAACAATCAAGGAAGATTTGTTTTTCACGTGAAACATTCCATTACTCAGAGGAAGACGTGTTTTGATTGTGGATTGAATATTTGGGATAGGTGCTTTTGACTGACTGTCCTACATGTTCATTTATAAAGCTTGATTATCCAGGAAATTTAGGTTAGAGGTATAGTGACTTTTGTTTGTGAACATATGATACCATTTTCCTTTATTAATTTCTTTTTTTCAGGGCGTAATAGCTGGAAGCCCAGTGTTATTTATAAGCTTTGCTAAATCAGCACAGCCCTGGGAAAGTAATATTTTGCTTTTCTGGTGGGATAGTGCAAATATTTTTAATGCCAAAAAAAAAAAAAAAACGCTTTTAAGCTGCTCTTTTAATTATTTGGGAAACAGGAAGAAAAGCTATAGATGGGAGAAATTCACTGTATTTTATGCAGTAACATAAGCTGCTTATAGAAAAACATAAGCTGCTGTACAAGGTTTTCTCCTTCCCCCTGTTCGCTTGAATAACTGGTGAAGGGGTTATTGGCTTCATCCCCTCCATGTGCGGAGTCCAGGTCTGGAGCATCTTTGGCCCCTTCCTTTTTTGGGCTGTAGATAAGAGTTTTGTGATCGCCTCCTTCTACCAGAGAGACTGCTGTCGAGATGCAAAGCCAAGCTTTGCGCAGGATTAAGTGCAAAACTGCTGTCCAGGGCCTGTGAGTCCAAGAAAGGCAGAGACTTGGGTAGTAGTAGAAAGACTCAGGCTTGCCCATCCAGTGGATCTCCATCCAGGTGAGTCGGAAGGGTTGGGGTACAACTCTGACGAGGGTTTAAGATTGCAAAGTTTGTGGCTTTGACAGCAGTGGATTGTCAGACTCATGCTGTGGACTGATTTTTGATTTTTTTTTTTTTTTGCTAGCTGTGTCCTCAATATCATATACACACATACGTATGTATATACATATGTATGTATGCAAAACAGCAAAACCAAAGGAACGTAAATGTACAAACAGTTGTAATAAATAATTCAGTTTATATTATGCTTTGTATACCCTGTACAACACTTAAAAACCACTTTAAAAATAACTGAATTCCTTTTTGGGGAAAAAGAAGGTTATTTTTTTCAATTCTTTCCTCCAAAGACATAATTCAGATGCCTGTGGGAAAATATGACTGTAAAAATTTAAATTAATGTAAAATGTAAAAGTAACTGTGAAGAATGACCTAAAATAGCTTTTTCAGTGTGGAAAAATATAACTCTTTGATATGTTACAGGAATAGAAGCCAGGGCTGGGAGTATCTTGATTTTAGGCTTTAGGAAAACACAAGTTTGAAAGAAAATTTCATGTTTTAGGGAAAGGAAAGAAATTTCTCAGCTAAGTTCCTTTTGAGCTTCTATTTGAAGCTCTTGGCAGATTGCAAAGTTAGAGTAAGTCCTAGAAAAAATGAATTAGGATGGAAGAGGCACATGATCAAGGTCCTTGACAGATTCATTCATCATAAGGTCTCTGTGGTTTATTACACGAGTAGCAGCATCAAGTATTTAAGGTCTGGGTTCGCAACAAATGGGGCATTTTTTAGTTTATGATTTTTCTATATAGTTTGTCTATATTTTGAAGAAGTCACGTAGTACAGCAGTACGGGAGAGAGCAGCATCTTCAGCACTCAGGGACTGCTTTTTCACTTCCACATTTTATTTGCTCAGTCATCGTATGTGGGTTTCCACATGGATTACACATTGCAGTTTTTAAATACGTGTATTTTGGCGGAGGACAGCTGGTTTAGGAAGAGGTCTGTGGTCTGATACCACTGTGCAGTGACTCTGAGCTGCCTCGGTGTTCTCCCCGGAGGTTACAGTATGTCATGCATGGGGTGGGAGGACAAATCATTTGAGGTATGGGCAACCCACAGATGAAACCACTGTTTTTAGTTAAAGATGAATAATTTGCTTATCTGTTCCATAACTTCCCACATGTATTATCAGGACCTCAGTTGCACATTCCTGGACTCCTTTTTTTTTTTTTTTTTTTCCCAGAACTATGTGCGGCTTGCCAAAAATGGGAATGGAAAATCATGTGGCTTTCACTATGAGCCCCAATAATCTCCCTTGAAATAAAATCAGAGGAACATGTTTTCCTATAGGGCAGAGATAGGAGGTGTGGAGAGGCAAAGTGTGATTTTTTTCAGATGAGATGAAATTTGTCTGAGAACTTGGAGATGCTCAATATTCCCAACAAAACTTTGGTAGAACCTCTTTCTCAATGAAATCATACTGATATTAAAATCACCTAACTTTGTCATATATCACCTTCGTTTATTTTACATAGTATACTGTAGAAAATTCTGATATTTGAGGGGTTGCTTTTTTATTTTTTTAATCAGTAAATCCAGCAGTAAAATTATTTTAAAGCAAATCACAGTTGGAAAGAATTGTTTCAATGAACTAATCTTGCAATAATTTCCCTTCATCAATAAAGGAGAATGCCATATCATAAGAGCTACTTTTGGACATAGAGATTTGGGTGTCTCCCTGTAAGCAGCTCCTTGCTGCTGCTTGGTGTTTCCCAATTGTTTGTACTGCAAGAAAATAATGCAAATTACTTTTACATCTGCTATAAGATCCCAAACCTGTGGAATCTGGAAAGGGGAATGGAGGAAGAATGAAATTTTGTTTCTGTTGTAAAATATTTCAAAGAAATGTATTCAAAAAAGCTTTTTGGCTTGGAGTTTGAGGGAAAGACATTGACTTCTAACAGAAAGGGAACTGCACCAGAGGTGACCTTAAATATTACAGGCCACCGTGTGTGCCTGCACCCAGAGTAACGGGGGCTGATTTCTGTTGAAAACAAAATGAGTATGGGCGAATGATCAGAAGCAGATGTGCTCTTCAAATTCAGCATGAGGCGTGAGTTGGGAATGAGATAAGAAGAATAACTGTGTTAATGTACATCCAGTTTTCGCACAAATAACCTTTTTTTGGCAGGTTACGGTGGAGGTTCGTAACTGCCTCGGTAACACTCTGTGATCTCAGGCGCTGAAGCTTGGACCAGAAATACTTTGGGATAAATTTTTATAGGCTAAGGAGCAACACTGACTCCTGGATGTGAACTGATTAGAAAATGAGTGTTGATTTGGTAAACCTATTTGGAGAGAAGTGCATGAAAATTGGTTGGGTGTAGCCTTGAGCAGAGTTTCTGTAGCATGGGGGGATCCAACACTGGTTTAAATTAATTGTTAATTGCAGAATTAATCGCTGTGTCTCTTTGGAGCAGATACCACCTCATGTCAGGTTGCCTGACTCAGTGCTAGCTGATGGTAAAGAAGGTAATGGGGAAGTGAGGTGTTGAAGAACCTACTTGCCCCAAAGTTTCAGTGACTGAGGCTTGACTCCGTCATTCGCTTCTTTGGGTGTTCATTTGGTGCCTTTTCTGCAATGGGGCGCCTGTTGGTGGCTTCCTGATAATTTCACACCCAGCAGAGGTACTGTGATTCGCCTTTGTGTCCTTTAAAGGGATCTTCCTACAATGAAGAGAATCCTGTAGAAAAGAGATTAGGGAGGATTAGCTGCTCCAGCCACCCTCTGCTTAGAGGGAGGATCTGGGTCAGGAGGCCGACTCGTTTCCCTGCCCGGCTGCGGTGGAGGCTGCGAAGTGTGCAAGAGGGATGCTCAGTTCCTGGGATGCTGGCAGCGCTGCTTTGAAGCTGTCTGCACCAGCCCAAGCGAATAAACTGAATGCTGGAAGGAAAGAGGTTCTGCCTAAGTCTGAACCCTTTTTCTGGGGGGCTTTGTTTAGCGAAAGAGCAGCTCTTAATAATAAATTATTAATGGTAAACTATCGCCGTATCATGGCCAGGCATTCCCTGGAATTGAGGGATGTCTGTGGCATGCCCCATCCATTCTGATCTAACCTGAATGTTTCATGGATATAACTATATATCAGGTACTTGGAAGCGGGGGAAGAATAATCCAAAACTTGTGAAAGATGCGAAAACCAAAAGATTTAAGCTCAAAACAAAAAGAGAGAATTCCAGCCTGAGTTTTTATTTCATGTTTCATTCATTATTCCCTTGAAAACACAGGCTTAAGGCTTCTGGAAAACTAAAGTTAGCCTCTTGCTACTCAGTTAAGGAAAGAAGAAAGTGGTACCCTAGCAAATTAGTATGTAGTTTTGTGTATCCGTTCTTAGGGGAATAATTTAATCTCTAGATTTAAGAAGGATATTTGCTTCTGTAGTAATCACAGACCAAGTTTGTTCTACAGAATCCCATTTAATAAGAAGAAAACCAAACCTCAGGCACTGTGAGGGCAAACATCCCATAACACAGGTGATGAGCTGGTAGAGTCTTTCTCTGGCTGACTGTTTTTAAAGTTAGTGAATAAATTCAGCAAATTTGTCTTCCTCTATCACCTGTTAACATTCAAATCTGTACCATACATTTCAGTTTATTTCTAAGTAATTTGTTGTAGGAGCCAAGGTGAAGGTGTAGAAATACCTACGTTGCTGTAGCTGGCGTGAAAGACGCTCTGTGCTGTTGCTTGTGCTGGAAGGGCAGCTCATCTTTTTTGACTCCACTAGGCTGGACTTGGCTAGGAAGTCCTATCAGATCAGTGATTAGACTCCCGTCAGACACTGTCTAAGTGCGTTGTTGCCAAAGTATCAAGATGGTATGACTTTATGGTCGTTCTGTTGCCTTAATTAGGCTTTCAAGCAAATTTTCAAGCAAATGTGTCTGTAATGTATCTGCTACTCGTGTACTGCGTTGCACGAGGGTATCTCGGGGACCATCATTCTCACAGCTGCGCAGCTTTCCCTTCGCTTTGGCTTCCAGAACAGCATTCCTTGCAGTCTTTAATTAACCTCCAACCTAGGTTATTTGCATGTTTTAATTTCTGAAGAGGACAGTTGAATGCTCACGCTAACCTGGGATATTATTAGTGCCCCTGTCTCCCTTGTCAAATGTCTGTGTTGACTTGGGTGCTGTTGGAGATCAGAGGGTTTCGGATGGCTCTGGCCTTGGTTGGAATAGTGTGTGCACTTGTAAGTGTAGGGAGATAAAAGCTGTCAGTGTTTGAAGTACCACAGCTATTGCAAAATAACCTCTCTTTCTCCACGAGAAGTGATGTTCAAGGAGACATCTTGGTGATGAGTACACACTGAACCCACCAATGGGGCTGTTTATATGAATGATTTCCTTGTATTTTATGTTGCCTTTGCTTCCTTCTCCCCTCCTTAACTGCCTTTTTTGATATCTGTCATGCTATGTAGTCACTTCTGAGCACAGACTACTGCACGATTGACATGACAAGTCTTTCAAGGTTGTCTTAGGAGTCGTGTAAGAGACCCTGATTTTCTTGGGGAGGGGATGTGGAAAGTTTTATGATGCTCTCTGTAATACTGGTTTTGGTTGAGCTGCGTGCACACACCTGCCGATCTAGATCAGCCAAAAAAAAAAGGTGATTCCCCTGTGGGAAAAGGATCCTGATGGGGACAGAGGATGAAGTTCTGTGATTTGACCCACCCTTTTCTGTGATGAACACAAGGGTGCTGTAAATCTTCCCGCAGTGAATGATTCTGGACCATTTCCAAGCCTCGAGAAATTGCACGTTATGATTCTCATTGCTGGTGCAGCTGTTTGAGTGGCTCAGGTAGTGTAACGGCAGGCATCGATACTTGGAATGCAATAAAATGACTTGGAAAAAGCATTTAGTCATGAACTCTGTGACTTTTGCTCTCATACTTTGCTCTTTTGGAACTTGGTGCTAATACTCCGTTAAAGATCAAGAGCCAGGAATTTTCTTCTGCCTTCTTCAGCAGAAGGGGAAATATATACGCACACATCTGCCTCCGCAGTGGCAACGTCCCCTTCTGAGCGTTGCCTGTGTTGTGCTTTTAGCCTATAGCTAAGTGGTGCTTTTCAGCAAAAAAAATCATAGAATCCTGGAACCATAGACTGGTTTGGGTTGGAAGGGATCTTAAAGATCATCCAGTTCCAACCCCCCTGTGTGGGCAGGGACACCTTTCACTAGATCAGGTTGCTCAAAGCTTCATCCAACCTGGTCTTGAATCCTTCCAGGGAGGGGGTCTGAGAAAAGGTCAGTGAGAAGCGAGTGCTGGAATTCTAGACTATGAGCTTTAACCGAATCTGCAAATATTTAGTTGTGTTGAACTGCTGGGGGGTTCACCCCATGGTTCTGTGATTCTTTTTTTCCTTTGATTCGCCTTTTTTTTTACTCTGGTAACTATATAAAGTATATTTAAAACACCTCCATCGTGGAGATAATACAGTGGAGCAAGTATATGTGCTGTGAATCTATTTAACAACATTTTGCTTAATGTGTTTTGATTAGTATTTTTTTTCATAGAAGCTGAGAAAGGAGATAAGTATATGCAAGAATTGCTTTGGTATTTCATTCTTTGCTCGTGGCAAGCCCTTCAGATAACAGGGTCTCTGTGCAGTCCTTTCATCCCTTTTTGGAGGGGAGTATGCAAATTTTCCCCTTTGTTTTTTGGGTCACTGGTAATGCGTATCCCTTGGCAAAATCACAGTATTGTTTGATATGGCTTATAACGGAAAGATCAGAAGATCCCAGGCCTGAAGTCAAAGGGATATTGCAAAGCAAGACCCCAGCAATAAAGCTCCTCCAGTTCCTACACGTTTCTACCCGTGACTCCAGCTGTTGCTCTTATTTTTTGATCCTTCCCTGTTTTCCTGAATCATATAAGTAGTTAATTAACTTGTACAGCATTTCACTTAGCTAAATATATATTATTTTATATAGCTATATAAAGATGCTGCTAGCTGCTTGCTTAAAAAGAAGATTAAAGTATCTGTACAGATTGGATTACTAATACTATGTTTTACTAACAGTTTATCTCCACACAGGTAACACAAGTAGCAAGACAACCGGGTCCTCCTGCCCCATCCCCTTACACTGCACATGAAATAAATAAGGGACACCCAAATCTTGCTGCAACGCCACCGGGACATGCATCGTCCCCTGGGCTTTCACAGGTAAGACCTGGCATTGGAGCAGAGTGTTCCCAGCCTCCCTCTTTTCCTCTTGGCCGATTCTGAGCTTTGCTGCTCAAAAATTGACATAGCTGTCTTGTCTGTGACCAATGGAGAAATCTTGGATTAGCGAATAATGTCTTTATGCAGCTCGAACCTTGCAGTGACTTATAGGTAAGGTAGCACTTGAGTTTATTAGGCATCAGTTTATTGCTGATTCTGTAACAGAAACTAAAAGCAACTTGAAAAGTTATAGGAAGTACTCATGGATGAGGAATGTGCTTCACTGTTGGGTTAGGCTGCTTTGGGGCACGGCCTGACTTCCATTTTAAACGCCGTAACAGTGCCTGATGTCCTCTGTTAGGGATTTTTCATTTCAAATGTTTTGTATAGGACGCTGCAATTCTGTAATTCTCCTAAGAAGTGGGACAGTAAAATGAGTTACAAAAACGAATGCTAATAAAAGAAATGAGACAAAGGACTGATTACAAAAAAAAGTACAGAGGAAGAGATAAATGGGAGTTATAATAAGAATGGAGAAATAGCGTTTAGTAAGATATGTGGAATAAATTGGTCTTTTTGTAGTCTTTATTAGATTAATATTCTACAGGGCTGACGTGAGAGTGGAGAGGCTTATCTTAAAAAAAGAAGGGGCAAAAGGGACAGGTAATGGGGAACAGAAAGAGGGGTGATAAAAGATACAGGATTGGGGAAAGTGCGACGTGTAAAAGCATTGAGGTTTGAGATAGAGGAAAGCCTTATGTTTCGTTTGTTCTTGTTTAATTTATGCTTGTTCAAATAAGTGGAATAAAGTAGGAAGACGTGAGTAGGTTGGCTATTAAGAAGTGGGGTTTTGTTCTGAACAAGATGTTAAGTGGGGAGACAAGATGACAAGCTGAGGATGGGCTTGCGAACGTCTGCGTGCCACAGTGTGGTGGTGGTGAGAGCCTCGAGCGTACTGCAGTGCTGGGAGAAGGCAAGCTTTCTAGTCCTGCTGCCAGCCTGGTTAATTTGGATGAAATATTAAACTGCAACTGACCTTTTAGACTAGGAGATGTGTGAAAACAAATAAGGTCATGTAAGGAACGCTTCACCTTAATATTACACGTTCTAGATAAAGCTTGGTGGGAAAACTGAAAACTCGTGGTCATGTTTGGAAATGTGCTAATGCTCATGCTTTATGGAGTGGGAAATTAGAGGCTGAAGTATCTTATTTAGGATCGTTAAGTAGCTTGCAAGCATTAGTCAGCGGCATCGGGGCCGTTTCTTGCACTCTTGCTGCATGCTCGTTGGAAATAAAGTCTCTGATTTGAAGGCTGAGCCTCACATAAGAGGGAGAATGTAGCAGGGTTGCAGAGCAGACCCTAAAATGTTGTCTGCCTTGTGTCATGGATCAAGAAATTCATTCCTGGTGAACCTTGTCACCAGAGGGAGGCTAATCGTGTGACAGATAAGAGGGGAAGAAAGAGAACATTCTAGGCAGCCTCCTCAGAAAAAATATTCTAATCAAGTTGTTTTTTTTTTTTTTTCCTCCTTAATATTTTCCTGTTGAGTCAGTGCATACGTAGAGAGCGGTCTCTGCCAAATCACCACTCCAGCCAGCCGGGAAAACGCTCGTTTCCTGTTCTGCTGGCTCTTATCGTCTTGGAAATGAGCGTCAGATTGTGTCACTCCGATGCCGCTAGTAGGAGCGGTTTGACCTTACGTCCTCCATGTCAGCTGGGGATCCTCGAGGGCTCTAGGAGGATATTTGTCCTCTGACTGTATGGGGCTGGCCCTTGCGTGCTTGGTGAGAGGAAGAAGCAGCGAGATCCGAGGTTATGAGCCAGGCAAAGCATCGGTCATTGTGCACTTTTGGGACTAGAGAGGAGTGAGGTCTGGGGAGCTTTCTCTAAGTGATTCCTACAATGCTGGGATTGGGTAGCAAAGTAGCAAAAATAGTGGTTTCTGTTCATTCACAGCATCTGCTTGCTGCTTGGGTATTTTCACTGATGTGTTGTCCCATCAGTTGACCCTCTCATCTGCAGCCGGAGGTGATGGTGAATAATCAAAATGGAAGTGCCTACACTTGGGACACTTCTACCAGTTAGGCTTAAAAGGGGTTCAAAACTCTTGACGTAAGCAGTTACAGGATAACCAGGCCCCAGAGAAGGTTTTCTGTACCCCTGAACTATTAGAGGTTTGGGTAAACTTAAGTGTTTTTTTTAAACACTAAAATTCTGAATATTCTTATGTATATCTCACTTCGGCCCCTGTCAGGTGTTGAGTTTCAGTATTATGTTATGGTAAGAAATTCCCCAGCTGAGCGAGTGTTGGATGAAAGTATTACCTTTTCATTGCATCTGTCGTTTGTCTCCTGTGGGTTTCACTGAATGCCCTCTTGTGCTTGCGTTAAGAAACGAGGTGAGTGGAAGTTTCCGATTTCCAGACCACGTGTAGTTTTGTGAACTTCTATCATGATTTCATTTATTTGCTTTCTTTTAGGTAAACAATCAAAACCCTTTAAATCTCTCATCAGTTCAAAGTTTTTCCATGCTGTAATTGTTCTTTTTGTCTGATTCTTGGACCCCTCAAATCCTGCTATTTCCTTTTTGAGATAAAGGGACCTGAGCTGACGTGGTATTCTGATGAATGGTTTATTACTGATTCTTTAACAGCAATATAACACTTCACATACTTCTCTGTCCCTTAACAACCCACGCTACGTTGATGATTAAACATTGAACAAAGGTTGTCCTTGCGTTTGGCCCAATATAGTGGTGTGTGTTTGTGCATGCTGAGGGGGGTGTGTGTTCTGGATTTGACAGAGTAATTAAAAAGGTAAGGAAGAGACCACTTCACTTGAATTAGAATATGCTTGAGGGGTCATTGATTTCTCCACCAGAACCGTGACTTAATGAATACTCATAAAACTGAGTCTTTCCCAGGTAGGGACTGCTGTTTAGGCAGTAGTGAGTGAAAATATTTAGGTATGTTTTTGGACTTTGGCCATCATGTAGGTCTGAAAATAATTTTGCCAGTGATAGAATATGTGTTACTTGCTTGTTACTCTGAGTGCTGTCAGTCCAGGGCTCAGAGAGCTCAGTCCCTCGCTTTTATCTAGCAGGCATCTCAGCATCCCTCCTCTTAGGGCTCAGAGTTGCTTACCAGTTTCTTCCAGCCGGGATCTTGCAGAAGTCATGCTGCAAAGGAGAACAGAGGGTTAATAAATGCTGTGGTTCCACAAGTGGTTCCCTCACTGTCCTGGCTGCTCTAAAGCTGCCTGTTCCCTAACGTCTGGGCGATGGGACCTTAGGTAGTATCTTACAATGTTAGTAAGTGATAAAAGGACATACTGTCCCTTACAAAAGCTCTGGTCCCTGGGAGCTGGACCACTTTATAGGTCTGCAAACTTCTGCGTGACAAGATGACAGTGTTGAGTGGTTTGTTAGACAGACTTTGGGAACCACAGATCAGGAGATGTATGGGACATTTAGTGTCTGCTGTGAGAAGAACAGTCAGGTGCAAATGTATGCTGTACCTTTGTAGCTGGCTTTCCTTTAACTTTATTTAAATAAACAGAAACAGATGGTTGTGCTGTGCTGTGGTTTGGTGTCTTTTTCACTTATTCTTCTACCTTTTCCATTTGACATAGCCAAAACAAGAGAAGGTCTTGCTGTTCGACTTCCTCCAAAGTCTTTCCTTAATGACCAGCCTCTGGCACTTAGCTGCCCTTCAGAATTAGTTTCTGCGGCAAAATGAGAAGAGTTTGGCAGCGATGTGAAACAGTCCCACACCCCCGTCTCTGCAGCAAGAGACAGCGTTTCTGCTTCCCAAATTCCAGGGCCTTGAAATCATACTGCTGCTCTCAGGAATGTGTTGAACTCTGCCGGCGTTGGGGAATGCACAGCACATGTTGCCGCAGTGATGTTATGGCCAGATGTGGCCCCATGTACATAAAATTTCATATTTCTGTTGTTCTTCGTGCGAAAGGGCCCCTTGTACAGGCTGGGAGAGGAGGGACACATCTCCTCTGCCTCCTCTCTTGGCTTGCAGACTTCAGAAGTGGCTGGTTTGAGACAATTCACTTTCTGAGCGTACAGAAGAAAGGAGAAGTCATTGAAAAAGGAGTAGAGAAGTTTTGCCTTGGGCGTGGCTATCGGAGCAAGTTATCCTGAGATCAGGTAGGGCATTTACAGTGGATTTACAGTGTGCTGGGCACTGCAGGGTAACTGCTTGCCTGAGCTCTCTCATCCCATGATGGATGTGAGATAGTCCCGGCCAAGTAGTGTAGGCAAAGAGCATTCACACAGGCAGTTAACGCAAAGCAGCTGAAACGCTGTAAATCTACCCCCTGCTCTGGCTTTACGTTACAGTAATTTATGGTGTAGCTGTAAAGACGGGAATAACGAGAAAGCGGAGCTTTTCCAAAGCAACGAGGCTGGGGCTTGGAAGGAGGCAGCAGAAAAGTGCTTCCCTCTGTCCAGTGAGCGATCAAAAGGGAAGGAGAAGGCTCCTCCAGTTGTAGCACGAGCAGGAGGCGGTGCAAAGCTTAGGGCATCAGGAGAAGACAATTTCAAAACCCTCCTAGGTGATGAGGAGGGATGAAGGATCCCGGGGAACAAGTGCAGTGGGTTCTGGCGTGTGAGAACACAAGAGGGGAATGGTTTGGAAAAGGCTCTTGGCTTTCTCTGCCTCAGCTTTAAAACTGCTGCCTCTGATGTGCGTGCCGAGGGATTCTTTTAGTCTGGGACCACAGTTTGTGAGCACCGACCAACAACGCTTGGAACAAATGGCCAGGGATTTCCTCTGTAATCAGGGAAAGCTTTAGCTCTCGTTAAGAACACGCTGTGCGCTGAGCAGGTCGGCGCTTTGCGCCCACGGCTACCTCTTAGGCTAAAATGATGGAGTATCCAGTTAGCAGAGGACCCTGTGGCATCTATTGAGACCTTACTCTGAAGCTGTTGTAGTTATTGACAGCTGTGTTTAATAATCCCTTATCTGTTTCTGACAATGCTGAGATACACCCGCAGAAAACAAAAGTGCAAGAGAGCTGAATTCTCAGGATCGTGGTGTACAGAGACCTTGACTTTTAGGTGGCTGATTTAAATCCAAAACAGATTGTACTAGCTGAAACTTGTTACCATCTGGTTCTTTGCCTTAAGTGAAAAGAGTTTTGTGGTCTCATTCTGGTCCTCAAAAATGTCACCATCGCTAAATTAGCGTTTGTAATAGCAGTGAGACATTCCTTAGTACCTTAAGGTCTGGGAATCTGTGCCAGGAAGCATGTCTGTGTGCCATCTGCGGCATGTTTATAGGCAATCCCCAAGCCCCTCTTTTATTATCTTGGATCCTTTCTACAGGAGCTGGAATCCTGTTATAACCATGATGTTTATTCAATACTTCCCTCCCAACATTCGTAGCCCAATTTAGATTTTTAGATGCTTTTAATAAAGTGATGTTTATTAATGGATTGGAATGGAAGGAGGAATGTAACTTAATCTTAACCTCGCCCATTCGTGCCCTGTGATAAGTCAGGTGCCCTGGAACATAGTGCGTGTTATGGTAGCTGTTCACTCCTTGTGTTGGAGGCAGCTGCTTCTGGGTTTTGTTGCCCGTGAACTACACGTTACACTCGTCTTCCTCCAAATGCAGCTACTCCCCGTTACCCGAGGCCACGTATACTTGGCTAGGACGAAGCAATCGACGGCCCTTGGAGCACGAGGGCTCCCTAATTTTATTGTCTTAATTGTACCAACGCCCTGTCATCATTTTTTGTGTTTGGAGAGCATCTTTTGTGGACACCCTGGTCGGGGTCAGTCTCTAAGCTTTGCAGGGAGCTCTTCACCCAGAGAGGTTTCCCATACAGGAACCTCCTTGTTTTATGGAAGATGCCGTTACAGCAGATTTCATTCTGAAGAAAAACACGCAGAATCCTGTATCTCGTAGAGCAGGTATGGTTGTCAGTCAGAATGTTAATTAGCAATTGTCTTTGTGGTCACAATGACGTGGACACAGAATAAAAGATTAAACTCCCCTTGCGTGAGGAAATCGGGGAGAAGTTTGCCTGTGCGTGCTGCCTCTCCAAACGGTGGATTCCAGTTTCTTGGGTCTTCGTCCCTACCAGATAATGAGAATAAAGAAAATTTAAACAACTAAACTTTTGATAGTGCTTTGTGGGCAAGAAACCTGCCTTCCAGACATACACATATTAATGTATTTTTCCTGAGCGGTTGAGAATTTGACCTCTTATACTTCTCACTTTTTTTCTTGTGCGTGGTTCTGTACATCCGGGTCAGGCTTCTTTGCAACACATATTTTTAATGCAGCTCACTAATTCTGAGCTTGCAGGAATATATGACTGCAGGTAGAGATTTGAAAATGCGAGTTATTTAATAGCTGATAAATCCAGGAGAAGTGTAATCTTCTTTTGGCCTTTGTGTTAAAGACCTGCTGGAAGTGCAGCTGAACTCTCTGGTTTGTAATAGGATTAGTAGGTTTTTGATTGGGTTAATAATGCTGGGAATATTTGCTCATATACATTATTTTTGATTCATTGCTGTGCCTTTTACCTCCTTAGTTTAAATCTGGGCAAATCTGTGCTGGAGACATAAAGCATGGCTGTGTCTCAGCACCTGCTGTTGGTGCCTTTCGGGCTTCGGGGTGCTTTTGTGTAGAGATGCTCAACTTCATGGGTGTCTTCTAATTTGGGGAGAGCAGCTGGGGGCAAGAGCTGCAGGAAAGGAGATCTGGGGTAGTGAGGAAGGCATAAAGTAGCTTTAAATGCTGATTAATGCTATTGACTTTAATAATTATTTACCCTTGGAAACAGTTAACTTTCAAAAGGCACGACGTAGGTGGGATGAATGAATTGCTTTTAATATCTGTGCACTTAGGAAGGACTAGAAACAGCCTTAAATTTTTTTTTTTTTTTTTTCTAACAAGGAAAAGAAAGAAAGAAGAATCTGTTTTATCACGTCCATGTGCACAGGAAAGATTGCAACACAAATGCTGCGTCTAGTTAGGACTAGATCTGCTTGCAGACCCACCCCCTTAGTGCTGCTACCACATTTTACAGCGGATTACTGCTTTGAGAGGTGTGTTTAATACTTCTCTGTGTGGTCTTGTGTGCCCAGTGGGAGAAGATAGGTGTTTTTCCTACTGCTGCTTGAGCTTTTTCTTTCAGGAGTAACCCTAGCCTGGCTTGGAGTCTTCCCTGGCCCAGCCAACCTGCTGTAAACCGAGTTATTTTGAATAAAAAAGCTCTCACAGTAGGTGTCTTGGCCACACAACGCATATTTTAGCGGAAGAGTTTTCTTCTGGCTTGTGATATTATTATGAATCAAAAGCAGTTTTAAAATTGCCAGTAACTTTTTTTTTTTTGGAGGGGTGGGTGTTGAAATAGCATTTTTAATAGAAAATCAAGCTCCTCTGTAGCTGCTTTAAAATTCTACAGATCCCTTTCTTTAGGAGTTTTCCATGCACGTTTTCTGTTCTCACAGTCATGTGGACTGTGCTTTATTTTGATGCTTTTCAGACTTTACCACTTGTTGAGCCACATTTTAGTTCATAGTATAAGAAGACAAAATAATGTGAGGCAACTTGGCATTTTCTTATGTTTAATAATTTCTATTCTGGTATTCGTTCTGTAATAATACCTTCTGTTCCATGCAATTTAATGGATGTTTTCCTGCATGCTCCAGAAAATACGTAGTTTTTAAACAAACACAATGTGTTGCAGAAGGCAATATGTCCTGATAAACACCAAAGTCAGCACAAAAGTCAGAGCTTTACACACAGTCTGCATTTTGTAAATGTAGAGGGCATAAAATACCCCTGCAGCTAGATAAAGCTGGGGAGAAGGAGCCCTTAAATTACTGGAGTCCACTGTTAGCTGTTGTGTCAGACCGGGGAGCTAAAGAGTAACCTCTGGAGCCACTTACAACTTCAGTAGGGAGGACCTACCCAACAGGGGTGAAGGCTTGAAATTAATAAACAGCGTGGTTCTCCTGCGAGCTGGAGTCTCGATGTGCTGCCTTCCCCTCGTGACAAAAGAGCACAAAAAGGTTTGAGGGTTACAGAGCAGTAATTCCACTTTTGGCTCCTCGGAGCCTGGAAAAGGCTGTGCCCGTGTTCTCCATAGACCCCTCCTTATGGTGCTGTTAGAAACCAGTAATTTATGTAGTTGCGTTAAATTGTCTGAATTTGCACAGTTACACGCAATGGTATTTCATGCAGTAAAGTTTGAACGTTTTATCTGATTGCTGCCATAGACTCATAAAACGGTTATGGTTGGAAGGGACCTCTGAAGATCATCTAGTCCAAGTGCTTGCTCAAAGCAGGGTCAGCTAGAGCAGGTTACGATGGACCGTGTCCACTTGGGTTTTGAATATCTGCGAGGATGGAAACATCCTGTCTACAAGCTTTTAGAGCTTTTTGTTGGGTCTTGGAGGAAAGGAGGAGGAAAGGCTCAAACTTGCTGCTGCTGTTTTTGCAGCAGCGTGGACTAGGGAATATCAGCTGGCTGCAGGTTGTGTTCCTGAGCAAAAATGTTTATCCTCGAAGTTAATGTTCTGGTTAAATTGGGATGAGATTTTATGGGACAAGTGAAAGGCACTTTGTAAACTCAAGGGTGTCTCTGCTGAGAATAACAGGCCTGCTTCCAACAGTGGAGGTGCTGGAATTTCTACCCCCAACACACACAGGCGCACACACACACACACTCTATGTTTTTGAGTACCTTTATTATGGAAAATACCAGTTAATTACCTAATGGTCGTTACTAGACCACCCCAGGCTGCGAGCCATGTGCTGCAGTCAAGGCAAGGACTGTCATTTCAGTCTCTGTAAGAAGCCAAGTAAATCCATACCAGTATTTACAGATGTTATGAAATGATAATCTACTGTGGCATTATCCTTGCCCTCGTGCCTTCGTTAACAACAGTTTTGAACCAAGGCAGATTCTATGTTGATGGATTTAATAAACAAGTGTGTTTGGGAGGAGGACAGCCCCTAGCAGGACAATCTGTCCACCCCAGTGTCTCAAAATTACACTTGTTTAAATATTTCACTCTGTAGCTTCAGCTGACCGTATCACTGCGGTCTGAAACTTGGCGTGGGCCTATCAGCTTGAGTGCCTTATCTTATTTTAAAAAGCAGAAAGCTTGTTCTTTCCTCGCAAAGCTGTATGTTATATTTACCTTTGCATCGCGTTAAGGGATGGTTGCATTCAGCAGCGGAGCTGCTGAGAAAAGAATTGCAGTTATTATGTTAAAAACACGGGGTAAGCCTGAGCTTCGGGGAGATAATATGTCAAAGAGGGACCCTTTTTGTCTTGCTTTTCCTTTTCACCCTCCTCATTCGTAACATCCCTACAGGAATAGTAACCACAGTGTCTTAAGCAGGAAGGAAAGGAGTGCGTATCTTGTGTCTATATTGTCCTCTGCACAAACTGTCTTTGTCCAGGGAAGAGGAAACCACGTTTCCTTCTCCGCCTTCCCTTGGTGGGAATCTGACTATTTATGTTAAAAGTAGAAAAAATGCCTGTAGTTCTGCAGGTGTTACTTGGGACTCTGTTTCCCTGTTGGGCTTGCTGCCTTTGCCCACTTGAATGTGTGATACTAAATCATATGAAGCCATAAAAAAGGTGGTTAAAAATTTAGCAGGGCAGGTAGTGACACAGATGATATACCCCGAGACAAACTGCTGCAGAGGAATAAAGAATAGTTGAGCCACGTTTGCGAGAGAAGTAATTCCTCTTGCATCAGGATATTTTTATCCTTTTAAAGGCTGAGTTTAATATTTACCAATACGGGGAATTCTCCTGAAGGCTGGGCTTGTGGAAAAGGCGGGGGGGCGGGGGGGGAGTGGAAACCGGTGTGCTTGTGAGGAGGAGGAGGAGAAGTGAGGATGCTGACTGCTGCAAGCAGTGCAGGCTCTTCTCTGCTTGTTCTTGCCTGCAAGTTGGTGAATCCCTAAAACAGGGCAAGACACCTGGAGCTAACTGAGTATCTGGCATTTTGAGGAAATGGCTTTTGAAAAAAGCCTACGTATTTAAATAAACACGCCAGTCACAGTTCCTGTTTACTCTTTGCTTCCATCCAGATCCAAACCCTTGAAGCTTCCTAGTAAATCTGATGTGCAAAGACTTTGTACCAGTGCCACAAACTGGTCCCTTCCCAGCCCCTTTCAGCCCCTTCGTCGGTAGCAGGGTATTTGCACTGTAATTGTGTTAAATTCTTGTTTAAAGTGGAAACCTTTAATCTGCATAACTTGTTCAGTGTCACAGAAGAGATCTGGTACTTGCATCATTGATTTTAATGGGACTTTGAATAATCCAAGTAATATATACCAATATATGCAGAAAAACAGTTTTCAGGCTACTGATGCATCTTGCAGGGTAGCAGCACCGGCTTACAGAGAGTCAGCAGAGTGCAACTGCCGTGTATTTTTATTTTATAGGCGTGCTATGATGAGAACGAGCCTGATTTCAGTGATGCCGGATAATTTGCAAATGAGCTGCTTAAAAAATCTGAAATTATTGATGTGATGTATACCAAAAAACCTGCATATTTGGACATGTAGCTGTGAATGAGGACTTATATTGAATCTGGTATTGTGTTTGATGATATGCAGTTGAAGTATCACTGTAAATAACGAAAGCCAAACTACAGGCCTTTAGAGGGGAATTGTCCTTATTTATTGGTTTAATTGTTGTGCTATTTTTAAAGCTGTAAAGCTGGGATAGTTCACGGGAATAGTGTGTGAATATGCTTTTATGCATTATTTGAGAGGGTACCATGTAGAAAAGCCTGAAACAAATAAATTTAGTAATCCAGTCTTCTCCATCATCATTTGTAATATTTGCAGATGAGCTGGCTCTATATATTACAGATAGACATTACAGATACTACAGAGTTTTTTTCTACCATACTCAAATTATTCACATTATACAAGTCAGTGCAGACAACAGCTTCGAAGTGTGCCGTGACCCTGTTCTACTGACTGCACGGGGGGGGGGAAATAGATTTGAATTATCTAGTTACCGAAATAGTCATAAAAATCAAGTACATTGAAAAGAAATACAGGAGCTGAGTAATGCCATGTTTGTGTTCAGATGCAGGAACTAACCTGAGATGGTTGCAGCACAGGTTTCCAGGTATTGTAGTGACATTGGTACGGGTCCAAGGGAATGTTTTTTGATGTGTCAAGCACGGTTCACTCCTGCTGGGTTCCTATGAGCTGTTTTGGCACTTCTCTTTCCCCGCAGGACTCTATTGCTTGTACATGCAGCCGTTGGGAGGGTTGCTGAAATGATGGAGGTGTTGTGTTTTTGTTATGCATTTGTCACCAAGGTGGGTGTTTCTAGCTCGGTAACTTAACCCTGAGCAAAACTGAGACTGAAGGGGCAGAAAGACGTTGCGAAGGTCTCATGAGGCTGGTTTGGCTTCTCATGGTGTTGACTTATGAGCACAGGTGGATTAAAAGATCTGATTCTTTACTATCTGAACTCTCAGATTGCCAACTGTGGTGAGGTAGCTGAATCCTGGGCGCCTCCAGAGATGCCACTGTAGTATTTTTTTGTCCATTGCCAACATACTAATTTTAGGTCAAAAGCTGCTTCACCTCCCATTCATCTCTGCTGCAGGTGCTGCAGTGCCTAGGAGGATGGCAAGGGAAACAGCAAGAACAGGAATCTCTTATCCCTTTCGCTTGATGCTACTGGTGTTTGTAAGTCAGCACCTGGATGGAAAAACGAGCCTTCCATTAGTGATGGGTCTTGTAGGCTGTAGGAGGAAATTCTGGGCTGTTCTTGGATGCTCTGGCGGTAGCTGTTATTTCTGCCTTGCAAAAATACTGCTTTTCATATCAGATAAAAAAAATATAATCTTGCTGTAACATTCAGTCTTTGGAAGTTTTAAACGTTTTCGCAGTCACTTCAAGCCAGCACTGGTGCTGAAAGAGCACAGGAACGGGATCAAACGGTTGTGTTTGGGGGAAGGCAGGAGAGCTGCTCCTACCAACACCGTGAGTTCATGCTGATATACACCTTTCTTAAAATTGAGGCCATTCAGAAACCAAAGCTTGAGGAAAAATAAAGGTGCTGGTTTTGGAGGGGGAGTCTGAAGAACTGCTGTTTGTGTGCTTGCCTGTGGGTGAGTTTAATAGGTAGAAATGAAGATACAGGTTTTAAATTACAATCCTCTTTCTAAGAGCAGAATGCTGAGAGATTTCTGCTTATTGGATACTGCACAGTTTGCGGGTCTTTAGGTAGCACAGTGATTTGATTTCAGGCTGTGGGAGGGCAGAGCAAACCCAACTCAACAAATAAACGATGATTCAGAATTAAAAGCCACATCCTTGCTGGCACCATCTTTCCACACTTGTGAACCAAGTGATGGTTTATGCTGCTGCAGGGGATTTCTTCACCTGCACCTGAGGCCAAACTCCTGCCATCCAGGCCAGTGACCGAGGGGAAAACTTTCTAAGAGGCAATAAGAGCAGCCTCAAGGGCTGGTGCATCAACACAGCCTGTCCTGTGTTCCCTGTTGTGGTTTTCCTTGAGGAAAATAGTTCAGCAGCTGGAAGGAAAACTGAGTCCGGTTGTTCAAAATGGGGATAAAAAAGAAACACCCGTGCAGTGATTTTGCTGATGACTCTTGTAGTGCTCTCTCCTGTATGTTGCTCCAGGAGCAGCTGCATTTTGTGTCAGGTAGCTTGTATAAAAACGAATTTATAAATTTAGGGGCAGGACCCCTCAGGATAAAGTACACTGAGTGTTCCTCTGAGTGCCACCTGGTGTGGCTTTAATCAGTATTTAGCATTTAACTGGGTCAGTGAATGTCTTGGTAAAAGCCCACTGTTGTGCAGAAATACGTTTACATCCAGAGAAATATGTGTGGTTTTGTTGGGGGGTCGTTTGGGGGCGGAGATGGATCTTGCAACAGTTTTATCCTATTTCTATCCAATGTGCGTTTTTGATATTTTTACGTCTCAACGTAAAATGGTTAAAAACCTTTTTGAACGGCCATGTGGTGTGACACTTTCAGCTTTTAGCTGGGTGCTCCCCGTTCGTGGGTGTAGTGATCTGAGGGCTCAAAGGAGATCGAAACCACTGCGGCAAGGTATCATATGTTTTATTCACATGGAAGAATTACATTGCTTTCTGTTGTGGCCACGCAGGAAAAATGACCTTTGGGGTTGCTCCAGGATAGCCGAGGGCTGCCTGTGGCCCCAGCCTGCTTCGTATTGTTACAAAATGTTTTGCTTACGCCGTCATGTTCCTCCCAAAGAGATTAAAGCTTTTTGCTGGCATTCAGGGGGGTTTCAGCTCGCCCCAGACAGAAGCGCCGTCGCTGTGTTGGTGTTACTGGGAAGTAACTGGAAGTCTGAAGGTTTTCTCGCCCAAGGTCACAGCGATAGCGATGGTAATAGAGCGGCAAGCTCCTGAGTCATGGTCATGTGTTGGAACTACAAGACCATTTCTCCTCCTCGTATGTAACTTCAGTAAATATAGACCCAGCCGAACTTCTTCCCTAAGTCAAGAGAGGATTCAAGAAACTGCGACAGGGCTTAACCCCTTCCCACGCCAAACCCAGCCACGCTGCCAAAGGCAGAAAGCTCAGCAAGCGACACCTTTTTGCCTGGGGATTTAAGAGTTTTGTTCCAAAAAAAAATTTCCACCGGCTGCGGGAGGCAGAGAGCTGTGTGACTCAGCTTTTTCTGAACCTGATGTGTGTACTTTGCCTGTTTATTCCCAGTACAGTCAGTACCGAGGGAGTCATGTTACGCAGCAGGCTCAGTGTTTATTAACCAGCTCGGGAACTGATCTAAGAATAACTTTTTTCATTTGTTTTGTTGGTAGTGATTTTTTTTTTGATTTTTTTTTTTTTTTTTTTTTGCTTAGCGCAGTCAGCAGCCCAAGGTGGAAACTGCACAGAAAACAGATAGAAAGGGTTTTCCCCAGCAAGTTGCGGGAATACATAAACACACAACTATTATCGCCTTCCCCCCATGAATAGCCACATCTGAAATATAAAATCACTAAGATGAAAGCTTTAAGGGAAGCAAATCGCTCTGCCTCAAAAGTGGAGCAGCTCAGCAGCCATCCGCTCTGTTCCAGCTCGGGGTGCTGCAATTATTTGAACTTCAGGGATTTCAGTGCCAGCGTTTAGATGCTTCTGAACCAAAATTTTTATACAGAGCGGTATTTGCTTCCCTGCCTTCTCCTCTGCAGTAGTTTATTTTAGAGCATTTCATCTCCAATCTCTTCATTTGCTCACCTCATCCGCTGTGTTTCAGCCACGGTGCATAAAAGCCACATATTTCCAGCGTGACTGCATGTGATTATAATTACTTTGTGTACCTATTTAGATGCTTGGCACAGAAAAAAGTCCTTTTGACAGATGAATAGTTGCAGTACTTTTAATCAGCTGACTTGTCTGAAAAGCAGTGGAGTGCTGTGATTTATTCTGCTGGATGTTTTGATAGTTTATTTAGGCTACCATGTACCTATACGTGAACTTAGTCCCTGCAGAAATCAGTAAAGCGCTTTTTCCCTCCCTTTTCCCCACTCCCCCGTATGGTTTTAACACAAATACCAGTTAAGGCACACCTCCATCTGGTTTGAAGCATGCTGAGCAGAAGCATTTGTTGTTGTGTAATAGTTGTGAAACATGTTTATTTAGGTGATGTTTGTTGTCTTCAGTGGGATTTGTATTTCACTCATTCCTCAAGGCTGCAGTTTTGAACCTAGCACCCGGAGCGGTCGCCTGGCTTAGAAACAGCACTGGCTGTCCAAAATTACCTTGTTTTGATGACAACTTAATAGCAGAAACCCCTCAGTGGCTGCTGTTTAAGCCTTCATACCCTTTTTTCTTTATTTAGGACTTAATGCTATACTTATTTTGATAGGGTTTAAATACTGAAGCAAATTTAACACTAGTTTGCGTCGTCTTGCATTTGCCTCTCAGCCCTACTAGCGTCAGAAATGGCATCTGTTATCAGTGAGGTGTCTGTCTTTGGCACTGTATTTAAAAAACCCTGCTTTACAGTCTTTCTGCTAAAACTCGTAGTTTTTTAGGCTTAGTGATGGCTGTGCTTCCTTTCTTTCAAATTTCCTTTTGCTTGGGTGACCAAAGGAAAACTCGGGTTGTTCTGGAGATGGTTAAGGACTTTGGGGGTGGCACGGAAGTTACATCTGACTTAGGCTTTGTTCTGTGGCATGCAAGTTAAGCCTGAAGAAAACATGTTTTCATGAGCCCCAAGAAGAGGGAGAATAGCGACTATTTTCCTTCTTTTTTGCTGAGATGCTGCGGGAGCAGCAGTTCAGACCCTTTGGGATAAGGTCTCTTCTCTTGAGATGCAGAGCTGGAGGCACGAGGAGCTGGTGGTCAGCTGGTCCATTTACACGTGAGTGTTCATAATATTTCCTGACACACTCAGCGTGCTCGCTGCTGTCTGGTGGGATGTGAAGAGCAGCATCAGGACCTTTTGCAAGGTGCGTGGAGTGACACGGAAAGCTGCCGATCCTCCAAGAGGAGAAGCTTTAATCTCATGTTGGGCAGAGATCCCAGGTGCAGAAAGTCAGCAGCAAGACACTACAAATGCAGGACAAATTCTTTAGGTGGTGGACAAAAACGTACCAGAGCTTCCCCGTGTCTCGTTAGCGCTCGTTTATTCTGTGCTGTGCTGCGATCGCTCATTGCTGTGGTGTCATTACCGCTGCGAGATATGGTACATACTGTTTATTATACAGCATTGACACGAGCAGCTCAAGCAGAATCACACTTGTCAAATAAAAGGGGAAAATATTTGATGCTGCATCTGACATCTCAAAAAATTAGAAGACTTCTTGCAAATTAGTTGTTAACATGAATTAGAGGTTTTGCCAGTGGTAAGAAGGGAGGGAAGTGCTGGCTGGAGAGAGGATTAGACCAAGTGAGCTCCTGGAGAGAGGAGGGGCAGTGGAAAACTGCCCTGCTTACCTGCTGCTTCCATAGCAGGAGCCAATTAAAACATTTAATTGCTCTCAAACCAGAGTCTTTTCTGCTGTACTGATACAAACTCCTGCAGAACAACATTCTTCAGCTAAATATTCTACCAAGTGTGCTTTGGCGTCCTCAATCACAGCAAAGATCTAGTGATACACTTGGAACCATACATTTTTATCATCTCTTTGACCCAAAAAGCAGTGTGAAAATCAGGTAGAAAATAACAGAACATCCTGCCTAGTTAGCCTGTGTAGTAGGAACACTGTCCTTAAGTGCCTGTGTACGTGTGTTTAAGTTTTGCCCTTTAATGATCAGTTTGAGTGTGGTCCCCAAGCAGGAATAGGAGATATTGCAGCAGTAGGTGTTGGTGGGACTGGTTTTGGGCCATGCTTAGTCCTCTCATCCCCTGCCACCACGTTTTGTTTTGGCTTGTTTTTTTCTAAGACTGGAAAATTCTTTGGTCAAATTGTCTCTAAATTATATTTTCATTTACCTTGTATTACATTTTGATTAGCAGAGATTAGGTGGGGATTTTATGTCTAGGGATGAAAAAGAAGAAAAAAAAGAATAACACAGAGACTCCAGCTGTCTCCTAGACAATCTGCAAGGCACGGGGCGCTGATCGGTGTGTGCTGGGGCACTCAGTGGTAGATGTCTTTCAGTGATCAGATGTCCTAGGTGCTCTTCCGAAATAAAGACGTATTCTTGCTCCAGAACCATCCTGTGGTGGCTCGTGTTGGTAGTGCTGAAGAGGCTGAGCTGTGGGTAGGGTCTGTGACTCTGCTGTAGGACCCAGCCTGGGAGGTGAGAGGTAAACGCACGCTTTACCCAATGGCCCGCTTTAGTCGGTAAGAAAACCTCTTCTTAAATGGCTTTCTTTTCCTTAAAAGCATACATCCTTTATCTTGTAAGGACTGGTTGACTCTCCCTTGAAAGCCAGAACATGCCTGATTATACTTGGCGTAGTTTGCTGTTTCAGACTTGGAAGTTTTGCAGGCTTCAGGACGGGGTTTCTTTCTAGAAACAGCACATTTTGTGTTGTTTCTACAACCACTCCTTAAGCTATTTGCCTAAAAGAAAGCTTCAGGCTTTACGCTCCATCACCTCTCTTGATAGCAAAAGTTTTATAAGTTTCTTTTTCCTTCAATACAAACAGCTTTGGCCTACCAACTATAACTTAGTTTTATTGTTTAAAAACTTAATTATTCAAATCAAATAAAGCACAGTTCAAATCAAAAATATCCTGAAATATGCCTGAGGGCTGGTGCAGTGAAACCTGTTCTCTCCATACCACAGACTGAAACGGTTCCCTTTATTCCTTAGACCTGCTCTTGAATTTTAATGCAAAGGCCATGAAATTCAAAGATGAGAAGGGATTCTTCAGCAAGGCTTGTGGGGTGAATATATCATCATCTGTGTACGGAGAGGTATCGCAATGTTTTTAAGCATATCCTCTCCCATAATCTGTAAAGACAGCCCAAAGACCTTCTCCCAGAGGAGACCCAAGACCTGATGAGCTGCTTTATTCATCAAGTAAATCTGATGGTGTGTAACCAGGAGGTTAGTAGGGAATGTGGTTACCGTTAGTAATGGCTGGCACACAGTGAAGGGGGAAGAGCTGGACAAGTGGCCTGCGATGGAGTCGTGGAGGAACTACAGGGCAGCACATAGAGCTGGGACTAATTCCTCTTGAAAGTGAAGGCTGTCGCAGTCTAGTGGCTGGTTTTTATGCCATTCCAGTAATAAACCCATGTAAGTTATAAAAAAACCCCCATGTATGTTATAATTTTTCGTTCAAAAAAAAAAAAAAGGGAAAAAGGTGATCCGACATCCGAAAAGTTATTTCTAAACGTCTCATTAAAATGCGTAATGGGCATAACTACAGCTCCAGTTTATTGTTACTTTGGGCAAATAACATGGGGGGTGAGCATCTGGCGGTATAAATTATTATAGCCCATTGAAATCAGTGGAACTATGAAAAATTTTCACAACCCATGGTCTGCCTTACACCTGTAATGATTTCAGGCCATTTCATTGTGTTGCAAATACTTTAAAGCAGCAGTGGCTTGTATTAAATGCATTTGAGCTTGTTTCTTGTTATTTGTCTTTATTTTGGAGGATTTATGCGTGATACCTGCAGTTCCGCTTTCCTTGGGAACAGGCTCAGAGGAGGCTTTTGGAGAGCACATGGCCGGGGGTCGGACAGCACAGGGTTTCGGTGGCACGGTGTTGCACTGGCGTACGGCCTTCGTTGTGGTTTCTGCTGCAGCACGTGGCGGGGCTTAGGGTGGTGTTGCTCAGCTGGTTGGGTCCTTGACAGAGAAGGTTTTCTCCATCACAATCACCTGGTCTCTTTATAGGTCGTCTTTATCTCCGTGTTAATCAGCAGTGCATCTGATAATGTGTTCAGTTCCAGTTTGGGGGTGAATGGCCAATGGCATCCTGGCTTGTATCAGCACTAGCGTGGCCAGCAGGGACAGGGAAGGGATCTCGCCCTTGTGCTCGGCACTGGTGAGGCCGCCCCTCGATGAGTGGGTTCAGTTTTGGGCCCCTCACTCCAAAAAGGCCATTGAATGACTCGAGCGTGTCCAGAGAAGGGCAACGGAGCTGGTGCAGGGTCTGGAGCACAGGTCTGATGGGGAGCGGCTGAGGGAACTGGGGGGGTTTAGTCTGGAGAAGAGGAGGCTGAGGGGAGACCTCCTGGCCCTCTGCAACTCCCTGAAAGGAGGGTGCAGAGAGGGGGGAGGAGTCTCTTGAGCCAAGGAACCAGCGGCAGGACAAGAGGGAATGGCCTCAAGCTGCGCCAGGGCAGGGTCAGACTGGCTCTTAGGAAGGATTTCTTTGCAGAAGGGGTTGTTGGGCGTTGGAATGGGCTGCCCAGGGCAGGGGGGGAGTCCCCATCCCTGGAGGGGTTGAAGAGTCGGGTTGACCCAGCGCTGAGGGATCTGGTGGAGTTGGGAACGGTCAGGGTGAGGTTCATGGTGGAGCTGGAGGAGCTTCAAGGGCTTTTCCAACCGAGATGATTCTGGGATTCTGTGAATCATTTGATACACTCATTTTTTATTTACTTTTCTTGTTCCCTGGCAGGCTCCTTACCCCTCAGGACAGAATGCAGCTCCAACCACGTTGGTGTACCCTCAAGCCCCTCAAACAATGAACACGCAGCCTCAGACCCGCTCGCCGGTAAGGGAGCCCATGTTTGCTTTCTCTTACGTTCTTTCTTCCTTGTTCATGTGTTTCTTTGTGTGTATGTGTGTTTCTACAGCACTTGGCCAGTTCTCTGGAAAGCGTGCTTTACTGAACTGGAAGCACGTTCCAAATGGCAAATCTTGATTGAATTTTTCAGACACTGTCCTCGTAGGATAATTTTCCTTTTAAAGTGACTTATCAGAAACGAAGTGATGGAAGGATTCTCATCTACGTTCAAATAACACGATTTATTTTTAGCATAGTTGCTTTCAGGTTCACTTCATTTTAGAGTTTAGATTCATTACCAGAATCTTTCTCTTTTCTTCATTTTTTTTTTTTTTTTAAGGAAGTTTTTTGTAAAAGGATAGACCAAAGATCAGTGAACTAAAGTGATTCTCTGCAGCAGCACTCAGTCTCCAGTGGCCTCTGGGCAATACTTCCGAATCAGTGCCACTGGATCAGTTCTAACCATTTACTGCCTAGCACCCTGGGGGTGCTCACACATTTAACATAGTGCTTCCGTGTACCCAAATCTTTTTGTGGTAAGCCCCTTTTTCATCCAACTTTTAGGTTTGGTTGTCCTCTGTAATCTTTTTTTTTTTTTTTTGTGTGTGTGTATTGTAATACAGCTCTGCTATTGTAGGACTTTGATTCCCCAAACCAGGCTCTTTTTGGGGAGTTTCTGCTCATAGCTCAGTTCCACACGATGCTAGGAGACCCTCCTAGGGCATCAGATGCTTAGCCCAGCTTCTGGAGGCACAGGAGCTTACCATCACGGTGTCTCAGGTAGCCAAGGGAGCAGCAATCCCTGCGCCTCTTACAAATCCACATCTGCATCAGGACACTTTCAGGTTACCTATAAAACCACCGCACCGTTCCCAGCCCAGCACTCTTCTCTTTTTAGAGTAAGATGAACGTTTCTAAGTGTGGCAACTGAAAGCCTCCAAGACAACAGCCTTCTGTTTGTCCACATACCAGGTATATATATAAATATATATATACAGGGCAAGCTTTTCCCCCGTGTGCAGCCACACCGATGCACTTGCCCTGCATCTGGAGGTTTTGCCTCCAGGGGATTCACAGGAGGGTTAGTTCTGAGGCCCCTTAACCTCAGTGTTGATGAATGAGCCAATTAACACCAGTTTTGATGAAGTTTCTGTGATGTGGACAGCTGAAAATTTGTAACCGGATCCCCCCCCCCAATCTCCGTAGTCCCCCGTTCTGATCAGTAACGCAGGGTACTGATGGTAAAAACCCCTCTTTTCTCAGTAAGTATAATCATCTTTATCTTTAATTGTTGAAAAGCGCAAATAAGTTTATATGGTTAGAACTGGAGCAAAAACCTGACTGAAGAGCTGCATCTCTAAACCAGTTTTTTTGACAGCCCAGCAGAACAGTGCCAATACATTGCACAGACAACTGGAAGAGGAGGAAGGTTTTGGAACAGAGTCCGGTTTACAGGTCCCTGGCTGGAAGAGGCTGGATAAAATACTGCATTGTAAGCAATATAACAAACTGTACTCCTTCTTGCAGGCAATTGTGCCGATGGCACTGTTTTTATTTCTTCCTTTCTTTCTTTATTATTTTTTTTACCACATCTTTTTTGTTGGCTGATCTACAGAAATGCACTGATTTTGCTTCTTTGCTAAAAGCATGAGCTACCGTGGCAGTTTCTGCCAGGTTAAGTGGCAATGCAAGGTCCAAAGTTAAACTGCAGTTGGGAGGGTCTGACCTGGTGTAGGACAGAGACCAGGGCAGCTTTGGGTTTGCCGCTCAACAGATAAACATCTTCAGGAAATTTGGCTGGAAAATGTGTCAAATTGTAGGGTTTTGGCCCCGTTATTGAGGAGGTATTGAGGAAGAATTTGTCTGCAGTTGTCAGCCATTTTTCTATTATTTTTTTTTGAACTCTCCTGTATGCAGATTTTGCCATCCGCTCTGCTAGTGACCATTTCCACCCCCATTACTAAAAGCTGCACCCATAACATCTCATTCCACCTCCCCACCCCAAAACAAATGCAAGACTAGCCCAGTGCTGAACTACTCTTGCATTTTGTTCTGGTCTTGATTTACTTTTTTTTTTTTTTTTAAATTACTGTTTTTTAAGTTATTTTTTAACCGTCTTTTTTTGGTGGTGAGGGGAGGGTGAAGAGGGGATGAGGAAGGTGGCAGGATGTCGTTGCCATCCTGAGGCTTCCATAGCACGGTCCCGTCCGTCGCGCAGCTGGTGCGGCTGCTGTGGGTAGGTAGGCTGTTGCACTAACGAGGTTGATCCTAATCCCGCTTCCTCGAGCAGCCGGAGCTTCCTCCATCCTGTTTCTGCATCCAAGGGCCATTGGCAATTGCACCGTTGAGGCTTTTCTGTTCCTTCCAGGACAGCTGCCTTTGCAATCCAACTGGCTTCACGTTTTCTCCCTGTTAGCATCGTAGCGTCACTCCGACAGCAGGAATGTCAAAAAGTGCAGCTCCAGCTGGGGGAAGGAAAATGAAATCATTCAGCACTACTGAAAATTATCTGTTAGCTCTTGCCGATGCCAGCCCCGAGCACCAGGTGATTTTAACACAAACTGTCCAATTCGAGGAGGTCTGCCAAAAACCCCTGTGATCGGAGCGGGTGTTGGAGCGATCCAGAAGTGGTTATTTTCAGAGAGGCTTGAGGTGTGCCAGCTCAACATCAGCAGATAGAGAACGTGCCCTGCTGTCCACAAAGCAGTGAGCAGGACCACAAAGAGTGCGGGTGGCAGAAGTGTTGGACCCAGATTTCATAAAGTAGTGTTCCTTTCTATCTACTATCTTCGTTGGGCAGAGAAAAAAAAAAAAAACCAAAATGTCTATTTTAATCCGAGCCAGCAGTGACTACAGTTTGTTCTGTTGCTTACAGCTACTGATAGGAATAAATCCTATCAACCTGAATTATTTAAAAAAAAATTAAAAAAATCGATAGCCAGTGGTGACCAGTGCAAAATAGATTAGGGTATTTTTCACTAACTTTGAGGTTTTATTTTATTTCTTCTTTTTTTTTTCTTGTAATGCATATTGCTTTTCACCATGGAATAAACTTTAGCTTCTTAAGATGTAAGCTTCCAGCTCTTATTTTAAACACAGTGAGAACAAATCTTTTCTGTGGAACAGTGATAAGAGAGGTACTTTGGCCCTGAAATTAAGCAACACAAGGTTTTTGCACCTCATCATTCTCCTTTTGATTAATTTTTTTCATTGGTGTATAACATGGAGTGTGTAGCCCAGCCAGAAAGGCTTGTGTCAGCCCTTCCAGGGTAAGCTTTATTCCCTTTTCTCAAACACAAGACATTTGAACTGTTTTTGAGGAGTTCTTCCTTTAGGAAAATAAGGACTTGAAGTGCATTCACCTCCTGAGACTCGTCCAGGTGCCCATTTCTCATCGCTGTAGGACCCGTGGGCAGAGCCACTGTCCTCTTCACGCCCTGAGCCTTGGGAGGATGCTGAGAGTCTTTGAGTGCTTCTGTCCTGCGGTTGCTATTAAAATAGAAATTTTATCTCTTTAGTCTTACAAGATGATCATGCTTTGTTTTTTTTTTTTTCTTTATAACGTAAGGCTTAGGGAAAATTTTCAAAGGTGGGAAAAATCCCTCTTTGGTGAATCAGTGCAGGTCATTCTTTAGAAACTTTTGTACTAGAAATAGTCTGTGTGTGCGTATTTTCTCATTTCTGAAGGTTTTTATGACTTTTCATCCAAGTGTTATGATGAGGTGAAGGTAGAAGGAATATGTAAACACTGGGATTAGTAGACTAGTTCTTGGAAATCTTAAATATAGGCAATTAAAATATTTATAAAGGAGGAAATCAGCTGGACCAGTGAATATTTATACTTTGCTTCTCTTGTTTGATGCCATTAAAATAGCTGAGAGGTAGGGCTGCAAGTGAACCCCGGTCCACTTTTACTTACTGAAAAAAGCTCTTACTAAGAAAATCAATAATTAGTAGTCAGTTTTGACCACTCAGGCAGAGAGTAAAATGTACTGAGTCCCTGTAGTATGCATTAGCAGAGGTGGACTGTACCGTGTGCTCCGGCACGTGCGTGAAGTTCCGAAGCCATCACAACTAGCAACAGGCAGAGGCACGTGGTGGGTAAAAAGCCACCGTGGGATCTGTTTCATTTGCTCCCATTTAATTATTGGAGCTATTATCAATAGATTTATCTGCTCTCATCGTGGAGCTCTGCTGATTACACTGAGAATTAAGTGTTTAAATACCTAACTTGGCTTCTGGAAGAAGATACCTTGTCATCTTTATTTCTATTTTCCATTTCTTGCATTCATTTTTATTTCTATTTTAACAATCAGTTACTTATTGGAAAATGCTTTTAATGTTTACCGAGCATGTTAAATTCTGATTACTTTCCTCTGTGTGTAACCCAAGTGGGTGGGAAGCGATTTAGTAACCTGAGCTCAGGGCTGGGAACCAGGACCTCCTGTACTCCATCCAGGCTCTACCGCTGATGCCTTCAGCTCCCCGGGGACATCACGGGTTAACCTGTCTGCTTCGGTTTCAGATGGGGGTGACAAATCCGACTCATTAAGGAGGGTTATATTGTGATTGTTACGGGAAAAAAAAAAGCTGAAAATGAAATTGCACTGCGTGTGTGTGCAAAGAATTGCTGATCTTTGCCTTGCAGGGAATTTCCCGCGGCCCCCTCGCCGGCAGGACACTAGCTGTGCCTACCTGGCTCCTAACTGCTCTCCAGCCATGAGTCTCCATCCTCCACTCCCACCAAATATTTGGAACGGCTCTGAGTCCAGCTGCTTTCACCATTTACCTCCACCTTAAACAGTTTAAAATGTCTGCTGCTGCTTGTTTTAAGTTGGTTTTTTTTGGTTGGTTGGTTGTTTTTTTTCCCAGGCAGGATAAAGAATGCCTGCATTCATACACTAGAGTGCCTTTAAAATAACTAGCAGCTTTGGCTGTTTATCTCCCAGCTCTCGAGCAGCACACTTTCCCCCGTAGTGATGTTCACTCGTTATATCTCAGTACCTGTCTGTCACTGTCCTGCAGCAAAGCTTTTGACTGTTTTGTGGTTTTTTTGTTTTATTTTTTTTTTCTTGTGGGTTTATTTTGCATAGAGTGTGACATTTTGGTTTCGTTGTGGTGTTTCTGACTCTTTGTGCCTTTCCTTTTGTGTTTGTTTCTCCCGCCTTTCCTCAGTTTGCAGCGGGGCCTCGACCTGCCCATCACCAGGTACAGTACCCTGCCCCTTCATTATCATCCTAAACTAATTGGCTGGGGGAGGCGGGTGGTTGGAGGTGATTCACCCACTAACTCAGAACAAAGGCTTGCTTTGGAAACCAGCCCTGTTAGTAGATACTAGCACATGCATAACCCTGCTAACAAGCTGCCTGCAACGCAGAGTAACACTTTTAATTCTCAGTTGGTGTCACTGCACTCATTAACCACCCCACTTAACGCCGTTTCCCTAGGAAAGGAGAACCTGTAGAGATCGTTGCCAGGTATTGGTGAGATTTGCTTGCCTTTTCAAGTTGCTGGAAACTTTGCTGAATACTTTTCAAACTAGTCCGTGGATTAAATTGCCTGAGATGAAGATGTCAACAAGAACCAGGCGTTCACAACCCTGAGAAAATCCTACTTTTCAAACTCGGAGCAAGGCAAATGACTTTCCAGCCCATACATTTCTTGTGTGATACACCTGGTTATCTGTTATCACTACTTTGCTTAATGTTGTTTTTGCTCACCCTATGAAAGCCAGACATTTAGGAATCTTTGTAGTATTCCTGTTGCATGACTTGGACTTTGTAAGGAACCACCTGATTAAGAAGAATGTAAACTAGGAATAGCTCTGGCTCATGAAACTCATGGGCAGGGCTTATTAGAGTGGCAGAAATACCCAGAGGACCTCTTCAGCGTCAGGACAGATGCACAGGGCCCTTCTGTGCTAGTCAAGGTGTCCGAAGTTGTCTTTTCTATCAACTCCTACATCCATCTTGGCCAAACCCCTTTTCCCCTGGGGGCTTTTGAGGGGCTGAGGTGGTGCTGATGGGTGGGAAAGAGGAGGTGAGGCATGGCAAGTGCAAGAAAGCTATTCCAGATTCGGTTGTTTCTGTGTCACTCTTCAGTCTCTTGGCTTGGAAGAAACAGGTTGTTTCTACCAAGTTAATAGGAAGAAGAAAAAAAAAAAAATTCCTTTAGCTCCAGTGATGTTGGGACAGGGAATTAAGTCACAGAAGGCTTGTTCCAGGAGAATTATTTTGTTCTCACTTTGCTCCTGTTAGTGTGAGCAGTTTAATACTGTAGAGACGAGCACCTTTGGGAAAGTACTGTCTCAGGAGAGCAGGTAAGTGCGTTAAGTGGGCACAGACACCCAAAAAAGCTGATAATCATTGTTCCTTCCACCTCAGAGAGCAGCATGGAGGCAGGCGCCCTTCCAGAGCAGGACAAAAAAAGGCTTAAAAATGAGAATGAGGCGTTTGCACTTGTTTGCTGGCAGGCAAACGTCATGTGAGAGAGAGAGAGAGAGAGAGATTGTTTTTGTGCGTGGCAAGGGATTGCATTGACAGGCGGTGGTGGAGGAATGTTTGCAGGATGACTGGGCAGCGTAGGGAACGACGGAATTAGTATCTTGTTTAGATACTATTGTTCTTGACCTTAACTTCAGGTCTGTGTTTATATTACATGATACTGAAAATGCATCGCTGTTCAGAAACTCGTTAGTTCTTTCGTAGGTTGTTACTGAGGCAAATTCTATATTCACTTATATATTCAGCCATTTAATATTCTTATAAAAATTACTGAACTCGCGATGAGCAGATTTTGGACCGTGAGTCTCGAGGCAGCGTGCAGCCTTGGGGGAAACAATTTCAGCGCTCGCTGCTTTTACTCTGCCACCAGTCTGTCATAACTTGATTTAAAACTTTCTTTTGGACCCAGTTATGACCCTACCTGCAGGTTAAAACTTGTAATTTCCAAGTGTTTTCCCAATTTTAACTGCGTTGCAGTTAGATTTTTGACTCTGTTACGTTTGAAGTCTGCTTATAATTATCTGAGAGAAGCTGTCACCGTTAGAAAAACATTTCAGGCTTTATTCCCAGTTATGTCTGTCATGTGCTGGATCAGGACAGGCACAGAGAAACCAGGGCTATAGATGAGCTGTTTATTTCTTTTAATCCAAAAGTCTCTGCCCGTGGTGCGGATTGGGGATGGAGAGAGGGATTTTTGCCACCGAGCTGTGCAGGAGGGTCACGGCTGTTGAAGCGAGGTCATCCCAAACTGAAGTGTTAGAGGTTGCTGCAGACCAGCGTGAATAATTATTCTGACACGGGAAACTTCACGTGCTGAAATTGTGTAACATAAGCAGTAGGCTTTGAGACTGATTTTGTAACATAAAAAGTACTAAATAAGTAAATCAACTGTAGCAGCGTTAATATTTGTTGCAACAACATAAGGTGCTCTTGTAAGAAAGCAGCACGCTGAGGTTTGCAGCAATTCCTGTGTCAATCCCAGTGTGATTTTATTAAATGTGCTTTTTATTGATTGTGTCTTTTTCAGTCAAATAATGGATTATTCTTTAATGTTATTTCCTGTAATTATTATGTCTTTAAAGAACTCAAATTAGCATGATTTAAGCACCTGAAGTTGACTGGCAACTTTATAAGCAATTTATTTTCTGATGGGAATGTCTGCCTTGGTAGCTCCAAGCCAGTGGATGCTATAGAAAGTGTGATCAAAATCTATGAGAGAAAATAGTAGAACGGGGTTTAGGATGCTATACTAAGAAAAGAGTGTCTGAAGTCAAATGAAAATAGCTGCAGTGGTTCTGATTAAAGGTTAAATGTGTAGCAGTGATCCTTGATTCCAGTAACACTGAGAAACTGCTAAAAAGTCTTATTTTACAGGAGAAAGAAAATGAGCCCTACAAAGTGTTTTGTGGCAGTATTTCTATATATACACACACATACATATATATATTTTTATATATTTATTATATATATTTTAAAATATACTATCAACTTGTGTTTTTCTTGAAATGCAGTAGCAGACTCAGGTACTACCCTGCCTGGGCTTGCTACTCTGTTTCTGCGCAGAACATCCCTTTTTTATTTTCAAAGTGAGGCTCTTGAGTCACTTTGATGCTTCTGATCCTCATGAAGCACAATTGAAAATAGCAGTTTTCTGCTAATCTGAAGTCTGAAATGTAGAAATGTCCGAAATGTAATAACCCTTAATTTAAGAAGTGACTTCAGGAGCATATGGGTTATTTTAAAAGGGATGCTCAGAAGAGGCCAGTGTAATTAAAAACAGAAATAAGTATAAACTGAAATGTCGTAGTTCCCTTTCTGACTTATAATTGTATTTGAGATTAGTTTACTGGTTATGGCAGACTAATTTAGTTTGAGGTTGCTGGTGTAGTTTGTTCCAGTTTTAGCTTGGGGTTACTTGAGTTCTTTTGGGTATAGCTTATACAACAGAAGGCTGGGTTTGGCCATGTCCTGTTGTTAAAAAGCCTTGTGATTTGGAGAGGTCATGAATTTATTCCCTGAGCTGACTCAAGACTAACCATTTTGTAGCTTTTCAGAGTATCTCGAGTTAGAAAGCAGTCGGAAACAGCTGCCATAGTCAATTCTTTGTCTTCATCTATAGGCGTGTAAAGGAGCTACCAGTTTTAAATCTCATGGTTGATACAAAAAGGGTTTTTTGGTCCCCCTGCCCCCCCTTTTTATCATTTAATAAATAATAAAACTGGGAAAGTCTGAGGCAGGGGAGAAAAACAAGACTGGTGTTGTGCCCAGAGGGCTGCACCAGGTTGCTGGTGGCCACTGGGGAAGCAAGATGTAGACCTGGGGATTTTCTGCTGCAGCTCCTGCTTCTGGCACGTCTTTAGGTCTCAAGGCCGCAGTTCCTCAGCCGAGCCCTGGTGCCTGTGTTAAAGTTTAAAAGATCAAATATAATGTGCCAGCTTTCATCTGCAAGTAGCCGTGGTTCCTGCTGTACTGCCTGCACGGACACCTTCTGCTCCCTTTTCCAGGTCAGGGCTAAGTTATCCCACCAGCCTTCTTGGTGGGACCAGAAAGACTAAAGATTAATAACAGAGCTGTCTCAGAGTATGAGAGGCTTAATTAAAGCAGAGAGCTTGGGTGTGTGATTTGATTTGATAGCGTTGGTGACAACTTGTTGAACTTTCACTTTCTCTGCAGCCTTCTGCCAGGGCTTTGTGGACCCTTTGCAATTGCCAGCCTTGATCTGATCTAGGAAAAAATAGACAGGTGCCTATCCACGTTGTGTTTGATGGGCTAAGCTTAGCACAGGGGTTTTTTCAGTCCTTTTTCCACAATTTTATTTTTCAGTGAAGCTTTTAGAGTAGGGAGGGAGTGTTCCACCACTGGAAATGATGGCTTAGGAGGAGAGTAAATAGAAAATCAATTAAAATGCAGTGGTAGTTTATCAGAAAGAGGTTGATGCTCTCTTTAATCATTGATTTTTCTAGATGACAGCCTCTTATCTGGCTGGCCTTCAACAGACTTTTGGCACAGGGTCATGTGGGAAGAAAATTAAGCAGGAGAAGATGATGGTTAATAAAAGGATGTCGGGGCATGTGTATATATAAGGAGTGACTAAGAAGTAAATGGCAGGGTAGTGCTGAGAGGGGTAGGCAGCAGGTTAGTAGTGGATTTCCTTAATATTGATGTTAATTACTCTGGCACAATTAGGTATTTGTCTGCAGCAAACTTGGTGAGTGCGACGCGAGGAAATGTGGTTAGTGCAGGGATGCTGGGTGCTGTGCAAGGAGGACTGGTGTGATGGAAGCGAGGTGTAATCCAGCACTGCAAGGTGCAAGCCCTTATACTTCAGTGCCAAGGAGAAGTTTTTATTCTATAAAGTGGGAGCTCACCAGCTGAAACCACCTGTGCCATGCAATCTTTAGACAAACCACCAAAGTCATTTCCAGTTGAGACAGGGAGTTATTACTGCTGCATTGGGAAGTACTGGGGAAACCCTGTCTGGAGCGTGTGCGCAATTCTGCTTTTTTATTTTCCAGGAAGACTTCCTTGAGCAGGTGGATGAAGGGCTGCTGAGATGATGAGAGCTTATTAAAGCAGGCTGAAAGAGTTGAGCTTGAGGCAGCCAGTAAAAGCGATGTCTGGTTGTGCTCCATAAATATATGGGGGATCAACCCTAGGAGGGAAAAAATGAAAAGACCATATTGCCCAGTAGTACCGACTCTAAGATGATCCAAGAAATCCTTCCCTAACAGAGGTGGACAGATAAGGGATGGGACTGTGACTTGGGGACCACGGCTCAGGTCCTCGCAGGTTGCTGAACGACTGTGCAGCATGTTTCACGCTAATTTGACCATCATTAGACATAGCAGAAGTGAATTTTTGAAGGAAGTAGTCAAGGCAGGGTTGATGTAATGTAGGGTTTCTATCAGAAGCCTTACTGTGGCCCAGGGTATCTTCATTCTGACCCTGAGTGGATCCTGTATGTGTTCCACTCCAAATCCTGCACTTCCTAGAAGAAACGGACACAAATATAGCAGATTTTAGTCTCTTGGTGTTCTCCCATGGGACATCATTAGCATGACTTGAAAATGTCATCTTTGCACGCATATATTTGACCTTGCAAGATAATTTTTTTAGCAAATCAAGTCAGAACAGTGAAACATTTCTGAGAATGACTTTAAATATTGCTAGTTTAGCTTTGGAGGGGCAGGAACAAGGATGGAGCATAAAACAGGCTGCCAACCAGGTGATACTTATTTTGAACAGTAAAACCCACATACGAATGGGAGGCACAGTGCTCTGATGATACTGGATTTTCTTGAGAATTTTAGTTTTACTTACAAGAAGGGGAGCAGCTAAAAGCAGTTCAAACTTTGCCAGAGAGATCTCTGGTTGGCACTTCCGAAAGCTTCTGATGGTCTTGTTGCTTGGAATAATGGATCTGCTTTTTCTTCATCCTGTATCTGTCTTCCTACTAGTGATCAAATCCTGCTTTTTTTCCTCTGAATTTGAGCTACCTCTGCGATGGTGTGGGCAATATAGAGTGGTTTTGGGGAGGTTGGATCTTTTAGTGTAGAGTTTTCTCGCTGGAGGTCCTCCTGCTGTAGAACAGCTTAGCAGTACCGTGGTGGTGTTTAATGGTTGAGGGGGGAGCGAGCCTGTCAACACACCCCCCAGTTTGGCGCACAGAGCGTGCTTTCCTTCCTCCTGCTCCAGCAGGAGAGAGAGCTGCCTTGCGTTTCGTGAAGTTCCTTCAGCGTATCACCCCAACAGATAACATCTCGTGATCTTTTAGGCACCAGTTGCCAGTGACGGAAATGAAAAGCTGTCCGTAAACAAGGAGTTTCTGTTGCTGTAAGTTTGTTTTTTTCCTCGGTGGTTTCAGGGATGTTATTAGCAGGTTTTGTAGGTGTAGCAGAAACTTGAGGAGCAGGGCTCGTGGCTGTGGCTCTCACCGGTGGAGGACTCCCATCTCTTGCGGTGAAGGCTTTTCTGTGCTGTCCTGGGGGTGTAGTTACTGTCAGTAGAGAGGCAGGTCTCGCTTTGGCCTCCAGCCCATTTTTCACTCTGCATAAATACAGAATCGTGGTGGCTATTGACTTTTTTTTTTTCCCCCCCACACCCCACTCGGGGGAGACTTCTGCTGTAACCTGCTAACAGGTTAGAAATAGTCATTACTCAGCAATTTGCAGTGAAAGAAGAAAGGACTTTTGCACTTTTTGGTGTCTTTGGATATTGAAAAATTGCAGACTCTAGTTATTCTCACCATAAATTCAGCATACACCCTTGGTTCATGCAGCACTGGTGTAATTCCCCCACATCTAGACAGCCACACAGTTTTTATTAATGTGGGAGCACGGTAATGTGTTGCTCTTCTGGTTTCCTTTCTGCACCCTTGCTACCAAACTTTTCTCCCCAAACAGTTGCCTTCTCCTGGTTCAGGTCACACTTACAGTTTGCTGGTGACAATTCTTCATCCAGATTAACAGGGTTGGACATAAAAGCATTGCGCTCATCTTAATGGTGTCTGGATTTCTGAGACAGGGCGTTATCCGTGGCTTTTCTGGAGAAATCATTTGCTATGGGGAACAACTTAGGTGTCATAAAGTCTTCAGCAGCACCAGAATGACCATATTAAGCTCATTGTCAAGTACAGAGGCATCCCAGCTTCCGCCCTACCCTGACTACCGAGGCAGATAAGCCCAGCTCATTCCTTCATTCCTCAGTGGTTACCACTCTCTTTTCTTCCCACCGCTCATGTTAGTGACTCACAGACTATTTCCATCAATGAACTTCATCAGTCAGCAGTCTTCGATGTGATGTACGATGACCTAATTATTATTATTTTTTTGTTTAACAATTGTACATGGCATTTCTTATCCTTCCAGTCTTGGTGCAGAAGTGGAGACCAAATCCATGATTTGAGCAAGGGTTTCTGCTTTATCTACTGCCTCTGTATCACTGAAAGAGACCAGAAAGGAAAAACGTTTGATGTTTTAGGAACAGAGTAAACATAAATTCTTTCTGTAGTATCGTATTTCCTGCAGTTAATCATGGTTTGGGGTTTGTTGTTTTTATTTATTTTTTTTTTAAAACTTTTGTGCTTCCGTATAAAACTTTTCTAGAAGTTTCTGACCCTTGCCTTGGGATTCTGGTAGAAGAGTCCTTGGTACCAGTTCGGTGTCTTTTTCTTGCTGTTTCTGTAAGGGATTGGTCAAAGCAGGATAGAAAGATGAATGGAATTGTGTGCAATTAGGGTGCATGTTATATCCTACTCCTTCCTATTGATCTGTAAGCTGTTCCATTGGCTTTCTTTCTGTTTCCTGCTGCTTTCTTGCTTCGTTATTGAAGGGAGGATTCAGACCTATACAGGTAATTTTAACTCCTGGTTCTGCATGGCCTAAGTGTCTCTATCACTTGTATCATTACTCCGTTAGTGAATGCGTTAACGTCTGATGCATATCTTACCGACTGAGTTTCCAAGATTGCAAAGACGCCAGAGCAAGGTCTTCCAGTGCCATGAATGCTCCATACCGTGGATGCTGATGCCTTTCCCAGCGCGTAAGGGTTGAGAACGGAGAGCGTACCAGGGGGTTGCTTGGTTTCCTGGACCTGGTCCATCTGCGTGGGGCATCACTTCATGCAAACGTGGTACAAGAGTTTGGTGCCACCCTGGAAGAGGTTGCCACCTTCCTGAAAACGGAGGGCGAGACGAGTCACCTGGCTCAATTCGTACAAATGAGGCACCTCTGGCCTTTGTAAAAAATTTTTAGCTGCTCTGGAGGTATATTGTAACAGTTGCCTTCATCTTTTATTTCCCTGGCAAATTTATAAAGGTGGCTTTTGGCAGCCAACCCACCTTATAAAAAATATATTTGACAAAAATAATTTTTCTCACGTTCACTCTGAAAGTTGAGCTGTATAATTCAGTAGGTGCCAACTAATAATTATTGGAGTTGGAGGTTTCTTACCTTTTTCTACCTCGTAAAATAGAAGGCTGTAGCATGATCTTGCTATTTACAGATAAACAGACATTGTCCTGCAGTTTTCTGAATGTGTGGCAACCCTTTGAAAGTAGCGTTATAATTATAATATTGCAATGATATTTCAAATTCTTTCCCGGAAAGTCTGACCGGTTCTTTGCTTTCTCTCCTCTCTCCCTTCCCCACCCTAGTTTTTTCAGAGGCCTCAGATACAGCCTCCCAGAGCCACCATCCAGAACAGCAGCCCCTCCATCCGTCCTGGTGCGCAAACACCGACTGCGGTCTATCAAACCAACCAGCACATCATGATGGTTAATCATCTGCCAATGCCCTACCCGATGCCTCAGGGCCCCCAGTACTGTATACCACAGGTAAAAATACATTGTCCAGGCACCTAAGGAACTGCAAAACAACGTTTGCTCCATCTGGATTTTCTCAAGACCTGCCGCAGAGTTGGGGGGGGGGGGGGGGTGTGGAATTAAGCCGGTAGTTGCATGTCTAGCCTCTGCCCTTTTTTTGGTATGAAGTATTTGTTTTTCTGTGCATAGAGGCAGTAAGAATAAATTACCTTTCTAGTTTTTGAGGTCCTTCTCAAAAACAGTGTGAAACTAAGCTCTTGAAAAATGTTTAGTGCTATAAATGTATCTAAATTGACTTTAATATATCTACAGTTACTCTAAAATGGTTGGACTCGGTGATCCCAAGGGTCTTTTCCAACCTGAATGATTCTGTGATTCTGTAAAACCTTGGGCCTCACCAGTATTGCTGAAATCAGGGAAGCGACTGTTTTCTACTTCAGGTCTCGTGTCCTCCCTGTCTTGTCTTTAGATGTCATAGCTTACCTCTCTTTTTTTATTTGTTTGACAGTAACATTTCTGCATCTGTAACTAATTGGTTTGATAATCAGATCTCCGTTGATTTGGGGGGGCTCTGTTACAGGGTCTCTATGCAACAGCATGAAGTTGCCCAACTCTTTGTGAATTGATGGTTATTTTTTTTCCCTCCTAGTATCGTCACAGTGGCCCTCCGTACGTCGGGCCCCCACAGCAGTATCCCGTTCAGCCACCAGGACCAGGACCCTTTTATCCAGGACCAGGTCCTGGAGAATTCCCCAACGCCTATGGTAAGCCTTCTGCTTGGAGATTTCATATAAATTATTTTCTGGGTGTGTTTTTCTGTTGTCAAGCTGAAGATTTATAACAGCGGAATGGATTAGCATTTGTTTGAACTTCAAATAGCTGCTCAATTTGGTTGTGTCACAGCCCTTATTTTTCACTCCTGAAAAATTCACAGTAACAGAGTATTGTTTGTACGAGTGCTTAAGGAAAGGCTGCAACTCACAGAGCTACCCATAATCACATGTGAACAAGAATGGTGGCTATTTGTTATTCCCTGCTCGATCATTATTATTTATTAAGGTATTGTGAATACATCTGGCAGCCCTGGTTTCCATTGAGCTATGCCCTGAATATGTTCACAGCCATACAGCAGTTAACATTTCTTATCCCTGCGTTCCTTGTTTGGCATTTAGTGAGGGAAAAGAACAAGCCATGTGGTTTGATTCACTGGTTTTATACTGCAGAGATGAAGTCAGTCCAGTCAAGGAGTTTGTTAACCATGCACAAGCTGAAATTTGCCCTTTTAATGGGCAACTCCTGGTCTTGCCTTTCTCAAGCAGAAGGGTTGGGAGATTGCCCAACCTCATTGTGTGTGCTGTGGTTGTTTGGCACACTATATTCGCTATATTTAGTTGGTTCTCCCAGGTACTGAGCTTCAAAGCTGCACCTAAAAATCCAGAGGCTGCGTGTCCAGTGCTGGGCATCCCTCCTGTCTGCATCTCACAGGTTCTTGACTCCTCCAGGACCCCACAACTGCCTCTCCTTTGGGTCCCAGTTTGCAGACCCCGTGTATCAGTGGGTGACTGTCCTTCACTGCCCCATGACACCTCTTTTCTTGGCAATCATCTCTATGTAAAAGTAATTAAGTCCTTTCTTAATAATTTCCAGTGTGTTGCCACATACAATATGTATCATACTTACATCACAGTCCCCGTAAGGTTTTCTGTGGGATCTGTATTTTGATAGTTAAAACCAATCAGCTCCTGCAAGCTGTATTTGAATGAGGTGCAGGATTAGGTATCTTGCAGTCACGTACATCACTTTTTTTTTTTATTTACCTTCCCTTGCTCATTTATGGGAACATTTGAGAAATCCACCAGGATGATTCTAGTCATCACCCTGTTTTATGGTGGGGTTTTTTTTAAAGGGTTTTCACCTCTCGATACCAAATTTGAGGTGTTTTGTTCAGTCTGATTGCTACCTGCCCACGCTCATTCTGTAATCTGTTGGGGGCAGAGATACTATCAACTTTCCATGCGGCTTTAGCTGTTGGTATTTCAGAGTGTTAGAAGTGAATGATTACCAGGGCTGAGCAGTGACAGCCCTGTACCGTTGGCAGAATTGCATGTTTGCTCTTCACAAATACAGATTTTGTTTTAAAGGGGAGAAAAGCCCCAGTTGCTTCCCTGCTTATCATTTTAAAAGGCCTGGACGGGTTTTTTTTTTTCCTTCTTTCTTTTATTTTTGTATTTGTTTGGGGTATTAGAGAGCTAATGGGACTACTTGCTTTGAAAGGTTGCCATGAAGCCTTTAAATTTGGTTATGCAATTTCTAAATAAAACAAGAGAGTGCAATTATAAGGCAGCTAGTTCCTGTTTGCTTATCCTAGAAGAAATAAAGAGAAGAAATACTGCAGTTGCTCTTTAAATCTTTAAATCTGATTCACTAAATGAGGGCATTACCCAGTATTCCTCGTTTTTTCTGCTGTTACAGGTCTGCTTTCTTAATTTCTGCTCGCTTCGTGCCGTTTGTCTGTCTTCACTTCTGTAATTTGGAAAAGGTTCCTTTCCGGTTCCTTTTCACTCCTGAAAGCTCTGGTTTCTTGCACAGAGGCTTGTCATCTTTCAGTCCCAGCTTGTTTTTAGGTCGCTGCCTCTGCAGAGCATCAGTGGGCGAAGCTGGAGCCCTCCGTCGTGCAGAGCATTTTCCAGGCAGAGAAGGTTTAGCCAAGGAAGAGGATGATTGCAGGTTTGCCTGTACTCATCCACCTTTCCCTCCTGTTGCTTCCTTGCTATTTATATAGGGACTGGAAATGTTCTGTGTCTCACCAGGCGCTGCTCGTGGCGTTGGGAGACAACTAAATTTGCAATACAGGCGTGGATAATGCTGCTGGCAGCGGCCTTTCCCGTAAACCTCAGGATTTTGTAGCCAGTGTGGCTTCTAGACATCAAAATCATAGCAGTTTGGCAGGCTGTAAAGGTGATAAGGGAAAATACTGTAGAAGACAAAACTTGTGAAGATGGACAGTGCATTTTTTTTTAACGGTCTCAGTTTTGCCATTTATCGCTCTCTTTTATATCAGCGAGTTTCTGCGCTACGCTGGGAAAGACCTTGAAACGATGAATGGGAAGGAGGGAGAATAAAACTTGGGTGCCACTGAAGTGGAAAGGATCAAAAGGCAGGGTGCAGAGCAAAGAACGTCACGCTGAAAAACGCGTTTGGCTTCTTGCCACAGAAGCTATATTTCTTCCCAGAAGTCACTCTTGCTTTTCGGGATTTTCTTTTTTTAAAGAGTTTTTCATCAAGGAGGAGTCCTTCCTTGCCTTACGCTGTAGCTCGCTCTCTGCCAGGGATCATGTTACAGGCTATCTGATTAGATCTGTTTTCTAGGAAGCTAGAAATCAAGATAATTAACACATTACAGGGCTCCCAGGCTTGCTCCTGTCCTCTCATGTTCTCCAAACTCATCTTGTACACCTGGCCGGCTTGGCCAAAGCATTCATCAGAGGAGTTTGAGGCTTCGTCACTGTTTTTAAGGAGAGAGACAGGAGGGTTCTCACTTCCCAAGCTGTTGGGGATGCTGACAGAGGAGTTTATTGAATCGCATAGGCCACCTTAATTGCAGCATCCAAGAGTGAGTACAGCTAGCTGAGCTTTTAGCAGCTTGATGCTGGTAATGTGCAATGCTCTTCCCTTTGAGCTACCTGCCTGCTATTTCAGCAGGGAGACGTTCTCACTCTGAGCAGGCAGACAGGGAGCCTGCTACGAGTTTCTGCTTTCCAGTTCTCAGTTGGAGGAATGCATCCTCTGAAGTTGCAGATCGGGCTGTGCTGGGCTGGCTTCCTTTGCTGTCTTGGATTTCACTGTTTGCTTGAGATAATAATAACCTCTCGGTTTGGTTACAGACACACAATACAGATTTTCATTCCCATTTAAAGGTTAGTTCAGTTGAAGAATAAATCAGATTGCTCCAGATGCGAGTGCCAGCAGGCAGTCCATCTAGCACCCATACCTAGAGGGGAAAAACCCCTCCAAAATCTCACAAGTTTACCTGATATCTCATCCACAGACAGGAGACAGCTCTACTATGCCACCTTTATTTCTCTCTGGCACGTTTTTAAAGCACACGGTCATTTTGAACCAGTCTTATTCCACAGAGAAAAACATAATGAAACTATATTGGATATTATGAATATAATCAACAACGTGGTGTAATTTTGCAGTAATAACTGTGGTCGTGCTTTTTTTGTGTTACAGCATGAGAAGAACATAGCTTGTAATTAGATTTTCTTGGCTATGCTTCAAAACAGGTTGCGGTTGACCTTGTAAATTCTTTGTGATGGTTTGACTGAATTTCTCTACAAAGGTAAAAAAAGCCCTCAACTGCAAATCCACCTGTTTGTCAGTCAGAGGAGTCCAAGGATGGGACACTTTTCATGCCTTGGTGATTTCAGCAGCCCGTGAGAAATGGATGCACGTGATTAGTTTTTCTGTTTGTGGCAGAAAAAAAAGATTAAATAGTGACTTAATCACTTGTCTTGCTGGAGTAACAGCTTCTGTTTCAGTGGAAGTGGGGAAGAGCAAAACAGACTGGTTACTAGCTGGATGTTAGGAGTTCTGGCTTTTGAAGAGAGTGAGGAGTATGTGGTCAGTTTTACCTCTTGCACTTGGTTTTCTTTCATTAACAGATGAACTGAACTTTTCTCTCTCATTTCTGTCTTGTCCTCTCCCAGGAACACCTTTCTACCCAAGTCAGCCAGTGTATCAGTCAGCACCCATCATAGTGCCTACACAGCAGCAGCAGCCTCCACCAGCTAAAAGAGAGAAAAAAACGGTGAGTGATTGTCATTGACTGATACATCCTCTCTGAGAATTGTCCTGCTTGTAAAGTTGAAGGAAATTAATAGTGATCTTAAGCTTAAACTGAGCTTTACCTTCACAGAGAGGCTAAGTCTTACCTTTCACACCTAAACGTAATTAAACATTGTACAATGCTGCAGTGTTGTCTTACTTTCAGTTTTTCTACGGGAACTTTCTACTCTGAGTTTGTAACATCTCAGCTAGTCAAAAAGGAAAATATTTTTGCTGGTTTTCTAACAAATATAGATCGTCTCCCCAAGCCTGGGATCCTCAGCTGCCTGCACTGCTGCTTAGAGTTTTACCAAAGAGCCAGGTGGGAATGAACAAACTCAGGTCAGTTTGGGACAATGTTGGGAGTTGGTTCAAACTGACAAAAAGAAATTATTTGATATCATGCCTCGGAAAAGGTAGAGAAACAGTAAGTTGTGGACATATTTGCAGGCTTGAAAGAACCCGAACGCATGACATGATGAAAGTGGGTAGAGGTTTGGAGACCACACTTCCTCTCTGCCTAATTCACTGGTGAGAGTTCGAGAGAGACAGATTAATGGAATCTAAACCCGTTTGCAGGTGGATGATGGTAGGGAGTGCTAAAGGCACACCAGGTGAATGTAACATTTCAACAGAAAAAGTTCGGGGTGGGCTTGTGAATCGTTTCTAAATGATTGAAAAGGAAATTACTTTACATTACTATGTGTGTTAGAGTGGTTTGAAAACATTAAAAGAACTGTTTCCTGGGGGGAAAAAATAAGACTTGTACATGTCTCAAAATGGAAAACTTGTATCTTTTGATTTTTGAAGATGATCTGAGATGACAGTTGATTTGGGAAACTGGAAGAGCTGAACAATGCGTTAGCTGGGCTTGCAAGAAAGGCCTTGTTTGTAGCTGCTGTCAGCAAAGGGTGGTGCAACTCTTCTGCCACCTCTTCACCATCCTCTTCAGTCATAGGGAGTCTCTCTTCAGCATCCAAAACATGACATGGCCAGATCATTAATGCCATTTGAAATGCAAAGATGTTCATAAACGCTCAACTGTGGTTAAGACAGTTTTGTGCCAACGAAGCCAAGTTCTTTGAGGCGGAAAAGCAGAATGTTTTTTAAATGCCTGCGACGCTTTTCTGTGGATGTACTATTTTAATTTGCTAATCTGTATCGCAGCTGAAGAAATGAGAGAAACTGAAGAGAAATTAAACATATATATGTACACACATCCGCATGCACCATTAGTTGAGTATTTGCGTACTACAAGCTTTCAGGCAGGGAAAGCGTGTTTTAATGTCATTGACTGCTTGTCAGGAGGAGGAGAGGGTGGGAATTTGTGCCAACTCTTAAGTCCTTGTTGCTGTGGTTAGTTAAATATTTTAGCAGGAAAAATTCAACAAAAACAAGAGAAGACCACATCTTGTCAACATCCTAAGTACCATGTGTATATTCATTTGTCTTCATAACCCAAAGAATGAAGAAGACATCACACGATACTAAAGTTGATGAATCACAAAACCCTTCTGCAGTTAGCAACTTTATATGTTGCTGATCAAAAAGAGCACGGCGGTTTCCAGTGAGACCCCTGCCCTCGGAAGGTTCTGTCTCTTGGTTTGCTTGCAGTTGTGCGTTGGGCTCAGCACAATGGGGACTTCTGCATTACAGAGTTCAGGCCAGAGCTTTTGAGAAGGTGGACAGACAAATGATAGCACTCTCTCCAGGTTTATGGAAATCTTCAATTCTTATACTGAAGATTAAGAACTCTATTTCAAATTAACCCAGACAGTTTGACTGTTCCCCACATTCAGTGACACGTACTGGCTCAAGTGTCAGTTGAGGATTCAAATGAGTGTGTACTCAAGTGGTTTATTTTGGAAAATATTTTTCCTTCCCATTTTGGGACTGTGAAGAGACTCAAAAAACATACTTGTTTCCTAAATGCTGATGAGTTTCATAGGACTTTAGTTTGTTCTTTTTGCAGTTTCTCTTTCCTCTGCTCAGTGTTTTTTGTTTGATTCCCTCTGTTTTGTCGGTATGACTTTTCCCAGTGTAGAAAGGAAAAACAAAAAGAGCCCATTTGCTTTCCCCCTTTACCAGCAGCTGGGTTGGCAAGGTCACTGAATTTTCTATCAGGGTAAAACATGGCCGCCTCTTTTATTCTTGCACTTTCCACTAACTGGCAAGCTTAGTTCTGTAGCTGAGCTATCTGCTAAATTTTCTAAGTTGCAGTAAACTTAGTTTTCAGAAGTAGAGACCGTATTCTGAATTACAGGGTCATGCACTGGGGTGCACGTATTTAGACCTAACTGGTGTGGCTGATGAGTGTTTTGATTAAATTAGGTTTTGAGATTAAGGGATGACATACCATGCATTTCAAGTTATTGAAACAAACCATGTTCCAGCGTTCCTGCAGAGCATCAGCTCAACCCAGACCATCTCCTGCTGAGTGTAATGGAATAACGTCCTGTCCACGTTCTCCTCTCCATGAACCCCAAGGACAGCGTGTCACGGGAAGACTTGTTTGAATTATTTCTTTGTTCAATACCGTAGATCCGAATCCGGGATCCAAACCAGGGAGGCAAAGATATAACAGAAGAAATAATGTCTGGAGGGGGCAGCAGGAACCCGACGCCTCCCATCGTGAGACCCACTTCCACACCTACTCCACCTCAGGTAATAAAGTGGCCGCGTAGGCTTCTCCCAGTGACGTCTGCTTTGCTTTGCTGTTCGTTAGAGCCAATTCCTGTATCTTCCATCCACGCCACTGATCACCTCAGACACCTGGATGGTCCTAAATTGTCAATGTTCTTCAAGGATTTATTTTTTTACCCCTCCAAGTTTGGTCATTTTTACCAACCTTGTAGCTTGTAAAATGTGAAGCTGCAGTGCTGTTAGAAGTTCCCCATCCCTGGTTTTGTACCAGTAGTAGATTTTAAAGCTTGTAAAGACTTTCAGTGTTGAAGGAGGAGCTAATGTATTTGTGAGAAACATGGTGTTTCTGTTAGTCTTGTGTACCTGAGGAAAGTCCATATCATGCATGTGGTTGATTATGTATCTTCAATTGCATCACTGTCCGTACTAATGTCTTTCTGCCTTAGTAGTGCTGTTGTAGAGTAACCAGAATGACTGTAGCTCAGGAATTTTGTCATGGAACTGTGATAACTCTATCACAGATTTGGTCTCTGTGTTCAACCTTAAAAAATGCATTTTTCTGATGTAGGAACAAACATAAATATCCAAACCCGGCATTTTCTGTAGCTCATAAATCTCTTCTTGTTGCACAACTTTGAGTTTGACCCCTTCTAAGTGTCTGTATCCTGCTTCACCTGAGAAGTCCACGTGTAATGTCTGGAAATTAAACTGATTGGAAACCCAGGTCTGTTCTAGTCCTTTTTGACCCAGGGCCAGAAGAGCACTCTCAGACTTGCAGACCAGCAGTCCTGACGTGAACATAAGTCCACCTTGATGTGAACTGCTGGGGCTGGAAGTGGCTGTGTTATCTAATTAGAAAATGATTTCTGTGCTCTGACCACTCTTCCCCACCTGCAGCAGGAAGAGGCGAGGCCTCCTTGATCTCCCCAGAGCATCAGAGACGGAGAGGAGGCACGTGGCAGCGCTGTGCTCTTCTCAGCTGCCAGCTTGGTGTAGCTGCTGTTTGCTTCATACCTCATTTTAGTTCTCCCTCTCTTTTGGGAGAGATGGTGCTAGGCCACATGCTGCTAAACCTAAAAGTTTTTGAACAATTGGAGAAGAAATTCTGTGGTTTGGCACAAGCCTTGGAAGTTGGCGTGGTTTTTTGGAGGTTTGTTTTCCACTGCTTGGGGACCTGATTAGAAGACATGAAGATTCTCCAAGTGTTGGGTGGACTTTAGATCCAGAGCCTGGCTGATGTTGGGGTGCAGTTTCTTCTTTCAAGTTCTTCCCTGTTTAATGTCATCAGTTTTTGCTAGCTTTTAGGTGGACAGCCTTTTCTGAGCCTTACTTTCCCCTCCGTGTCTGGGTAGTGTTTGTGCTGTGCTGAGGCAAAAGCAGAAGCTTGCCCTGAGACACCCGTTGTGCTGGAGTGGGAGCTTGAGATTACCACTGAGAAGTGTAACTGGGATCACTGAGCTGAAATAAGAACCTGGGCCTGCAGATCTCCCCTCTGTTGAGATCAAGGCTTTTGGTTCAGTCGAATCCCTTTGTCACATGAAGGCATCACCACGTGCCTTGGGTCACCTGCTCTCTCCTGCTGGTCTCCATCATGGCGAGCAGCAGCAGGGCACCATGCTCGAGCAATGTCAAGGTCTGCAATGCTTGACTGGAAAAAGCTATTTTTCTGCCGGAGCGTGGTCTGATTTGCAACTACAGCTGGAACAGGAGGGAGACAAGAGCTGGTTATGTATAGAATCAATTCAACTTCTCTCCAAGCATGTTCCGTAAGAGAAGATACTAATGATATAAAATGTTGGGGTGCTGGTGAGATCTTCTTCCCATTACTTCATGCTAAATGACTTTCCCCATTAGAAGTAGGGAAGAGTTGAAACCAGCCAGGGTTTCAGATTGTGTTTATGCATGGTGCAGCTAATCCAAGCACTTACCAGATCATTTTTGCATTCTGAAATCTATTTTAAGATACTACAATTAAGTCAAACAGGACGAAATAAATGTTTTTCAAGAGGAGGTTAATAAGCATGAATTTTTATCAGCTGTAATTTAAATGCAGAGCACAGCAGTGATGTCCAATCATCTACTCTAAGTAAGGTATGCAAATACTTCATTGTTTAATATCCAGGCTTCATTTTGATTAGGTACTTGGAACCACTTTTGTTAATCACAGAAGAGCTCTGAAATAGAGCTCACCAGAAAAAGTTCATTAGTGTAGCATAACTGAAAATTTAAACCCACTTAAGCCAGGAAATTCAAAGTTATTGTCCCAACAGCATCTCTAATTCATTTTTTTGGAGCAAGTATAGTATCTTGGATGAAATTAGATAGTGCCTTAATAACTATGCTCAGTGGCTGAATTCCAGGAATGGTGGATGCTATAATTTGGAGCAGTCTAAAATCAGTAAACTTCAAATATTCAGCCATAACTTTACTTGGAATGTGCTATGGCTTTTTTGTGTTCCCTTTCCCCAGCTGATAAAACTTGTGAACAGTCAGTGTGAGCTTCATATGAAAATACCTGCCTATTGAAATGGTCCCAGTTTAGGGCAGCTCCTGGAACAGGTACAAGGGGAGCATCGTTACTGTTCCACCACCCCTTTGAATCAAGCCCTGCGTGTCGGGGGGGGTTTGATGAGATTTCATCTGGTTGAACACTCAAAATGCAAACCTGCAATCTCCGGGCTTGACAGAACATCCTCTCTGAAGTAATGAAGTGGCTCCAAGTCCAAGGATATTTTAGATTTATGCTAAATTCTAGTAGTGCTTTTTTTATATTGATAGCCAGTATCTGATTCTGTAATCTCATTACTTAAATGACACAAGCATAGAGGAGAAACTTGCTCAAGAAGTGCATGGAAGCCACTGCTGTAGACCAGTCCCCGTCCCAAATTCTACATTTGAAGAAGCAGCCATTTTGTAATAATAATAATAGATTTCAAAATTTTCTCTTTTTTCCTTTAGATTTGGCTTATTTTGACTCAAAGAAACCCCAAAACTTCGATATCACGAGCCCAAAGCACGCTCTTCTTTCAGTAGATTAAATGCTTAACATAAAAAAAAATTGGACTTGTCCAAAAGATGAGCATCACTGCCAAGACTCAAGGCACACGGTTTTAGCCATTTCCATGCTTTTTTGTATCTCTTGCTTTGTTGTCAGCATTGCTGACCAAAAAGTGCTTTGGGTGGAGTCTTCCCAGCACCTCCGCGGTGGTTGCTAAATTGCTAAAATGCTTTAAAGTTCCTGCATAAGAGAAGCAGGCAGTAAGTGGAGATATTATTTATATGTTTCTAGCAGGACACTGTTTTTCACACTACATTTTTTGCCGGGAAGATAAATAAAACCCAGGACTATGTATCAAATCTGATTATTTATTCAGCACTGACTTTACTCTTTAAAAGAGTAAGAAATGCTCTTATTTTCCTGGCAAACCTCTTCCAAGTATCAATGGGTTTGTCACACTGTTTGCTCGGTCTACGGGCCATGGTAGGATAGAATAACACAGAGCAGCTCTTAGCATCATAAATCACGAGTGCAATTTTGAGGGTTTTTTCCTAGAAAGTCTCTAAATGCTCCATTTTGAAGCTGCGAGCCTGTAAGGGTCAGTACTTAAGCACCATTTATATTGCTTTGCAGTATCATTCCCACAAAATAAATGAGCGTTTTCCAGATTTCTTAAGCAAACATGTTTGCTGACCCAAGAAGTTTCTAGGCTTACAGGTTTCTTGCCTGCTAGTCTCATTTGTTCCTGTGATTCTTATAGCAGTCTCCTTTTTCCCCACTGCGTTCATCCATAAATTTCTCATAAAATGAAACTAATGATCTGCTGAGAGTGAGGGGAGAGCGTTCTTGAAACCTGCTCGTTGGTAAAACTCTGTTTTCTTTGGCTTCCTTCAGATTTGGCTGGAGGTAGGGATACAGTTCTTCATCCACAGTCCAGCCGATCTCATCGGGCTCGTTCCTGGAAGAGGAGCAACCCCAAATAAAATTTCAACCCTTCACCCCACTTGCTTAGATTTTTATTTTTATTTTTCCAGATGTGCTTTTTCACAGTCCTCCTTTACCTTTCTGTTGCCTGAAATGGTGAAAAATAGTGTATTGAAGATAATTCACTTTTTAATTCTGCACTGTTCGTATGCAATAGCTGAAACAACTGGAAATGGGAGAAAAAAGAGTCCCAGGAAGAGGAGCAGGTTGCCAGAGGTTTCTTTTTTTTAGGGAAATAAGTTTTGCATGGATTTCTGATAGCCTGTTGGAAAGATTGGACACTCACATCTTGGGTGCTCAGCTCTATTTTGATTGTTCAAAAATCCCTTTTCCTGTAGATCTTCTGAGAGGTCGGCGTGGATGCATAGCTAGATAAGAACAGACACCTGCAAAAAACTGCGTGGCTTCCCACTTTAGATTATTAAGTTTCAATTTAGCCCCCTTTTCTTCTTTGCATGGTTCCTGATGGGTGTTTAATGGGATTTTGTAAATGTGAGTAGTTGACTTGCCCCTTCTCTGTTCACTCTAACGTACACGAGTGCTTTACCTGTGAGTTTGGTGTAGTTACTCAGTCTTACACAAGGTCTTCTTAAATTCTGAGATCAAATACAGAGGATTTTTTTTGTCTTTATCGAACCTTCGTGAACAAAAGTGAAGTGTTTCTCCCCTTAGTGGTGGGGACATAATTAACAAATGTGGTCTCTGCAACAGGCTTTTTCAGTCTTGTGGCTTTGCTGGTCTTGCATTTTGAGTTTTATATATAGAAAATCTCAGGCTCACTCCACACTGACTGGGAACCGGCTCCTCCTGCTCTCCTTTAGACTGATGCATAATTGGTTTTATTCTCATGTTACCCAGAAGGTACCATCTGTAAGTCTGTTTGTAGAAGGCATTGGATTTTTTTATTTGCATATGAGCACACAGGTATAACCAATCTAGACTATTTTCCCACTGTGGTAACAAGTATTATTATGAGAGAGATATATATCCATATATATTTTTTATATATGTGTGTGTGTGTGTGTACATGTATCATAATATAGATATATACACTTCATACATACATACACAGACCTTATCTATATGTAAATAAATATCTAAAAATTGAAATAAATATATATAAAAATATCAAAGGTGTTTGAAATAACTGATCAGTTGAGAAAGGAGTTGAACCCAGAAAGCAAACTTAAATTATGGAGAGGTCCAGGAGTCTTTTGGTGTTTATCTGACTTTTTGCAGACTACGTGGAGAAGCATTTCTGCTGCTCCTGGAAGAAGCACTCGGAGAATGAAGTGTGTTAATAACTGTGCTCTGCTGTCTCTTTCTTGCTGTTGTTAACAGTAATCGTCTCTCTTTCCCCTTTTCCTACTGACTTTTCCTCCCTCCCTTTCCCATGTACTTTTTGAATTTATTCAATTGGTCTGTGTATCTTTTCTCTTTATTTTCCCTGCCTTTTGTTTTCCTTTTCTATCCCACCCTATTCTTGTCTTCCCACTTGCTTGCTTGTGCTCCATGTTGCTAGTTTTTATGTTCGCACGCTCATTATCACCCTTTTTTGTACTTCAAATCCCAGCAGCTGTCCAGCCAGGTCCCTGAGCACAGCCCTGTGGTTTATGGGACTGTGGAGAACACCCATCTCGCTGCCAGCACCCCTGTCACTGCGACTAGCAACCCGAAGCAAGGTTTGTTGATGGATATTTCCTTCCTGATTATTTTTAGTCTTTTTTTTTTTTTTTCTCCTTTCTTGCTTTAGTTTGAATATTTTTGGCATGGAGACAAGCAGTCAGCAGAAATAGGAGGGGAGGGACTTCTTTTCCTCCAGTGGAACATTTTAACAATGTGTTGCTAAGGGAATTAATTGAAATTTGCCAACGTGAAACTGGTTAAGAATAATTGTATTCAAGCTTATATGTCCTAAACGTTGTTTCAGTGCACCTAGAAGCAAGAACCTCCTCTGGCCCACGTGCCATCCTTCAGAAACAAGTGTGTTGTCAGTAAAATGCTCTTAGCCGGGAAGGCTTTATATAATTTGGACAATTAGCCATAGTGATGGCACGTAACCATCGTGTGGCTCCTCCAGAGCTGCTTGTGTGTCCTGTCCTGCAGGACATGGGAGATTTTAATTAGAAAAAAAAGTTAGTGTGCAAAGTGTCTCATAAGAAATATTGCTGACTTCAGTAAAAATGGCATGGATGGAAAAAGTTTCTTAAAGTGATTACATTTCCTTCTCGTATCTAAGAATATACATTTGAAGGGAGATTTTTTTAAACTGTTCAAAGAAAAGGTGTCCCAGGAGGGAAGATGGAGCATGCCAAGTTTCTTCCCACGCTGAAATTTTATAGCCACCTAAAAGCTATTAAAAAGCTGTAGTTAATAACGTGTGTACTGCCGTCACGTTAACGGAGTTGGTGTTGGAATACAGAGTTGACACTGTTGGCTTCCCGGTTTAGTCACCACATTGCAGCCTTTGAGGTTTCTGCCTAGAGCAACACGTACACAAAAGTTGAGAAGTGCCATCTTTTATTTGTGAGCGTGGCCTGTAAACTTTGAGCCTGCCGAGGTTGGTTTTTTTTTTTTCCAGAATATTTGCTAGAGGAAAACTAAGCCCCAGAGAAGCACAGCTCTAGAAAAGAGTTGGAAAAGCTGCCTCTGATGCTTCAGATGTCGTAGATCCAAACAGCAGCACGGTTGCTGTTTGAAAGTAAAGGGAAGTATCCCTGAGGCTAATTTGTATCACTCTAAAATTTACTGAAAATGTTGCTCTTTTACTGTAAAAGAGCTCAGGGTTTTCCCCTCAGTACAAACTGCTCCACAAACACATCTCAACCGCTGCAGTGTCTAGAAATAGTTGAAAAGGGCCCTTTTGGAGATTGTCAGGTCCCATCTCCCACTGGAAGCAGGACTGTGGCTTTGTCTAGATCTTTGTGCAAAACTTCGATGTGTCTGCCACCTGAAGAAGCTCTGGGTAGGTTTAACATCTGTCAAATCAACGGTGATTGTGCTGGCTGAGCGTAGCTCGCGGGCTCGCTGCTGCTCCGTGTCCGTATTCCCCCTCTGGAGGGGGGGGGGACACAGGCTGAGCAACGCTGGGGTGCGTGGTGGCACGGGGACTTGAAAAAACCGATGACCACGATGCACCAAAACGCATCCGCCCTCTGGAGCAAGTTGATGCTGAACCATGAAATGCAGCACTGCCTCATGGTACTTCAACCCTGTGTATGAAAAGTTGTATTTCCAGGGCAAGCGAGTCTTCTCCCTCTTCTCTCTCTTTAACTTAATCCCTTCGTAGGCAGCTGTAAGCAAACTGGAAGTAAGTGGTCTTTATTTAGTTAGTTACACAGGTCTGACTGTGCTGGTTTAAATATAAATCGGGGCTTGAACTGGGATTTAACACTGATGAGCTTTCCTGTGTTTATCTCCATTCCATCCCAGAAAGATTCAAACATTTGTTCCAGTCCAAAAATTGCTAAAGAGCACATTTATGTAAGCATTGCAGGGAGAGAGCAAGCCCTGAAATAACACCATTAGCGCTCAACTGTGGCCTCGGGGTGGGGGAGAGCAGAGGTGGTGTCAGTCACAGGACAGAGCGAATAAAAGGTGAAGGAAGTTTAGACACCATTGAAATTATTTAAACTGAGCTAGTGACTTGGGGGGCACATCTTTCCAGAAATACGTGCTGAAGTATCAAAATAATTTTTCACTTTGTGCCTGATGTTGGGGTTTTTCTTGTTCCAAAATAAAAATAGGCATAGATCGGGTTACGTGGCTCCCTCAAGCAAATTTTTATTAAAACCAGGATTATTGCTTCCCTTAAGACCCCTCGGCCGCGTTCATCCTGTGGATCAGATTCTCCCTTGTGCCCTTCACCTCATGCGCTCGTTTGCATCAGTTGAAATTTGGTATAAAGCTATCATTCTAATTTTGTGATATTCAGCGATCGTTTTGCAGTTATTTATAACTGCACGCAGCATTTGGCCCGTTCGCTGGGCGGGGGATCAGGAAGGGAGCACATGTGCTCTGCCGGCAGACCCGGCCTCTGTTATTTCTCACCGCGAGTAGCTTCAGTCCCTGTTATTTTGGCGTTGAAGTCATCAGCGAGGCTGAATTTGGGATTGCATTGCATTTAATATCCTTGTTTTTTCTTTTTAAAAGACAAGCATTTGGCATTTGCTGCTTTTAAAGCAGCGTCTGGCTTTGCAGGCTTCAAAATTCATGTATGATTTGGAGCAATATAGGCACTGCTGTTGTAGTACCTTGAAGAGTGGCGTTGTTTAGGGGCAAGCAGTTAGCTGTCGTTCCTATAGGTGCCCCTGGTGCATATATATCAGCCGGGCTGCAGAAGGCCGGGATATTGCTGGAGTATTCAGGTCAAGCTGATGGCAGAGCGTGCTGGAACCTGGCTGCAGGCCAGGCTGGTGCAGAAGTTGTAATGGGGTATAATTGTGCATGAAATCAGAGCTGTCCACGTTCACTCAGCTTGCACAGGTTCAGTGGGGTGTTTGGAGTATTTTTATTTTTTTTTTAAACCTCTTTCCAAATCCTGCGATATAGCAGACGTGGAGAATGTATAACATGGCTTGTGGAAAATAGATTAATGTCAGAGCCCAAAGTTTGGAAAACTTTCAGCCTCTCTGCTGATGTTCTGACTAACGTGTGCTCCAAAAACTGCCTGTGAAGCCGACGTCTGTACCGCCTCACAAATGTTTGCATCGGGACAAAAGATGGAAAAATGGCAGCGAGCCCAGTGATAATTTTCAGATAAACACCGCAAAGCAGAAACAAATTCCCATATCCAGTAAAATCTTTCCCCATCCACCGCTCTGGGTAATCTTTGCCACTGCGACCACCCAGCAACCCAGCTCCCTCTCTGGCTTTAATGTCTTTGCGTGGAGGAGATAGCAAGCATCTGTCCTGCTGAGTTTGTGAAAGTATTTCTCGTGAAGAGTAATCCTGCAAGATTTGTATTTATCTGGAGATTTAAAAAAATACCTATTGATGGAGCAAGCTTTCCTCCTGAACAGCCTCGCGCTTCCAGTAAATACTTTCTAAATATAATGTGAGGAATGATCTTGGCGTATTTAGGAAAAGGGATCTGATTCAGTTTGGATGAATTGCATTGATTTTTGTTTTCTCTTCCCAACTGTATGTTGTTTCACGTGACTGTTTCTGTAATAGTTGGCAGGGATGAATGTTCCGTTGCCAGGACTTGGAGATTTGTTCTCCGTGATGGTTGTTCAAGTTAAGATTTACTTCTCATTAGCCTAATCTGCTCATTGTTCTTCTGAAATCCTCCCTCCTCAAATTACTTTTCTCCTTGAATTTTGCACACACAGCCTGTATCGGTGGCTAGTGTATTGGCCAAATAAGGTGTAGTTTGGAGAAAGTGTGTTTAGTGTGTTTAAACCACCGGTTTTAAAATGCAATTGTATATTTTTTGCTCTGTTTTTTATCTCTTGGAATGTTTTTCTAGACACTTCAAATGCTTTTTTTTTTTTTTTTTTGAGCAATCTCATTTGACTCAAGGGAGAGAATATCCAGGCAGTTGTTTATAGCGAGCTGTAAATGTCAAGAATGCTCCATGAGTTGTCTGTAAAGGATGTTCCAGAAATCGGAGGGGACGCATTTTCTTTTCTAAACCACTTCCTGGGTCCTTTTTCTTCCATGGAGCCTTCAGAATCAAAATCAGCTGTTGAGACACTTTCTCCCATCTTTTCCCTCATTTGTCATTCTCCTCCAAAGCCATCTCCCTACGTGCCTCATTAAGTTGATAAACTACTGCTTTGGCCGTGGTCCTCCCTGTAACGCTGCTGGGGCTGTCAACAGCTGGAAGCAAAGTTCTTCATTGCTCCAGCTATTCCTAAAGACGGGACGCTCCAAGCAGTTTCGGATGGGTTCTCCTTCAAAAACTCTTTCCCTTCAGCCTATCTGTTGAATAAGCCCCAAATGGAAAGCCAGCAGAGCTGGAAAAGACCAAGCAAAGCCGTGCCTCTCCCGTTCTACCTGAATTTTGATGATTTGGCATTGGTTGTAGCTTTTGATTTCCTAATCTGAACAGGGAGGTTTGTGCCTCTGGATTTTCCAGAATTACTTTTTGCTGTCATGGCAGTGTCCTGAAGGAATTCCTTGTTGCTTCAGTGCTCAGAAAGCCTGGGGGCATTTTGTGTTGGTGGAGCAGAGCAGAGCTCCCTCCCTGAGGACGGATAAAGCTGACCTCCTCGTGATGGTGATGAGGAACCGGACCGTTGAGTCCCTGCTGTCTGCACATTGACTTGGTACCTGTCTCGTCCATCTTGCAGAGTCGTGGCACGGAGGCACTTTCCTAAGCAAGATCTTACGTCTTGTCTTCAAATCGGAGGTGGGAGAGGGTGTAGCAGAGATCCTAAGAGATCCTGTAGAGCCAAGATCCTAACAGATTTTTGTTCTTTGCTCAAAAGTAGTGGGAATAAGCATGTTAAATGGAGTTGCAGACCTTCAGGAGCTGCGTGATGGCCATGGCAGGAATGGTATCGCGAAGTGTTGCTAATCACAGGATAAGTACAGGGACTTTCTGTGCACAATATTTTGGGGTTTGGTTCGATACATGTGCACGTTTTGCTGTGCTTTCCCCAGCCTGCTTGATACCCTTAGCCCACAAACAGCAAAAGGTGATGATGCTGTTCTTTGGTGGAAGCTGTGCTTAAATTCCTTTTTGCTTTTCCTTTCTTTGGGAAAAGGTTCTCTGCTGAAATTTAGAACAGAAAAAGGGGATTGTGTCCATTAGTCTGACGTGCTGATGGAGTTGAGAAGGAACAAGTGGAAAAATAAACTGGACGCATCTCACGTATTAGTAATGGCGTGACACGTGACATCTGTAGAAGAACGGCCCGTCATCAGTCGTGGAATAGTTTCATTGTTTTACAAAGAGGGGGGACTGTGGCAGAGAGTGCCTGCAGGCTGCCGATGCTCTTGCCAGAGTCTCTGGGAACATGAGTTTGCCCAGGTCTCGGTGTTGAAACCCTGGGCTCCTTTGAGGCAGAATCCAAGTAAAGCATATTTTTGCTTCTGTAATTTCTGTCAAGAAAAATTCTATTTTCAGCTGCAGTCTTTCTGCAAAAAAACCACATTTTGTAACATGTTTATATGCCTTTTCTGTAAAGGATGGCCGTTCACTGCAAAGCCAACCTTCAGAAAAATAGAAGCAGCAGTTGCATTTTCAGATTTGCCAGCTGCAGGCTGTCTGGACTCTTCCTTTAGACGTAAGGTTAGCTTCAGGTGCCTCTGTCTTCCTCAGAGCTTCTTGAAGTGTGGGCAGAATGCAGGCAAGGAGGACCAAGGGGGCTTAGATACAGCAAAGGAAAATGGAGTTGACTTGCTGTTTGTAACATTGCCTTTTTTTTTCCTCCTTTCCCAGAAGAGAAGCCAAAACCAGATCCAGTATTAAAACCTTCTTCCCCAGTCCTCAGACCAGAACCTACTGGGGAGAAAAAAGATCAAGCTGGCCAGACGACCGAGGCCACCTCAGTGGAAACCCCACCAGAACTTCCTCTTGCTCCATCGCCAACCCCGGCCGCTCCCGTCGCAGTTGTTTCTACTGCTGCTGCTGTTGTCACCGTTTCTAGTAAATCCACATTCACAGCTGACTCAGAGGAGAAATGTGAACTCGCTTCCCCAAAAGAGGAGGCAATGCCTATTTCTAATGCCGCACCCTGCACGGACACATCAGACCCTTCGCCAGCGGAAGAGGCTGATGCCGAGGTGTGCAAGGAGCCTAGTAGTGTAGCATCTAGTGATATTCCAGTGACTGCTAGTACTAATCTAATTAATGAAATGAACGGAGTTAGTGAAAAAGTAACTGCTGCAGAGAGCGTAGTAGATGTAGCCCAGACGGAAGTTGCACCATTGACTGTTGAGTTGGAGACACCAGAAGCACCTCCGGCAGAAGTGGAAAGCGTGCCATCTTCCAGTGCTCTTCACGCTGCTCCCTCTCCTCCTCCCACCCCGCCTCCCACCCCTCCGCCTCCTTCTCCTCCAATTTCTGTTGCTGCTGCTGTTACCACTACAACTCCTTCTCCACCTCCTCTCCCATCTCCTAGTGCCCTCCCTGTTGTTCAGGGAGATTTAGAAGGAGAGGAGAGCACAAGAACTACTCTTAATGAAGAGGTAAAAGATACTGAAAAGAAGGAAGAGACAGAAGCAGATGGGCAACTGGAGGAGAGCACAGAGGCTCAGAGTTTAAACTCGAGCAAGAGTCCTGTCCCAGGTAAGTGTTTGGCACCGTGGTCATGTGCAGTAAACCAGAGGATGAAGGAAAAGGGTCTTTGGGGTGATTCTTCCATCAGATGTTTCCAATCCTATCTGCCAAAAGAAAATCTGATCGTGTTGCATGAGCATTATCGTGATTGAGAGATGCTAATCTTTGTTTGCAGGGACAAAAAATACCCTCGTAATTGTTCGTCAAAGAGGTAGTGGGCTGGGATGTGCACCCCGGGGTTCATGTAAGCTGCCAACGTTTTGCTTTCATGGTGGTACGGGGCAGCACTCCCGAGTGCTGTTAGTGGGGGAATTCAAAGGGCGCAGCTCTTGTTCTCTCCGAGATGTTGGTTTGAGGACCTGTTGCTCTGGGTTTATCAGCCTGTGCCTAAACCACATTAACATTCAGCCCTTGAAGCCCTCAGAGTGAACCTTCTGAGCCAGAGGTTTCTGGAAACCAGCGGGATGTGGGTGTTTTTTGGTTTTTTTCCCCAACTATAAAAATGTGTCATGGTGTTACCAGATGTGGGTAAATGAAATGGACCATTAAAGCTCTTCCAAACGACTGAAGTACCTTGTGTCGCACACCTCAATCTGCCCAGCCTTAATTAACAATGCATCTGGTTTTCCTCTGCAGAAGTACCACGTAAGCAAAATTTCCCCCTCTCATTTTCATGTTCTCATGTTCTTGAAATTTTCAGAAAACAAGGTGCTTTGGTTCGGGAGGCGTGAGGACTTGTTACAAATTACTAAAAATTGACATTTCTATAGCTGCCTTTTAAAATCCAGGCTCTTTCTCTAAGTGTTGTTATCTGCCTTTGGTTTCATCTCTGGTTTAGCATTTAATGGATTAATATAGACCACTGTCTTTTTATTTGGTGTATTTTCTATAGAAAACTGCTTTTTTTTTTTCAGGACTTCCTGGAAATGAAACTGTGAAAAAGAAGTTAAATCAATCAATTACTTGTATTTAGCTGCTGGGGGGGTATAATGGTGGCTATTATGCACGCCTAGCAGTGTTCAAGCATTGAAATGGGTCGCATCCTTTACACCCTGTTTTGCAGTCCTTTCAGAGCTGCAAAGCTGAGGTTGTTTATTTAAATATATCCTTTGAATTTGGTGAAGTTTGGACGAGAAACAAAGGAGAAGCAGTAGGTTGTGATTTGGTTTTTGTTGTTTTTTTCGAGAAGTAACATTTAAAATAGGGTGGTTTTGGGGTTTATTCTTTCATAAGCAAGCAATAGATGTGTAATGGCATCCGTAGCATCTCGGGCTGTACTCTGCTGTGGATTAAATGAAATGAAAAGCTGAGGTTGGCCTTGTTCCATATGGGTGTAATGCTGCACTAGGTCAATATGCTGGATCTTAAATAAAATCCAATATCTAGAGAAGATCAGAAATATCTCTTCCCTATACCAGCCACAGGGGTTTTTTTTCCTGTTAATCTTTTTCTATTTTTATTTTACTCGGGTCATTTCACTGCTCTGGCACTTGTTGTTCTTTCAGTCTGAGCTACTTCATAACACAAATTAATTTCCTTACAAAGTAGAGAAATGGGACTCTTTCTGTAAATAAGGTTTGACACAGCCAGGTTCCAGCTTGCAATATTATTGCTTGCTTTGTAATGTCTTATAGTTTAAATTAAAAAAAAATTACTTACACCGTTTTGGGCTTTTAATTATGCAGAAGTTTAATTTTAATGCTCTAATGTCATTAGGCTAGACAGCATACATTAGCCAATACACTGGCTTTGGCAACAGAGAAACAAATATTTCTCAAGTCACGGAAAAGATCACTTGAAACTCTGATTATTAGTAAAAACTCCATACTTCAAGGAAAACAAAATACTCTCCAAGTCAGTTTTTTGTGCTTTACCTCTTCTTTAATGGTGTATAACTGTATTGCATTTCTCTGCCAACCTTTTTTGAGCAATAATTTTCCAATTCTTCCTTGGAGAGAAGAAGAGAGATTTAAGTAACGTAGGTGAAGGTGACTGCTAATTCAGGCGTGCGTCTGGGCTGGGCAAGGAATTGCGTGTCGCTGCCATGCACTGGAAATTCAGATGCTGAACTTCAGGAGCAAGGATAAAGAGCTGTATTATTATATATTTTTCTTGGGCTAAAGTCCAAGAGTCTTTTTTTTGTGATCTCTGGAGATATGACAGAAATTGGGATAAGGGAAACTTCTCAAACACGTGGTGGTAAGTGTGAGCTCTGTGACTTTTAACAATATTTCTTTGGGGTTTTCTGCAGAAGTGTGTACTTATTACAGAGCACTTCGGCTGGCCACAAATCATACCACTTTATTCCCTTTAATGGTAGCTGATCTGCTTTGACTGGGAGACTACTCAAACCCAAGGCCTCTAAGAATAATCTAATTGCTGCAGCACTTGTTATAATCTGGCCTGCCTAAAAATGTGGGGGTTTCTGAATTGAGAATAGTTTACCTCCTTCCTGACATGGCAGGGCAGGACTGTTGAGTCTTGCAGGTGGATCTTATATTTTGCGATGAGGCGACAACTTTTCAGGGATGAACAAAATTATTTGCTTGTTCATCAAGCACTTTACAAGAGTACATCTTCTATCTAACAGTCAGAGAAACTTTTCTTTTTTGCTCCATCAAAATAGAGAAACAAATGCGTTCAGACTGCAGAGGCTTTCCCTTAAACATCTTTATTCTCCAGCAGTTCATTTTTAATGCTCAAGAAAATTAATTTTTCAGTGTTTGGAGGAGGAGACCGGAGCTGAGCAGAGCTGACCCTTTCAGGGTCCAGGGGAACCTCTACTCTTCCACTGGCATTAGGTCTCCAACCAGATTTCCAAGGTCTACAGGAGCACCTGTGTTGTATTCTTACTTTGCAGAAATCAGAGTATACTTGGTTTTCCTTTTTATTTTACACTATATTCTATCTGCTTGTATGTCTTAAGCTCTATTAGCCTGCATAATGAGGACAGCAACTTTAGTGGTTCAATCTCTGATAGTAGCCAGTTCATTCGTAGCCTGCTCCTCAGCATCATTGGTCTTACTTATAATCCCCTACGAAATGGGGAAGATTTGGTGGGTTTCAGAGCACTAAACCACTGAGAAATGCAGGGCTTTTTATCCTGCGAGCAAGATGTTGTACCTGGGTGTTGCTTGCTCTTGCTGCTGACTGTGTTTCTGTTCTGAGCATTCGCCAAAACGTGGAGTTGGAGGAGACACACTCACCCTATTGTGAGCGTTCAGGCAGCAGATCTCGTTCCTGACTGCTCAGGAATGATTATCTGGAGGTTTTCAGGAGGGGCAGAGCTGTTATCTGCAAACGGCAAGAGCACGCAGCATTTAAAATAATTAATTCCTACTCATCTTCATTACAAGGGAAAAAATTGCAGATATTATCAAGAGAGGAACTCGGCTCTCAGCCTGCAATCCTTACTAAAAACATTGCTCCAGTTAAAAGTCATCGAAGACATGCAGCTGCTTTTTTTTTTTTTTTTTATTGAATTCTGGTTTTTCTCTAGTAACTTGGCTGGCTGCAGTGAGGGACCAGCACTTCTTGGGGAACAAAACAGGAAAAATTTTGCTGGTGGAGTGGAATTTCTAAAGAAGGTGGCCCTACCAGAGACTTGGAGCCTTTAGGACATGCTCTGAATGCCTGCCTTTGATGTAATCTCTCTATCATTGCTATTACGAGAAGCAAAGAGGAAAATAAGAGATTGATGTCTGTCCCAGGCAGAACTCCTAGGAACATAGGAAGCCAAAAGAGCTTACTACACGTTGAATTCAAAGGGCTGTTTCTTGCAGAGCTAATTTATGAGATGTATTTCAACATAACGTAACCCAACTGACTGCAAGTCCCTGGGTTTCTTAGCTGTGGAGGCTGTAACAAGCAACTTGGGGCGGTAATCGGAAATCTCTTGGAGAAATATCTCCAGCACCCAAAGCTGGAGGGCCGGAAACATAAATCGGGTATCACCTTTTTCTTGATTTGCTGCCATAGCCCACTGGAATATATTTTCTTTCCCATGAGCTGTAAGGCAATGGTGAGTCTTTGCTTTTCTTTTTAATGGCAGATTGGCTAAAAAATCAAAATATAAGAGCTGGTATTAATTTATGCTTAGCAGCTGGCACCCACGTCAGAGAGGATACTGCCTTCTGTCTCGCTGGATGGGTTGTGGACTTGCTGGGGTGGGTATCTCCTGCAGAAAGATGTTCCACTGAAGAACATGATGTAGCTGGAGAAATGGGTTGAGGTAGCATAGGGTCTGTGAGCAGATTTCTTCAGTGGTGATGTTATCACCAGTAGTGATAATCTAGAAATAAGGATTTTGTTACTCTTTCCAGTCCTGACGTAGATCGGTATTGTCACTCCTGTCATCCCTCTTATTTTTGTAAGCAGTGATAAACAGAGCTCACCGTGTTGGTTAGGCAGCAGCACGCTGGGTGTGCTGGTGTCCCTTCTCCAACGGAAAGGAATTGCCACCTAACACGTCGAAGCAGGCTGGAAACAAGCTCTGGACAGGTGTTAATGCAGGCAAAAATGAACCTCCGTTTGAGAACGAATGTGATTATTGGTATGCATGCAAACTGCTGGATGGGGGGGGACAGGAAAATCCAGAGAAGGACCAGAAGTGTCCAGAGACCCCCCTTGCTGAGAGCCAAGCTAGATGCGTTAACTTTTGGTTTCTCTATGGCTCAACGTTGTGCCTCACAGCTGAAACCTGATTTTCAGATTGTCCTGGTCAGGTTTTGAGTTTGGGAGGGCTGGCATCTAAACTCGCTTTAATTTTCTAAGCATACATTATCATAAATTCTCCTATTGAGTCAGTTCCTGTAGCAGAAATGAGAACTCAACAGCAAAAAAAAAAAAAAAACAACAACTGATGTCTGCTATTTTAAGAGGGGAAAAATTGAGCAACGTCTCTGGAGATCTTGCCTGGTGTACCCCAGTCAGCTCTGACACGCGGCCGGGCGTTCGTACGGAGTTACAGGCTGCAAAACTCCAGGGCTAAGTGAAGGCTGCTGCTGTGTTTGGGGATTAAAGGCAAGTGTCTGGCCAAGCATCCGTATGCAGGGAAGCCCCAAAGCAGGAAAAGGATCTGCATGATTAAAACAAGGCAAAAGCTGTGAGACTCGTTCAGGAGGCTCGGCAGGATCCTTTATACAGCTTTATTTTGCCAAAAAGAGGTGAAAAAAATGTATTATTGAGAAGCAATAATATTAACATCCTGACAATTGAGGAAGGAAACACCTCAAACTTTTGCCAACCCCAAATCTGTGACCCTTGAGTTTATTTCTTGCGTTTAAAAATGAAATGTTATTTTACAACGTGCATGTTTTCCATAGTGTAGTTTGAGCTCGAGCGGAGTGAAGTTCTGTCAAATTAAAAAATTGGGGGTTAATCCATTAAATTACTTGGCTATGGCAGTATTTAGGTCATTACTGTGCAGACATGACCCCCTCCTTGAAGAAATCCCCCAAAAATGTGGAAGTAGCATCACAAACCAGACAGCTTCATATTGTGGCAGTGGGGTTTGATGTCCAGCCTTAAAACAGTGGGTTGACTTCTGTAAAGCACTGTATTTTCACTAAATTTTAGCACATTTCATGGTGGAGGGAGCTTGTGGAGCCTCGCTTGGGTCCGTGCTTTGCTAAATCACAGAAATTACCACCTGCGTGGACGCCTGGTCCTTACCCAACCCTGATTTCACCCCAAGATGGTGAGAATTGACTCTTCCTGGGAGGGTGCAGTGAGCTTCTGTTAGGAGTAAGAAAAGCGAATCCCCGGTTGTGTAAGGCAAAGCCATTTTGCAATCCATGCTTGGCTGTTTCTCTACTCTCCTTTGAGCCCCAGGAAATTCAGGGTTACTGCTGGGGCTCTGCCCTGCTCTTAGAGCTTCTCTGTAGGGTGCTGCGATGGCACGTGTGGGACTTGGAGTTTGGGAGACCCAGGTGATTTTTCCAGCTCCTTCATGAACCGTTAGTTCTGCGAAGGACCGGATGAAGTTTGAATATTTGATTTTATTTTTTTTTTCTTAATTAACTTTTGTGGTGTTTAGTGTGAAGATAAAAATCTTTTTATCAGCAATGTTGCGCTCTGGGTTGGGGCCAGCGTGCTGAGTGTCGTGATTTCCGCAGCCCACGGGGCTTCTGCAAGTCCGTAGTCGCCCTTCAAACAGGGAAACGCTGTTAAGAAGCCGCTGAGGCACCGACGTTCTCTTTTAGGGCAGTGGGAACGTAGCAAATCCCGTTTCCTCTTTGCCCATAGGAACAAAGTAGGCCATTATTAACACTCTTTTCATTTATCCGTAGTTGAAGAGCCTTTCAAAATTGTATTTTATTGTGATAAAATAAGTGCATGCTGTGTTTTTCCACGGTATCTGCTAGAAACCAAAGGCTCAAGCTGGAAATCTGTTTGCAGTAAACTTGAATCACAAAATCAATTCTGTTTATGCTCTGTGTTAAATATGCATATGTGCCTGGTATCAGAATTTAAGCTGGTAGCACTTGTGACAAATTACAAGCATATTGGATTAATGGTTTTATCTCCTCTTCATATATTATGTGGTTTCTTTCACTCTTTGGGGGGGGGAAAAATGATTAGAGTAAATCACTGCTGGTCTTAGAAATATTATATGGTGTTTTCTTTGAATCAGTTGGCCAGGGAAATTAATGAATGGTGGAGTTGTTAACCTGCTTTTAAATTGAAATATAAATCCAGCTCAGGAGAGCCAGTAGCGGTGCAAGATTGAAGGAGTTGTCCTTTTGGAGGAGATACTGGAATTTTTTGGCATGTTTATGATTACAGTGCAGATGATGGTTAAGTTTTATAATATTTTTTGAGAAAAATATGTTGAGAACAACCTTCGCTCCTAGCCAATACTTGATCTTTCAAAAAAATTCAGTTCCTGAAGGTTTTCCTTTGCCCTGCATGATCCTTATACTGTTGGTAATAAACTCCTCACTATCACAAGTACCATTTCGAGCTTGAATGAGCAACTTGTAAAACAATTACCGTGTTTTAATGTCACACTAACGACTGTGTTATTACTGCATTAAAACAAAAAGTGGTTATATCGAGCTGAATCCTCCACAAGGCTGCGACTGCTTCGTTTTCCTGTATGTAAAACCAATGTGCAAGAGGGAAGTGCATCACCCACGGCCAAATTTGCTCCCTATAATTTAGTGTTGTAATAGATGTACACTTATATTGCAGCCCAAACAGCTGTAACTGCACCAAAGACGTGGAAGAAACCAAAAGACCGGACCCAAGCCACTGAGGAGGTGATAGAGGCGGAAACAGAGGTAAGAGGGAAACACAGTCTTGCTTTATCCAAATTTAATGATGATGTTGCTTTCTTTAAACTGTGTTTTAGACATGTTGCTTCCTAGTTGTCTCACAAGGATCCAGGGCAGATTTTTGGGGGGAGGGGGAACTGTGATATTCCCCATCATTTTAGTCTGTTCCCTGTTGAAGCTCTTCCGTTTTCTTCCTTCTTGCCTAATTTAATGACTCCCAACATTCAGGAACGTATAACTGCTGTCATTCCACTGAAGGATGAGATAAAAGTGGGTTTAAATGCCTTAGCCCTGCCCCATCTGGGTCCCAGGTCACTGTGGTGACATTTGGCAGGTTACTCTGCTGCACGGTGACGTCACTGTGATGCTGCAGCCACAGGTTAGTTTTCCTGGTGACCACCTGATGGAGGAGCTGGGGAAGGAAAACGTTGACGTTTTCAGGCAAAACCACCTCAACAGTAATTAGATGAGTAAAGAAAATCTCCCTTGCTGCCTTCTGGTAGGGATATTGCAGGAGGAACCTCTTTGTTTAATATCCTGGGTAAAATTGGGGTTAGAATAGATCACAGAGGGAGTAAGAGAGTAAAAATGTAAATATTCAGAATGCCCTGTGCATATATAAAAACTGATGTTGGCCAGATGTGACACAGAGCACCATTGCTTCTTCCCTCCAAATTTTTCTTGAGTTATTATTTGTCTGCTCCATAGACAGGAATAATAATTTCCTCCACAACTTTCCCTTACCACAAACATCGTTGAACCTTTCTGCTCCAAAAGGATGTTGTTGCAGAGTAAATTCTGAGTCTAGTGGACGGTACTTCATCCTTTGTATAAGCAAGTGTTTGCAGCAGATAGGCTCATGTATGCGTTATGAATGGTACATAAGTGCTTTCCCCTTTGTTTCTGGGGGAGTAGATGCTTAAAATGCTCACGTGCAAGGTATCGCGCTGTGACAGCTGGTCTGTGTGCAACGGAAAAGCTGATGATTGGGTAATCCAAGGAAATTAAAAGCATCCCTGTGCTCGTTTTCAAGCCAGAGAGCGAAGGATGTCGCTGGGCTGCACCAGCAAGTTCATACTCTGTGTGCTTGCTTCACCATTTATCAGAGGGGGTCTCGTCTCCTGGACCCGCTCAACAATTTCACTGATGCTCATTTTTCAGGGTATTACCTTGAAAAATCTGCAAAAAGCATTTTAAGATGCAGTGCCCCCAGGTAGGGAGGCGAAAGGATCAAGAGCCTTTTCCGGAGCATCCTCGATTCAAGTCTTTCCTTTGTTTAATGCTTAGACGTGTTGGGGGTTCTCCCAGGAGAAGCGCGTTCCTAACGCCTCCTCTGTCTGAATGCAGAATAAGGCTCTGTCCTTGGAGAGCTCTAAAATTAACAGCCAGGGATACTATTAATGCTTTTTCCTGAAAGAGAGATGCTGAAATTGTGGCTGCATGTCGCATTACCTTCTTTATTGGGATCTGCTGCAATTAGCAGCGCACATTTAAAGGAAGGATCCCCCCAAAACGAGCACGACGTGCCCTTTAAGGTGGCTGGTGAGCTGCAGGAGAGGAGAAAAACGAGTTTATCTTTCTAGGCTGGGATTGCTCATGGCTGTCGGGCTTAACAGTTCCTTCCATCCCATCCCAGTAGCTCCTGGGGATTTCACAGGCTACACTAAGTCTTTCCAGTTGCGCTGTTAATTATTGGTGGGTTATCTCCAGGAATGAACCGATAAATCATGGGGTTGTTCTGTGCGTTGTTCCCTATCGCTGTTTAAGATGCATATGTATTCCTGCTACGCACAAAAATGCTGTATGAATAAATGAGGAGCCGTTTCGCGTGCTTTGAATTTTGGCAGGGTGTTTTTAACGTAACCTCTGTGTTTCCATCTGTGCTTCAGCCTAAAGTAGAAGAGGAACTTTCAGGTGAAAAAGTACTTGAATCTGAACAGGAGAAAATGAGCCATGGGTTTCAACTGGAGAGAGACCCCTCTGAGCTTAAAAAAGCAAAACCTGTGGAAGAAAACGGAGAGCAGGAAGCAGAACCTGTCCGGAACGGTGCCGAGAGCGTTTCAGAGGGAGAAGGAACCGATGCAAACTCAGGCTTCACAGAGAGCTCCAGCGAAGGGCCAGTGTACCAGTATAAACCAGGTAAATCCTGTTTCAGACTCTTGCATGCTCGCTTGGGTTTCTGCCTCCCTCCTTTAAGGGCTGCTAACGCCCCGTGCACCCTCCCCGCGGAAGGAAAAACGTTTCCAGCGTGGCTGGAAGGGGGTACAGCGTTTCACTGGGTCTGGCTCCACTGGGATCCACTAACCAACAGGCTCAGAGAGACCTTCTAGGGGAGCACTAAAGGAAAATTGGTTTTTTTTTTCTTGCTGGTGGTAATGAAGAGAAGAGAAAATCCCCGATTCTTTGAATTTATTGCACATGTGGATGTTGGCTGCGGCACAGTGGAAATGGCGGCGAATTGGTTCCCCTGTGATCGACAGCTGAGAAAGATCCAAGAAATTCCGTATAAGCGGACATACTTCTTAAATAAGAGATTTGAAAGTTCTGATTGGGTCCTAAATACAAGTATCTGTGTTTATATAGATTTAATTTCCTGGCTAAACAGCTGCATAGATCTTCAGATTTCTAGAAGAGTAAGGAAAAGAAAAGAAAACAGTATGTGGTTTTCAATGCAGGCTCTGCTATTGAACTGCGAGCATGCAGTTCTTTTGATAGAATAAATCAAGTGTAGGCTCACAGGATATGGTCCTTTTGTTGCTGGTTAGCACTGGATACAGTCTACCTACGGGGTGGTTTTGTTATTTATTAAGATATTTAATTTGTAGACCTGAACCTCTGTTAATTCACTTCATTAAGAGGGACCTTGAGACCAACTTACTTCTTGGTTGCTACCAATTTTTAAGCCATTCCTTATTCAGGTGAAGCTCCCCCAAAATAAATCAGTCATTTTCTTAAGCGCTCAGAAATGAAAAAGTATAAAACAAAATAAGAAAGGACTGTGAGAGCCTGGACGAAGTATCGGGCAGGAGCACCACTGTTAAGTGGTTACACTCAGTTGTTGTTTTAGTGTTGCTTTGTTCTGACAAAGACCTGAGTTGCTTTTCTTTGATTAATTTGGTACTATCGTATCATTAGGAGAAAACATAGAGGCCTCTTGATAGTTTACCACACACCTACAATAGCTTACCAGTTCATTAGTTAAGCACATCTTGAAGTTAATCCATAATTCATCAGCTGTCTCTCTGAAACACTCGATGCAGTTAGAATGATCCCAGTCGGATCTGGACATCCTTCCGCTCAGCTGGAGGGGTTGGATCGATCCCTCAGAAAGCAACACGCATCAGACTTGTCTGCTGCAAAGCAGACCTGGCCACTTGGTGCAATAATCCTCGATTTCAGCTCCGCTCTTCCTAAAAAGTGGGATTTTTTGCTTTTTTGGTCGACCATAGGAGGAATTGTGTGTTATATCCCAGCCTCAAAGCCTGCCTGTGACGCTGCCCAGCTGCTTTTCACGTTAAAACAGCTTGTTAAGGTCTTTCCAAGAGAAGGAAACTACGTATAAACTGTTTCTTGTTGCCGTCAGTACTTTTCCATGATAAATGGAGAGTGGTGTGGCACAACGGATAGGCAGCTGGCTAGGAATTCTGGCTGAGGTGCAGCTAGACAGCCAAACCATTTTCTGCACCCCTTTATCCTGAAGCTCTGTAGAAATAAAACTGCACAAAGAGCTAAAAAGCGTAATCACTTTTGTGTCTTTTCATTCCCAGTTATTAAAACACATCACTTAAAATTAAGTTCCTGCTTGTGGCCTCTGCAGGGATGAGGATGGTGAGAACCCAGAGACCTAAAGCCAGTGATCAGGGACTGAAATAAAGAAATAATAGAACACTTTAAGAGCAAACCTGAACGGCCGGATAAATGCAAAGCAACGCCGTGTGGCATCAGTGAAACACAAAGGCGACATCTTGTACAGATGTTTTCCTTCAGATAAAAACGTGCCGCCCGCTTAGGGGCCTGACTAGTCAACCTGGCTGCTGAGCAAGTCCATGTTTTCTTTACTAACTTCAAACAGTGTGGCCAGCAAAGAAAATCCTGTCTCTAGGCTACCAGATGCTAATTTTCCTTGTGCTGAAATGGCTGTAGGTTTATATTTTGACTTGCATCAGGCCCAGTCCTCTACACTGCAGTTCAACTCAGAAAGCCCTCTGAAAAAACGGGTGAAAAGTTGTCATTTTTAGAGCATGGCTTGTGGGTTTGTGTTTTCTTTCGGTTCCCACTGTTATCTCCAGCATGGGTTGTTAGACTCAGTGTTTTTACATTTTCAAAGGATGTTTTTGTTCTGCGCAGTGCTCTCCTCAGCTCTGCGTTTATCGCTCCCTTTTACACAAAACCAGCCGCTTTAAGTTTTGCGTTTTCACCCAGAAACTGGCGATCGTCCCTGTTTTGTCATATCACGTGAGAGAGTGAAAGTCAGAGTTAAAATGAGATGACATGGGTTAAAACTGGAATTAGTGATTAGTTCTGTGTGTGGTTGCTGTATTTGATCCCCACTGTTTATGTTCCTTTAATGTGACGTGTATTCTTCTCCTTGCTGCCTTCAAAATGAAAATAAATTAAAATTTCCCACACAGCTGTAGCAATCTCTTCCCTTCGGATTTACCGGAAACACGTCCCAGAGAGCGGAGGGTTTTGTTACCTATGAATCTCAGGCACCTTCTTTCCTTATAGAGCAGTGGAAGCCCCTGGACCCGGAGGGGAAGAAGCAGTACGACAGGGAGTTCCTACTGGATTTCCAGTTCATGCCTGCCTGTATCCAAAAGCCGGAGGGGCTGCCTCCCATAAGCGATGTGGTTCTCGACAAGGTGAGAGGAGAGCCGATAAAACAGGTGCGTGCAGGTTTTTTTAAATATAAATAAAGATCCCTAACGCATGCTTTGTTCGTTCCTTGACCGTTTCGATGCAGGCTTTTGTCAAGAAGGGGAAACATGTGGCTGATGTCACATCACAAAATTCTTCAAGTAGAGGTGTTGGTGCTGCACAGATGATTTAAAAACTGGAGCATTTTTAACGGTCTTTATCTGGATTAAGTTACACCAGGTTGTTATTATAATTTCAAACTATATAGACATGAAGACCTAAGCAGAACAAGACTGAACAGAGAGGTAGTGTCTTTCATCAGATCAATTCTACAGTTAAAAAGCATAGTCAAGCTTCTGGACAAACTCTTTTTTTGGTCTGAAACAGTTGTGCCACTATTTATGAGCTGATCTAATAAAAGATCTTTAAAACCTTGACTCTCAAGAAGTTTTGTGATTTCTATCCAGCCTTATTACAGATGTGATTTTTCTCTGCTGTATGTCTGCACTTACTGAAATACTTGTTATTTCTGAAGTGCTGACACCAAGACCTTCCTCTCGTCTCAGTTAGAACGATGTAGTTCATTGATTTTTGATGTAACCGCTACAGACTTGCTCTTAAGATTCAAGCACAGCTCGGGATACAGGTGATCCTCATGTGCAGAAACATTTCCACTCTGAATTTCATACCCAGACAAATTGTAAAACGCAGCTTTGTTCCCAAAACGATTTCATCCACCTGCTAGTTTTCCATGATTGCTTCTCACTGCTCTATCTGCTTTTGAGCTTCCTTTGCTCGGTTGGCCATCTGTCTTGTTAACACAAGAGACATTTGTTTGAGGGAAGGTGGCAGTTTTGTGATCCTGAACCAAGACTATTGCATTCATTTTGCAGAAGACGGGCCCGTGTTGCCATAATTTTATCCTCCATAAGTCATGCTCAGCCTTGAAATGTTTCTGAACTCCACCTATTTCCGTAATAGTCACCTGTGGAAGACGTATTTTAAATTAAATGCATATTTTTAGCGCAAGCATGGATGCATAAAACTTGCACAGTTTGTTGGAAGCGTTACTTCAGATATCAAATATGGATATGACGCTTTAGCAGAGATTGTCTGTAGACCTGTGCAATCTTTGGTAGCTGCAGCACCTGCTGAACAGATCCTGTTTGTTTGTTCTGCTCCACGTTGCAGGTCAATCAGCCGAAATTGCCACTGAGGACTCTGGACCCTCGGATACTGCCTCGAGGACCAGACTTCACGCCAGCCTTTGCTGATTTTGGGAGGCAAACCTCTGGTGGAAGAAACGTATCTGGAAGTGTGAGTTTACCCCAACTTGCTAATTTAAAACCTGGCATTAACGCCAGAGAAGTCCATCCTCATGCTTTTGGGCCTCTTCCGATGCTCCGGTGGTTCTGGTTTTGTCAGGATGAATGCGAGGGTGATGTTTTCTTGGCTGTCAAAATGTAGGCAAATTAGAAAAGCATTGTGGATGTTTTTAACTGGTACGTATTGGTCTGAAATGGATTTGATTGCTTTTCCCTATGCGAGAGATGTGGAAACACGTTTCCACGCTGGAGACATGGCAGTCACGTGTGTGTGAACATTTCTCGTACAACAACCCGGCGTCGGTGTGTGTCATCATAGGAGTCTATTTTATAAAACATGGCAACTGAGCAAATAGATTTTACTAACCACAAACCAAAAAGAATATGCACAGTGCCTGTGTATGTTCTTGCTTTCTCTGTGCTTCCACATGTTGCTTTGCTTTGGTCGCTACATTCCTTGTTTTCCTGCCTTTTCCTCTGCTTTTCTTTCACTTTTTCTTCTTTTCCCTGTGTCTGGCTTTGCCCAAACTCTGAAATCCCCCTCTGAATTCTTCCTTCTTGCCTTTGCCATCTCTTTTTCTTGGGGTGCAGGTGCCCCCCAGCATGGTGCCGCCCAGTCAGCTGCAGCTGGAGGATGGAGGCTGCTTCCATTAGGTGCAATCATTGATTTTTCATTTATCTATTACGATACATCGAGTGTATCGATCTAGATATATCTAATGACATAGCCATCATTTATCTTTCAAAACTGCTGGTTTCAGAAGAGTTCACTGAATAACCTTGACTTCCAAGTGTGCAGATTTGCAGGAGGCTCGGAGTCAAACCTGGTGATTTTTCAGTTGATGTAATATTTCTGGTTTGAGAGCGGTCTCATGGCCGGTGCCTCGGTTCTGGGGCACGTGTCCGTGTCTTGGAGTAGCTTCGGTGCCGCGGTTTCTCTCGGAGCACCACTCGTTCCCAAAACCTCGATGCTGTTTGAGGTCGACATCGCTTCCTGTGTTTAGGACTTGCAGGTTGTACTCCGGCGCCTCCTCTCCTTTCGTGCGCTGAATGTCCCGAGCCTCTCGGCATCTTGGTAACGTCCCTGTCGCTCTTTCTCTTTCCGCAGGCCTGCAAAGTGCAGAGCAACCCTGGATTGCCTTCCCTGGCTCGGTGCGGTTCCCCAGCATGCCCTCTCTTGGTCTCGCCTCACCCACCATTGAGGAACCTGCCGATAGGGGTAAGCCAAATCCCCCCCTTTCCCCCCCAATCTTTGCACCTTTTTGTAGAGTTGTCTTTTTCCCTAACGCCCGCTGTTGATAAAGAATGACTGGCAGAAAACTTTACAAAAAGGTGCAACATTGTTTAAAAAAAAAACGAAACAAGACTTGCATTGTACCCCTCTAGGCAGTCTTCAGTGGTGGGTGGGACATCACCAGCTGAGGGCATGCTGGGACGTTGGCCTGAGCGGGATCCGCGAGGGGTCTGCACTTTGCAGACCTGTGGAAAGGGGGAGAAAAGGTAAGTCCTGCTTACCCCGTTCATTTGGAGCATTCAGCACATAACATACATCTTACATTTGCGCCTTTACAGAGTAGAGCCTTCCTTTGCGTTTTCCTCGAGGAGGGTTGGAAGGCGACGGTATTTAACGAGCCCCGCTGTCCTGTGACGGCGGCGGTTAGAGGATGAGAGGGTTTTCAGCCCCGAGAAAATCAGACATTATCTTCTCGTAAAGCATGGCAAAAACCTGCGTGTACGCTGTCTGTCCACCCGGTCATTCCACCTCTACACAGGCCATGCCCATAAACCATTAAACCCCACTGCCTATTCCTTGCCCTCGAAATAACGTCGAGCAGCTCAGCGCTAACAAGCTTTCGGCACGTTGAGAATCTTTTGTTTTGCTTCCTTGGCTTTTGTCTTTATTTCCTTCTTTTCGCTTAAACGTGTTGTATGACTGTTTTTATAACTAACAAATGTCGCATCAAACAACACAAGGGGTGTGATTACACAGGAACAAAATACAGCTAATAAACGCTTTCTGATGTAGATAAGGGGTTAGATGAGTGCCGTGGGTAACGAGATGCAAATAGGGTTGGAGAGGACCGGTCCGTCCCCGCGCACAGAGGTGGGATGAGTCTGCTTTTATCCTCCCTGAGAGGTGATGGAAACTCGAGTCGCCTTGTTTCTTGTGCTTCCCTGGAAGGCAGAACCGCTTGTAGCCTCTAACCTCAATTTTGCCTTCTGCATTTGTTGTGGAGGGAGAAGCAGCTCTTTAATTTCTTCGATGTTTTTTAAGACTTGTGTCCCGAGAGTGGAAGCGGACTGTGAGGGAGAGCACCAGGTTGTACTGTGTTGCTGCGAGTTTTTTGCTCCTCTACAGGGGGCTTGTCCCTGTTTCTTTCTGCTTTCCTTTTCCTCCCCCCCCACGCTTCATCCGGAAGACTTCAGATTAAAGTAATCTGTAAAGTAAGGTACTTCAGATTAAAGTAGTAACATCTGGTAAGCACTTCTCTGGGCCTTTGGTGGAAAATATTATTTCAGTGCAGGCTGTAGCGCTGTAATTGCAGGTGCTACAGGACCATTATTATTTACTTGGACTGGGTTACAAAAAGGAGGCCAGGCATGAGCTCAAGAGCCTGTTAAACTTGCCACTTGAGCTCAAGCACCTGTTTAACTCGCCGCTTTGTAGATTTGGAACCAAAAAACCCCAGATTTTTTCTGTTAAAAGTTTGATCCATGTATTATTTTATTACATGTTCCAAAGAGGCTTCTCTTCGCTGCTTTTAAAACCTAATCAAACAGGTTTGGACCAAGTTTATTCACAGATATTAAGAAAATACAATCTTAAAGAAAGTCTTTGTTCTATTAATGCACTTAAAGGTCTGTTCTCGAAGGATTTGAGGCGGCTGTGACACGTAACATGCGGACACTCAGGAGATGCACGAGTGCTCCTTGCATCCTTCGGTTCTGCAAGGGAAGTAGCCACCTCCTTCAGGGAGGTCCGTTTGCTCTCAAAGCCGACGCTCCGGCTTTGCGTGGACCCGTACCCGAGGAAGCGCCGTGCCTCTGCAGCTCTGTTCTTGCGCCTTACAGCCCGGCTGCGTTTTGGAAGGTCCTTCAGACCAGAGCTGTCTCTGTGCAAGAGAGACGGGGTGGCCACAGGTTGCCTCTTGCTGGCTTTGCCCTGGTTCCTGGGGGAAATGAGCCCAAAGGTTTTGATTTTCAGGGCACGCTGCCAGCCTGGCTCTGGCTACCAAGCTTTCCGTGGGCAAGGAGGCGTGTGATGAGGTCTAGCGTGTGTGGCTGAAACCAGTCGGTTTTCTGTTGCGTTATTGTCTGGTTTTTCAGCTGGAGGGAAGTTTCTTCTTTCCACAGCCGTATGTTTGTGGTGTAGTTAGAACCCGGGCAGCAAAATTGTGTGAAATTGTGTAAAACCAGAGGTGCATGTCTCAACGCAGGGCTGTGAAGCAGTTTGTGCTGCGTCATCTAGTGTCGATCAAGGGCTCTGGGTGGGAGCAGAGAGGAGTCATAGGGAGGGTTGACAGCTCTTTTAGGAAGGCGTCCAGCACACAAAAGCATCGTGAAGGCTCCACGTTCTTGCTGCCTCCTTCTGCTGTTGGTATCTCGGGAGCGATCGACTCGCGCGGTTGCGTTACCGTTACAGCTTGCGCCCCCCAAAAGTTTGATCGATCTGATGGGTTATTTCTGTGCCCGCCGGCGGGATCTGAGCGGGGAGGCCTTTGTGGGTGGTGGGCAGCACGCTAACACGCTGCACCACGTAGCCCTCTTCCACACAGGAGGTCGTTGTCTTTTGACAACACCTTACTCTGTTGCTGCTATTCATTAACGAAGCCCAAACGAGAACTCCAGCAGCAGCGGCGATTATGTTCATTTGCTTTCAGCAGCAGCACGTATTTATGTCGTCAGAGCCAAGCGGTTCAAATTGCAGATGCAAGCTCCTGCCTTTAAGGAGGATTTTGGTTTTTAATAGTGCAAAACCAGGTTTGGGGCTGACATGACATCAGAGGCACCAGCTAAGAGCACTTTCCTCCTGTACTCGGTGAAGCTGTTTGAATAACTGAGATGGTTTTCCCTCTCTGATGCTCGTTGAATCCCTTTGTTGAACAAAGAAATGTTTTAACTGGCCCATCTTTCATGTGGAGGCTGCCTACTGCCCACTGAAGAGATTAATTCCTTCTGTGGAAAGCAGCAGGGTTTGAAAATGGAGTTTTGTTGCTGCACTAATTTTTACGTTGAGATTGGACGTTTCTAATAAATGAGTTAAGAAATATGAGAGAGCACAGGGGAAGAATAATCTCCTGATAATATTTGATACTTTTAGTCCTTAATCAGATGCTTCCAGATGATGAAGAGGGAGTTTGGGGGTGTCTTGTGCCCTATCACTTGTACAACAGATGAAAAACTCCCCGGTTTCAGCAGTTTTCATACCTGATTTGACCAGAAGGTGCATCATGTTAGACAGGATTGCAGAGAGGCACCTGATGCTGTTTCAAACAAAGTACTGTGTTTCTCTTTCTTTTCTGAACTATAAAGAGTTTGACCCACATCTGTTAGGATCCGTATTTCTACAATGCAGGAGCTCCACTGGTGCTCCACTCAGTGTGTTTTACATAATTCCTGTCTCAAAATGGCTGTCTGAAGCAATCTCCAGTAAAACTTAATGGCTTTGGCAGAGTTGCTAAATGATAATGTATCATTAGCTAATTGCTTGGGATGGCACGTTTGAAATACACCTGTAAGGACTTACTTAATCCTCAAATACGCCTTTGCTCTGATGTCTGTTAGGCAGTGTCTGCCTGTCAAGAGGCCGTTTTGGTCAGCAGGGTTCAGCTCTGCAGTGCGTAAGCAGCGCCCGGAGCATCGCCGATGCGTGTAGGCGGGGGTCATCCCTTATCTGTTTCGGGAAAAGCTGCCTGAGAGAAACGTGTTTGGTGTCTTCCTGTTCCCTCTGACCAACCCGGACGGCTGTGTTGGGTCGGAGGGAGTCCTCAGAGTCCTAGGAGGAGTTGCTGATTGTCGGCGTTGCCGTCAGCGGGTGTCGGCGTTGCGCCCTGGAGTGGTTTATCGAGGTGCGAGCTTAAAAGGGGGTATAACAAGGAATGTTTTTGTCCTAGTTGTTGAATGTTGGACCGAGGAGATCTCAGCCAGGCCAGAGGAGAGAGCCCAGGAAGATCATCACTGTGTGTGTGAAGGAGGATGTCCACCTGAAGAAGGCAGAGAACGCCTGGAAGCCGAGCCTGAAGAGAGAAAACCAAACTGAGGACCCAGAAAATGTCAAAACCCAGGTGAGAGCATTAGCAAGTGCTTCTGAGTACAGCAGTCTGTAACAGAAGGGGAATGGTAATTTGCCTTTGCTGTTGTGTAAGACAGTAAAAAAGGGCAATGAATTCCAGTTTAAATCACAGCTTTCCCCTACCTTGATTTTTTTTTTTTTTTTTTCACTTGTTTATTCTTGACCTGGAGTTTAAATGGCAATCCTGTATATTAAGCGAGTCTAAATAGGGAACACCAGACAACCTACTACCTCTCTTCCAGGATTGTTTTTCTATTGCTATTTCACTAGAATATTTCTGTCTCCATTTTAAAGCAAACAACCTCAAACTTCCATCACAGAAGTTGCTTTTCATCCCCTTTTAGACTGTGTTTCTGCCCTGAACCTCAGCAAGACTGAGGTTCCTCTGTCAGTTTGTCCTGCCCAGCCTGACAGTGCTGTCTCTGAATCTTTCTCTGTGTCTTTCTCCCCCTCCTCCCCTCCGTGGGGCAGCCACTCTGGGCGGAGGTGTTTGCCTGGTGGTCAGACTTGTGATTTGAAGGATAAGTTGGGACAGTTTTGAAGGACACTGGAATTCTGTTCTCGAGGCTAATGGCAGTGGTGTTGACCTAATTATCATTCTGGATAGGAAAAAAAGGTGCTTTAAAGTAAATATAGGAGAAGTTGATTACCTCTGGTTGAGGGAGAAGTGGGCCACTCCCTGTTAATTTATATCTCATGGCTAAATTGATATCAAGAAGAATGTTTCAGTTGGGTGACAGCGAGGGCTTTGTGCCGCTGTCGCGCTTCAAAAAGCTCTCAGGCATTTCCAAACATCCTGCCCTGCAGCCTTGGTCTTTGGGAGCCGGTAGCTGAGTTAGGCCTGGAGCTGGACTGTGCACAAATGTGTGTCTGTGTGTAACTCAACTTCCTAGAAGTTCCTCTAGGACATCTTCTCTGTTCACCCCTAAGATGCGTCCTAGCTCGTTCCTGAAATCCACTTGTGCGATTTGAGCTTTAACGTACCGTTTTCCTGTCGTCTAGGAGCTGTTCCGCAAGGTACGAAGCATCTTGAACAAGCTGACACCCCAGATGTTCAACCAGCTCATGAAGCAAGTGACAGACCTGACGGTAGATACAGAAGAGAGGCTGAAAGGAGTCATCGACCTGGTCTTCGAGAAGGCTATCGATGAACCGAGCTTCTCGGTGGCGTATGCCAACATGTGCAGGTGTCTTGTAACGGTAAGAGCTGCCCAAGTCAAACGGGATTTTTTTTTGATTGCCAGCCGGCTGAACAGGAGCCAGCAGTGTGCCCAGGTGGCCAAGAAGGCCAATGGCATCCTGGCTTGTATCAGCAATAGCGTGGCCAGCAGGGACAGGGAAGGGATCTTGGCACTGGTGAGGCCGCCCCTCGATTCCTGGGTTCAGTTTTGGGCCCCTCACCCCAAAAAGGCCATTGAATGACTCGAGCGTGTCCAGAGAAGGGCAACGGAGCTGGTGCAGGGTCTGGAGCACAGGTCTGATGGGGAGCAGCTGAGGGAACTGGGGGGGTTTAGTCTGGAGAAGAGGAGGCTGAGGGGAGACCTCCTGGCCCTCTGCAACTCCCTGAAAGGAGGGTGCAGAGAGGGGGGATGAGTCTCTTGAGCCAAGGAACCAGCGCCAGGACAAGAGGGAATGGCCTCAAGCTGCGCCAGGGCAGGGTCAGACTGGCTCTTAGGAAGGATTTCTTTGCAGAAGGGGTTGTTGGGCGTTGGAATGGGCTGCCCAGGGCAGGGGGGGAGTCCCCATCCCTGGAGGGGTTGAAGAGTCGGGTTGACCCAGCGCTGAGGGATCTGGTGGAGTTGGGAACGGTCAGGGTGAGGTTCATGGTTGGACTGGAGGAGCTTCAAGGTCCTTTCCAACCGAGATGATTCTGGGAAATTCTTCTGCACGGGTGAACGTTCTGCACATTATCCTCGTGAACTGATGGGCAGTTAAACGTGGCAAGAGCAGAGTTAAATGTTAGTTTCTGAACATAAATAAAAATAATTTACATGACAGATTTCCTCTGCATTCGCTGGCCGTGCCTGCAGGCAGAGGGCTTTGCCTGGAGTCATGTGTTGTTTGGAGCTGAGGATACTTTGCTCTGCCTGGTCGCAAGATGCCATGAGTCACATTTGGAAAGTTCAGTTTCTCTCTTGTTCCAAAGGGAGCCCAAGGTGCCGAGCCAAGCTTCGGACAGCTAGTTTTCAGATGGTGAATCTGGGACAAAATAACCCCCTTCCCCCCCAAAATCCTTCATGACATGCAACGAAGGAGCAGAGCTCCAGAGTCTTAAGCACGTAACAAGAGCGGTTTTAAGCAGTGTGTCTTTTTAAAGGATCCTGTGAATGGAAATGTAATCTGTGTCTGGGCGGAGGTGGTGTGAGCCAAGTTCTGAGTGCGACTTTACATATGAAATGTAAAACCCTGCTGGAAATCATGACGTGATGCTCAACTGTCATAGCCTTGCAGACTTGCGTCGCTGAATATGAAGCGCGTAATAAAATGTAATGGAGAGCTGATAGGAAACCTCGCTGGTATGTAAAGTTTAGCTGTATTTCTGCTGATGTTTTTCTTCCTTCTCCTACAGCTGAAAGTGCCCATGGCAGACAAACCTGGGAGCACAGTAAATTTTCGCAAGTTGCTGTTAAATCGCTGCCAGAAGGAATTTGAAAAGGACAAGGCTGACGACGATGTCTTTGAAAAGAAGCAGAAAGAACTTGAAGCTGCTACCACTGTAAGTGGTATTTTTCCCCATAAATTCTCAGAGCTCCCTCTGAAGATGATCTCTTTTGAAGATGGCAGTCGATTTGGGGGGAATTTTGGAGTTGAGAGTTTCATTCTGTCGCTGTGGCTGAGTATAATAAAAAATACTTGCCTTGATTGGTGGGTTTATACTAGCCTCCTTTTGGTTTTTGGGAGAAAAAGAGTAAAGAGGGACAACAGCAACTATAAATGTAAAACTGGATCTTTTGAAGAGTTCTGTGCTCTGTGAACATGTTTTTTTAGAGCTGTTTTTCTGTTTTACAGCCAGAGGAGAAGACGCGGCTCCATGACGAGCTGGAGGAGGCCAAGGACAAAGCCCGACGGAGATCCATTGGGAATATAAAATTCATTGGCGAGCTTTTCAAACTAAAAATGCTGACGGAGGCTATCATGCATGACTGCGTGGTAAAGCTGCTGAAAAACCACGATGAGGAGTCCCTCGAGTGCCTTTGCCGCCTGCTAACTACCATTGGCAAGGACCTGGACTTTGAGAAAGCAAAGGTAGGGCAGGCCCGGGAGTGAGAGATGAGGCTTTCAAGGCAGGGATGGAAAAATGGGTGTGGGGTGTTTTTATTTGAGGATTTATTTTTTTCTTCAGGAATGAGGCATGAGGAAATCATCTGCTCTTCTATGGATGTTTCATCACGCCCTGGCCTCGCTCCTTCCTCTCTGCCCCTTTCTAATAGAGTCTGTGTAATTTTCAACCGTGTTCTTCGCTCGCTACTTGTTTTCAAATATTTCATCCAAGCACACAGTCTAAAAGCACTCAACAGATCCTGTGCGTTCCTTTTTCCAAATAGATTTTTACCTCTTGTCTGTCGTTTCCAAAACATTAAGATTTACAGTTGTTTCTTTACCATTGGAGGCTTATATTACCCACAAAAGCTACCACTGAATGTATTGTTCGGGTTAAATCTAAAAAAAACCCTCATTAACTGGCCTAAACCCCCACCTGAACCTTGGTGGATGCCTTTGTTTTGTGTCATCATCATCTCCAGCTAGGCTGGAATGAAGCAGCTGTTTTGCAACTGCAGCACTCCAGCATCCTCCTCCCCATTTTCCAGCAAATGTATATGGAGCACGGAGCATTACGCACTCGATGAGCTTCTCTTGGCGCAGACCATTTGCTTCTCCTTTGCAAAAACCAGGCTTGGGATGAAAAAGCATTCGAGGGTTTTGCCAGAAATCAGTCGGACTCAGCTCTGGAAACAAACTGAACTAATTGTTTTCAGCTGCTTGGGGAAGGGAGTTCCCTTACAGTGCGCTGGATCGCAGGGATCACAGCGGATCCATCCTCATCCTTATGGGGAAAGTTTCCCAACCTGTTTTGCGAAGCATTGACCAAAAGAGCGTAGTTTACCCCTAATCCCCCAGCCTAAATACCCTGCGCTGTTAACGCAGCAGCCTGGGCCTTACTGATGCAGGTTTGAAAGTGCCAGAAGCGGGGATTAAGTTTATCCACGTGCTTTGGGAAGAAAACAGGGTCTGACTTCTAAGCGGTAGCTGAGGTCATGCTGGACGAGTCCTGGATGCTGTTTTGGTCTTTGCGAGCATGGAAACACTGTAAAAGCCAACATTTTGGTGCACTGGCCAGTTCTGCAACCTCGAGCCGTGGCACGGTGTAGCCCGGAGCGTGTGCGCAGCAGGGAAACGCTTACAGACGTCGTGTTACGCGTTGGGAGAAGCTGCCCGTGTCCTGTCTTTGTGATTTGTTATTTCTATCAAGACTGAGTGATAATGCTTTATTTATTTTCTATTAATGGGGTAGATGTTTTATTATGTGTTTTTATTGAAGCTGAAGCGTTAGTGATAGTTATAATTAAAGCTTCTGGACAAAGTCCATTTTAAATATTTTCCCCGTCATTCCTAACTTTGGAAACATTTGCTCTCAGAGCTGAAACTTTCCAAGGCAAGGCCAGCACCAAATTTTAATAGGGTTTTTCTTGTTTGTTTAAGGGTTTAGCTAGTTTTCAGTGAAGAGAGTGGAAAACATTTTATAAAACTGTCCTGAAACTTTCTGTTTAAAAAAGCCAGAGCCCCCATTTTAGGCCAAAAGGCTTTTTGGAGCCTGGCAATTCAAATTTAGACCTAATGGAGGATTCTCTAGTGATACCATTTCATGACTTAGTGCAAACTGATTTGGATTCCATCACATCACAACTTTTTGGACGAAAAGGAGCTTGTGGGATTTTGTACTACAGCTAAGCCTGTCAAGCAGCTTCTTGCTGAGAGAAACAGTGCTTCTGCCCCCGCTTCTCTTGCCTGACCCTGGCTGAGACATTTTGGGGAGGTAAAGCATCAAAATGAGGTGTGCAGGGTTAGTTTTATGCCCATTTAGTTTTCTGAGCCAGTTTTTCTTGGGCTGAGGTGAGCACACAGGGTGATATGAAAAGGAAGAGCTCGGAGGTGCAGCAGGACTCTCCTTTTAGGTGGCAGCTAGCCAGTCGATAAGCTTAGCTGTACCATGAAAAAAAACACATGGATTTTATTTTATTTTTTTTAACGGATAGTAAGTTTATTATGTACATGCAGAGAGTGTAGATTATTCGAGTAATTAAAAATGCAGAGAAAAGCGTGTGCTAAACAAAGGAGGTGCCTGTAGACTTGTGCCTCGTTTCCTGCACATCCTGCACTGTGCACACTCACGTCCAACCTCAGGGGAGCGTCCGAGGCCCAACACTCCTTTCTCTGGAGAGCAGCTCTGAGTCCCCAGATGCGTTTCTGGCACAGAAATGCTGTAATGCGGAACCCGCTGACTCCCTGCCTGAGGGAGCATTTTCATTTTCTTCCAAGACACATTGATGATGATGTTTCTCTTGTGTAGCCTCGCATGGACCAGTATTTTAATCAGATGGAGAAGATTGTGAAAGAGAGGAAAACATCTTCAAGGATTCGGTTCATGCTTCAGGATGTAATAGACCTAAGGCTGGTAGGTACCAACTCAGGTCGGTAAAAGAGCAGGTTCCCTCCCGTGTCCAGGCTGGAAGAGCTCTCATGCAAGAGATTTACAGCAGAAGTGGGATGTTAGGGGGAGATCTGCACCCCTTATCCCAGAAGTCTGGCTGTTTAAAGACAAGAAATCTCTCTATTTTACCTTAGTGAAGGCCAAGGTTGGTAGACAGGCGAACTGCTTGTTGGGGTGTTTTGGTTCTGCTTAGCCACGTGCCCACACGGGATTCTCATGCTGCTAGTCCAGCCCCGTTGCAGCAGACACACCTGAGCTCTTTCCACGGAGAGGTTTTGGGTGGTTTTTTCCCCCATGGCATCCCCTGTGCTTGTCTGCTTTGCCATCTTCATTTCTGTGCACTCTGGGTGTAACTGGGCCGTGGGACCGAAGTGCTCCGAGATGCGTACCCCACAAGTTGGTGTAAAAACTCTGAGGGCTTTTTCATGGCAGCGTGGATCTCGTCAAGAGCCAGTTCTATATTCGCCTGCACTGCTAGCACAACCAGGCATCTGCTAGTTGTTTACTGGCCACATTGTGCAGAGCGAAGCAAATGGAGTCTGCGCTCTATCGGAATGTGACGATGGTGGGTCCACACCAAGCTCCAAAAATGAATAACCTGGTGTAAAGTGCACAGACCCTGGGGAGAGGGACCTGCCCCTGTTGTAACCCAGCAGGGGTTTTGAACGTGGCCAAGGCGTTAAAGCTGGAGTCTCGTACAGCCAGGGGTGACTCTGCGCCGTGACTGCACCTTGCACAAACCTTCCCCAGCCCCTGTAACTTCACCCAGGCAGTGCTGATAGCAGCACGGCTTTAGCCACAAGACTTAACTGAAGTCCTGAGCAGGTTTTACTCACACCTCAAATAGCTGTTTGGAAGCTGGTTTGGGGTTTTGTGGTGGCTGAAGTCACCGTTTTGACTGCAGGGTACGCAGAGATAATTACCCCCAAAGTTGTAATGAGGTTGTAGCAAGATCAAGAGACAGTCTGGTTATTCTGGGGAGAGATGGATCTGCGCAGCGTATGGTTGAATAGACACATCAAGCAGTGGAAATGTTTTGTGGAGAGACAGCTCCACCTCTCTCTGCAGGATTCCTGTCTCAGCCATGACAATCCCTGGAGTGGCAAAGCACCATCTCCAGATAAAATGCAGTCGCTTTTTGCTTCTTTATTTTCAGGGTTTCATTTTTTTTCCTCAAGCTTTGAGGAAGGGCTCCGATGAACAGTGTCAGGAATCAATGGATAGAGAGTGACAGCAGCCTCCCTCCAGTCGGTCTCTTTCCTCTGAACCTAGAAAAATGTGCTGGATGCTAGGGGTTAAAACGTCTTGGATTCGGTCATGCCTCTCCAAAGTCAGGTCTCACTGCAGCCTACATTCTGCACCAAAACATAGAGTATATAGCTTTGACCCGTGGTGCTGCGATAACATGAACCAGCACCACGCAGTCTTCCCCAGTCCCTCGGGGAGCAGCCCCTCTAACCATGTTACAAGGGTGAGAGGATTAGGCCTCGTTTGTGGTGTTCAAAATACCCCAGTTATGGTGCTCTCCTGGAAATATCTCTGAGCATGTGTTTGGGTTTTTTTCTAGTGCAACTGGGTGTCACGGAGAGCGGACCAGGGCCCGAAGACCATCGAGCAGATTCATAAAGAAGCCAAGATTGAAGAGCAAGAAGAACAGAGGAAGGTCCAACAACTCATGACCAAAGAGAAGAGGAGACCGGGTAAAGTAAAAGCCAAGTTGTCTGCTCATTTCACTCATTTTGCATCCAGTGGCCATAGAGGGAATCCCACATAAAAGAAAAAAAATCTGTTTTGTTTCTTTGGTTTTTTTCTAAGTGTAATGAGCACGGGGAATTGGGGCCTGATTGTGGCTGAGGCTGGAGAAGGAACAGACTTGCCATGGATTGACTGTGTGGATTTTTCAGGGGCAAATCCCTTGGGTAAAAATAAACAATTGCAGGCCAATAGTGCTTAAGTTTTGCATTCATGCAAACCATATTTGATTCTGTGACAGGCTGCCAGAAATCTGTTATAACAAGTTACTACGTAGGAGTCAGATTTGCCATCCATTCTTGCGTTACAGCAGAGTCTGATTTCAAGAGAATAGCATCTAATTTCAAGAGTAACCATGTTGTCTTTAGCTGTTAAAGTTGCGAGGTGTTAACTCAGCATGAGAAAGCGTCTTGGCATTACCTTAAATTGCTACCAGCCCTTGAGGCTGGCACTACCTGAAGATGAATTTGGAGTGATTGGGAGGGAACGGGGCGAGGAGAAAGTCATCTTTGGGATTCCTTAATAGTAAACACTGTCAAATAAAAGTGCCGTGAAGACAGGACACAAGGAAAACACACGTTGACTTTGTTTTAATTATCCTAAAACTGACATCAGGAGAAGGTAAGGAACTTGGGACTGCCTAAATGCTTCTGTGTCTAGCCTAGCACTGCTGGAATCTGTGCCGCAAATGTGGCCTTGGGGTAGCAAAGGCACGTCGTCTGCTCCTTTGGGGAGCTTGAGAACACACAGCACGTGCAGCTGTGCCCAGATCACAAACCCCACGCGGAGAAATCGAACCAGGAAGAATCACTACCAAAACCAACCCTTGAAAACAGTGAGATCTTTTCTGTCAAGGCTATTTTATAATAATAAAGTCAGGCAAGCTAATTATGTCATTTTGGTCTGAAGAAACACTCTGAAAAACACGATTTCTGCACAAAATTGTGCTGAGGCTTAGCAGAAACATGCCATCTTCTTTTCCTCCTCCTGTCGAACTTGGAGACGTTCTCCTGCGTTCTCCGGGGTGCTGGGAGCGGCGGGGATGGGCTAAGGGCGCTTGTGTTTGTCGTCTGGCAGGTGTCCAGCGGGTCGATGAAGGCGGTTGGAACACTGTGCAGGGGGCAAAGAACAGCAGAGTGCTGGACCCCACCAAGTTCCTTAAAATCACCAAGGTAGGTGCCGGCACAAGACTTGTTCAGAGCAACAGAAACGCCGAGGTCTTTCCTTACGGTGTCTGTCTGTCTAGGAAAGACCGTTACGGTGTTTACAGGTCAAAACTTGGGTTTGAGGACATTTTAAATCCCCAGAGTTAATATTGTGCATAAATAAAGCACCAAGGAAGACTGTGTTGTCTTCTGAATGTTCCTATTTTGTTTGTTTTGAGGGAAAGGAGTATGCAGACACTTCTTCTCAGGTTCATAGTGTCCTTTTAGTGACCCAGAAGTTCTCTTAGTTAGAAAATCTTCATCCTTCATGATGAAAAGAGAATGTGAGTGGGGTGTCGTGTGTGACAGTGATGCAGCACATCTGGCTATTACAGAAGGCATCTCAAACACCTGTCTGGTAGAAATCCTTTGCTCCCTCAAGTTCTCAAGACCCTGTTCTGACGCTGCTTCTTAGTAGAATGAGGATGCCACATTCAATTTGAAAACAAAACGTTCCTGACATGTCACAGGTGGCAGCACTCCAGACTTGAAAGGTTCAAGTAGTACAAGAAGAGCTTTATAGTGTTTCTGGACTTCTGTGCGGTGCAGTTGCATCCCTCAGTATGTAATAAACTTTCACGCCCATCCTCCAGATGAGCATCTTCCTGGTTTTTTTACCATTAAAGTGGTGATTTGGGGACATATATTTCAGGTTGCAGATTAGGCAAGCTTGGAGATTTCTCCTTTTTTAATGATCTTCAGAACAGCTTTGGGATTTCTTGCCAAGAACTCAGTCTTTCACATAAATCATGGCAATTCCTAGACATTCCCTTGTCCCAATTAATGTCACTCTCCTTGAATTTTACTCAGTGCCTGGATGCTTGGAGGAGCTGTAAAGCAGAACGTGGACAGACTGTAGCCCTTCTGCAGATCAAACGAAGTTATTTCCTTGCGAAAGTCGCAAAACAGACTCCAAAACTTAATTAGCAGAGGGATTCAGCCTCCTTTTGTCTGGGCTTACAGCTCATCTGGGAAAAGTCCTTCTACTCCATTTAGTACAAACACAGTACGAATAGAGCTCGCTCCTCAACAGCTGCGTTGTTGGAAGGAGAGAGGTGCCTCATACAAAGAGATCTGCAGGGTCACAACCTCCCTGTCGATAAATTCACCTACTGAGCATTGTAAAATCAATGTTCTCTTCTTGTCAGACACTACTTTTTCCCCTCCAAGTTCTGCAACCTATTGTCGTTCTTCGCCCTCTGAATTCTGTTTGTGACTGTGCAGATTCCCCCCAAAGCCGTGACTGGTAGGTGGAGTGGACAGCAGAACTGTTTTACTCATCACAAAAACTGAACATCTTCCAAGTACTGATACACTGTTTTTTCCTCCTTACGGAGCTTCAGAGTGCTCAATAAAAAGAAGCTCCTGGTCACTGTGAATGTCTTGCACTGACCCTTTGGAAGAGGCTGTTTGGGATGCCCTTTGTTGTTTGTGTCCTCTGTCTTTGGCTAGGGTTTGGTCTTTCAAAAATGCGTTAAAGTGCGTTTTGGTATTCACAAGACAAGGGATCGTTGCCAAAAAAATACCCCATTTATAATTAAGATGTACGATTTGCCCTTGTAATGGTATGTCTTGATGTGTTTTACAGCCCACAATAGATGAGAAGATTCAGCTTGTGCCTAAAGCCCAGTTGGGCAGCTGGGGGAAGGGCAGCAGTGGTGGAGCGAAGGCAAGCGAGATGGGTAAGTCAGGACGGGTCCTCACCCTCTGCTTTGCTACCAGCCCTCCGTGCCACGAGGGGATCTGGGGGGAGATGCTCACCTCTGTGTGACTGCCTGTGGGGCAGGACCAGCCCTTTCCTTTCAGTTCTCTCCCCATCACTTGGAAACCAGCTATTGCTTAAATGTTTCTGTGATGCCAAGGTGTCAGCAGCTACTGACCTTGTTGTCGCTCTTCTCTGTGTTGTCCTTACGATCTCCCAGACTCCTTACGACCAAGTGCCACTAGTTTGAACAGATTTTCTGCACTGCAGCCTCCAGTCTCATCTGTATCTGCCTCATCCGCATCTTCAGAATTAGATTCTCGCAGGGCCTTAACTAGGTAAGCTTCGGCCCAGCGGTGACTTGCCCTTCTGCTCTCTGTACGCCCGAGTTCTCCACTTGCTGCTCTAGTTACCAGCACACAGAAATAAGAGAATTTCATTGAGTTTCCAGGAATGGCTGGGGCTTTTTCCCCCGCTGTGTACTTCAAGTTAACTTAAAACACATGCATATTTTATAATATCATAGGAGAGACAGGTGGTATTAATTTTTAAAGTCATTACAGTGAATGTTTTAGGCTCCACGTTTTCAGTCACCCTTGATCTAAGGATACATTGGCTGGTAGTTTATAACAGGTTAAAAACTCTTCGGGTAAAATGTTCTAATAAACAGGTATGCAGGTTGGATTCAATGGTTGTGGATTCAGCCAGGTCAGCGGGTTTATTTATCCGGAAAAACACGCCTAAAACCTTGTAGAAATTTAGGAGGGCCCTTAAAACCCTCTGGCTGTGTCTGACCCTTCCCGTCGGGTGTGACCAAGCCCGCCCGCGGTTCTGCATCACGCGATGCCTACGTAAGGCCGTGCCGTGCTCTCACGCGCCCCGATTTCATCAGGGCTGCAGCCACTCCAGCTTGTAGCATGAAACATGTATTAACCCTCAATAATTTATCAGCTCTAGACACGGTTTATAAACGTACAGTTCATTTAAAATGTCACTGATTCTCCCAGTATGCACGAGCTGCTGGACTGTTTTGTTGGGTTTGTCCCTCTGATGTTTTCACTCCTGTTTCACCAAAAACTCTGGCTAGTTTGGAAATGATTCCATTTTGGTATCACTGTGCCTGTCTTACTCATTAACACAGTAATTAATAGGACAGATCCTTGTCACCTGGTGCTGGTAGCCTTCCCTATTCAGAAGCTATTGTTTCAATAAATGGGTAAAAAATACACCACTCATAGCATTTCACAGTAAAACAGGGCCTTTGCATTATAAAATCCACCGTTCTACATATAAAACGGGCGCTGTAAGACTTCGTTGCTTTCCAGGAAGCGCTGGCTCGGCCTGTCCACGCTGTGGATATTTGTGTTTGCACATCTCTGAGACTTGGGTTAATTTTCATTATATTCTGTGTAGCTACAACCGTAAAAAATTGAGACAACAATCGTGCTGGGTTTGGGTTGTGTTTTTTTTCCTGCAGTTACTCTAAAGCTATCCAGTGTCTCTTCTGACGTTACCAGCACTGCAAGCGGGGGGTTACTCGTGCCGTAACCTTTAAGCGCGTGTGTTTTTGTTCCGCAGTCGCGGGAGCACAGGCAGGGAGAAGAACGACAAACCTCTCCCACCTTCCCTCTCCCGTCCCAACACCTTCCTACGGGGCAGCAGCAGTAAAGAGCTGCTGCTCGACAATCAGGCACAAGAGGAGCAGCGGAGGGAGATGCTGGAGACGGTGAAGCAGTTAACAGGCGGTATGGAGCTGGACAGAAACAGCACAGAGGCGGAGAGGAACAAAGCCAAGGAGTCTGGTAAGCGGCTCTGCCGTGCTCGGGGAATCTTGCTGAATGTGTGAAAAGGCATAAGGGAAAAATCTATCAGAAAAAGTGACAGATTTCTGTGCAGCGGTGTGAGGATTTGTCCCGCAGTGACGCATCGTCAAGCGGCGATAGCTGTGATCTGCCTCCCAAAGGTTTGTAACACAACTGATTCATACAGGCCTTGGCGTCATCTCCTCCCGCCGGCTCCTCCTTAGGATCCAGCAGGGTTGAGAGGCTGCAGGTAGCAGCAAAACGCCACTCCACGGCGTTGGCTTCCCTGCTCACATCCTGTTGCTGCTTTATGGGCTCAAAAGTCCCCAAAATCAGTGTCACTTCTGCAGAACTGCCGCTTCAGTGCCCAGTAAGGCCATATCTGCCCTTTGCAAACATCTCCTGCGGCCAGAGCAGTGATTTGGGTCTGGGACAGACCACGCACGGCATCTTTTTAGCGCTGCGTTGCCTCCCGATCGGGTCTCGGTGCGGTGTGGCGTTAGCACCCGCCGTCACCGTGTCACGCTGCCCCTCCCGCTTCTGCTCCTGCCAGCTTGAGCTGATTTGTTAGTGAGAAAATACTGAGGACACTTAGCGTGATGTTCCCCGTGGACGGAGAGTGTTTTGCTTCGTCCCTGGGAAGCATCTAGGAACTGCTACAGTGAGGAGTTCATCTGGACTGCCACGACCCAGCACACGCTCGTCTTGAAGCTTTGGGGCTTTGTTAAAGGACTTTATGGGGACCAAGGGTTTGAGGATGTGATCAGGAGATTGCTTTGGGTTGCTGCCCGTTGTGTTTTAAATTTGCAGCGTGCTGTAACAGCTCAAAGTTTAATTATTTAATGTTGATAGAGAGCTTTGAAGGTGTTGCAACCTGTGTCACTGCCAGCTGTGTTTCTACAAGAAGGTTGATTTACAGAAATCTTTTGGAGTTCAGAGTGGGGGAAATGTAGCCAAGAAAGAAGTGGCCTGTGCCTGATGATGGGGCAGGGAACACACACTGCTCTGGTGACTTCTCTCTTCAGAATGTCGTGTCTGAAAATGATGCTGAGTTTCCTTTTCCAAATGTGGGTTTTTTATTATTTCTACCAGCCAAGCCAGAAGCTCCCCCAGCTCCAGCACAAGAAAAGCCTTCGCTCTCAGAAGAGGAAATAGAGAGAAAATGCAAATCTATCATTGATGAGTTCTTGCATATTAATGATTTTAAGGTAAGCAAAATGAAAGCCTCACTCAAGTCCCACAGACCTTTCTGCTAGGTTTTCTCTCCAGGAACTGTGTCTCTGTAAGCACCCAGCTCACACAGGGGTAGCAGAAATGTGGGGCCTGTCAAAATACGGGCAGCAGCAGCTCCGTGAGCATTTTTAGGACAGTTGTCTTCCAAACTTGTTTTCTGCCCTGATAGTAATAGGAGAAATAGCCCAGCTTGTGTGTTTTAAGTAGCAAGATGTATGTGTGACTGTCATGAATCACTGAGCAGCTCCATAATAACAGCAATTTTGGAAGCAGAAAAGCTAGTGGGAAAATAAACTGAGGTTTTCATTCAGTTATCAAAGCATGTGCTGTTCTGATCTGGAGGCAGATAAAGCAATACTAAATATTGAACAAACCACTCCAGGGTATTTTTAATAAACATTGAAAATTACTGAGCAGCTGTCATCACTTCCTAGTTAAAGGTTGAAATTTTGTTTCCCTTGTAAATGGATTTTTAGCTTGTCCAGGGAGTTTGCGTGTTACATTCACTGCAAAGCTGATTGGTTTGATCTTTTGCTGAAATAGATTTTAAAAACCTGCCAAGTTTGAAATGGCAGCACTGGTTTCTAGAACTAGAGTTCCTGGTTTGGCACCCTAAAAGCAGAGTTGCTGCTTGCACTTCATAGGGCTTCCAGATAAAATCGGAAAGGGGAATCTTCTCATGATGGATTGTTTTGGGTTCACATTTAGTTATCAGGATAAATTATTAAATCCCAGTTTGGAGGGGAAAAAAAAAGCCAAACGCTTTGATTTGAGACATCCCCCAGCTTGCTGGCCCAGCAGGTCTCAGCAGGAGGAGTCAGGGGCAGTGGGGCTGGTTAACAAAGGAGTCTCCGGTCCTTTTTCTTTTAGCAATAGACTTCAAAGTCTGACCCTGGGTGTCCGGGGTTAAGGGGCTGCTGCAGTTTCACTGCTTGCAAATACAATGACATTTTTTTTTTATGGCTGGATGGAAGTAGAGTTGAATTGTGGTTTCAAAAGTACATCAGATTGAGGCAGCCCGTTTGCATGAGGAGGTTACTTGATAATTGTAAATTCTCAGCGCTCTTCAAACGCAGCAAAGCTTCTGACTAATTCAGCTTAAACTCACGTTAATACATGAGAGTGTTAGTGTCGTGTACAGCAGAGGAATGGCTGTTTCTCATGAGTTTAGTCTTCAGTACTGAACCGGACTGTAAATTGAAACCACTCAGCTGCACGCCGGTGTCAGCGACAGCAGCACGTTCACCTCTGTCTCGGAGACATCGGGACCCGTCGGGCACGTCTGACGGAAGAGCCCTGACCCCAGCCTGCGGTCTGGGACTGTCAGGCTTGTGACCTGCAGAAAAAAAGCCGTTCAGGGCCTGCAGAAATGCATCTGGGGCTGCCAGTTCTGGATAACTAAAGGCATAACCTAAGACAAAGAGCAAATGTCTGTAGTCAGGAAACCCGCTGAGATCGGTTGGGCTGAGCCGAGAAGGTCAGTGGAAGATCTTTGCTGATGACAGTGGAGATTTTTGAAGTGTGACATTGAGCACTTCTCTGAAAGTCTCTATTTAAGAGTGTTTTATTCGCTTAGGTTACAAAATGTACACGCCAGAAAGTAGAAGCTTTATAAAGAGGAAATTCTCCTCCAAATGCTACCCACCTATTTTCTGCTTCTTTATATGCTGTGGGTTTGTCACACAGGCATTTCTGTGCCAGATCAGCTCAGCAATGAATCTAACCTAATGTCCTTTTTTTGACTTGGCTTGATATTTGATGAAATAATAGGCGTTTTGGTGGCATCCAGAAGACAATTCCTGTCCTTTCACTGAGCAGCCGAACTGTACCCTGGAGCCTGATTGTGTATTTTAAAAATTGTTGCCTGCATGGTATAAATTCTCATCTTTTTTTTTTTTTATTATTATTATTGCTATTCAATTGCCATCTCAGTGGTGATTTGTGATGAGGTTCCATAGCCTAGTTCACCTTTGCCTGGCAGCTTCACTAAATACTCATTTCCAAACAAAAACAAGGTTAGCAGTCTCTTGATCTGCCATCAGAAAAATCCCCGTTCTGTGTGCCAGGCGCTAAGCAGCAAACCCTGAACTATCTTAGAGTAGAAAACGTTCTTCCGCCCCGTTTTTTGACGTTTTCAGTTCAGACAAAGGCTCCTGTGTGTCGTTCGAACAGGAAGCGATGCAGTGCGTGGAGGAGCTGAGCGCCCAGAATCTGCTGCCTGTTTTCGTGCGAGTGGGAGTGGAGTCGACGCTCGAGAGGAGTCAGATCACCCGGGATCACATGGGCCAGTTATTACATCAGCTGGTGCAGTCGGGAAAGCTGAGCAAGCAGGATTTCTTCAAGGGGTTTGTATTCTGTGTGTAGAAACGGATGGTTTTCTTCACCGTTCGTTGCAGATGAGCGCTGTGGTGGAGAGGGATGATCTCCCACCTTGCTTTGGTATCCTGCCTTCTCCACGCACCCGTTCTGAAGGAGTATTTTCACCTGGGTGTATTTATAAGTAATATACTTATTGTAATACTTCAAAATGTATTACAATAAATATATTTCAGATGCTTTAGTGAATGTAAATATTTTCATATTTACATAAGTATTTATTTCTAAGCAAATAGGTGTCTATTTAAATGTGTGTATTCAGATTTCTGGTTTTTGATGCATTTGTCAATGATTGCCTTTTGGCAAATCACTGAATACAATTAAAAGAGGAGGAAGGAGACAAAAACCTTCAGGTGACGTTAATGCCCAGGAGCTGTGTAGCCTGAAGTGCTGTGACCCAGAGACCCGCAGCCGCTCTCCCACTGGTAGAAAGGCTTCACCCGACGGTGCTGTTTCTCAGGACAGCTCACCCTTAAGGAGCAGACGTGTCCTCGAGGGGCTGAGGAGGAGAATGTGTGCCAGATGTGGTATCAGACAGGGTAGACCTTCCTCAAGAGGTCTGAGTTCCAGCTGCTGGTTCATCCCAGCTCTCCGGGTTTTGTCTTCCCAGCCTGGATCTGAACTGGTGTCCAGTCATAAAACAATCCCTGCACGCAGGGAGGTCCCCGGCACCGCTCAGTCCTCACTGGGGCTTCGAGCAGGATGATGAGAAGAGGGATAACCACGAACAGCAGCCAGCGAACGAGCAGATGAAATAACACTTTCAGATACTGAGTTTCTGGGTACTTAGCCCTGTCTTGCTGCTTTTATTTGACTCGTGCCTCATCGTGGTACCGCTGACCGCTCCGATGGTGATCTCCCTGTGCCCGCGTCTGGCAGTGAATTTTGTTGTGATGCAATCCCGGGGCTCACAGAAAAGGTGTAGGCAGCCTGAGTTCAAAACCGTATGGAACAGCAGGAAAATATATATATATATATATCCACAGGGAGTACACTTGTCTGTGTCCACGCGGTCACTGATGGTCAAAACGATTCGTTTGAAGTGATACATTTCCTTAATGGATTGTGATTAAAACCGTTCCTGTGTTTCCTGGAGCGTGGGTAAGTGGTTGTGATGCCAAATAAGCAGGATCTTGATGAAATAGCGGGACGCGTGGTCTGAATGTGGCATAAACAAAGCGAAACAGCTCCTGAAGATGATGAAAGGGCAAGTGGTGTTCAGCGGGCGCATGAGAAGAACACCAAAAACCACTCTACTTATTCACACAAGAGAAATTACTGCGTAATTAGGGGTTAGGGGATGAGCACTGGTCACAGCACGAGTCGGGAGAGACACGCAACAGGAAACCAATTTCTGGCAGAAACGCTTGGACAAACCTGGGTAGTGGAGGATGTAAAGAACAAAGCAAAGGGGGTGGTTTCTGGGTTTGAAGCACAAAGGAAAATACGCGCTTATAGTCGCTAAACTGGACCCCAGAATTTTCAAGGTTTTCAAGAAGACATGAATCATGATGAAAACTGGCAGGAGAGCCAGAAAGATGATCATCTTGTACCAGCCATGGGAAGTGAAGCCACCCAGAAGGCTTTTATCGGAAAGAAGAGTTTTGAGTGATTCTGGAAACTGTATCCACTGTTGGGGAGAAATTTTGTAATTCATGCTGCCACGTTTTCTGTTCTGGATGGAAACCTCCCTCTGGTGTACTGAACTTTTTTTCTTGTGTCGTTTACATAGTTACAGACATTTTGTTGATTACCTTACGTTTGGACCTCGGTTATTATTAATCCCCCTTCTGTAAATGTTTGGATATCTGTAGAGAAGGCTCCATTTAGTAGATTTATAGGCAAAATTGCTTTTTAGTTTTACAGGTTTTACTGGTTGGGAAACGATTTGTTACTGGGATATAAGAATTGTTGTCAATGGAGCTTTCCTGGATGTATCTGCTGGTTTTACGGAAGGCGATGTGCATGTACGCTCCATGTTACTGCCTAGAGAAATCCATTCCTGGCAGTTTTGAAGCACTAAAAGCATAAGATGGCAGTAGTTTTTTTGTTACCTTTGTGATTCTCTTTTCTCCTCTCTTTGCTCCTCTTTTCTGTAATAAAGGGTTTTTTAAGTGCAGATTTGCTTTGCAGGAAAAGTCTCAAATTAAATTGTCTCTAATGTTTGACATTTTCCTTTCTTCTTTTAAAGCTTTTCAGATACCTTGGAGATGGCGGATGATATGGCCATAGATATACCCCATATTTGGTTGTACCTAGCTGAGTTGGTGACCCCCGTGTTAAAAGAAGGAGGAATCTCTATGAGAGAACTTATACAGTAAGCAATGCTGGTTTTTTCCACGGTCAGTCGAGCCGTGCTGGCTGCCTGGCTGTGCTCTAGTATTTTCACAGCGTGGTTCCCATCAGCAGATAAAAGACGAGTAGCGTTGGAGGCTCAGCTTCTCCTACAAGCTGATGAAAGGTTTGCTGCGCGTCGTTCGGGACTTGCCCCAGACGCAAAGCTGTGGTGGGAAGGGAGCTTCCTGCTCTGTGCTCACCCTTCAGGGGTGAAATAAATCTACTTCCATCCTGTGTGTTTCAGCTGAGCTAAAAAATACCCCAGTGTTGTGCAGTCGGAGTCACTTGAGAGCACGCTGAGGCTCTGAGAATTAGACTTGGAGAGCGAGGTGTCGCGCAGGAGACTTTGTGTCTCAGAGTGTAACAGCTGCCACCTGGGCGTTGCCTTAAACAGGCACAAAACCTTCCCTGCAAGACTGGAACCTGCTTCCAGGACCAGAGTTTCTGTATTTTGTACATGTCCTTATATATTTGGGGATGAACTAGAAGCCAATTGAATGGTTCCCTTTTCCCATAAGTAGCGATTAAGAAAATAGCCTTTTCCCCCAGAAGGGTCCTGCTACCTGAATGCAGCATCCCACAAAAATGAGTGGATTTGAGTTACAGAAAAATAAAATCTTTGTAATTAGTCCTGTTGTGGCAGGTGCACTGCACCACTGAAGTGTCTTTATCAGCAGTGCTAGACCAAATCCTTTACCCTGGCAGAAGTTGAAGGTGATTTCCTGCCTCACTACCCCTTGCCTTGTGTTCCAAATTCAAATTATAAGGAAAAATATCTGGTTTTCTTTCATTCTAGAGAATTTAGCAAACCTTTGCTTCCTGTGGGAAGAGCCGGCGTCTTGCTTGCTGAAATCTTGCACCTTCTATGCAAACAAATGGTAAGTGTCCAGGCGTTCCGCTGGGTGCCACGAGTACGCGTTGATGCAGGAAGCCCACACGTTCCCCACGTGAAGACGTTTAGGGATGGCTCAGCCAGTCCAGATAACCCAGGAAACCCGCCTCTTCATCCTCATTTCAAACCTTACAAGGTTCCAGAAAGTTAACTTTTTTTTTTTTCATCGCTTTTCCCTTTTGCAGGTACCTTTGCACCTGGCTTCTTCCAGAAGCTAGAGTGCTGAAATACTGCAAGAGGGACATTCTCAAGGTATTTCTGGGCTGACCAGAAGCAGCAAGTGCCGGAAATCTTGCGAGAGAGCTGTTCTTGCAGACCGGAGAGGTTCTGCGGGTTCGGATAAGCTTCAGATGGCCTCTCAGACTCCTGGGTGCTTATCCAAAATAAACCGGCCAACTCTTAAGATTCACCCATCACTAGGGGTAGTGACACCTTTTCACCCTGTAACTTCTAGAGCTCTCTTACACATTTCACAGTTGTGTGTCCAAACAGTTTGGTGGTTTCCCTATGACTCTGTCTCCATTTTTACTGCACTTTGGATAATGTCTATTTTCAACCCTGTAAAATCCCTCACTGGCCTTTTTTTTTAAGCATGCATTCAAATAAGGTCGAATGTTCCAGGAGCATTTCAGTCTAGCAGTGCAAATAGTGACTTTTTATTTATTTATTTTAGTCTTACGCTTGTTTGGACAGTCGACTTGCATTTATTTTTCTCTGTTTTGTGAAAGACAAGCTGCTCTGCTCTGGGGGTTGAAGCACGGCCTTGGGTTTCTGTTTCTGCCACAGCTTTCTAATTCGATCTCATCCAGGCCAGTACTTGGACTCGGGTATTTCAATGTAGCGTCAGTCATCTCATTCAGATCCTGATGAATCATAGCTGGAACTACGCACAATTAGCTCTTAATGATTTGCATTGTAAACTTAAAATTGTATTATGCTTTGTAAACTGAAAATCAGGCTGCTTTTATCAGTGCTTACCTTAGGCTACGCAGCGATCTCCCTTGTTGCGGGTGCTATAAGGTAAAAGTTTTGGCAAAGCGTTTGGGTGAAAAGAGCTGGTTGTTAGCAGTGGTTTTATTCCTGTCAGAATTGTCTGTGTGCTGTCTTAGGCGGGATACCGAAAGGGCAGCGTGAAGGTTGGACTGTATGTGCTGGAAAGGCGCTTTTCTCGAGGTTTGCAATAAATTCTAGGAACTTGGTATTATGTACCTGAATTTGAGGCTTGATCTCTGCACAGAAAACAGCCGTGTAAATAATTCTTTTCTAAAAGTAGATAATTTGCTGGTGCCTTGATGTCGAGGCAGGGGGAGAATGAGTCACGAAGTAAGTTAATGACAGAGTCAGGAGAAGAATCGAAGTCATCTAACTGCCGGCTCTGTGTCACGGCCGTGGGAAACTCTGCCTTGTTCAGATGTGCCACTTTTCCAAGGCAATCTCTGGCTGAGGCTGTTGCAAACCCCCGTGTCACGTTATGCCTTGTTTATTACCCATCACCACGGTGTTTGACCACTTGACAAGATGCGTAGACCTGGATGTACCATTTCTCTTGCACGGGGTTTCCAGACGTTTCATTGCTGGGCATCTCGTTTGGTGGCTGAACGGTTCTTTATTTCTCCTGACACAGCTGCACCACTCCGGCTTGTGTAAGCTCCCCTGGTTGTCTCTCAAATCTTTAAAATGAACAAATTGTTTGTGTTTTAGAGCCATAAGAAAGTGGGAGCCTTATGGAGGGAGTCTGGCCTCAGTTGGAAGGACTACTTGCCCGAAGGGGAGGATGTACATACCTTTCTCATGGAACAAGTGAGTTCAGAGCAAGCATCTGCTTCATGATTTTGGCCCCACGTCCTGTTCGTTCACCCATTTCCATCCCGTTCTTGGTTATAGTTGGAATGGGACGTGGGGTGAGGTGCCTCCCTCACCATGTCGGGGTTAGATTATTTCAGCACCTCCTTTCTGTAGCGCCAGGAGGACGGGCTCGTCCCCTCCGATCCCAGGCACACATCTCCTGGTCACTGCAGGGAATGAACTCAAGAATGAGTTTTGCAGCAAGGACAGACGGTCTGCAGAAGGGACAGAATAAATGGTGGCAATTACTCACTCATCCCACCTTGCATTGGGGTGTCAGAAGGGCGAGGAGCCAGGCCTGATGGAGGGCACCTTGCCACTCTTGCTAAGGAAGAGGCTGGAGGTCTCCCCGCGCAGCTCCAAGCCATCCACTGCCCTGGTTTAGCACTTAGGAAGTGCTGCACTGCAGGAAATGAAATGGATTACCGAGGCCTGGGGCTTGGTGAGGGGACTGTAGATCCTCTGTCACATTTTTGCCATGAACTGGGGCGTTAGCTGCAATTTCTTTGAGTAAATTCCAGCTCTGGTAATTGTGTTCCGTCGTTTCAGTTGAGCAACAGGCACTTCAGTTTGTGTGCGCTCGTGTTGCGCAGGGCTGGAGTTGCTCTGAGGTCCCTGCTTGTCTTTGCTGGATAATGTAGTTCCCACGTGTTTGTAAAATGCTTCCTAATCTTTGGAACAGAAAAAGCATATAAATCGTTGTAACGCTAACTTAGCAGCTGAAAGATGCCAGAAAGCAGAATGAAGTGCAGCTTGCTGCCTCAGTTTGGTATAATTCAGCGTAGGAAAGTGTATTTAACTAATTCTCACCATCACTTCTGATGTTGCAGAAGTTGGACTTCACGGAGTCCGACTGTTCCAGTTCCTCAGAAGCACTTTCAGAGAAAGAACTCTCTGCGGAAGAGCTGAACAAGCAGCTAGAAAAACTCATTGTTGAGGACAAGGCGAATGACGAACAAATCTTTGACTGGGTAGAGGTACAAAGACTATTTTCACCCTCCCTGCACACAGTTCCTTAACTGCTTTCATAAATATTTTCTCACCTAAAGGAGCATCTCTGCAGGCTCCTCCCTGGGCATAGGCCACTAAGGTGATTAGGTCTGTGCAATCAACAGATTAGACAGAGAATTAAAATCTAAAATATAATCAGGCAGTTATTTCATAGTAAGCTTTAGGAAGAAAGAATTTTGGCCATATTAACATAAAACTGTGTAACTGCCTTTTAAATACTGTAGACTTTTTGACACTGAATACGCTGCTTCTGGCTACTTACTACATTTTAGCCGCAGTACACTGCTACATTCTTTTTTCCCAAAATATGGGATAAAAGCTTCTCACTGCTTTTTGCAACATGACTTACACAAATTCCGTGTCCCCCCCCCACCAGCTGCATGCCCTGCCAGGCTGCAAAAACATCCTGGGCAGTCACCAAGGGTGGTATTGGGCCAGACACTGTCAGAGGAAACACAGAAAAAGAAAGAAGAGGAAAAAGAAAAAAGCCCTGTCAATCCACTGGTGTTTTGCCCTCTATCTCTGGCTGCATCCTTTAAGCCAGATATTTAATCTAGTGTCTGAATTTATTAACCTGATTCATTTAGATCTGCGCTTACAGCTAAGTCTTGGTCAGCTTCATTTCAGTTCTTTCTGTCGCGGGAGCGATGCGTTAGGAATGTCATGTTTCTGCTGCTGTTAGAGAAGTTGAGAGTGGAATGAAAGCAGAGCTGAAAATCTGGGGACACCCACAGGCTCTTTGTAGTCTTGGACAAGTTACACAGGCATTCTCTGAATTTCTTCTACAAAGCAAATCTCCACCCAAGGAGCACGCTGTAAAATTTGTTGAAAAAGCCTAAAACTCTTAGAAGACATATAAGGGCGTTGCAGAAGCCAAGCGTTGTTGGTTTGGTGTGTTTCTCCAGACAAACGGCCGCTCGTGGGAGCAGTCGAGCGGTGTGTTGAGCGCACGAGAGCCGCTGCTGCGTGTTGACGTACCTGAGCTAGCGTGGGGCAGCGCGGGAAAGCTGGGCTCTTGCGGAGGGGGGGGACGGGATTTCTCCTGCAGCAGCTTTCGCTGAACTGGAGCTTGCTGCTAGATCCAGCGGGGGGGTTTGGAAGCGGTTGGTCTCACGCAGCGGCCTGTTTTTAACTGGTCCATTTCCTCCTGATTTCAGGCTAATCTAGATGAAAGCCAGATGAGTTCACCTACATTCCTTAGAGCTTTAATGACAGCAGTTTGTAAAGCAGCTATTATAGGTGAGTAACTTGCAACACCATACCAACCAAACGTGCAAAGAATTATTTTATATTTTTCAGGTTTATCACACACTAAGACTTTTGCACCGTATTGAATCCCAGTGCTGGGATATCCGTTCCCCCTGTGCTGGTTACGGTGCTCTCGAGGCCCTGGCGTGTCCCGGTGACCTTGCGTGAGCAGACGTTTCAGACGACTCTGAGTAACGCCAGATTGTTCATTGATTTTTCTAGTGAAGGTGGAAATGTGCTAGACGTTATTAAGATAATTAGCATTTCCACTCCTGTGTCAGCAAGTACGCGTGGGCGCTCTACCATCGCAGATCGCCACGTGCGAGTTGGAAGCGTGGGTTGCAGAAGAGAAGCCAGCCTGTGTGTCTCGCTTCTTAATAGTTTTATGTCCAGAGTTGCAATTCTGGAAGGGTGGTTTATGTGGCTGACGTGAATTGTACAGCCCTCGGCTGGAAATGGAGGAGGGGGGGGGGTCCTGAGTCGGATGTACGAGCCTCAGACCCTCAGGGGGGCTTGAATAAAGCGCCGCAGCCAGGAACAGCTGCTCAGTTCACTTTGTTTTCTTTAACTTTACTGTTGGCGTCTGGCAGGGCAAAAAACTGCCCGTGTAAAGCACCCGGTTCTGCTCTTGGCTGCGAGAGTCACACTCGGTGGAGAGAATGGTCTGAACTTGATCTTGTGGCGAGGGGAGGGACAGCCCAGCCCCGTTCTGCTCCCCAGAACAGAACCTTTCTGATGCCACCTAGTGTTAACGGCGGAATGACACAGGGTTTGACTGCAGATGTTTAAGGGTTCCTGTATCAGGAACATCATCTTCTGGTTTACATTTTGACCTTGCCTCTAATTGAGGGGGTTTGTTTTCCCTTTTGTTTTCAAAATATCACTTAATTGTGTTGCATGAGCTGCTTAAAAGCTGCTGCATAATTTATCCGTGTTGCTGATGGACTTCTAATGTGTATTTTTTATATATTCCTGATTTCCTGTGTCATCTGCAGCTTATGATTCTGTTTCTGCCTTAGTATTTTTAGAAAAAAAAATAACAATTCTAAAAACCTTCTATATAACTGAAATTTTAGGGGAAAAAAGATAACGATTTTCCCTAAAACCTTCTATATAACAAATTTTAGGGAAAAGAGATACGATTTTCTAAAAACCTTCTATATAACTGAAATTTTAGGGAAAAAAAGGTAACGATTTTCTAAAAACCTTCTATATAACTGAAATTTTAGCCCTAGCCATTGTACACACTTTGGATATCCGGTTGCCTGTGGAAACACAACGATTTGCGCTGCAAAGCGCGGCTGCGATTCTCTGCGTGTGTCAGCAGGCTGGTTAGGGCCAGGGTTGCTTCACACACGGGTTGAATTTGGGGGACTGGAAGAACCAAGACTTCCAGGAAAAGCCATCGATCGGAAATACTTCCTGCTGTTTCTCATCCTGTTTTCTCTCCATGCTATGGATAAAAGTGATTGCTATTTGAATAACTGAAGGCGATAAAAGATCCGTCCCTGCGTCTGTGTGCCAACACTGACCCTGTTTTCTTCTCTTCCCCCCAGCGGACTCTTCTAGCTTCCGTGTGGACACTGCTGTTATCAAACAGAGAGTGCCGATCTTACTCAAGTACCTAGACTCAGACACAGAGAAGGAACTACAAGCACTTTATGCACTACAAGCATCAATAGTAAAACTTGATCAGCCTCCTAGTAAGTGTTGCCTCTGTGCTGGGGATTTGAACCCTGATGGTATAAGGAAAGGTGGTTTTGCAAGTGTAAAATCCAGCCCCAGAGTCTGGGAAGAGGATGTGCTTTTCCTGACAGTAGAAACAAAATTTTACCCTTGTACATAGCAGATGAGAGAAAACAGTGTACAATGGTTTCTGTTTGTCTGGGTTCTGGCTTGTAGAGCAGCGCAGTTCCCCTAATGCTTGGCCAGAGGCCAGCTCTTGATTGCTCCTGTAAGCAGCCGTGCAGAAAGAAGGACAAACCTCTGTTGATTAAGAGAGAGGGGGGAAAAAACCGCAGTAAAAAAATAATCTGTGGCGTTTACAATACCTGGACATGTGAGAGCACCAGGCGTTGTAATTGCATTGCTGCACCACAGATGTCTGTGAACTTGGAGGGAATAGAATGAGTTGGATAACTGGTGAGTCTTGTCCCAGAGACGCTGCAGGAAACTTGCTGGAAAAGAGGCGAGGGAGTTGCCAAAGGAACAGGGACTCCCAGGGAGTCTGCAGCACAAAATCAAAGAGTGCCCCAAACCACCCGACTGGATCGTCCTTAGCTTTAAGGCACTAGTTATTCGTTATCCCTCCTGCTGAGCCGCGAAAAATCAGGTGTTGGAAAGGAGCCAGCCTGCTGGGCTGCACGATCCAGCCAGAGGAGACGGGCTGCTGTGGATTCTGCTTGCCAGCCCAGCCCTACATAATACATTCCCTAGATAACGCATTCCCACGGCTGCTCTCCCAGCTTTCCCTTTTCTGCGGAGCATGTGTTACCCGACGGCGTCGGAGGGACCTGTTTTCCCTCTCAGCTGCGTGTAACCAGCCAGGAAGCAGTAACTCAGTAACGGACCTTCCTTTCACTTGTATCTGCATCTCTCGCATTAAAGGTCACGTTAATCCCCTTATCCGTAACCGTGTCTTTGTCCGCTGACTTAAACAGCGCAGTGCTAACAGCTGTTCTCTCCCGTTATTCCATTATTGCAGATTTGTTGCGGATGTTTTTTGATTGCCTGTATGACGAGGAGGTAATATCGGAGGATGCCTTCTACAAGTGGGAAAGCAGCCAGGACCCAGAGGAGCAGAACGGGAAAGGAGTAGCGCTCAAATCTGTCACAGCATTCTTCACGTGGCTACGGGAGGCTGAAGAGGAGTCGGAGGATAATTAAAACTTAAAATACAGAGAGAAAAAAAAAAAAAAAAAAAAGAAACAGTTTAAGTATTTTTTTAAAAAGTTTCACGTCTTCGCCAATCACAGTGCAGCAAGGCCAATTCTCGCGCAGACCCCCCCCTTCCCCCACACATGCACGAGTGGGAGAGGTAAAAATAGATAAACACAAAGGTGATCATGGAGGAAAAAAAGGTACTTGAAAAAAAAAAAGTAAACTTCAAACCTGAGGGCGGGAGCACTAAACCAAAATACATGTATTATTTATAGAAAATATTTTCTGTTTTAATCTTTCTTTTTCTTTTCTTTTTAAACAAGGACTCATACAAAAACACAAAGCGAAACAAATCTGTTTAGCAAAAAAAAAAAAGTTGAAAACTTTTAATTTATTATTTTAAGGACTGCAAATGCCAGTGTAATTTTTAAATTTGCAGTTTCTGTAAACAAATTGTATAATAGAACAAAAGCAGAGAAATAAATTTCCCTCCCCTTCATATGCACCTCAGTTTTGTTTCAAAGCATGATAAATAGACAAAACTTTCAAGGGGGTTGGGGTAAGCTAGATGAGGAAGAGATCAATTTTTTTTTAATTGTCATCAGATTTTTCTGCCTGCCTCTCAGCTTGCTTCAGAAATTTAAAAAGAAAATAGTAATCAAAGCGTACATAACCTTGGAACGGAAGGAAATGCATTTGAGAAAACCGCTGCGGACCAGAGTACTCCGAAAATAACTCATTCAAAACAGTGCTACCCCGGGGAAAAAGTACTAGTGATACTTTCAGAACCTTTAGAGCAACTTTAAGGCTTGTAAATACATAGAACAAATATTTAAAAAAAAGAAAAAAAGAAATTGACTCAATACTATTTCTTTTCACTTTCAAAATATAAAGAACAAAATAAAGACAAACATTGCAAGTTTAAAAGAAAGTAAAACGACTTCTCCTTTGACAGCTGCTGAATGTGTGCACCATCTCTGAGCGGTGCTGGCTTCCTTTTCATTGTGTAGGTCCTCAGTTCCAAATTGTGTACATATAGTGTGTGTATGTATGTGTGTCTACCAAAAAAAGAGGGGTGAGAGCAATTGTTTTAAAAAAAAAAAAAAAAGGAAAAAAAAAAAAAGGGGGTTGCTGCTTGGGAGACCTTTTCTGCAGAGAGAACTTAGTGGCCGATGAGCAGCTGGCTGGGCTGCTGGGCCACGTAGGTGCGCTTGGTTCCGGGAGACGACCCCGGGGAGCGGTCGGTGCCCGATCCCAGCTCGTTTTTTCCAGCCGCGTGGCCGCGGTGTCTCTCGTGTGACTTGGATCGGTGGCGTCGTCCCGGGGACTTGGGACCCTGGTAGCTGCGGAGGTCGCAGCCGCCCGAGCAGAGAAGCGACAGCCCTTCGCCGCCCAGCGTCTGCCGGTCGCCTTCCTGCGCCCGAGGAACCCCGAGACCCGCGCGGGTGGAAGCGAAGGCGCCCGACGCGAGTCAAGCGGTGGAACAAGCGCTGCGGTGCTCCTCCCGGCTCTGCCCGCCCCGTGACGGTGTCTGCAGCCCGGGGGCACATTCACAGCGGTCGCTTACACATTTTCTGTGCCCAAAGGGACCTCGACCGCGCCCCGAGGCCGCGCAGTCCTCCAAACTGAGCTGCTGCCCGGTACCTTAAGTCTCTTGTGTGTCTCTCTTCAACAACCAAAGATGACCTGCTGGCTCTCACTGTGAAGAAGCATCTACCGTAATACAGTCTGCAAAGTTTGTGAAGCCCTAAAATGTAGTTTGTGAACTGTGGTCCGTGGACCACGAGTAACCTGTGGAGCGTTTGCTGGTGGTCTGTGCAGCACTAGCTGCTCACATGATGCTGTCTTTTTCTTTCTAGCTGCTAAATCACTTCTTTTTTTAAAAAAAAAAAACAGGAAAAACAACAAAAAAAAAAGGCTACAAATACATTAAATACTTTCCTAATCTTACTTTTACATGTAAACAATTGCTGTACTTGCATAAGGATGTTATTTGATCACCAAGGGGAAGGGAGGAGGGTGCCTGGTTGTGGCTGGAGGGGAGATGTCCACGAGACGTTTGCCCTGTTAATATGTGTTCCACGCCATGAGTCTGAGCTAGAGAATCCATGGCCTAAAACACTAGAGCATTGTTTGGGGTTTTTTTTTTTTTTTTTAGTAACAATAAAACACTTTTCTCTGATGTTTTGTTAAAAAAAAAAAAAAGAAAAAAAGAAAAAAAATATTCTCACCCTTAATATCTGTATATGTATGTATCTGCTTGTACGACATCCAGCGACGACTCGTCCTCAGCCGCTTCCCCTCCTGGCCTCACCCTTGGGTGCTCTCGAGATCTCCGAAAGGCTCAGCCACACCCAAACCCCCACCAGCAGGTCTCGAGGTGCTTTTGTTAAACCTCTGCAGAGGGTCGTGTGGGTGCTCTTCTCGCCAAAGTAATTTTTGAGCCAGCAGGTGAGCAGGGCTGTGATGGTTTGTAGCAGTCGAACGGTTGAATTAAATGGATGCGAGTTTGGATGTAAATGAGGCCAAATATTTGTGTGCGCCTGAGGAATTTCCCTTCCACGGCCGGGCAGTGTCAGACCCTGCTGGGAACGGGAGCGTGCAACACCGGGGCTGTGCCACGTGAAGACTGTGATTTGTTTTTTGATTACCTTGAATCAGAAGGAAATTGTTGGAGCCTTTGAACAGCCATGTGAATCGAAGTGTGTCAGGGCAGGGAAGTTTGTTTGGGGAGCTTGAGTCTTTTGGCTGAAAGAGTTGGAAAACCACTGGCTGGAGGGAATGGGAAAGGTGAGCGTAGGGGTAGAGATGAGAGTCTGTCCCCTCCTTGTTTGAGCCTTTATTATTAGATGTTTAGGGGGGTGAGAACTTGCCCTGTTAGTGTCCTGCAAATGCCAGGAAGGGAGTTTTCAGAGTTTTTAAGGCTTTTTTTTTTAGAGTTACCCAAAGGCTCTGAAAAGGTGGGTTTGCAGCGTGGACAAGAGGGAATGGCCTCAAGCTGCGCCAGGGCAGGGTCAGACTGGCTCTTAGGAAGGATTTCTTTGCAGAAGGGGTTGTTGGGCGTTGGAATGGGCTGCCCAGGGCAGGGGGGGAGTCCCCATCCCTGGAGGGGTTGAAGAGTCGGGTTGAGCCAGCGCTGAGGGATCTGGTGGAGTTGAGAACGGTCAGGGTGAGGTTCATGGTTGGACTGGAGGAGCTTCAAGGGCTTTTCCAACTGAGATGATTCTGTGGCAAGCTTTGTGTTTTCTGAAGCTAGATCAGTTAAGCTGCACGAGGAGTGCTGTGAGCTCTCCAGCTGGGGGTATGTTATGTTGGGGTTCAGCTTCCCACAGCTGTCACCACAAGGAGCGTATCTGACACCAGCCTCAGACCAGAACTGCTTCCTCTGCTCCCTTTGTGCCCTTTGCCACGTGCTGCTTGCTTACCTGCACCCATCCCAAGCTGGGGCTGCTTTTCAGTCACCTTCTAGAGCAGCACAGGGTGCAGGCAGTTGTGGCTCCTCAGGATGTGGCCCATGGTCCTGGGAGATCTTTGCAACACATCTTCTCCTGAAGGGTATTAAAATACAAAAATCTGTAAGAGATAGATGAAACAGAAAAGGGGATAATTAATTAAAAGATGTTCCCATGGGAATGTGATTTGTGGGAGCCTCGTTTTACTTACGTGAGAAGAGGTGAGCTGTGGTTACTCCTGCAGCAAAGCCTAAGCAGGGAGGACAGCAGATTTCCACCAAGAATGCTAAAGGTTTTGAGTGTGTTGGGTGTTTTTCCTCCCAGTCTTGGTGCTATGAGGCATTTAAACACATCTTCTGGGCAGCCTCGTGAACGTGGCAGGGAGTTAATGCAGCTCAGCGGGGAAGAGCCGCATTAGAAGCCATTTCCACTGCTGGGAGCCCTTCTCGTGCTGAGGCTGTGCGCACTATCAAAGGCGCAGGCCAGGAGGAGCAGATGCATCGCTTACATCCCCGTTTCTCTTTATTGCTGAAAATGTCCCCAAACCTGAGGCAGTCAAACAGACAATTTCCAGGCCAGGTGTCTGCCTAGGGCTGGTTTCTTTCTAGGAAAGTGTTTTCAGAAATGGATCAGCCGCTTCTGTGAATGAGGTGGGGGAAGACACCGATACCAGACACTGCTCTCTCTGCCTGGGTTCAGGTTTTAACATTATTTTCTCAAGAAGCTTCGGGGTCCAGGAGCAGACCTTGGTGTGTGGAAAAACCGTTTGTCCGGGATCAGCCCTCCCTGATGCAGGAGCTGGTAACCGAAGAGGCAACACAGCAGGAGAGGCTTGGGAAAAAGGATTCCTCTGCAGATGGTTTTTGGTTTAAGCCAATAGTAACTTACACTGGTCATTGCTGCGTTCCTGTGACCCACAGAGCTTCTGGTTCCAACCCTATAGACTGTTTGTTCTCATAAAAGAAAAACGGGGCCTCTAAAAAGTCGCACTAACTTGCTGGGCATCCTGAAAACATGTGAAACCAATTGCAGATGTTGGCATCTCGTTGCCAAAAGGCTGGCTGTGATTGTTCCTGCTGTGTTTCGTTCCAGCATGAGTTGTTTTTACAGACAAAGGGACCTGAAGCTGGTTGCCTTGTCAGAAGCGGCCGCTGCAGAGCAGAGAAGCTGTTTGAGCCGTGCCCCTGGCGCTGCTCGCTCGGTTTGATTCACAGACGTGAGAGAGTTTAGCTTCGGGGGCAGTAAGCTCAAAAATCAAACCCCCACAGAATGTTTTCATGCGCTTAGATCCAACACCTTTGGCCTTGAGGGGCTGAACTGCCTTTAGGTGAGCTGGCTGTTGGCCGCAGGTCGGTGCGCGGCGGCAGTGAGATGCCGCGCAGCAGGAGTTGGGTCAGGACGGCCGTGCGCTGCGCGGGGACGAAGCCAGCGGGAGATGTTTGGGCTGGCAGGCGCTCCAAGCTCCCACTTCACGCGGCCGGTCCGGCAGGGACAGCTTGGCACTTCTGCTCTTTGGAAGATGTTGGTCCTCTGCTGCTACCTGATCCTAGGCCGGCTGAGCGGCATCTCCAGCCATCAGCAGGAGCGTGAGCTCTTCGCACGCCGCTTTCTTCTAATCAGGTGCCAACCCGAAGGCTTGCACGAGATGTCGCATGCTGATAGAAACCCCAAGCGACGGTTTGATGTGGCCTGGGGGCCACGTGCAAGCTGCAGCAGCCACAGGATGGAGCCTGGGGCTGAGGAGGCTTCAGCCCTGCTTGGCTCCCATCTCCCAGCCCAGCTCTGTGGATAGATAACCCGCAAGGAGCCGTTGCAGGAAAACCACGGTGATGGGCAAGCAACCGCAGCAGGAGATTGATTAACCCACTCGGCTTCCAGCAGCGTGACTAAATCCCTGCCGATATCCAAGGAAACTTAAAGTCGTCTACCCCTGTGTTTTCCAAGGGGCTCTGCTTGCCACCTTCAGTAACCATCCTGGAACTGTGGTTTGCTGAAACAACTCCTGCTTGTTTCAGTGCTGCCCTAGGGAAGCCCGGCAGTGATGGGTGGAAAGCTTTGGTCATGTGGCACCGGTTTCTCTTCTTCATTTCCAGCTGCTAAATTGTGCTGAAACGGCAACAGAAATAAAACCAGCTTCTGCTCCATTCACTACTTTCCAAAAGGGAATTTGTCCAAGCGTGCAGTCGCTGTCCCAGCTGCAGGGATGGTTGCGCTGTGGTTGCAAATTGGGAAGGGGAGGGGGGGGCTTGGGGAAGGCAATCGGTTCTTGCAGTTAGGAAATCCTTGTATTACTGAGCGAGCAGAGAGAATGGTAAAGCCTGGCTCTTGCATGCTTGGTTGTCCTGTTGCAGCCCCCTGAAAGGGTTAATAGCAGATGTTGTCACAAAGCAGAGTTTTACTAAGCTCACGGGGGACAGAGCATCGTGGAGCAGAGCACTGTTAGGAGTGTTTTATCACAGCGTGGCAGAGAGCAGCTGGAAGGGAGCTGAAAAGATCATCTTGGCAGATGCAGCTGGTACCTTTAGATCTCACCTGTGAAGGAAAATCCATCATTTCAGGGTTGCAGAATAAGCTGTTCTGAAATAACGCCTGGTGCAAATGCTCTGTGCCATTACAGACGGCCTAAAGTGAATAATCTGTCGATCCCGTTTGCGTGTGAGCGTGCTGGGAAACGGAGTCCTTCACCACAAGCGTCTGGCCTGAGAGGGGAGCGGGCACTCGGCCCCTGCAGCGCTCTGCAGGGTTGCAGCACCGCCACCACGTGAATTTATGGTGATGGGAGCAGCGCGTGGCTCTGGTCTCCTGCTGCAGAGCCCTGTGTTGGGTGTTTTCATACACCATGATCATCAAATGCAAGGAATTTCACACACCTCTGCAAAACAGGGGAGTGGAGTGTTGTACCCATCCTCCAAGGAAACGCATCTGACTCTTCAGGCCTCCTCCAACATCACAAGGTGGATATTTTGAGCAGGAGCCTGAGCTGTGGCTGATCCATCTCAAAGAAAAGCCAGTCGACAAGATTTCCCACGGAGAGACGAGCGAGCCAGCACTAGGGCTGACCCTACGCTTCAAGCAAGAGCCATGGCTAAAAATGCTTTAAATTCCTGCTCAACCCGAAGGTTTTCTGACTTCCCAGCGAGGCTCGCCGGCATGGCGCTGCTCTCTTGCGGCTGCAGGACCGGCGTGGAGGCCGGAGCCCCGCCAGGCCGCTGAACACGCTGGGCGGGCTGCTGGTTGCAGGGGTGTACAGTGCACGTGCAGCAGCCAAAAATAAGCTTTTTCGGCCCCAAAAGCATCCCAGCTGGGAGGTGTTACTAACAGGAAGTTATTACCTGCCTGGGCGAGGGGAGCAGCTGCCGTGCACTCCGTGCTGCAGCCTACTGCCTACCAGTTTTAATCTGAAATGGTGTTTGGCTCCAAAAGCAAAGGAATTTAGCAAATTCTCACTGCCAGATGTTAACGGTGGGGACTTGCAGCTTTGGGAGAGGCGCTTTGTCCCAGTGTGAAATGCTGGGCTGGGGGATTTCAGCTTCTCCTTGCTTAGGGGAGCTGTCATTGCCACTTGCCTGCTTTGGGTAAAATAAATCACTACTGTAAGGCTGAAAGCGCTATTAAAAAAAAAAAACAGAACTTCCAGCCACTGGTATCCCAGTGACAATAGCATCTGCCTTGTTAGCACTAAGGATCTATTTCAAATGAGAGTGACTCCAGAAAAGCAGCAGCCGGTGGCAACTGCTTAGTCCACAACATTTTCCTGCTCCAAATTTCTGCCAGCTCCAATGGCATTTCTATCATGTGTTTGCTCTAGACCAGAGCAAACTTTGGTATATTTAAGCATATTTTTATTCACTTGCTAGGAACTGACATCAAAATGGGTTGTGGGGTTTGAAAGCATGCAGATGAACAGAATACCCCTTGGAAAAGGGGAAGTGGTTTGAAAAGATAAACCTGCCTGGGTGAGCCTTAAGGGTGGGTGTTAGAGGGGCAGCAACAGAGATCAGCTGGGAGGTGGGGTAGGGTGACACTGGGAAAAGTACGGAGAACAAATTATTAGGAAGCTGATAAGAAGGAGCTCAAAGGTGATGTCTGGAAGGCCACAAAGGGGCAAGGAATATGCATTTTTGAGTTGAGAGTAGGAAATTTGTGATTTTTGCACAGAATTACAGGAACTATAGGGCTGATGGTAAGACTCCGCTGCTGAAAATAAGTAAGTATGAATTGGAAAAGAGTTAAGTTTTTCTGGTAAAATGAACCAGCAACAAAGCGGAAAATTGTGGTTAAAGGATGTCACCTCATCTCTTCTAAAGGTCCTTATTTCTACTGGAGATGTAAAGGGGGGAAAAAAAAATCCAGAAGTAAAAAGCAGCTCAAGCGTAAAGCCAAGAATTGTGTGTGGGACTGCAGGAAGGGTGACACTGCTGCCCAAGTCCTTCATCGCTTAATAGTTCTGCGTGCTGCAGGCAGAAGGCCCCTGGGAGTTTGTGTGTGGCTCTACAAGTGAAAAGTGAGAGACCCACATTAATTGAATATTGTGATTCTGTGATGGTTAGCACCACTCCCTGTGCAAATCCACCGGGTCAAGCAATACTTGATTTGTTTCTGAAAGCGTAAGAAGCGGAAGAGCAGCAGAATGTGAAGCTTTAGGGATGAAAGAGCGAGGCGAGGGGAAGGAGCTCCCCAGCCTGCTGGTGATTATAGACACGGGATGAAATGGGAAAAGGCTCAGCTTCTCCCTGAGCAAGGTAGACTGTGGGCCAAAAAGGTGTAAAAGGCTTTATAAAAATGCAAAAGTTGAGGTAAAAATGGAAAAGGAAAAAACTCGCCAAAACTTGGGGTGACGACACCAGGGGCAAGGCCTAAATATATTCAGAGCTGAAGGTTGGAGCTGCAGGTCAATATTAAAACAGAATTTGGTGACAAAGATGCTGTGCTCGCTCAGCCAGCAGGATCGAGGACGTATCAGCAGAAGCTGGTTTCAGCATATAAAGTGCACAGTGCGACAAAGGTAATAAAAAAAGGTAATAATGATCTTGTGTGTTGTACCCTATGTGGCAGGCAGCTGTTAAGCAACACAAGAGCAGTGTTTATTAAGTAAAAAATGTGACAAAATGGGGAAAATATGAGTTGGTGTCGGGTAAAAAAATTAACAGAGTAGCCCCCAGAATGGAGTTTCTGTGAGTAGATGTATGTAAAACAGAAGCACAACAGGTTTCATGTTTCTAGCAGAAGAACAAGAACACGTGGCATTGCTCTGGATACCAGGTGGAAACAGTAAATGTCTCGACACGCAAATTTTGCAGCCACTCCTTGGGAACAATAGCAATATGTCTAAATGATGTGGTTGAAACTGCAAGCTGCACTGTACAGTCAAAACCCAAAGCTGTAGGCAAATCTGTAAAAGCTCTAGGGCTGCAGGAAGATGTAATCAAATGGAATGATTTTCAGGAAAAAAAAAATCCACAAACCAGTTGGAATCCTACTAGTGCATGGCACCTGCGAAGGCAGGAGAGGTACTGGAAACGCTCAGTACTTATTAAAAGCGTTTGATGATGATGATGGCGCTCTACACAATCACAGATCAACCCTGACTGCAGCCCCCCGCTGAAGTAAGACTCCCTGGCGATGAATTTCCCTGTCCTGCACCATTTCTTCCTCCTGTGCTTCACTCCTGTCACTGTCCCCCACAGCGTGCAGCACTGACGGAAGAGGGAGGGGGACAGAAATGACACAGGCCCACCCAAAAATGGGGCAGAGGAGACTGAGCAGTGGGTTTTGATCCCGCTGTGGATGCAGCTGCCTTCCCCGGGTGTGGTGGTATTTTCCCAAGAGCCCACCATGGTCAGGCAGGCGTGTGGCTGTTAGGGAATTCGCAGGGCCGGCAGCTCTCCTCTGGGGTGGATTTTGAGATAAAAAACAGGGAAGGGGACAACAAAAGCTTTTCTCCTCCTCTGCTTGCATCTCAGTGTAGCTCTGTGGTTTAGCCAACGCAGGTGCTGGGGTTTTGCACAAAGGCTTGCAGTGAGCAAGGGGAGGGCAGCTGGGGTGATTTCATCTTTTCCTTCTTGGTGTCTTAAACGCCGGCAGGAAAGGAGCACATTCCCTCTCACTCCCCTCTCCTCCACCTTCCAATCCCTCCCCTCCTGCCAGAGAGGCACCGCAAGGGGGGAAAGGCCAAAAACCACATTTTTCTGCAGCTGCACGGTCGCTGTTTTACATTCACAAGCAAGACAGGAATGTTTAGCAAAGCGGAGCCATCTGGGTAAGGCGCTTCCAGGGCTGTCGAGCATTTGAGACAAAGGACTGTATGAAAGCAAAGCACCACGGAGATAATCTGGAGTGGAGAAGATGACACTGAGCAAGGCCAGGCCTTGGTCACAACAGCTTGGCTTTGGAAGATGACATTCTTGGGTGTAGTACACTGTTGCAGCAGCCACCTAAGGCGGGGGAAAAGAAGTTGGAAAAAGCTTAAACAGTCAAAACAAGACACCTCTTTGGTGTCTGAACGTTGTAAGTGCTTCTTGAAAGTGCTCACAGAGGGGCTTCCCACCCATAGGAGGGATAAAAGTGCCCAAAGAAATGTGTTATTGCCCGTACAGCCTTCGAATCGTAAAAACACAGATGGGGAGAGAGGTTGGCAGCACATGAGTAAGGATTGTGTGCAGAAAACAAAGATAAGAAACTGCTTGGGCAAGAGACAACAGATTAAAAGTTCTGTGGTGTTTTTGGAGACAGCTTGTGGAAAGCATACTTAGGGCAGAAAAGAAAATGCGAGTAGGTAGGGAAGGGAATTGAGGAGCTGTACCTTAAACTCAAGCGAAGGGCAAGTAGAGATTTGGGGGAAGGGAAAAAAAAAACCCACCTACAGGCCTAGCCAAAAAAATAAAGCAGCGGACTTGGAGCAAGAGCATAGCAAGAGGCACGCAGAAAGAGCTTGTGTTTATTACCTCAGTGTACTCTGCACAGACCTGAAATAACCATGATGGTGAAAATACCAGTGTGGGTCACAGCTCTGCTCTGCCTTGCAATGATAATCCTCACCTGGGGCAGCAGAGGCACGGGTAAAGCAGCTGCCTGACACAGCAAAGCGAGGGAACACAGAAAAGGGATCCTTCCCACAAGTGAGAACTTGTTTTGACAGAAAATTTCCAGCTTGCAGACAGGTCTCAGCGATGGAACGCGGGTGATTGAGGCAGGCAGTAAATCACACAGCTCATGAGGACGGTGCGGGGGTAAGAGGCCGGGGCAAAGAAAGCGCCAACCGGCGGGAGGAGGGCGAAGCAAGAGGCCGGGGCAGAGCCGCCACACCCGCAGGCCCGCGTCCGCCCGGCGCTGACAGGAGCGAGGAAGGCGCTGGGCGGCCGCGCTGAGGGGACAGGGGACGGGCGGCGGCGGCGGCTCTCGGCGCCCTCAGCGGGCGGAGGCGGGAAACGCCTCAGCGAGGCGGCCGCCGGGCGCCGCCCCCCCCCCCGCCCCTCGGTGCTGTGTCCCGGCGCGGGAGGGGCCGCTCTGCGCATGCGCGCGCTGCCGCCCCCGCCCCGCCCGCGCGACGTGGAGGCGGAGGCGAACGGCCCGGGGGGGGCCGGCGTTCGAAAAATGCCCGCGGCCTCCCATTGGCCGGCGGCGCCGCCGCGTCCCGCCCCCCGGCCGCGCGCCGCGGCCACACCCCCCGCGGTCCCGCCCCCGCCCCTTTGCCCCGCGCCCCCCCCCCCCGCCGGTTCCCCCGCCGCCGCCGCCGCCGCCGCCGCCATTAGAGGGGCCGCTTTGTGTCCGCCGCGCCTGCTGGTGAGTCCCCCCCCCCCTCCGTGCCTGCCCGCCCTCCGGTGCCGCGGCGGGGTGGGGGAAGCGGAGGGAAGGGGGGGGCCGGGCCCGGTAGGCCGCGGGGTGGTGCGCGGGGGCGTCCTGGCGGGGCAGCTGGAGGGGCCCGGGAACTCCCCTCAGCGCCGCACCCACTCCCTGACAGGCCGCGGGGCGGGGGGGGGCTGTCGTGACGGGTCGCGACACGCCGCGCGGGCGGAGGATGCTGTCACGGTGAGCAGCGCGGCCTGCTTCCCCCCCCCCCCCGCCTCCGCCGTACCCGGGAGGCCCGCGGTGCGCCGGGCTCGCCCCCGTCCAGGCCCTCGGAGGCGGCCCCGGCCCTCGGGTGTCGCCACGCCGGGGAGGTGCGGCTGCCGCGGCGGGGCCTGCGGGGTGCGGGCCCCCGGCCCCTCGTCGTCGCTCACAAAGGAGGTGCCGGTGTCAAACCCGCCCCTGCCGTCCCGCTGACACCCGGTGAACACCGGCGGGCGTGCCGTGGGTCGTGGGGGGAAGGTCAGCGGTGGAAGGGGCTGAGAGGTCTGCGACACAATAAATAATCGCGGTTGATAAACTTAGGAAGTGCCTTAGCTCCCGCGGTAGCCTTCCCGCGTTTTAGTTGCTTGGTTGTGGTTTATTTTTCCTCCACAAACTCACTTCATCAGAGGCAGCAGAAGTGCCGCCGCTCGACGAGAACCTTTGTCCGAGACTTCGGTGTGGCTCTGCTTCCAAAAACAAGCTCTTAATCCCTCTCGGTGCTGCTAGAGGTGGATAGAGGCCTAAGTGTGAGACTGCTAGGCACTTCCGAACTCCTCCCCGAGACCCTGTGGTGGTCATAGCCTGGTTAAAGAATGTTAATTATCCTCCTCCCCTTATTGCACATGCTTCTCCCTAGAGAATCCTATTAAATTCCAGTCTGGAATGGGACTGTTTCAGAGGGGCTTCCATTCTGGGTTCATCATCCTTATTGCCACTCTAGACTGGGGTTTTTCCAGTTAAAACCTTGCAAAGGCTTACGAAGAGAAGGAGCAGCGTACCGAAATCGCAGCTGATGTAAGGTGTAGCTCTTGCCAGGCCCGAGGGGCTCCGCCAGCTTATGGTGCCCGAGGACAGCTCCAGACCAGAGACGCTGTTCAGCACATATCCTTCCCGCCTGTATTCTAACTATTTTCACAGTCACCAGTGTCTGCAAATCACAGGGGACTGCTCAGCCTGTGCTGCTGGAGAAGAAAAGTTAGATAATGTGGGGTCGTGGGTGTGTTTGGTCCTTTTTAAAGTGTAGCAGAGACTGAAAGTTCACTCCTCTCTGTTGGTATTTCACAGGTTACTCTTTCCAGGAGTCTTGTGTGGCCACTGAATTATTTCTGGGTTAACAAGCGTGTCACTTCTCAGTTCTTATCAGGCCTTTTGAGTAATAGTTGCACCCTGATTTCCAAGCATGTGACTTTTTTTGTGTGTGTGTATTTATTTTTACCATAAATAGTATTTTTAGCATCTTCAGGAAATAGTTGGCCAATGATCTTTGGCAAGCAGCTGTCTTACTGAGGCGGGAAAGGTTCAGAAGTGCTCATGTTCATAAACGATGTCACACTCTGAAGCTCCTCCACGTGAGGACAGTGTGCATAGGGGGAATGAGGGGAGAGGGAGGTATCGCTGATGAGCTCAGCTAAAGAATGGAGGTGTTTTGATGGACTGGGCAGGAGAGGACTTGCAACCCCTCCCTCAGGAGGGACTTAGAGATTGGTGGGTAGAGTAGGAAATCCTTGGAAATGAGGAATGGGTTGGGGATAAAACATACACATAATGACTGTTGGGGGGAAGAACTTGGTGTATATGCCTTGAAAACATCTGGCTTTTGCAGCCTTTCTCCCCTTTACCTGCATGTGCCTCTTAACGAATTAGTTCTTCAATGAATCGTGCACTTTCCTCTGGTAGTAGCGCCTTGAATTATTTTTGTTTTCAGAATATCTTTTTATTTTGTGTTTTCCCTTTCAATAGAAACTGATGTGTGAATCTTTTGTCAGTGTTTTGCTAAAAGTGTCCCGGGGTGTTCTGAGGATTTTAACTTCCGTGAGAGGGAATAAAAAAAGTTTTACATTGATGGACTCTGATGTGAGGTGTGAGTAGATTTTATATAGACTGCAAGGAAATCACAGCTTTTATCATGTATGGTTTTGTGCTATAGAATAGTAAGTGATGGGTACATAAGTAATAGTTGGGGAGGAGGGTTTATATAGTGGTTTTAAATTTAATCGATCTAAGCAAGGAGGATACAGCCTATAAAAGTTTCATACCCTGGTACGTAATGTTAGCAACCTAAATTTTCATTCAAGCGTCAGTGGTTTGTCAAAATCCATAATGTTGAATCCTGGAATTAAGATATTTCATCCAGGGCTATGAAACTTTCAGCAGAGGATTTTCATGTTGGAGGAGTTTGAATTTTTGACCTAAACCTGTTCTAAACTTAAAGCTGAACCCTGTGCGCTCTAATACGGGCTATTTCATTCCTTAGCTGCTTGTGTCAGTGGCAGCCCATGGAGAATCTAGATCAAGGACCATACTAGCCAGAAATTGTTCAAAAACTCTTTTTGAATTGTCCCACAGAGGTTGTCTCTGTCACAATCCTGAGCATCAGTGCAGAGAGGTATTATTTTTAGACAGCTATGCAAGAAGAAATTCTGCTTCGTATTACTCCCTTGACTGAAGTTTTTGCAAGTTTCTAGGTATGATGGTGACATAATTTAAGTTGCACACTACCTGGCTTTGACTGTGTGTTTGGGGACGTGAAGAAAAACTCCTGGGTATAGGATGAGAAGATAATCCAGGCCACAGAAATGATCTGCTGTTACTGTCTTCTTATAGGTCAAAGATTGATCGAGAAAGAATCTGAAACCTATAGGGTTTTTTATATTGAGCTGGCATTCTTGGTGGTGAAGGATAGTGGAGGTGAGGCATGGGTTGTTGCTTGTGTTTTAATAAACATCTGTTGAGATTGAGCTGACTTTGAGTTCCGGTATTACATCCTTGCAGAGCCGAGGCGCTGAGCTCAGTCCCAGGTGGGGAGGCAGAGCATCAATCTCACTGTAGTAATGTGCCTTTTTTTTTTTCTTTTTCAGTGAAAGCAGCATCTGTGTGTGCAGAAGGGCAGTGTTTAATTTCTGCTTTGCTCTGTAAAAGTCAACAGGATAGGCAAGGTGTAAGTCAGGTTGCGTTCGCGGCGTTTGGAGTCACACGTCCAAATTCAATGCTGCCTTGACATGAAAATGTATCTTTAGGCTTAGGAAAAACTCTCCTTTGGGTCTCCTTGTGTAGGAATGCATGTGTTTGGAAACTAGAAACGTGAAAGATTTTCAGTGTGCTCCCCTGAACCCTAACGTACTTGGGATTTGTTGGTCCCCTCCTTAACGCTGTATAGGGAAGGAGTGGATGGAAATAGAAACTGTAACAGTAGTCAAGCCAAAGAATTTCTTGCCTGGCAAGTGGTGAGCTATTGGATCTTTGTATTGGACCACTATTCTTCTTTAATTGAAACAAGATGGTTTATAATGCTTGTAGCAGCGTGGGGCTCAGATAGCCTGTAACAGATCTCTGGGAGACTCGACCGCAAGAGAGTTGCAAATAGAGCCCTTGTCGCTTAATCAGGAAGCACACGATTGAAAAGTCAGCTTAACTAGGACACCTCCCAGGAAATCGATGCGGCGTGGTGGCCGTAGGGATTGGGACAAAGTTAGCACAAAATTTGTTGAATGGCAGCAAAAGTGATGGGAATGCCAGTTGTGAAGTCATGCTCAGCCAGATGTGAAACGGGAATGAATTTCCGAGCAGGTTGCCAAATAAGGATTAAAAGTGGGGACTAACTTGTGTTCTGTATTCAGTAAGATGTTTTATTCCTCTGCACATTTTTAGGCTGTTTTAAATGACTAAATACTACTGGTCTGATTTAATCAAGACAACAGGCAGCTCGGTGAACTGCAAAAACAAAAGGGGATCAGTAAATGCTGGAACAACTTTGTGAAGCAGGCTGTGACAGGTGATCAGCTGAGAACTTTTAACAGATACAAATTTGTTTTACAAAAGGTATCAAAGATGCTGCTGGATGATACATTCTGTAACAATCTAGATACTGAGGGTTTTGGTTAGGTAACTTCTACCTGAGCTGGATTTTTAGGGAAGAGCTTTGAGGATTTCAGAGGACCAGAAGTCTTGAAAAAGTTGGCCAACTTGCAACTTAGAAGGTAATATTTTGGCATGTTTAGTTTGGATTTCCATTTTTGCTTTGTGAAAATATTAACATTTCCTGTGCTTTTTTCTGCAGCTTCCGAGACATTTAAATGCTCTTCTGCTCAATTCAACTTTAGAAACTAGTAGATAATTGCATGATAATCAATAGCCTGTTCTTGAAATCCAGTTCCTTTGCTTTTTAAGCCTTTCTGATAATAAACAATCATTCTGGCTTGTGTGGCTTCTAAGGTTTTGTATCCCTTGACACCCTGGCTTCAAATCTGCAAGAACATAAAAACTTTTTTCTAGCCCCTTTTGACCTGATTTCTAGACCCGTCGCGTACCGTATACCAAGTCATGTCTAAGAGCACATCAGTCACCAGTGTACGTGTCGTGTAACAGTAAGTGGACACCCCTAAGGGCACAGGATTGGATATGCTTTCTCATTTTTCCATTGCATATTTGTTTTCAGTCCGCTCAGCCTGTGCACCCTACCCCGCGTCCTTGTGACTTGGTATTTCCGCCAGCGTGACAGTTGGCTTGCCATGTTCGAGACCTGATTTCATCCTGAAATATTTTCCCTCGAATGAGATTGAAGTCTGAGATAAGCTGGAAAATCTTGTGGCCAGCAGAAATTCAAGGAGTTGGCCAAACTATGCTTCAAATTAACTTTTTTCTTTTTTTTTTTAACGTTCTTGTGTCTGTTACATTGCTGGGGGACTCCACTCTTCTGAAATCTTATCCAAAATGTGTGTCTCACCGGAAGCCTCCTTTTTTTTTTTTTTTTCCTTTCCTTCCCCTAACAATGTGCTGATAGCTCAGGAGGAAGGAAGTTGCAATAGTTTTTCGTAATAGTTCATGGAAAGCTACCTGTAGCGTTGACTGGATCTTCCATTAGTGGTCACTCCCTGAGCTGGGAGACTGGACTCTATCAACCATTCCTTCTCATCTAGAAATCCAGAAAATGGGGAGTTTTTTATGCTTATCAGCTCCATGCTGGATTACCAGCTTTGAAATAACTAGTTCATGATAGTTGGGGAACCTGCAAACCTGCAGTTCAAATGCCCCGTAGGAAGATGAGTGTGAGTAGCAATGTGAGGAGTTACTATCTGTACTTTCAAGCAACTTTTTGAAAAGGTTGGTATCCTGACGTTTGTATTGTTGCTGATGTGATTATTTGTTTTCTGAGAGTCATCAGATTTAAGTGTACATGAGAGCTGCCCAACAACCACCTTGAAAACCTCAATTGATGGCCTCTTCCCATTTTCTAAGCACAATATTTGTTTCTTTGACATTTGTGTAAATGCAAAATACAGTTATTGCTTTCTTATTGTTTATTATAAAGAGTGTTGCTTGTCATCGAAACTGTAGGACACACTTAGAGATGTCTTGGTACCCCATACATGACATAGGGTGTCCAGGTAACTGTCGATTTGGGTGACTTGATTTTTTCCCATTAAATCTACTGTTTTATTTGGAGGGGGGACTGAGAGTTTTTCTGCTTTGCTGTTGCAAAAACTTATAGTCTTTTGCTTTATCTTTTTGAGAAACTAAATTCAGGCCTGTTTGTAGTTGACATTTCACACCTAGTCCAGAAAACTACTTTTGATCCCTTTGTGGAAAGAAATAGGCTAAGGAAGAGCAGTCCTTGAGCTGTGATGCCTTCACAAGGTGGTGCTTGTGACTTTGCCCTTGAATATCGGTGCTTTGAAGTCAATAGGAGATTATCCTCCTCCTCCCCCTCTGATTCCCTTGGCCCTTTGAGTGGGAGATGATCCACGGGTGGAAACCCAGAGGGAATCGGCAAGCTCCTGTTCGGGTCACTCTGAATTTCTGCTGGATGGTGACTTATTTGCAGGTGTTGTAGGCACTGAAGTTATGAGTTGTGCTGTGTTAGGGTTCACACTTGAAAGCAAGAAGACTTAAGTAGTTTCTACTGTGATCTAAACAAAGGGGGTTTTTAGAACTTGGGGAATTTTAAGTCGAAGTTGGGAGTACTGTGTTTTCATGCATGTGACATGCAGGTCACGCAGTTTAAAAATAAATAAAACCCAGGACCAGGTCAGGCACAGTGCATGTCTGTATGTGTGTGTTAGTAATCCCAGGGAAAGCATCTTTTGCAGCCCACAACCGATTTCCCTGAGGATGGATCTGTAATTGGTTGGTTTAGGACTCACTTCAAAATGCTGGCATTTTTTTAGCTTCAGGCTATGCTTGCTAGAAAAAAACATTTGATACTGAACTGAAGCCTGGTGGAATTTTTAATTTTTCCTCTCACTTTCTACACTTGAGGAAGGTCCCATAAAATTAAAAAAAAAAAAAAAAAAAGTGCTGGGCTGTAGTTCGTATGTTCTAATTGGCCGTTAGTATTTTTTTTCCCATCCTGAAATTTCATAAGAAAGCTTCATTCATTTGGTTTGTTTTGGTTTTGGCATGTAGTATGTTTTGATTTTTCTGTTTTGTCTCAGAAGAAAACATCCGGCACTGTTACGCTCATTTGTTTTTCCTGCTGCTGACACAGGACTAGTTCACTGTCGTTTTTCAGAATGACTGTTCGGTGTCAAAGGAGAGGTCATAGATGGTGCAGAAGCAGGTTGACTGCCTTTAGCTGTCCGAAGCGCTGCGCTTTGAAGATGGCCAGCTTGATGCATGTCTTTTAGAGCATCTCCTGTGGAAATGCTGCCTCGTGACGGCTCTGGTTCTCCCAAAATGAAAGTCTCTTGGTTAGTTGTGCACCTGATGTGACACTGCACCCACCTGCAGCAGCAGTGGAATTAGTTTATTAATTTACTGCTTTATTATTTGAGGAGGAGATCTTGTAGGTACAATAACGTAGACTCTTGCATCACCAGTCTTTATGAACCATCATATCTTAACACACATTCCCCTCGGCTCTTCTCTCACTGCCGCTGGTTTCTGAATGGAAACTATTTACACAGCTCGGAGGTTTAACAGAAGTGCTCTGTGCAGATGAGCTGGGTTTTGGGAAAATAACCAAGGGAGGGAGAATCCCTGCGATTGATTAGGAATCCCCACTGCTGAGTAATAAGAGAACTGTATGTTTGGGCAAAAATACGGAATGATTGAGGTGGTATTGATGTGGTACAGGGCATCCACCCCTGCAGCGGTGAAAGTGATCTTAAAAACAGTGCCAGGAGTCGTGTTAGGTCTCCGTTCAAGAGGAAGACACTCAGGCTGGGGAAATACCTATTAAAAGTGAAAATTGATGGTAAGTGCCTGCCTTTGCATCTGAGCAAAGGAAAACATCCAGAATAGGTAGAAATTGGGCGCATTTGGCTATTTCTCTGTAAGGAGGGGAAGAAGGCAGTCTGGAGCTTGATCTTTGGATGGAATGGGGGAGAGCAGGTCCAGCCCTGGTTTGCTAGAGGCGAGGCTTTACTTCTGAGGTTTTTAAAGGGGGTGCTGTGAAGAGGAAGCGAATGACCGAGTAAACCCTCTGTTTTGCGATGGAAATAGCGGAGCCCCTCTCCTTAGGAGAGGCTGGTGCAGGCGGATGGGCCACAGGTAAGAAAAGCTGTAGAACTGTAATGGTAGTAACGGGTAAGACTTGATGAGGGTTAAACTGAGCTTAACCCATTTGGTACCCATGATGGTGCATGTGTTTGGAGGAGAGTTTTGTAGAGTTTATAAACTTTTTTTGTCGAAGGTATGGAGACTGCTGTTTCGATGGTTATTTTCTTCTTCAAGGACTCCTTAATTTCTATAAATTGCATGGGGTTTAGTTTGGGAGGGGAATGGTTCGGGTCCCCAGTGTATGTATTTGCTGCCTAACAGATTTACTGGTTTAATTCCTTAGGCTGATAGAAGCTGGATCAATGTGTCAGCTGCTGCTTTTACCCAAAGTCAGTGACTGACTGGTTACCTCAACACCTTACTTTAGGCACAGTCTGCTTTCTGTTATTTTAAAGAGCCTTTTTATTCTTTCAGATCTGTTTTAATGGAGCAGGCTGCAGGTCTGGCTTACACCTTTGCCATTTTTGCTACATCCATAGCACTCAAGTTTGCATCCATGTTTTAGCATCTTTGTTGAATGCAAGTGTTGATTGTCGGTTATGTTAGTCATAAGCTGTAAATCATTTATCCTTCTTTTCTTTTTAATCTTTAGTTTGTTAGATACATGGACGTAGATGTTTTTATTTTGTTAATTTTCACACCACATCTTTTCTGTACTTTAGGTTGACTCCTCACTGCATTGTGAAAACCATTAGGAAAAAGTCCTTGGGGTTAAAACCTGGGGCTCCGCAGTGTTACCTGCACTTGGGGCTAGAAATTAATTTAAATGGCGACTGATCTGTCTGAAGCTGAACCCGTGCATCATAAGGCGCTTCCACTCTTAACGGGAGCTCAGCTGATCCACACGGACAAGTTAAGTGAGGTAGGGGCTGGCCCATTCTCCAAGCTTGCCCTTGGATCAGTCCTTGACTTCCAGTCCTGCTGAAGGTTACTCGGTACTTTCTCCCCTGCTTGTAGGAAACTCGATTGGGAGTCTAATAAACCCTTTAGGCACTCTCCTTCCCCTTCCCTGCTTTCCCTGAGATGCTGTATTTGTCAAAATCCTCAAATGCTCATCTCAATTAATTTGGAATTGGAAAGAAATTATTTCATTTATAACTGTAAAATGTGAAACTGTTTTCTCCTAGTATGCTTCAAAGAAGCTGGTTTGAGGGCTACTGTCTTTTAAAATTCTGAAAAATCCAAACGTAACCAGAATATTCCTGCTTTGATTGACTTTAATCCCATTTCAAAAACTTTCTGATTCTTTCCAGTATCTGTACTGATTTTCATAGAAAACTTTTCATTTTTATAGAAAGTTGAAGAAGACACGATGCCGATCCGTCGCTCGGTGAATTCTTCTTCCCGTGAAACTGCTCCCAAAAGCAAACCTGCTGAAGGTGAAGAGGTCAAAGCGGGTACGGTAATAGTTCTACAGCGGATTGTTAATGTATATCCAAACACAGGCTTGTGTTTGGAAACTCCTGAAAAACCCTACTGCCAAGTTTAAAATATTACTAATGTTTAGCTCCTTTTCACAGGTTTTTCTTGGGTTATTGGGAAGTTGTATTTTGCAGCCACTCTTTTAGGTCTGAACCTATTCGTTTTGTCTTTCATACCCCGTGAAAAAGTCCTGACACTCCAGACATGAAAATATAGCTAAATATAGTCCCTTTTAAGCTTGCATGTTCTTTAGAATAAAGGTGGAAATTGTGAAGTTTCAGTAGTGTCAGGAAGAAGGCTTGAGATTGAAGGGTGGGGTTAATGAATGGAAAAACAAAGTATATAATTTTTTTTCTTTCTTTTCCTGAACAAAAGGATTTTACCACAATGTGTCATAAAATCTAGTCTGATATTAGCGTGTCTGGTCTTAGCAGCTTCACCTCAGTTTCTCAGAATGTGTCATTTCAATATTACATTCAGTTAGTTTCACTGATTTTGTCCTCTTTGGTGTCACAAATAAATTACATATGAAACTATTACTACACTGTGTATTTTAAATGCGTGATGCCTCCGTGGGAAAACTATGCACAGGAACGTAGCAGGAGTGCTTAAGCTCCTTCTCAGAGATGGAGAACATGTCTACTGTGTGGAGCAGTCCTGGTAAACAGCTCTTTGCCCAAAAAGTGGGTAGTTGCAATTTATATGGGTCTTATCTAGCAGACAGCCCAGTCTCTAAGCTATTCTCACCTAAATATACTGGAATTAATTTGCTTGGTAAGGTGATTTCTGACTGGGTTTGATCCTGCTGATAGACAAGGGCTTCTGCAAATGGATGTGCAATCTAAAGGTTTGCCAAGTCTGGAAAAATGTGATTGAACGGTTAAAATCCTTCAGGTGGCACAGTGTGTGGTGCAGAAACAGCAGTGTTTGAAGATCGTAAACAAAGCTACTTGTATGTATCAATCCAAATGTAGAGATACATGTTTTTGCTTGGAGTTGAAAACACATAAACCTCAACCTAGGGGAAAATGTTAGTGTTTCATGGTACTGATTTCCTCCTCCCTTCCCCACCCAGGCCTCTCTGATGAGGGACGATTGCAACAGTAACTTCTGGAGTTAAGAGGCGAAGATTGGGGCGATTCGTTCATTATGAAAATGCTACATGATGTTGTTTGAAGTTATTTTGGCATTTGATGGCTGATTGCACCTTATTGAAACTCTTTCAGTAGCTTTGTTCCCTTCCTAAATTAACATTCAAATCATCTGTTTAAATTAGAGAAAAGAAATTTGTCTGGTGGGAAATAATTTTGGGGTGTGTTCTTAAGCTTTTTTTCTATTGCCCCTCCACCTTCCTGATGAACAGAGGCTGGTTTTAGGGAGTAACTTGATTCACGTTCGCATCTTTTAGATGCAGAAGTCACCTCTGAGGAATCTGCCTCTGCTGGAGAAGAACGAGAGACTGAAACCTTGCCTGCTGCATCCAGTGAAGCAGAACAGCCAAAGGAACCTGAGAATGAAGGGAAGGGGGAAACAAAGTCCTCAGAAGAAACCAAAAAAGAGTAAGGCTTGCTTAGTGCTGAATTCAGGGATTTGGGTAGGATTCTGGAGAAAGTCAGGTTCTGGAGACAGAAAAGATGGTGGGAAAGATGCTGTTCTAGAACATGTGTGAGACTGAATATCGAGATAGGGTCTCTTTTTTTTCTGATAGAAACATCAAAATGTTCTTTAAATTATTTTCAGTGTCAGATGTTCTGGACTTTTTGTTGTCGTTCTGCTTGTTGGCTTGTTTTACAGTGTCTCTTGTCTTACTATCGCTTTGTATTTTTTCTAAGCGAGAAGGATCAGTCTAAGGAGAAGGAGAAGAAGGTGAAAAAGACCATTCCTGCATGGGCTACTCTTTCTGCTAGCCAGCTAGCTAGAGCACAGAAGCAAACTCAGATGGCTGCCACCTCACGTCCCAAAATGGATGCTATTTTAACTGAGGCCATCAGGGTAAGCAGGAGACAAATGTTTCTTTTGTTCATCTGTCACAAAGCAGAATAATTTGTGCGCCTAAAATCCACAATTTCAGCTTGCTGGTGGTACAGATGCTAGTGCTGTCTGTTAGCAGGAAACTTACTGTGTAAGATGTGCATGCTTCTGCCTGCAAGCCTGTGGAGCTGAAATGTGAGTCCATGATGATGATGAGGGGCCCTGTAGCTTATTTCTTTGTTTAGAATTTGTTTGTGTTATTAGAAACAGCTAGGGTGACATAACCTGGTTGATTGCTGTTATTGTTTAATTTGGTGTGCCTTCTATTTAACTTGATTTAAGTATTTAACTTGATGTACCTTCATTAATCCATCTATTTGATATGTGCTTTTTTCAGTGTTAACTTATTCTAATTCAGGACAGATGGAAATACTGTAAACTAGCATTCCAAAGTGGTGTTGGTCTTGGTTTACTGTATCCCTCCTGGTTGGAGAAGAGACCTGTGCTGTTGTAGTTGCGCTGCTGCTCTCCCCTTGAGGCTTGGTTCATGCACGTTGCCTTCACGGGGGGCCTGGGCTCCACCAGCCTTAATTGCAAGATGGCCTTTCCAGCTGCTATATCTTCAATTTAAGTTTTTTACTCATTTACTAATGTCAATCCTCCAACTTCTTAAAAAAAACAAAAAAAAAATTGGCAGCTTGTTCTGACTTGATTACTCTGTCTGACATTAGTAAAATGACTTAGCAGTTGTGCAGCGTTGGTTTGCCAAAAAGTGACTATTTTGTAGTAGCGTGTCGTGTTTATGCCATTACTTGTAAGTGCTTCAGAATATGGGAGCAGCTGATGCGCTCTTGCTGTACTGCTTTTGTGTTGTCTGCCCTTCAGCCACTCGGAAGGGGAAAGTTAAGTATTTTGTTAGTCATATTTTATACTCTTGAGTCATTGTGGAGAAAAGGCCAGCCCTGGCACCCTGTGCTGATGTCCTGGCTTATATGCATCAGTTCAATCTCGGTTCTTCCAGGCCCACAGCAAGATAATTGCAGTGCAGGTGGTTTCTACTAACTTTTTGCCTCCATTTCAGGCGTGCTTTCAAAAGAGCGGTGCGTCGGTCGTTGCAATACGTAAATACATCATCCACAAATACCCTTCCCTGGAGCTTGAGAGGAGAGGCTATCTTCTAAAGCAAGCATTGAAAAGGGAGCTGGAGAGAGGAATCATTAGACAGGTAAGAGTTGCTTTGTGGAGCAGCCCTGGTGGTGGTATTGCTCAATTACAGAGGAGTTTCTTAAACTCCATTAGCAGGTTCCTGGGGTGGTCGTGTTCTCCCTCGTGGAGGTTAATCAACGTCTGTCTCCACCGTGTTAGACACTGACAGAATTTCAGCATTGTTCTGTCAATCAGACACTTTGCACGGCTGTCTTGGTGTTGTGTCATACAGCATTGCAGCAGCACGTGTCTTCAAACTGAGTCCAACAACGTCACTTCTGCAGCAGCGTGTTTCTTTTACCACTGTAATTTATGCCTGTGATATCTGTTAGGGTCTCCTGGTCAGGACAGCAGAATATGTTATTAATGTCTGGCTGTGGCTTCTGATCTTAGTGACATGTCAGTAGGTTCAAATCAGGCTTCTGCCATAACTGTCCATCACCAGGGTGACAGTGCATTCAAAATCTGCACAATTATGTCAATTAGTCTCTTTCAGGTTGTTATAATTCTGGGTTACTTTGCTAAAGACTGAAATGGGCTTTCTTCTGAACTAGGTGAAAGGAAAGGGAGCTTCTGGGAGCTTTGTGGTGGTGTCTAATGCAGGAAAAACGGTTCCAAAAGCCAGAGACAAAAAGGTAAGGTGCATCATTTTAAACAACACTCATAAAAATCTTGCACTGAAACACATGTATCTTAAGAAATGCAGCCTAACGCCAGCCCAAACACTATTCTCCTCCTTGCTGTACTTTTCTTCCCCAAGTACAGTAATTAAAACACCCATTCCCCTAAAATCAGAATGACAAAGTAAAACCAAGTAGAATAATCAAAATCTTAGTTTTAAAATGTTTACATTAAACCCCTAGGCTTTGGTTCAGAGGCAGAAAACTGAATAACCAGGAAGCTCCTCTTCTGTCTTTACCTGGTAGAGAGAGATGCCTCTCAGGTATTGTAAGAGAGCTTTATGCTATTGCTGTTTCTCTTATATCTGTTGCATGGATAAATGGAAGACTTCAGTCTTCAGGACTGTCAGATGAACATTTTTCCATCGGCTGTGAGGGCAGAGGGAGGAAGAAGAAAATGTCCTAAGGCTTCTGGAAGAAAGCTGCTAATATTGGGTGTATATTGTTCTGAGGTAGTAAAATGGGATGTGGGGTTTTTTGAGCCTAGCCCTCCCAATTAGTCGTGGTTCCAGCACCGCTGTTCCCCACTCCCTGCTGCGCTGGGTGTATGAAACACATTTCTAACACTGCCGTTACGAAATGCTTAGCTGGAATTGCCGATCCCCTTGTGCCTTAGACGGGTGAACCCAGACAGTATGTAACGCCTTGGTGCTTATCTCTTGGCTCCTGGGGAGACCAAAAGTCCTAAAGCTGAGGGAAACGGTGACACACCTGGTATCAGGGCACTGAAGGAAACTAATTGCAATGTAACTTCTTTTTAAACAGAGCTCACTGGCTCCACGAGCAGTTTGAGCAAGGCACCTGATAACTGCTAACACATCACTTTTCTTGTCTGCAACATATCGGTGTCTTTGTTCGTAGTTACTTTCTCTGTGTTGCAGCAAAACGAATAGCTTGCTTTTGTTTTCGGTGAATTCAGCTAGCAGTCGAGCAGCTGTCTGGGTGAGCAGCACTCTCGCCCGTTTGACTGTTTGCAAAGCTGCTGTTCAGCATCAAAATCGTTATAAACTTCAGCACATCTCACCAACTGTCTTTTCTGTATAAAGAACAGACCCATTTTTTTCCTGATCATCCCCTCTTCATAGTAACAAAGGGATGGAGGAAAATTCAGAAGGGAGCATTGGCTTCAATCAAGATTCCATTCTGTCATCTGGGGGAAAAAAAAAAAAAAGCATTCCTGTTCAGCTGTTAATTTTGGGGAAGATTTGGCCCGTGTAAACAGGTCTTCCCTTTGGTTTTTAAGTTTCACGTCGGCATGTATCATTTTCACCTGTCCCGTTGAAGGGTAGCAGAGGAAGATGTCTACAGAAAGAGGAAGGAAATCATTAAAAACACAGATGTTGTTAAATACTCAGCAATTTATATTTGTAAAACTTTTCCTAAGAGTCCTATGAAAATTCTGGCCAAATTTGCTCAATGTTACTTAAGCTGCTAAACTTTTTAAATTGTTAATTTAAAGAGCTGCCTTACAGAACTTGATTTTCCAGATCTGTGGCCAGCGTCAGGAGCACTTCTCCTCACCTGTGCATTGCTGGTTCAGAAAACCCAGAGTTTTAGGCCCCACTGATGCGTAAAAGTATGTGTATTTCAGAAAAGCACTTCCGCTTCGACTGCAGAGCAACAAGTCAAGCTGGAAGATGTCCTGCCACTGGCTTTCACCCGCCTTTGTGAGCCGAAGGAAGCTTCTTACAGCCTGATCAAGAAATATGTGTCTCAGTATTACCCCAAACTCAAAGTAGATATAAGGTAGGTGCAGGAGTACCCTTTTGCAAGCAGAGCTGCAGAGGAGCGGTGAAACGCAGCCTTCCTCTGGCTTTGCCTCCCTCACAGTGATTCGGTTCAGTATTTCAGCAGGCAGCAGGCAGGTGGTGCTCTGCATTGTAGAGCCGGCAGGAAAGCTTGAGGAAAAGCTCTGCCTTTTTCTGCATCCCTCCACACCCAATCTTTGTTCCTGATGCCGACATCAAGCACTGCTCTACCCACCTCCGCCCTTAACCAAAACCAGATCCCTTTAGCTGCGTGGATGTGAAGGTCTCACCTTGGGATCTTGTCCCACTTGGTTCTTGGATTACTGGAAGCTGGCACACACTTCCAGTAATCTTTAGGTTTGCCCATACGGAGCGGGTCAAGGTGTGGGGAGGAAGCAAATCTAGGAAAACCCTGTGCATCACCTCTTACAGGGGCTTGTACTCAGTCCCCTGGTTGTCTGCGAGCTGACTCACTGCCCACCGAGTCCAAAGGTGCTTTTCAAAATGAGTAAATCCTTCCGAGCGGAGCTTGTCTGTTTCTGGATGTGCAGTGACACCAAGAAAGCCTTGCAGTTGAATTTCTGCTAACGTATGTTGTTGTTCTTCTCATCTAATCAGCACTTGCTGACAGATCTCCATTTAAAATGTCTGTATGTAGGCAGATACCGCTTGTAAGTACTGCTCTGCTCACACTCTGTATGAAGCGTTGTTTCTCTGTTTGTTTTTTAAGCTGTCAGTGTGTGTCAGTAAAGCTTTATCCTCCTGTATTTCAGACCCCAGCTGTTGAAGAATGCCCTGCAGAGAGCTGTAGAGAAGGGCCAGTTAGAGCAGATCACAGGGAAGGGAGCGTCGGGGACATTCCAGGTCAGAGCCAGAGTTCATCTTGTTTTGTTGACTGTACTGACCACAAGCCTTGGATCGAAGTTAACGCGCCCTCTCCCCCCTCCCAGTTTCATGGGGTACACCTTTCTTTAGCAGCCTGTCATGCTCAGGAGTTGTCAAATTATGAAGCAGTAGCACTCTTATTCTCCTCTTGGTCTACGTTTCTGGAGCAGACCTCCCTGCTTTCCCTGCTTAGCGTGCTCCGCGCTGCTTCAGCTCTGAGTCACTAGCACAGTAGGGGAGCTGGTGGGGTAAGCTTTCCTTCCCATCACTAATTGTAAGTGCAGTAGGTACCCCAGATGTCTGCAACGTCTTTTTCTCACGTCTGTGCCACAGAAGTCTCTTGGGTACATTTGGTCTGTGGGATGGAGGAAGATCTGGTTTATTGCCTTCCCTGAGCGATAGGCCCTTAGATTGCCACATCCTTGCAGTGTATCTGGGGACTAGGACAATGTGTTACCGATAAAAAGCACTCCAGGCCAGTTGACTGAATAGGCCTGTCCTCCCAATTAAAGCTGGGAGAGCAGCGTTCCCTGTGCAGTGTTTTAATATAAAACGTATCTGTGCTAATGCAGGAGCGCCGACCCACCTGGTGCAGAGGAGCTTGTCCTGACCTGGTTTGGGAGAATTTTGTCTTGATGCTTTTCTCTTCCTCCTTGGAAAATAGCTGAAGAAATCAGGGGAGAAGCCCCTGCTGGGTGGGACTCTGATGGAAGACGCCATCCTGTCTGCTATTGCGGCCATGAACGAACCGAAGACCTGCTCCACCACAGCGCTGAAGAAGTATATCCTGGAAAACTACCCAGGGACCAACTCCAACTTCCAGGGTAAAGTACCAATCTGTGTAACGCTTCTCCTCTGCACGCTGAGAGAGAGTCCTGCAGCTGCAGATACGTCTGTGCAGCACCTTTATAAACTATTCCGTTGAGCTTGCTGGGGCACTGACAGCTGCTTGGCTCTTTGTGCTGCAGAGATGCTCAGTGTTTTTAATTCCCATTAGTTCCTTTCAAGCCTGACAAAGGCTCGTTTCTGAGACATAATGCTTGTTTCTCTTGTCCGTAGCACGTTCCCAGGAAGGGGGAACAGCATTCAAGTAGTTTATTGTTCTTAAATCACCAAGTTGATTTCATCCGTCTCTCTCTATTTTGAAAGGCTACAGCTTGGCATAAACACAGTTCCTAGTTGCTTTTTATTTAGAGAAGCTGCATAGTCTAACTTTTAAAAAAAATTCTCAAGCACCCCTCTTAGTGATTTGTTTGAGGTCCTTCTTTGGCTCTGATTTTTAAAAGGTCAAGCAAGTGAGGAGAGGAACTAATCCTGTTGTATTTGGGAAGGGATTTGGCATGTCTTTGTTCCCAGGAATGACACTAATGTCTGTTTTGACTTTTGCCTTAGCAGAAGCAATACTGACAGAGATTGTTAAAGCTGATCTTCTAATGGCTTATTTCCATGGTTTGGTCTGAGCCCCCATACAGTTGTTTAACCGAGGCTGGAGGTCATTTGAAGCAGAACGAGCTCGCAGCAGCCTCTACTAGAGTCAAACCTAAGAGTTAGACCAGTTTGTTACTGTGGTGTCACCGTGCTGGTGCCATTCCTCGGGACGTGGGGCCGGAGAGGAGGTTGCTGCTCCCACACTTCACCTGGAGCTGAAGCACGGCATCAGCACGGCTGTTCAATGCGGGGCTCAGTGACACGGAGAGGAGCGCAGGTTCCCTCACAACTAAAGTAGTTGCCTGAGGCCTTCTGCCAATTAGAGATTGATGTCAAGTGTGACGTCTTAATCTTGGGGCAGGCAGGAGTTTCCAGGCTTACCAAGCCCTTGCACAATTTATTTTCAGGACCACTGGAAACTGCCCTGGTCCTTCGAGGCCTGTGTTTAGCCACCCTCCAGTGCTGTTAATCTTGCAAGTCAGATAAGGAAATTTCAGCTTGCAATCTGTTGTTTTCTTTCTCCTTCCATTACATAAAAGGAATTTTGATAATCTCTGGTCTGTTTTAATAGCAACCAGAGGAAGATCTGGTGAGATGTAAAAGCAGGCGGGTACGCGCTGCAGAGCCAGTGCTCTGTGCTCCTCCCTCGTGCTTCTAACTGGACTTGACTGGAGGCAAATCCTTTACGTGCTGCTATTGATCTTTGATACCCAGAGTAAAACCAGCCCTGTTTTATGTGTTGCTCGTGTTTATGAAAGTAGGGGCTTTTTAAAGAATTCTTGAACGATGACGATCCTAATGTTGCAACAGTAGTAATTTACTGGATACAATCAACTCAATTAGCTATGCAAGCTCTTCCAGTGCCAAAGCCAAACATTTCAGCAGAGGTAGCCTGTAAGCTGGTGAGGGTGTGACATTGTCCCAAAGGATTCTCTTGCTGTGAAATGTCAGTTCTTGATAAAAGCCCGTTTCAAGAGTGTGGAATAAGTGGTTGGAGTGAATACCTTTGCATTAATTGTACAGAACAGATTCAGATGACAGTTCAGCCAGCATGTTGCTTTGTATTTTTCCATTTCTCAAGGGAACCTCTTTGGAATGTACTTGAGGGCAGGCCTTGCTTCTCCCTTGGTTTGGAGGGAGCTAAATATGTAAATGGTCCCTCTAATTCAAGCTGAAAATGGTTTTGAACTGACTAAACAACTTCAGCCCTTTGCCAGAAACAAAGATCCCCTGTACTTGCATGGTTTCAATTACAGTTCTTACACAGTGCACAATGGAACAGAAGACTGGAATAAAAAGTGCATTTGACATATTTCTAGACTAAATATTTCCCCCTTTTTTTTAAAAAAAAAAAAAAAAAAACAGAGAAAGATGCACCACATTAAATTTAGAACATGAGGAGGCCAAAAACAGGGTAAAGTCTTGTTTTAAAAAACACGTTGAAGAACAGGCTGAAGAAAGCCAAGACTTTGGAGAGTCATAGTTACGTGGTGCTGCTGAATGCATTTATAAAGGAGGATCCCTTGATTGTGACATCAAAAACACACGCTGTTCTTGACTTCTTCCTTCCTTTGGAGAATTTAAAGCCACACTTGCCAAGTGTTCAGGAACAAACACTTGTATCTTGTGTGTTGCTTGAAAATTAAGTGCGAGAGGATTTCCCTTTAAATAAGATGTACTAAAACTTCTAAACATAGTAGTCTAGCTGGGTTCTGCCCGCAGCAGCTGCTCTTTGCTCGGGGCAGAAAGAAGCATGTGGTGATGTCTTCACGAGCGTTGGGTCTCCGGTGCTATTTCATTCCTCTGCAGGTGTCCTGGGCAAAGGAGACTTTATCCTGACTCTCCCTCTCTGATTTCAGGGGGCACTGCAGAGAGCAGTAAGGTTAGACAAGCGGATAAAGATAGTAACGCAACCTTTCTCTGATTTTTTATTTTTTTTTTTTTTTTTTTCCCTCTTCCCACAGTGCATCTACTGAAGAGAACCCTGCAGAAATGTGAGAAGAATGGCTGGATGGAGCAAATTTCTGGAAAGGGCTTCAGTGGAACCTTTCAGCTCTGCTTCCCTTATTATCCTAGGTAAAGAGCTTGGCTGTAAAACAGTGTTCAAGATAGGTGAGCCAGATAGACCGACCTCCTATTTACAGGGAAGTTTGTGAAGGGTTTAATAACTGATGAACCACAAGGTTGTCACCCGTACTCACTCTAGATAATGACATTACTGGGGTGTCTGACTGTGAGTGGACATAAAGCTGACTTCATTAGCAAGGAAAGCTTCTAAGGGCAATAAAACTATTGGGCTCGATATTCTCAGGTACTCTGTCGTGATGCTTTTTTTGCAGGATGGGGGCTATTTAAGTGTTCCCATGCCAAAACAAATCCGCGTGAGCAGGTAGTGCGGTGGTGTTCTTAACGCAAGGATGCTCCTAACGAGCAGGACCCAGCTGCTCGCCTCTCTTAGTGCCGATGTGGAGGAGAGGTGGGAGGAGGGAAGATGACCTAGATTAGCTGTGGTGAGACTAAAACAGCCTCTCCTCTCCTGCTGTGCGTGCATATTGTGCTGGGCCACTGGAGCCCAGGGATGGTGACTTAGTGTCCCACGAAGAGCCAAATGGCAGCGTAGTCATTAAAGTCTCTGCTCCCCACCTTCTTTTACTGCACGTGTACAAAGTGCTCAGTGGCTTCAGCCTGCGTTCAGAGCCACCAAAGTCTGATCTTGTCCCTTTGTTGTCTGCCTTCCTGTGTCAGCGCAGAAGGAGCAATGAGGAAGAGAACTGGAGAAAGGGCAGCTGAGGGCTGGGGCATTCTTGGTGACTTACAAGCTGTTGCAGTTCTGCCATTGCAGAGACTAAATAACGTTGGTTTCAGATAGCAGCAAACACAGAAGTCTTGGGGGTATTTCTGGATTAGGCTCAAAGCTGTAACCTTACAGGAGGGTGGGCAGCAGTGCCTGATGAGCGCCAGGGTTACCCAAGGCTTGCCGACCGTATCCTTAGAAGTCAGTCACGCTCTGACAAGAACCCTCTTGTAGCCCAGATGTGCTCTACCCAGAGAAGCAGCAGGATGAGGACTCTGAGGAATCTGATGAGGAAGAAGAGGAGGAATCGGAGGAGGAAGAAGAATCTGAAGAGGAAGAGTCTGAAGAGGAAGAGCCACCACCAAAGAAGAGGTATGGCAGCACGAGAGATAAATGGGTTCCTTCAGATGAAATAAAAGCGACTGTCACAGCTGTAGAGCACACAGGTTTGTCTCTTGGTGTGGTTATTTATCCACAAGGCTCTTGCTCAGAGGTGTTGGAAGAAGTTTCTAATTATGCCTTGCTCCAGAGATACCATAATTTGAAACTTACCTCTTTTTTTAGCGACAGATGAGAAGAGAGCCTGTATTTATCTTTGCGTTGCCTTTAGTCTCCTAAAGTCACCTTCTCTGCTTTTTTATGTGATGTTTCACATGGGACTTTTTGTATTTATGAAGTGTTTCCTTAGGAAGACTGTTCCCTACAGCGTTATCTGCAGTTCTGTAGCCAGATGTGTAACCTGCCTTACTTAGAATATGGATTTAAGATAAGTGTTGTTCGTTAAGTAATAAAATTCCATTTAGAGAGGAGAGATAGTGCTTAGCTCTCTGAATTGTTCTGACAATTGACTTTGATTCATTGTCATTATTTGTATGTTTATATGCCTAACAAAGGAGTTTGAAATCTCGCTGGCAGAGCACTGTGGGGATTGAGAAGTGCTTAGCGTGGCACGATCTGCCAGAGGAGTTCTTGCTCTTTGGGATTTAGCTAATGAAATGTACTGCTGCATAAAGAAACATCCGTGGTAAAGAACAAGGATGCCAAGATCTGCTTCGTTTATGCAAATTGACGACAGCAGCTCTGCTCTGGGTAGCATTTGCGCCTCCACTGAGATCTTGTGCTGTCTCTCTTTCTGACAGGATGCAGAAGAGGCCGCCTCCAAAATCACGGAGCAGGGCCCCTCCGATGAAGCGAAGAGAGTCCAAACCCAAGCCAAGAAAAACCCCCGCAGCCCGCCGGGGGAAAGCAAAGCCCCCTCCCAAGGTTAAAACCCCTGCTAAGAAAGCCAAACCAGCAGCCCCAGCCATCAAGAAACCCTCTGGTGGCAGCTCTTCCAAGAAACCAGCAGCCAGCGGGAGGAAGGAGGTGAAACCTTCTGCCAAGGGCAAATCCACCATGAGGAAATCTCTCCGGGCAAAAAAGTAAAATTTTTCCACTGTCAGGGAATCCCATGGTCAAATCCACAATCTTGTTTTATAAGTCAACGTGCATTTGTATTTTAGTTCTGATGCTTAAACACTTCTTTAATTTTTGTTATTTTTTTTTTTTTCTTGAATGATGGGGAAAAAGCTGAAAACTAAATCAAACCAACCCGAGCGTTTATTAGATCTCAGTGCTGTGCCTCGTGCCTGCCCCTCCCCTGGAACAAGTCATCTTTAGTTTCTGCAATACTTTTAGGACTTTTCTAGGACATATATAATCTGTACATTTTACGGTGTTCCTCTTGGGTTTGGGGGGGGGGGTGGGGGTAGGGTTGGCTTTTAAAAATTCTTCAGAGAAGATCTTTATATCTTTAGAGAGCAGGAACAGGATGATTGGGGGAATGTGATTCTTAATGAGCAGGTCCAACGGCAGAAGAGTCCTCCCTAGATCCCCGGCGTGGCGAGGTCCTTACGCTTCTGTGACGAAGCGGTGTACGTACAGCACTTGCCCTGAGCCCTGGGGGAGCCGCTTCCTGCGCCGCCGTCAGAGCGACAGGCCGAGGAGACGGCGCCTTGGGCTCCTCCAGAGCAGAGAGGTTTGTTGGACGGGGAGTCAGATCTTCAGCCGTCGGAGGCTGCGGCGTCTGCTGACGGTCTGAGGCCAGAGGGGCTCCAAAAGGGGTAGTTGTCGGTTAGGCGGGTGATTTGAATTAGTGTTTCCACACCACATCTGTTACCTTAAAACCAAAATATATAGAAGTCTTCTTGAATCCAACTTTCAAATGTTTTTAAGAGATGAAGAGCCTGAGTTTTGTCACCTCTTGTTTACCCTTTTTTAAAGAAAAGTTGGAGAGCTATACAATTGCTAATGTAGAGATGTTGATAAGTGAAGAACATGCAGTTTGCTAAAATAAAATGAAACTAGATTCCAGGCCCAGTTTGCGTGTCCTTTCTCTTTCTCCTCCTGGAAAGGTGGAGAGGAGGGAATTACAGTCGCCGTGGATGGCTGCAGAGGCAAATCTTTGTTAAAACTACATCGCCAGCGTGAAAGACCAGAGCTGTTTTAGCCTGAGCCCGTGACAAGCTCTGTAGCTGGACCCACTTGTGACCTTTTTCTTCCCCATTTTCTCTGGAGACAAAGCAGAAAGCTCTGCTTGAACCTCTCGCTGCTCCTCTTCTCCCTCTGCCCCCCCGTCAGTGACCAGTGGGGGCAAAAAAAGACCAGCTGAAATCCTCCCACCTCTCACCCTGCTCCCCAGAGCAGCGCCTGCGTTCCGAACACGCTCCACCACGGCCCGGCTCTCCCTCGGCCTCCTCAGGGCAACGCTGATTCAATGGGACCTGACAGTCTTTTTCCTTTAACTGGCTTTTGGAAAGAGCTTTGCACGTACCGTGCTGAGAGGAGTGGAAGTACCTCTAGAAATAAAATGCAAAAAAGGAGGAAAATAGCCTTACTGAATTTATTCTTTTCAGTTGCCGTCCCAGCGTGCTACCTCTAACTGGGAGTTTAAAAAATTCTTACAGAAATGCCCTAAATTGTTCCCAGCCCTGTAACGAGTGTGCAAACAGCAGGTTAACAAAGATCACAGCTGATGTGGAACTGGCAGAGTGAAAGCACTGATCAAAGAGGAATCCACGGGGACGTAAAGCGTGTAGAGACATTGGTTAACGCCTCTTCCCTAGGGCTGCTTGTACCAAAACAGTGGGTTTTGTCGGTGTTTTCCTCCAGGCAGGTGCTACCGTGAGCCAAATTTGAGAAACTGCTTCTCTCATCAATAGGATGTTTACAAGGACAAGGAGTCCTCGCTCAGCGCAGGACGTTTTGTGCCTTCCCCAAAAACGTTCCCACATCAACAACCCCACGGATATTTGTTAAAACACTGCTCTGGATAACACCGATTTTTTTTTTTAACCCCACATGAGCTTAATTTTGCTGTGGGGCGCCTCAAATTAGAGCGTTGTGCTAAAAACAGCCATTAGCTCCCTTGGTCATCCCCAAACTTCTTGGTTGTGGTTTTAATTGCTAATTAGGGGATTTCTACACACCAAGCCAAAATAAAGAGCAGTGGGTCTGGCTGTATGGAAGCCGACGGACGGATCCTTCCCTCCCAGGAGCAGCACCCGGGATTGAACGGGAAAATCATCCCGCAGCGGCGTCGCCGTGCGTTCGGGAAGGTTCGTGCCATCGCTGCCGCTCGCTCTTCTCCAGTCTCCACTTCCTGGCCAGACCGGGCTCTGTTATGTTATTTCTTCAGCCCCATCTGTCCTGTGTTTTCTTTTTTCCTGTTTTTTTTTTTTTTTTTCCCCTGTTTCTACGCTATCAACATTTCCGGCAGGCTCTGCTGGGGCATCTCGAAGCAGCTGGCGGGGACCCAAGGTTTGAACGCTGCCGTTTGGACCATTTTCCTGGCACCTTCGGGAGCACCGGGGCACAAAATGGGGATTTTTGGGTGCACCCCCAAGGGGTTAGACCCCATCTCCTCCCCAAACTGGTGCTTTCCCTTTCCAGGAGCCAAGCACATCCCTGGGACTGGCGGCAGCTTTTGCTTCAGCCCCATGGATTTGGCTGGCCAGAGGATTTTGGGGACCTGAGGCTCTGGGGTTTTATGGCCGTTTTGCAGCGAGGTCGAAGCCATCCCCTTCTCTTTTTTTTTTTTTTCTGGTGAAAGTGGATAGCAGTGGGCAAAACCCCGCGGAATTCAGAAATTGGGGTGAAAAGGGGCTGAGCGTCAGGGCAGGGGGTGGCGAGCGAGCGTGTTGGGGTTGGAAATCGCTTCTCCGCTGGGCACGCTGTAGGAGAGGAAAAAAAAAAAAAAAAAAAACACAGAGAAAAAAAATCAGTGCAGCCGCGTTTTCCAAAAAGCCCGAGCGTTTCTGCTCGCCGTCGCTTCCAAGAAACGGAGAAAACCGGGGAGGTAAATTGCAGTGATTCATCGCGGGCAGATCGGAGGCAGGAAACGAGAGTTTGCTGCCTGCCCCGTGCCCGGCGTGGGCTCGGGCTCGCCTGGGCCTGGCTGGTGGCGAGGGCCTGACGCCCACGGGCCGAGCATCCCTGGGCCACGGCGGGAGCGGCCGCAGGAGCCACCCAAGGGGAAGAAAACAACCGGCCAAGGCTGAAAGCCAGAACAGGGGGAATTTTTCGCCTGCATTTCTCCGGAGCCATCCGAGCGAGGTGCCTGTGAGCCGGGGAAGGGGGGAACCCAGCGGGATGGGGGTCCCTGGGGATGCTCGGTGTCTGCGTGTCACACACACACACACCCACACACACCCCCGCTAAATTTTGGGGGCAGCATCCCTTCCTTGGGGACCTCCGGGGGGCTGGGGGGGTCCGTTGAGAAATGGAGCGTGGGAAAAAGGGGGCGGGGCTTGCGGGGTGCCTGCCTGCGGATTGGCTGGGGGGGGGGGGGGGGAAAGACCCCCCAAATTGTGCTGGAAAGGAGAGGGGCAACCCTGAGCTTGCAAAGGGGATGGGGGCACCATAGGGACCCCCCCCCGCACCATGAGGATGCGCTTGAGGCAGCCGGACCCCCCACCCCCCCCATGTGTTTGCACCCAGGCGGCTGCGACGGGGCCTCGGTGACACGAGTTGCGCCGGTCTCAGCCCAGCTGAGGGCTGCAGAGGGCAAAACTCCTTTGGGTGGCTGGAGAGGGGCCGGGCGCGTCCTTCGGTGGGTGCTCTGGCCAAAAAATCCCCCCCAAACCCGCTGCTCCCGTCGTTGGTGTTTTGGGGATCACCCCAAAGGACGGCTAAGGGGCTCTCGGTGCTGCATGGCTGGTGGGGAGTGGGATGGAGTGCTGGGGGGGGGGGGGCAGGATGGGGGGACCCCAAAATCTCTCTGGGATTCGGGGTGTGGGACTGGATGCACCTCGCTTGGGGTCCGGACTGTACGCTCGGGGCATGGGGAGCACTTGAGTCTTGCTGGGGGTCAGGACGTGGGGACGTTTGGGTTTCATTTGGGGCTGGGAAGTGGGGACCACATATGTCACATTTGGGGGCAGGATTTGGGGACCCTCACACTGCTTTTGGGGGTGGGACTGTCTGCATCCTGCTCGGGGCAGGGGCCTGGGACCCTCGCGCGGTGCTCAGGGGCAGGACATGGGGTGCTTGGGGTCCTGGAAAACGGGGGTCAGGACACGGGGACCTTCGCATGGGGGTCGGGGTCAGGCTGTGGGGACCCTCGTGTGGCACTGGGGGTCACAGGGGACCCCTGTGCTGGAGTTGGGATGTGGGGACACTTGCACGGGGTCTGGGGCATGGGGACCCTTGTATGACGCTCGGGGTGGGGACATGGGGACCCTCCCATTGGGTTTGGGGTCAGGATTTGGGGACCCTTTTATTGGGGTGGATACGGAGGGACCTTTGTGTGCGGGTCAGGACTTGGGGACATCTGCACTGGGGTCAGGATCTGGGGGGACCGCAGCATCTCCCCAGGGCTCAGCGGGCTGGAATCGGGGGACGGTGGGGGCAGGTTGTGTCTGTCCCCTCTCTCCTCGCAGGGACCGTCACCGGGGGCCAGATCTGGGCTCCCGAACCACCACCCTGGGGGGCTCCGGATAATTCAGATGCGGCACCGGAGCCGCTTAACCCCATCCTGATCCAGCCTTCACCCCGAAACCCCGCTGCCATGAAGAAGAAGCCAGCTAACGGGAGGGGGCCGGATCCTGCACCCCCCCAGCAGCGCGCCCGGGGCATCGCCAAGCCAGCGGAGGTGATTTACCCACGGGGGGGGACACAGGGACACCCCGAGATGACGTTTGGGTGCGGGTGCATCCCCGTGACCCCCAACTCACCATCTCGGGGTGGTCCAGTTGCCCCGAGGGGGGACAACTGCAGCGTGATGGGGGGGTTGTTGCTGACACGGGTGGGTTTTTGTGTGTCCCCCCCCCCCCAGTACGTGGGGTCCTTCGCGGTGGAGGACTTGGACCTGCAGCAGCAAGCGGGGCGGCTGGAGGAGCAGCTGCGGGCGCTGAAGGTCGGGCATCCACCACCGCTCCCCCCTCGCCGGGAAATGGGGGGACCCCAAAGAGTGGGGGGGACCCCCCCCAGGCAACACAGCCCGGACCCCCCCAATTCTGCATCTCTCCTGGCCAGGACTGCCCCAGGAGGAGGTCGGTGGTGCTGAGGTTCAGCTTGCAGGGGCTGAAGGTCTACGGCGCCGATGGGGAGGTAGGGGTGCTGGGGGGGTGCTGGGGGGTGCTGGGGGGGTGCTGGGGGGGATGCTGGGGGGGTGCTGGGGGGGTGCTGGGGTGCTGGGTGCTGCTGGAAAGGTGCTTTGGGAGACTTGCACCTCTCTGAGCTTGCTTTTGCTTGGGAACGTGCCTTGCATTTGCAAACAGGGCTGCAACCTGCCGTGCACACAGGGGTGCACCCCAGGGTGGGGTTCAGGGGTGCTCGGTCCCAGGGTCACCCCCTCCCCGCCCCGCCTCGTCCCCGCAGACGCTGCTGATGGCGCACGCTCTCCGCCGGATCCTGTACAGCACGTGGCGACACGCCGACCACCAGTTCGCCTTCGTGGCCCGCAACCCCCGCAGCCCCGCCAGCACCCTCTTCTGCCACCTCTTCGTGGGGCTCCCGGGCGAGGTGCGTGACCCCCAACACCCCCCCCACCCCCCCAAAGAACCCCGCCGTTATTATTTTTTCATATTTGCGCGCCGCTTCTCCCGCCTCCCCCAGGTCCAGACCCTGCACCTCTTGCTCTGTCGCTCCTTCCAGCTCTGCTACCTCCTGGCGCACCCCGAGGAGCAGGCGGGCGACGGGGACCCCCCGGGGCTGGGGGTGCTGCGGGAGCCGCTCAACCCCGAGGAGGTGTCGCGCAACGTCAACGCCCTCGTCTCCTTCCGACGCCTGCCCGCGCCCGCCGGCCTCGGCTCGCTGAGCGCAGGGGTGGGTGCACCCTGCCGGGGTGCTGGGTGCTGCTCCAGGGGCCTTTGCACGACGGTCGGCTCGCACGGGGGTTGCACGTGGGGGATTTTTTTGCACGGCCTCTTTTGCGTGGCTCTTCTGCGCCGCGCGGGTTTTTGGCGCCGCGGGGTTCGCGTGGCATTTTTTTGCGCGGCCGCTTGCCTGGCGGTTCTTGCACAGCCTTTTCTTGCACGGCGTTTTGCACGGCGCATTACGGCACAGCACGTTTTTTTACGGTGTCTTGCACGGCGTTTTTTTGCACGCCCTCTCTGTACAGCGTCTATTTGCACGGCGGGACGCGCGTGGCCCTTCTTGCAGAGCGTTTTTTTTGTGCAGTGGTATTTGCGTGGCATTTTTTTGCATGGCACTTTGCCTGGCAGTTCTTGCACGCTCCTTTCTCGCACGCTCCTTTCTCACGCTCTCCTTTCTCTCACGGTCCTTTCTCACACGCTCCTTTCTCGCACAATCCTTTCTTGCACAGTCCTTTCTCACACGCTTCTTTCTTGCACGCTCCTTTCTCACACAGTTGTTTCTTGCACATTCCTTTCCTGCACACTCCTTTCTCACACAATCCTTTCTTGCACACTCCTTTCTTGCACACTCCTTTCTTGCACACTCCTTTCTCACACGCTCCTTTCTCACACAATCCTTTCTCACACGCTCCTTTCTTGCACAATCCTTTCTCACACTCTCCTTTCTCTCACGGTCCTTTCTCACACGCTCCTTTCTCGCACAATCCTTTCTTGCACAGTCCTTTCTCACACGCTTCTTTCTTGCACGCTCCTTTCTCACACAGTTGTTTCTTGCACACTCCTTTCTTGCACACTCCTTTCTTGCACACTCCTTTCTCACACGCTCCTTTCTTGCATGCTCCTTTCTCACACAATCCTTTCTCACACACTCCTTTCTTGCACACTCCTTTCTTGCACACTCCTTTCTCACACAATCCTTTCTTGCACACTCCTTTCTTGCACACTCCTTTCTCACACGCTCCTTTCTTGCATGCTCCTTTCTCACACAATCCTTTCTCACACACTCCTTTCTCACACAATCCTTTCTCACACGCTCCTTTCTTGCACGCTCCTTTCTTGCACAATCCTTTCTTGCACGCTCCTTTCTCACACAATCCTTTCTCACACAATCCTTTCTCACATGCTCCTTTCTTGCACGCTCCTTTCTTGCACAATCCTTTCTTGCACGCTCCTTTCTCACACGCTCCTTTCTCACACACTCCTTTCTCACACGCTCCTTTCTTTCACACTCCTTTCTCACACAGCATTTTCCATGGGATGTGTGCTCACACGCCGTTTTCACGTGGCCTGTTTCATGTGACACATCTTGCACAGCCTCTTGCACGGTGTTTTTCAGGGCGTTTTGCCTGGTGTTTTGTCACATGGTCTCTTCCTGCCCAGCACTTTGCACGACGCACTTTTGCACGGCGCGTTTTGGAGGCCCATCCTGCACGGCCTTTTCTCGCCCGGTGTTTTGCACAGCCCGTTTCAAATGGCATTTTGCGGGGCCGTTTTTTTCACGGCATTTTGCACGGCCTTTTCTTGTACGGTGTTTTGCATCAGACGTATTTGCACGGCAATTTTTTTGCACAGCAGTTTTGCGGGTGTTTCGCAGGACGTTATTTGCAGAGTGGTTTTTACACGGCACTTTTTTGCTCACCATTTTTTTTGCCCGGCATTTTTTTACACAACATTTTTTGCATGGTGCTTTTGGCATGACTTTTTTTTGAGAAGTGTTTTTTGCACGGCATTATTTGCATGGCAGTTTTTGCACGGCGATTTTTGCACATTTTCACGTGACTTTTTTGCACGGTGTTTTGCACGGCTTCTTTTGGGCAGTTCTTGCACATTTTCACGACTTTTTTGCATGGTGTTTCCGGTTCTTTTGGGCAGTTCTTGCACATTTTCACATGGCTTTTTTGCACGGTGTTTCACACGGCTTCTTTTGGGTGGTTCTTGCACATTTTCACATTACTTTTTTGTACGGTGTTTCTGGTTCTTTTGGGCAGTTCTTGCACATTTTCGCGGGACATTTTGCACGGTGTTTCACATGGCTTCTTTGGGGCAGTTCTTGCATATTTTTACGAATTTTTTGCATGGTGTTTCCAGTTCTTTTGGGTGTTTTTTGCACATTTTCACGTGACTTTTTTGCACGGTGTTTTGCACGGCTTCTTTTGGCCCGGCGTTTTTTTGCACGGCATTATTTGTAGAGCCTTTTCTGCATGCCATTTCCGCATGGTGTTTGGCACGGCAGTTTTTTTGCACGTAGTTTTTTTTCACAGCGTTTTTTTGCACGGCGTTTGGCACGGCGTATTTTTTTGCCCGGCGTTGTTTCGCACGGCTTTTTTTTTTTTTTTTTTTTGGTGTAGCGTTTTTTTGCGCAGCATTTTATCGCCCGGCGTTTCGCGTGATGTTTTGCACAGCGGGAGCCCCCAAACCCCTCTCACAGCACCCCTTCCACCCCCCAGGAGCGGCGGCCGGAGGCAGAGGGCAGAGCTGGCGCCTGGCGCCCGGGGAACCCCTACTGCTCCCCGGTCCTGGTGCGCAAAAAAGCCATTCGCAGCAAGGTCCTGCGCTCGGGCGCTTACCGGGACTGCGGGGCCGAGAGCCAGCTCCACCAGCCCCGCGACGCTGGTGAGTGCCAGAGGGGAAACTGAAGCAAGGGAGGGGACAACACACACACGTAGCCCCAGTTTTATGGGGTTTTTGAGGCGAAGAGGGGATTAACGTGCTCCCGCAGCGGCGGCGGGATGGGAGAGCAAAGGGGCGAGGAGCTTGGCCTTCCTCCCCGAAAACGAGAGCGTCCTCGCCGAGAGCGTGTGGGCCTTCGCCGGCATCGCCAGGTGAGTGCGCGGGAGCACCCCGCTCCTCGCCGTCACCCCCCCGCTCCCCTCCTCTGCGCCCACCCGCTGCCTCATCCCCAGGGACGGTGGGATCGCGCTGCTGCGGCGGGACGTCCCCGGCGCTTTCCTCCTGCGCCCCGAGCCCGGCCTGGCCAAGCGCTGGTGCCTGTGGGTGCGGGCACCCTGCGGCGTCGTGCCCTACTGCCTCTTCAGGACCCAGCAGGGCCGGTTCTGCGTGGAGGTGAGGGTGCTGTGCAGGGGCACGGGGTCCCTGCAGCGGGTGGGGGGGGGGGCATGGGGTGCTGTGGGGCATAAGTGTGTTTGGGGCGTCGGTGCGTGGGTGCTCTGGTGCGTGGGAGCATCAGTGCACCGAGGCACCAGGGTCTGGGCGCGTTTGATGCATCTGTGACACGTCGGTGTGTTGGTGCACTGGTGTGTAAATGTATTTGGGGCATCTACACATGGGTGCACTGGTGTGTGTGCGTTTCACACGCTGTGTAAGTGCAGTTGGTGCATCTACACATGGATGCGCCAGTGTGTGTGTGTGTGTGACACACTGTGTAAGTGCATTTGGGACACCTACACATGGATGCACCAGTGTGTGTGTGTGTGATACACTGTGTAGGTGCATTTGGTGCATCTACACATGGATGTGTCGGTGCATCCGTGCGTGGATGGACTCACTGTAAGTGCCTCTGGTGCCTCGGTGGGTGGGGGCGCATGGCTGTGCCCGTGCTTTGGGGTGCAATTCCGCTTGATGCGTGCGTGCACCAGGGTGTCTGTGCACGGTGTCTGCTCCAGGGGTGCTCAGGGGCGCGTTTGTGGGTGCGGGGGTGCCACTGGGTGCGGCCGGGTGCACGAGCGGGTTGGCTCCGCACGCGCGTGGGTCTGTGGGTGCAGGGGTGCGTTCGGCGCACGGGTGCGCCCGCGCGGGGGCCCACAGCTCTTTGGTGCGTGGGACATCCCGGCAAGGCACCGGGGGGGACACTCACCTCTCCGCTCTCCCCCCGCCGCCCCAGCACTCCAACGCCGAGTTCGCCAGCGTGGCCGCCCTCCTGGCTCACTACTCCGGGGCGCCGGGGGGCTGCTTCTGCCGCTTGGCCCCCGGTCGCCGCAACCCCAGCTACGAGGAGCGGGACCCCGGCGGCGGGGCCGGCGCTTGGGGAGAGGCCGCCTGGGCCCCCGCTGCCCCCGTCGGGGCGCAGCACGAGCGGGGTTAGGCCCGGCCGCCCCCCCTTGGGCACAGCGACCCCCCAAAACCCCCACTTAGCTTTAAATCGCTGCCGGCTGCCTTATTTATTCCCCCCACCCCGCGGGCTGCGCGCGCTCGGCGGGCTGTACGGCGCGCCTCGGGCAATAAACGGCTCTCGTGCTCCCAGAGGAAAGGTCTGCGGGCAGCCTTTTATTCGCACCCCGCCACCAAACGCGCGAGGACGCATGCTCGCGCGCTTGCACGCTCTCGTGCACGCGCCCCCTCGTGAACTGGCACTCGTGCTCGCCCTCGCGCAATCGCACCGCGCGTGGGGGCTCGTCCTCTCCCGCCCGCCCGCGCTCAGGCACTCGCCATCGCCGGCCCCTCGTGCGCTCGCACGCGCCGCCGCCATCGTGCGCTCGCCCTCTCGCACACACTCGGGGGGGGGTCATACTCGTGCACTGGCACGCCTGCGCGCCCCCGCTGTCGCACACTCCTGCCCCTCGCAGCTCCACTCACACACGTACACACCTCATGCACACCAGACACACACACACACAGAGACACACACACACAGAGACACACACACAGACAGACACACACACATAGACACACACACAGACACACACACATAGACACACACACAGACACACACACAGACACACACACACACACATAGACACACAGACAGACACACAGACACACACTCAGACACACACACACTCAGACACACACAGAGATACACACACACACACCCACACCCCCCTCACACCCCGCTTGCCACTCCCGCCCTTGCACACGCGCGTCCCGCCGTGGTCACGTGGCACGAGGGGGCGGGGCCTCGCCCCTCCGTCGCTCCGGCAACCGCCCGGTGTCGCTGGCGCACGCGCACTGGCTCGGCCGCGCTTCCCGCCTGCTCTCGGCCCCCGGCCCGGGTCTCCTCGGCTCCCCCGGCTCCCGCCACACACCCCGGCTCGCCTCGGGACTGCCCCCGCTCCCTCAGGCTGGCCCGACGCCTGCAGGTTTACCGCAGTTTTTCCTTTGCCCACTTGTCCCTGGGCTTGTCCCAGCTCCCCAAAGTTACCTCAGACTTTCCCACCCACAGCCTCCCCTCAGGTTTCCTCCCCCCAGCCTGCCCTAGTTCCCCCTCAGACTTGTCCCAAGTGTCCCCCATTTACCTTTATCCCTCCCAAGATTTTCTCCTCCTTAGCCTCCCCTTCTCCCCCAGCCGCTCACGGCCCCCCTGACTCTTCCCTCATGCCAAGTTGCCGGGGGGGTCCTTCCCCTCGGCGCCCCAGCGAGCGGTGCGTGGGGTGCAGGCCCTGGGGTTAGGCTTGCCCCAGCCTTCCCACAGGTCTACCCCGGCCCCGATGCCCCTCAAGTGAGTGTGTGTGGGGTTGAGTTGGGCCTTGAAAAATGGCCTCGGAGGCAGTGAAGGTGATTGTGCGCTGCCGGCCCATGAACGAGCGGGAGAAGGCTCTCGGCTGCAAGGCGGTCGTCAGCACAGAGAGCACACGGGGCCAGTGTTTCCTCCAAAACCCTGCTGCTGCTGGCGAGCCCCCGAAGCAGTTCACCTTCGATGGGGCGTACTACCAGGAGCACAACACGGAGCAGATCTACAACGAGATCGCCTACCCGCTTGTGGAGGTGAGTCGTGCCTGAAGCAGGCCAGAAGCAGCCAACACATAGCTCGGGATGGGGACTGAGGAGTTCTACGTGGGTAGGTGATCCCTAAATGGAACTGATTTCTGGATAGAAACAGCCCTGTCCGATCCTTCAGGAGGCTGAGCTGCAACCCTGCAGTGCAGAGGAGAGCAAAACAGCGTCCCGGCAGTAGGCTGGGAAATTGGGAAGAAAAAAAAACTTTTTCAAGCAGTCAGTGGTGCACTTAGAATTACACTTAATTGTTTTAGGTGGATGTTTATATGAAAGATAAAGCCCCCTGAGCAGGCCCTAGAGACGGACAGAAACTGCAGTGGAAAGTGGTGTGAGGAGAAGGGGGACAAGCAAGACTCCTGATGATTTTAGGGATGTTTTTACTGCCAAGTCTCACTTGACAGTAAAAAACCTTGGAGAAGACAGGGAAGCTCAGCCTGGTTTACAATAACAAAATGAGAGAGGATATATTTGTTGCCTGTTAACACATCAGCGTGGTAAACAGCTAGTGTGAGAAAGGAACCGGTTAAGCAAAAAATCCCCGACTCCTCCCCCCACCCCAACCAATTTTGTTAGAAGAAGAAACAGGGATAAAATGGCCAGCGATAATTTTAAGATGGAAGTTCCTGATCAGGAGAACAATCAGGGTCTGAAACAGTAGATTATTCGGTTAATAGATTATTTATTTTCCTTTTTATTTAAACCTTAAGAAACCCAAATATGTTCTGTTCCTACCATGCTTCTCTGAAATAGGAACAAGTGAAAGTGAGCCCTTCTTTCAGCCAGCTTTCCAAGAGAAAATTATTCTAAACTAGAGACAGTCCCTTTGGCCACCCTACAATCAACTAGCATTCTAGTTACCTCTCTGGGTTTCTTACGATTTTTCTGCCCTATGGCAAAAATAATCTGGTCTTCTAAGTGTTGTCAACAGCCCTTCCACTTTTCAACACTTGCATTTCTTCAAGTTTTCCACTTTTGAGAGAAAACCATCGATTTATATGCTAGCAGAATGCATTTTTAAATCCTTATACTCTGATGGCATGTGAAGTGCAGGCAGTTGTTTGATGTTTACTTCCAGCTTTGCCTTCAGAATACTTTTTATGATGTGGGATTGAATCTGGACAATGTAGTTCCAGTTGTGCAAAAGGTGAAGATAATGGCTATTTTTTTTGGTTTTCCTCCCTTTACAGGGTGTCACCGAAGGCTACAATGGCACCATATTTGCCTACGGCCAGACAGGCAGTGGGAAATCATTCACCATGCAGGGAGTCGTGGATCCTCCGACTCAGAAAGGCATCATACCCAGGGCACTTGAACACATTTTTGAGAGCGTACAGGTAGGTGTGTAAGGATGTGGAAGAGATCCTGGTGTAAGAGGGTGTGATATCAAGAAAGATGGGGGGTTTTTGTGTCATACCCCAAGGAGTGAGTGCCGATGGCGCTTGGGGGCGAGACTAGGGACAGGCTCTGGGGTGTGCTGCCTCTCATCCTAACGCTGAGGCCCGTGTGTAGCCAGATGAACTGCGCCCTCATCTCCGCTGACTTTATGGACCCACACTTGAGATGTTTAAGGACCGATAGTCCCTATAGCGAGTGTGTTGAGTGGTTACACCTGGGAATGAAATGCCAGGAGAGAGATTTGATGAGGTGCTGAAGGGAGGCAAGCACCCAGCTGGCTCTGAGGATCTACGTGGGCTGCCTACTTGCCTTCATTTTGAGAACCTTACCCAAAAATCGTTCCTGTTTCGTGCAGTGTGCTGAAAATGCCAAGTTCTTGGTGAGAGCTTCCTACCTGGAGATTTACAATGAAGACATACGAGACCTTCTAGGAGCTGATACCAAGCAGAAGTTGGAGGTGAGGTGGAGTCAATGTGTCTTAATTAGGAAGTGCTTTAATTTGCTCAGATAGATATTGTCACCGAGGTCTCGCAGAAGCACAATAATACGCTCTGTCAGAAGCTGAACGCCAGAATATGAAGTTATAATGATGAATATGGAAGCCAAGAGGAGATTTGGAGGCACTTTAATGAAAGTTTAGTGGCAGAAGGAACGGGATTGAGTCAGACACGTGTCCCATGCATCCCACTTGATAGTGGCCAGTAGCTCAGCAGAAGCCACGTGAAAATCATTACTGGACAAGGATGGAATAAAGTGCTCATGGGGCAATTTCCTCCTAATCCTCTTCATCTCACAGCTGGCTCTAAAGCAGGAGGATTCTGTGCCTTATAAATGTTTAATCTGATCCAGTGTAGCTGTGGATGATCTCATTATCTGTCTAAAACAAAAAAGGCTGATCCTTTTTTGAGGGGACCCAGCAGATATTACTCCCCATGGGAATGCAGGGGGAAGGCGGGCAGTTTCCAGGAACACAGGAGGGTAAACTTTCCTGAAATCCTAATCAAGGGGCTGATTTTTATAAAATTTACTTCTTGGTGGCTTTGCAGATCTTTTTGCCCATATTCCTGGAGGGAGCTGCAAATCTCCTGTCCTAATTTATTTCCCCAAAGGACTGCCCTGGTGAAGAAAACCGAGGCACTGGCACCATCTGCCGCACAGGCGCGCTGAGATGGTGACAGACCCAAACTGCCTCACAGGGCAGATTTTTTTTAACATGCTCCTGGCTTTAAGGGAGGCAAAACCCTCTCTGCTCTGTGTTGCAAGTGTGCTTCACCTGTGCGTGTAGAGAGGGAGAGTGGGAGAAGGGGACTCGCTTGCTGCAGTTTCCCATCCTTTGTTCCACATCAGCAGTGACACCGGTTTCCATGACGACCGCAGTTGGCACTGGGAGGACAGGAGTTGGGCAGAACAGTTTCCAGGGTAACACCATCACACCGGTGACAGCCGCTGCCTGTTGCTGCCTCCACTGAGTAATTAAGGGAGACATGTCCTGTGGAGACCGAAAGCCTGGGCTGCCCCACGGCTTTCTTCTGTGTCCCCCAATTCTCCTCCAGAATCCCTTTTCTCTTTGTTCCTTTTGCCTGTCAATGTCAGCACCTTTGGTGGCTCCAAAGTGCACAATCACCTCCCGTGGCATGAAACCCTGTGAAGAGCAGGTTTTATGGAGCTCTGCAAGGAAAATCCCCCCGCCAGTCCGTCATCGAGTTAAACAGCCACATCCTCAGCTGGGTGTTCCTCAGGGACTCCACAGCACCCTCAAATACAGCTGGGCCAGCCGCAGGCTTCTCCTGTAGCACAGGCAAAAGTCACAGTGTATGAACAGTCTGGCTGTGATTCTGTAATCGGACTCATCCTGGTCAGTCATGCCTTTAGAACAAGGTTAAAATCCTGCCTAGTTTAGTTTTCAGCCACTTCTGCTCCATTCTGTGCTGATCTTTTAACAGCAAACACTCTATTTTACGTTGCTTCTTGTGGCGTGTGCATCACTAAAGTACCTAAGGCTCTTCTTTGGAAGTCACGCTGCCAAACGTGGTATCTGTCACTCCGTGACACCGAGTCATGACAGCCATATCTTGATATCCCAGCTGTGACACGATAGAGTTTTGGTGATGAACTCGGCAGATGTGGGGCGCAGCGTAGCTGTTGCAAATGAATTCAGCTCGTTTACAATTCCCAGTGTGGAGGGAGCTTGAGAGGGGGCTGGTGTAGGAGTGCAGGGATCTCTCAATTGTTTTGTATTTTTTATGGAGGTTTAATCAAGATTTTGAACGTTTCAATCATTTATTAGCATACTGTATGAAATTTTTCTTCTGCGTGATTTGATAATTGCTGAAGAGGCTGTTAGATATTTAACACTGTCTCTACCCAGGTGCCTGAACAGGATTTTAAAGCATCTTAAAAATGAGCTAATTTGGAGAAAAATTATTATAGTCCGCCTGTGCGTGATGGGTGTGATTTTGGGAATTTTGTCAGGGAGATCAAGACGCCCTCTCAGAGCGGAGGGGTTCAGCAAAGCACCGCTGACAATATCCGTGGCTATTGAATCTGTGCTTTGATTTTTAAAACGCTCTCTATGACTGAAGAGATATTAGAGCCTTTGCCATAATAGGTGAAAAAGATTTCAGTTCTTTTTTAAAATATGCAGCTTAATAACAGGGGAGGTAGACGGCGGCTCAGCACAGGTTTCTTGTGGCCTGGGAGATGTCTGAATCAATCCGCAAACTTTTAACCTTAATTCTTTTTTGCCTGCAGAGCCATGAAGGTGGTTCCCTCTTTTTGTGTGGTTTTATTCCTCCTTCAGAAATCTTAAAGCTTTTTGATGCAGCCAGATAACGTTTTTGTTGTACTGCAGTTAATTTCTCCATGTGCAAAACTCGCGTAGCCCTCAAGTTTCCGGACAGTTTCCAGCCTTCCCGCAGCCTCGGTACGTCTTGTCCTAACGTGTCTTGCGTTGTCGCTGTTTGCAGCTGAAGGAACACCCAGAGAAAGGGGTGTACGTGAAGGGGCTGTCTCTGCACACCGTGCACAGCGTGCTCCAGTGCGAGCAGATCATGGAGACAGGCTGGAGAAACCGAGCAGTGGGTTACACCCTCATGAATAAGGACTCTTCCCGCTCCCACTCCATCTTTACTGTCAATATGGAAATCTACACTGTCGGTAGGTAGCTGGACGTCCTGCGTTAGGCCTGGGCCTAGCAGAGCGCAGAATCTGTGCGGTCTGACCAGTCACCCCACAGCAAAATGTAGATCCTAAATGATTTTAGGTCCAGTAGGAATCAGAGTTGCACCGACATGGACGTTCTCAGTCATTTCACACTGGGAAGTATTAAGTCTTTTTTTTTTTTTTCTTCTTTGATTCTCCCTTCGGACAGAAATGTCTTGCACTCAAACTGGGAACATATTTAAGTCTCCTTCCATTTCTTTATCTTCTCAACCTTTTATTTCCAGCAAAGGGGGCTAAATCTCAGCCCATACAATGGCTTGGAGTTCATGCGTCTTACAGCCTGGAGAAACTTATATCGTTATCTGTCCTGTCTGAGCTCCTTTACAATGCAAGTCGGATCATTTCAGCCAACAGTTCCTTCACTGAGCTTAATCACAGGGCACATCTTTTAAGCAAACAGCTAATCTCGGGTTTAAGATGGAATAAAAGAATCCCTTAATAATGTTTTAATGACTAATTTTCCTTTCTCGAGCATCTCATTTCCGCTGGCGGTTCTTTGGCTGATAAAGCTGCCTTGCTGGGTCTGAACATGGACCTCAAAAAGGTTTTTTCTGGGACTAAGAAAGGAATTAGTCTGCTATATTCTGTCTAGTCCTTGACCCTGGCTGAGGCTGCGAACAGTTTGGCTTCGTTTTCTTCAGCTGTTTCAGCCATGGGGAGTTACACAATGTCATCCTAAATTGTGGTTCCAGATGTTGGTGACAGTACCTCATTTTCCTCTAGCCAAAATGGGGCGTGGGGGATTTTTGGAATTTCTCAATTAGCACAGCGGGTGGGTGCTAATCCTTGCATTATGTGGGTCTGTAAAATCCCAACTTTAATCCTAACAAGGAAGAAGAAGTATTTACACTCCTCCTTTGTGTTCCAGATGGGTGCAGGGCTGTTAATCTAGCCTGCAACAATTTCTCTAATTTAAAGCTTTGAAAACCTTTTACACGGAACAAAATGGCAGGTGGGGAAACTTGTGGTTTTGGCAGTTAAATGGAAGACAGCTGGAATATTTGAGGAAAAAGTTGAGGGTTCTGGCACACTCCCCGTAACTGGATGGTTCTACTAGGGTAATCATTAGTTGAAACAGTTAATGAAGCTGGTATTAATGTTGTCATCTTTAGGCTTCATGAAGAGGTGCGTGGAGAAGTTCAAAGTTATTTTCCGGTTGAGCCTGTAGTAAATTAGACTTTACAGGCAGTTGATATTTTAAAGGATCTCTTTGCAATTAATGTGGACTAAAGGGACTCTTTAAAGTAACAGTTTAGATTCAGGAACAGAATTATGGCAAATACCGGGCTCTCCGGCTGCAGATGTATGAAAAGCGTGAGTTACCATCGGTATTTTTACCGTATTTAGAGCAGCAGATGTTTTATTGCTTTACATTGTGCTTAGAGATCGATCGGTTAGTGAGAAAGACGTAAATTTGGCCAGTGCTTATGCCACCAGAACTGGCCGATGGGCTGTACAGGAATTAGACGGGCAAGACTTTTGGGCTGCTGCAGGCGTTTTACCAAAAGTCTGGGGACCTTGTTACACCATGGAAACGAAACCGCTAAGCTCCCCGACTGAAACAAACAGCCTCCCTGGGTAAAAGGACTGGCAGGAACCAAAACTGCTTTTTTAATTGCCATCAGTGTTTACATAAACTGTGGGGGAAGGAGGGAAAGGGTTAGAAAACCAACTTTTTGTGACTCTCCACTCACCCCAGCTCTCAGAAGGGATAGTGAGAGGGTGCTCTATTTAAGCTCCCTCTGTTGTTTGGTTTGTTTTTTTTTTCCCCCCCAGTTCTCCCAAGTCTTGACATGCCAGAAAGATCTGGAGTGAAACAAGAAGTTTGCTCTGCAGCAAACATTGAGTTCCGCAGTTAACAATCTGTTGCTGTAACTGGGGAAATATCCTGGGGCAACAGATTTTATATTTTTTTGTTTACTTGTAAACTTAACTTTCCCTCATGCGTCATATTATTCATTGCTCATGTTTAGGTATTGTCCACAGCTGTAAAGCTTAACTGACTAAACTGAAGGCCAGGTTTTGTAGAAGTCTGTCTGGAAAAGGGCAGACTCGATTAAAACCTTGATTTATTTTTTTTTTTTTGCTTGGAGCACTCTTCCCTTGAACTTGGGTTGTAATTGTGAGGGGTGATTGGGACATGGACATCCAAGAGTGTGGTCCAGCGCTTAGGACACTACTTTGTCTGTGATTTGGGAATGTGTGTCCAACTTTTTGCTCTGCATGAGGCTGGGAAATTTCAGTAACCAGTGAAACCGAGGAGTTCCTAAAGCGCCCAAATGCGCTTTCTCTAGTCACAGGGGATTTGTGTTATCACATTAATTCAGCCTCAAAATGCAGGTCGGGAAACAGATATTATATGTGTGAGGTGTGCGTCCAGGTAGCTGGGGAACTTCAGCTCCCATCTTCTCTTGCCTTCAAGCGTTACGATGGGGATGGCACCGGCTCACGGTCTCCTCACTGAGATCTGTCTCCTCATCCAGGTGGGTCAGGCTGAGTGCAGTCCTGATTTCTTGCAGTTTTCCCGTTTCTTGTCTGTGTTCCTTCATTTTACTTTCTCACTGAGAATGTCATGAGTTGAGGAGGAACAGACGCCCGTGTGCTGCGTCACGGCGCAGTTTTACAGCTCTCTGGGCGGGAGGGGAGATCTGCTGGGCTTCTTGAACGTTCGAGCTGCCTCGGGACAGAAAGCCAGATGGTGGACCTTGATGGTATCTGATAGGAAGTGCTTTTTCTTTTGACGAGCAGCAAGAAACTTCTTGAATACGTCCATTGATTAGGGTAGGTTGGATGCCAGTCTTGAGAAAAGCTGTAGTTTGGGAGGTCATGGAAAAACTGTTTCTCAGCGGAGAGTCTGCTCCAGCCTTTCCACAATAGTCTGCAGACGTAACCTCCCTCCGCATCTCTCCACGTCACGTAGGCGTTTGGGAAGCCTGCTCTTTCTCCTGTGCTCTCCAGCTAGCCCTGCTCCAGTTGCTGCCCAGTGACTCCTCATTTCCTGCTTCCTCTCTTCTTTCTCTCCAATTGTCAAACGTAGTTTAACTTCATGAAACAATCTGAGGAGGAACAAAGTTGTATAAACTCACGGTCTGACCTTGTTACTTGCAGAGGGCTTTGTGTGACATTCTGAACACTGTAGGAATATGTGGAAGGGGGAGTTTGTGTGTGTGTGTGTGTGTGTGTGTGTTCAGAGCTCACTGGGGAAGTAAGAACGGGCATGAATTCTTACTGTGCAGGATCTCATTCAGGAAAGCACTAAAACATGTAGTTCTAAGATTAAGTAGGTATTTATTTACTTAAGGGAGTCAGGGCCCAAACACAGACAAAGAACAGGGCTTGAACTGGAACGTAATGCCAAGAAAGTCTTAGTTCTTGACTGTTAAGATGCTTCCTCTTAAGAAGAGCCTAACCTGGGATTGTTTTCTTGCAGATGAGCGAGGGCAGGACCACCTTAGGGCCGCAAAACTCAATTTAGTGGATCTGGCAGGAAGCGAGAGACAGTCAAAAACGGGAGCCACAGGGGAGCGGCTCAAAGAGGCCACCAAAATCAACCTCTCCCTCTCAGCTCTGGGCAACGTCATCTCGGCCCTGGTCGATGGCAGGTGTAAGCACATCCCCTACCGAGACTCAAAGTTGACCAGGCTGCTGCAAGACTCCCTCGGAGGGAACACCAAGACGCTGATGGTAGCGTGCTTATCTCCGGCTGATAACAACTATGACGAAAGCCTCAGTACTTTGCGCTATGCTAATCGAGCGAAAAACATCAAGAACAAGCCCTGTATCAACGAGGACCCCAAGGATGCTCTGCTGAGGGAGTATCAGGAGGAGATTAAGAAGCTGAAGGCCATTCTAGCTGAACAGATGGGCGCAAATAACTTGTCGGGTAGGAGAGCCCTTAGTGGCTGCAGAGATGTTTTGTCTTTGACAGAAAAAAGAGGTTTTTACACATAAAATGCTCACTGGCTTTCACCTCAACCTTTCCACTAACTGTTGGAGGAAGAGTTCTTCGTTCTGGTAATGGACTTTTCCTTCACTGTTGCTAAATTGACCTTATTCCACTGGTAAAGACCATCTCAGTTATCCAGTATTTTCAATAATGACAAATTCTGTTAGAAAATACTGATGTGATTAAAATCCTCAGATCTTCTTGGTCATTCTGGCTAGAATTTGGTCAGTCCCACATGAGAGGTTTCAGCTGGCAGAGCAAAAATGAGCTGCGAAAGAAATAATATAAAATTCTTTATTAAATATCTATACATGTTTTCAAATTTAGCATTCAGCCCCTGTTTTCCTACACTGTGAATTTCTGACACGACAAGAAAAGTTTTGCCCTGCTGATGGCCCTGCTGACGGGGAGCAGCACTGTCCTCTCTCTGAGGATTCAGCCCAGCCTCAGCAGACTTGCTCTTTGCTGTGAAGTAGGAATAGCAAATGTGGGAACAAATGAGTAAGAGCAGTCTTTAGGGAGCTGATCACCTTTTGAGAATTATCCCCTAAAAAAGGGCAACTTTCAGCAGAGGAGTAAGGCTGTAAGATTTATTTTTTTTCCGCCCACATTCTGCCACCTTTCAGAAACAGCTGTGAAGAAAGAAGGCAATTTCCTTGCACCTTTCATCTCTTTCCCAGTGTCTTTTATCTTCCAAATCTGTTAGCATAGCCCTGGAAAATTCTCCTCTTACTCTGTGAAAGAGATTAAATTTATATTTGCTTTCATATACCTGAAGCTTAAACCTCTCCCCCTCTGCTCAGCACTGACTCCTCTCCCCACACCTATGGAGTCCCAGGCCAGTGGGCGTCTTGGCAGCACAGATGCTGGCACATGAGCACAGTTTAAAGGAGCACACGGATTGTGATGTTCTTTGCTGGCAGCCAGGTTCTTTGTTCTGTCTCCAGGCATTCTACAGACAATCCCACCCAGTAACTGTGAGTGATTTTTTTCTTTCTGCTTTGCTTTATAGGGCTTCTACCTGCTGAGACTGCTCACCTGGCAGCAAAGCCAGCTCCCCTCCTCAAACCCCAGTTAGATCTTGAAACAGAGAAGCAGCTGATCAGAGAAGTAAGTCAGGAGAGGGTATCCCATAGCGTCTTTGACTAAGGCTTGTGGGGTTTTATAATAATTGTTACAAATATAGTGTAGGGCTGTGTGGTTCAGCCTTTTCAGAACACTTCTCTTACTGTTTTTTGGTCCTTGGGCTTCTCCTACGGACAGAATGTGTGTTGATGGAGGCCTTATTTACAATGCCACTTTCTCTCAGCATTGTTCCCACCTCTCTGGAGATTAATTGGAATGGATTTCCAAGAATTTTTGAAGTAACTACATGTGAAACTAAATGTGATTCCTCCTGTCAGAGGAGGGAGAAATAGGGAGGAGGAAAGCAGTAGTCAAAGATGTTAGGAGCAGTACAAGAATGAAGATAGAGAGGGGGTATGGAGCCAGGAGGAAGAATGAGGAGTTGGGGGCCAGGAGGAAATAAAACTCCCTCCTTGCTCTTTAGAAAGCTCCTTCCAGGGCACCGCATCTGCCCAAGATCGCCCTTTCCAGGGCTAAGTAGTCACCTTCCATCAATACTGTGTCAACTTAAATCACACAAAAAGTCAATGAATACCCGATGGTAAAGCTTTATTGGGGTGGACAGAAGGTGTGACCTAGATGTGACCCTGTGCACAGTCAGGAGCAGGGCTGTTGTGTCAGCTCTCTGCTGTGCCTTTCAGGAGTACGAGGAGAGGCTGGCCCAACTAAAGGCCAGCTACGAAGCGGAGCAGGCGTCCCGTGCCCGCCTCGAAGAGGACATCAGTAGCCTGAGGAATCACTACGATCTCAAGCTGTCTGCTCTCGAGGAGAACCTCAGGAAGGAAACAGGTGTGGACGAGGCAGGTGGAGGGTGCGCAGCGCAGGCTGGACGTTCCCTGACGCTTTAGGCATGAGCAGACACAGACTGTTTCTGCAAAGTCACATTTCGCAGCAGCCGCTGCAACCTTTAAAGTGGCAGCAACTGCTACTGCAGCAAGTGCTGCCTGGCAGCAACAGCAGTCCCTGCTCTCGACCCTCCCTTATCAACAGCAGGAGCGGTAACTCTGGCTCTCCTGGGCCACTCATGAGACTCTCTGTCCCAGCTTTGTCCTCTTCCCTATTTCCCTGACTTCTTTTCCCCGTCAGGACCAGCCTGGCCCTACCCTGTAAGCCTTGAGGCCACAAAATGCGATTTTTGCCCATGTAGCTGTGAGTTTCTTCTGGCTTAGGGCAGCGTTTGGAGCAGAGGTTTGAGCTGCCGAGATGACTGGCCTGATCCTCTGGCTTGATCCGATTGGCTTTGCACAACCCGCACGCCCAAGCCGAGGGTGGCTGCGGCAGCTTCTTCCATCGCATGCAAATGTGATGCAGCCCTTGGTCTCCCTGTGGATTGTCAACACCATCGCTCTGCTGGAGGGTGGATATTCCTCTCGCATACCTATAAATTGTTGCCAGCTCTCCTCTTCATTACTGCTTTTCATTTATACTTCCGCAGTGCCTCAGAGCCTGTTTTGCAATGTGCTTGTACAGCACTTATTGCCCAATATTAATTCTTGAACCTATAATCTTAATTTTTGATGCTATCACTTTCTAAGGTGAGAGGTTCTTTTCTTTTTTTTTTTCCCCCCTCTCTAATTACAAATGTGCACCTCCCCATCCTCTGAAATTGTGTGTGAACATGAGGACCCAGGCTCTCCCCACCCTGTAAAATCTGCAGTCCTTACCTGATACACCCTCTGGGTCTTTGATGGTCCTTGGGTTTCTCCTACAGACAGAACGTGTGTTGATGGAGGCCTTATTTATAATGCCACTTTCTCTCAGCATTGTTCCCACCTCTCTGGAGTTTAATTGGAAAGGATTCCCAAGAATTTTTGAAGTAACTACATGTGAAACAGTAAAAAGTAAAATCTTTTTACTGACCAGCATAAATAACAGACCTTTTCCTTCCAGACACATAGTTTTTAGCTTTTGGTGAAGATCTTGTGCGATGTTTTCGCAGATTTGTGCTCTAGTTTTGCAGAGCTCGTTCCTTACGTTGTGGGTATTTCCTCTTCAGCTGCTGTGAGGACTGAAACTACTCCTGATGAGGCTGAAGACTCTGGTGCTGCAGCAGATGAAGAACCAATGTCAGCCCAGGTACCCTTCAGGCTACTCTACCCCCCTGGGCTGAATAAACCCAAACGGGTAGCGTCGTGCTTCGTCCATCCCGGTACTCACACTGCGTCTTTTCAGAGGCGTGGCCTTTGGTTTCCTCTTGTCCTCAGGACCCAGCAGCGCCTCGGACTGTGCAGGAGGCTGGCGGTGTGAGCAGGGGGAGTGCTGGAGCAGCGGTGGCTGGTGCTGCTGAGGGGATTGCGCTGCCCGCAGACCAGCAGCAGGTGCTTGCCAGGTCAGTGACTACGCTGCTCCTGCTAACTGCCTCCTGGGCACTGCCTACAGCACACACAGGCAAGAAGCAACCCTGTTCTTTCGTGATATTACAACTGTCGAGCTTCAGCTGCCAGTTCAGCGCAGCACAAAACTAGGCAGATGTGTATTCTTTACTCCCAAATTAACTTTGTCCTATTTGGGCAAATAAATAGCTGTTAGCTGCGGCATTCAATGATGCCAAGTGCCAGAATTATGAAAGAAAAATCTGGAGATGTCTGTGTCAGCAGATAGGGATGCAAAAAAGCTCGCTTCCCTGATAACAAATCCTGCCTAGATCTGTAGGCAGGGAAGTCTCTTCCTTCTCTGGCTTATTGCAGGTGTAATTTATGAGGAGTTTATAAAGCTGAGTCTGGCAGTTGCTGACAGAGCTTAAGTGCCCAAACAGGTTATGGAAGCGGCCTCCTTTTCCTCTTAAAAACATTTCTTGAAGGGCTATTGGAGCCTTCTCATATCAGTTCAAGGTGGCAAGGCCTTCCTGCTGCTCACAGTGCGTGTGGGTGGAGGGGAGTGCATCCTCCACGACTCTCCCTTGTCGCTGAGGTCCCTTTTGCCTCTGGCTCACACATCTGACAATGTTTGCAAGACGTCAGCCAGAACTGACCTCAGAACTTCCCAGTAATCACATTTTAGGGGCAACATTAGACCCTGGGCCTGGAGCACCGGGCTGGGATGCGAGGGCCGCCTATTCAGAAATACACATTTTAAGCAAATTCTGCTGATTTCTCTCTTTTACTCTTGAGTGGAATTATATTAAAATAAGAAATGCTCAACATAAGATATATTGTGGGTGATGGAGTTTGATTTGGAAAAGCCTTGTGTTTTGTAACGGGTCTTTCAGCTTTACTGTGAGTTCCTGTGGCACGTCCTTACTCTGTTGGGCCTCTTCCAGCTGAAGAAAGAGCTTTTAAGAAATCTAGAATAGCAGCATCTGTAACTCGTGGGCAGTTCTGTCTATTAACAGAGAGGTCTCCAAAGAAGCCATTCGTTTTGACTATCTATCACATCTTAATAGTCCTATTGCAGCATTCCTTTTTGTGACAAACGAAGGAGAAATGCTCTTCTAATTACACTGTTAAAATCAAAGTTCTCTGCAGATGAGGCAGGAGGGTTTGGTTCTGCAGGCGTGGGGCTTTTCGAAGCCGCCTGTTAAAAGCTTTACGCGTCAGGGCGGCTGTGAGATCTCCGATACTCACGCAGCAGAGCGAGGATTCAATCGCGTGTTAAGCAAACGAACCGAAGGCTGCTTGGTAAGTGTGGTAAAGTAGAATAGCAGGTCATCTCTGGTGGAGAATGAGCTCTTTCGGATGGGTTTGAAGACAATTAAGAGGCTATTATCAGTGGAGCTTTTAACAGCAGTGGGATTTTCCCTAATTTGAGCCAGTGCTGGCCAACCTGAGCTATCTGCTCTGCTGCAGATCCCCGTGCAAAGAGAACAGCTCTGGAGCGTGGCTTTATTTCTGTGTCGGAGCGTACGGGGCCATTTGGCGTGGACATCAGACCAGCTTGATTTCAAAAGTGGGTCTGTGCCCATGCTCAAACAGCGGCGCTGAGGTCACCCAAGTCATCCACCCTGGCCAGTATTGCCCCAAAAAGGAAATTGTACTGTGGCGTCCAGCTGTACCACTCCCATATCCATCATTTAATTTGGGTAATTCTGACGCGTTTTGTGCTTGAGTTTTCCAAAGCATAAAGTAAAAATTGAAATAATATATTCAATATATATATCAATAAGAATTTAAATATAAATTCCACAAAACAGGGTTTTTAAGAAGAATTCTGTGAGCGTAGCTACAGATTTCTGGACAGGGGTGCTCAGAATAACACACGCTTCGCCTTGGGTCCACAGGAATATCAATGACAGAAAGTGTTAATAGCGGTAGAATTTGCCAGGATTGCTTGGGGCAGCAAATCTCATCAGAAATCACTATTTTCTGTACTGTGTCTTCCCAAACGTCGTTTCCTCCACACTTACGCAGACAGTTCTTTGTAGCGCTTAGCTAAGAGAAGCGTTTGCCTTTTCCAGGCTGCAGATGCTAGAGCAACAGGTGGTTGGAGGGGAACAGGCTAAAAACAAGGACCTCAAAGAAAAGCATAAACGCCGGAAAAAATATGCGGACGAGCGGAGAATGCAGCTGGTGGCTGCACTGCAGCAATCTAACGAGGACAGCAGCGATTGGGTTCTGCTTAACGTCTACGACTCCATCCAGGAGGAGGTTCGAGCCAAGAGCAAGCTTCTGGAGAAGATGCAGGAGAAGGTGAGCAGCTCCCTGCTATCCCTGCTGACGATTTAGGGAGCATCTCTTTCCTCCTCTGTGTACCCCCCTTTTTTTTTTTTTTAAGGTTAGGAGGAGTTTTAGGGCAGTGTGTTTAGAGAATGACCCTGGCTGTGTCTAATAATTCCTACACGTGCCTGCGTTAGTACTTACAAGGTTGTTTGAGTGTACTTTTATGAAATATCGGATGCAGCAGCCCTCAGGGTGGTGAATTAAGTTGCTGACACCCAAAACCCCACCTGTTTTCAAGGCTGGTCTCCTCGCGCAGCACACTGGCTGGAGGAGGATGTCTGGTGATGGGAGAGGATGCGACTCCCTCTACTGACCCGCGCAATCTATTGCACAGCTTCCTTCAGGCATCACACCTGCCTTCCTGGAAGAAATTACACCGTGAAAAGTTTTCTAGGGAAAAAAAAAAAAAAAAGTATAAAAGCAATGTTCTGAAATTTTAGTCACACTTGAAAATCAGTTTTGCTCTGATGAGGCAGAATCAGAGGAGCTTCAAAAAAATCTGTGTGTATGTGCAGTCCTAAATCTGCACATTAAGAACTTGCTTTATTTCTGTATTTAGGTTCTCAAAGAAATATTGCACCTTTTTCATCGAAGTTAGGAACTCCCAAGAGTTCAATAGCACTGGACACAGACCACACTAGTAAGATTAACTCAACGTCCATTCAAAGACTTTGGAGAAACACGAGAAATCTTTTATTAAAACAGACGTGGAATATTAAAACACACATGAAATAATCTCTCCACACAAAACTGATCTGAATTCTTAACGATAAATTAAAAATCTTCCCAAATAGTGAAGCTTTTGTATGGGTCTTTCCATCCCTCTGCCTACAAATTCTTGTACTCGCAGTAACCATCGGCCTCTCTCCTTTATAATCCCAGTGATTTATTTTGTCCCAGCTGCGGGCTGCCGAGACCGAGATCAAAGATCTGCAGTCGGAGTTTGAGCTGGAAAAGATCGATTACCTCAGCACCATCCGCCGCCTGGAGCGAGAGCTGATGCTTTTCCAGCAGCTGCTGGATCAGGTGCAGTCCCTTGTCCGCCGCGACTGTAACTACAGTAATCTGGAGAAGATCAAGCGCGAATCCGTCTGGGATGAGGAAACTGGCTGCTGGAAAATTCCAGAGCCTGTCATTCAAAAAACCCGCCTGCCCGCAGGTAAGAGGGTCTCCATGGAGCCACCAGCGCGTGGCTGCTGCCGGGCTCAGCCGGTCACTTTTGGGCTGCGCTCGCTTGTAAAATCTGCCACATGCAGTAAGTTTGTCTAGAGAGTTTGAATGGCATCATCTAATGCGACACACGGTACAGATCACAGAATCACAGAATTGTTTAGGTTGGAAAAGCCCTTGAAGCTCCTCCAGTCCAACCATGAACCTCACCCTGACCGTTCCCAACTCCACCAGATCCCTCAGCGCTGGGTCAACCCGACTCTTCAACCCCTCCAGGGATGGGGACTCCCCCGCTGCCCTGGGCAGCCCATTCCAACGCCCAACAACCCCTTCTGCAAAGAAATCCTTCCTAAGAGCCAGTCTGACCCTGCCCTGGCGCAGCTTGAGGCCATTCCCTCTTGGCCTGGCGCTGGTTCCTTGGCTCAAGAGACTCATCCCCCCTCTCTGCACCCTCCTTTCAGGGAGTTGCAGAGGGCCATGAGGTCTCCCCTCAGCCTCCTCTTCTCCAGACTAAACCCCCCCAGTTCCCTCAGCCGCTCCCCATCAGACCTGTGCTCCAGACCCTGCACCAGCTCCGTTGCCCTTCTCTGGACACGCTCGAGTCATTCAATGGCCTTTTTGGAGTGAGGGGCCCAAAACTGAACCCACTCATCGAGGGGCGGCCTCACCAGTGCCGAGCACAGGGGTGAGATCACTTCGGGAGTATCTGTGAGGTGGTGCTGGGGATGGGTTAACTGATCTAGAGAGGCCGACCCTTTAACACCCATCTCTGCTCACAGCAGTTCCAGCCCTGCTGCAGCCCAAACCTGCCCGAAAGAGCCCTTCAGCCGACAGCCAAGAGCTAACGGTACGATGTGTTTCTCCTCCCTTTTGGTATCATATTTTACCAGTTTTGCCATATTTCTAAGCCGTAACCCAAGGGCTAGCGCAGAGTCCGGCTCTGCTGACGGCGTTTTCCGCTTCCAGCCCGAGGAAGACCGCTACAAGCTGCTGCTGAACAGGAGTGACAGCGAGACCATCGCCAGCAACTACTTCCGCTCCAGGCGGGCCAGCCGCATCCTCCACCCCGACCCAACCAAGAACAGAGGTAAAACATGCCTTTTCTTATGGATTGCTGACATTAATTTTCCTTTTTTTTTTTTTTGAGCATTTTTGGCTCAGCTTCCTCCCCTTTTCCAGCTCCCCCGGGGCCGGATGGGGCTCCGAGCAGCGCCTCGGCCATGCCCCGGCCCTTCCGCCTCCAGGCCCTCGCCTTGGCCCCGCTGACCACTGCCGCCACCACCAAGTGTAAAAAGGGCAAAGCTGACTCCAAAGGTCACCCCCCGTGACCCCACCACTGCTGAGGTGTCTGGCAACGGAGGAAGACACCAAATCTCTGTGGTTTTGCACCAGAACACTCTCACTCTGCATCAGGGTGTGGGACAGAGGGTGAGCTTGCTGTTACCGTGTTCTCTTGACGCCTGTACCCCCCCCCCCCCCCCCCCCGCCGCTGTAATAAACTAGTCTGACACTTTGAGGCCATTTTGAGGTATTTTACTGCGAATCTGCCTCCTCCCGCTCGGGGCGGCGGAGCCGCGGCCGGGCGAGGCCCCGCCGCCATCTTCCTCCCCTCAGCGGCGCTACGGTGGCCGCGCGCGGGGTCACGATAGCGTCCCGGTGATTGGCTGGCGCAAAGGAGCTGTCTGTCGGTGATTGGAAGACAGAGGCGTGGCGCCTGGCGCTGATTGGCTGCTCGTGCCCGCTCGCTTCCGGGGGAGCTTGGCGCCGGCGAGCAAGATGGCGGCGGCCGCGCTCCGGCTGTGGTGGCTGCTGGCGGTGGCGGCGGCCGGGGCTGAGGGGGGGCCCCGCACTCTGGTGCTGCTGGAGAACGGCAACCTGAGGGACACGCACTCGCTCTTCTTCCGCAGCCTGGCGGGTAGGGCTCGGGGAGGCGGCTGGGGCCCCCGCGCCGCGCTGAGGGAGGAGAATGGAGTTCCCTAGGGCTGAGGGGGGGCGGCTGGGGTCCCCCGCTCCGGCTGAGGGTGAGGGGGGCGGTTGGGGTCCCGTGGGCAGACTGAGGGAGGAGATTGGGGTTCTCTGTGGGAGAGGGGGCTGTTTGGCGTTCCTGGGTCGGGCTGAGGAGGGAGATCAACGTTGTTTCCCCAGTCGTGCCTGTGTTTCGGGTCCCCACTTGATGAGTGTCAGCAGGGCATCCTTGCAGCAAAGGGGCTCCTCAGGGGCTTGATCCCCCTTGGTTTTATGTGGGAATACCCCGGTGGTGCTCCCAGAAAACCCCTAAGCCACTTTGTCCAAAACACCCCTGTTTATTGGGGAAATAAAACTCAGGATCTTGATGCTGCTTTGCTCCTACATCTGTCGATTTTTTTGAAATGTGAAAGTTGTCAGTTTTGTCTTACATCTGCAGACAGGGGCTTTGATCTCACTTTCCGGACAGCGGATGATGCGGGCTTGTCCCTGATAAAATATGGAGAATTCCTGTATGACAACTTGATCATCTTCTCACCATCCATAGAAGGTAAATACAGGAGGGGAAAACTTGAGTGTTCTTGGAGCTTAGTGGTATTTTTGGAAGGGGATTTCCAACTGGTTTGTGAATTTTAATTAAATCTTACGCTTTGGATGTTATCCTTTGTGTCTTGCATCCGGTAGCAAACTGCAGATATGTCCAGGGCTTTAATGGTGGTTCTTTCAGCCACGAGAGAAATTATTTGGTGTTTTGCCATGGTATTATTTCTGAGAACTTGAATTTCTGCTGTGTGCTTTCAGATTTTGGTGGAAACATCAACGTGGAGACCATCACCGCTTTCATTGACGGTGGCGGCAGTGTCCTTGTCGCTGCCAGCTCGGACATCGGTAAGTACAAACATTTGTCAGAGCAAATTAACACGTTTCGGCCACTTCTTGTAACAAGCACCTATGCTCCTTGTGCTCTGCAGTGAGCAAATCGTTTATTCATCCTTCTCTGAGTTCCTGCAACAAAACTGGTGAGAAAATGCAGTTTCTCATTGTGAACCTCAAGGTTTGTGCCGTAAGGAAATGGGTGATAAATAACCTTTATTGACATTTTGAATGGGAATTTAGCTGGGGGAGGTTACGATGTTTCTTGGGATTTGGCTTGTAAAGTGTTGAACGTGTGACTCTAAGCTGAATTTACTTTTTTTGTTGAGTGCTGAGACTAGTGTTATGTCCTGAACGTGCCATGTAACGGAGAATCCATTTTGTCCTTCCAGGCGACCCGCTGCGAGAGCTGGGCAGCGAGTGTGGGATCGAGTTTGATGAGGAAAGGACAGCTGTCATCGACCATCACAACTACGATATATCCGACCCCGGCCAGGTAAACGGGTTTGCCTACACGTTTTGGGTTCTTTTAACGAGGACTTAGGTGTAAAGGTTTAGGGATGAATCTTTTGTCCTTGTTTTCCCTTTTTTCCTTCATCTGTTCTTTGCTCTCCCACCTTCCTCCCAGGAAAGTCATAAATCATGCTGCTCCACAGCATTCAGTTATGCTGCTGTCAGGAGCGCTGACATGACGCTGCGAAGCTCTGCACGTTTGGCGTCTCTGCTCTCAAATCCATCTTTCTGAATTTCCTGGGTTTGATCTTTCAAATTATAGTTTCAAATTGCCGCCATCTCTCGGGCAGTCACACCACGATTAGTGGCGGTTTTGAACCACTCTGAGTGGATTCGAGAAGGGAGATTTTCAGTCCCAGAGATCAGTGTAGAAGTATACACGTTTCTATGATTTTTTTTTTTTTCCCCCCTAGTGTCATCCAGTACTTTAAAATTCAATCCTATATTAAGGTCTGAAATAAATATATTCTAATTTTTATTTAAATTAAACTGTTGAAGCAGTGTATGGATGTTGTCCTAGTTTAAGGGTGAAAGCTGCTAAATATGGGGAAGTAAAATACTGTAGGTATAGCTCTCTTTATCAAAAGGTGGTTTAGATTTCCTTATGTATCAGTATTAATTTGATCATATTTAAACAAAAAAATGCTGGTTTTTTGCTTTTTAATTGAATTGAAATGTTAATCCAACAGCTGCTCAGTTTTAATTGCCTGTAAAAACCAGGTTACCTTTCAAATAACAAGAGAAGCCGTTGTTTCCTGTTAGAACCTGACAAACATCAACCCACCAGCCCGTTCACGCCGATCTCTCTCATTTCTCCCAGCACACGCTCATAGTCGCAGACGCTGAAAATCTCCTGAAGGCCCCCACCATTGTGGGGAAAGCGGCGCTGAACCCCATCCTTTTCCGAGGAGTTGGGTAAGCGACCTGCGTGGCGGCGTAGGAAGGGAGGTGAGGTGGCTGTTGTTGGGGAAGCAGAGCAAAAATATGTTTCTTAACGTAAATTAGTGAAGCTTGACTATGTGTCTTGAGGAAACGTTTTATTTCTCGGTGTGTGCGAGCTCTGCGGTTGTCTTGCCACACCCGAAGGGTGAGGAGGTTCGTGTGGTTGAGCTGGTGGCTGTGCGCCTGTGGGGGGCTGGGGGTCTTGGTGCTGCTCACCATGCCTCTCCCTGCAAGGATGGTGGCTGATCCCGACAACCCCCTGGTGCTGGATATCCTGACCGGCTCTTCTACCTCCTACTCCTTCTTCCCAGATAAGCCTATTACTCAGGTATGATCTGTGATTTTTTTTTTCTCCTCTTTTGGTCTGTACTACTACAGAATCCCAGAATCATCTGGGTTGGAAAAGCCCTTGAAGCTCCTCCAGTCCAACCATGAACCTCACCCTGACCATTCCCAACTCCACCAGATCCCTCAGCGCTGGGTCAACCCGACTCTTCAACCCCTCCAGGGATGGGGACTCCCCGCCAGCCCTGGGCAGCCCATTCCAACGCCCAACAACCCCTTCTGCAAAGAAATCCTTCCTAAGAGCCAGTCTGACCCTGCCCTGGCGCAGCTTGAGGCCATTCCCTCTTGTCCTGGCGCTGGTTCCTTGGCTCAAGAGGCTCATCCCCCCTCTCTGCACCCTCCTTTCAGGGAGTTGCAGAGGGCCAGGAGGTCTCCCCTCAGCCTCCTCTTCTCCAGACTAAACCCCCCCAGTTCCCTCAGCCGCTCCCCATCAGACCTGTGCTCCAGAGCTACGATGGAGTCCCTCAAATATCAGCAACTTGGGGGAAAAAAGCTGGAGTGTTTAATCTCCTGATTGGTTTTGAAAGGGTCAGGCTGTTGTCTGCTTTCTGACATTGCCCTGGGAATCTTCCTTGGATTTTAGTTGCTGGGAAAACATCCAGCGTGAGGGAAGCTTTGGAAGAAAGGCCAGCCTAGATCAAAACACATCTCCTGGTCTCATTCCACTCGGGAGAGGGCAGAAGCTGTGACTCCCGTTACTGGTTATTCTGAGCTGGTTATTCTTAATGGCAGACCCTGCTAGCTACAGACTGTTCCACTCTCCTTTAATCACCCCTAATTTGGCTAAACGCTGGTCTAAATACGCTCCTTCTCAGTACCCGCACGCGGTCGGGAAGAACACCCTTCTGATTGCGGGACTCCAAGCCCGGAACAACGCCCGCGTTGTTTTCAGCGGCTCCTTGGATTTCTTCAGTGACGCTTTCTTCAATTCCGCTGTGCAGAAGGCTACTCCTGGCTCCAAGAGGTACATTGGCTTCCTGGCATCCCTGCCTGAGGAATATTTGGGGCACTGGTTGGTGAAGAAAGTCCTGGGAAACAGGCAACAAATATTCACGTTATGGGAAACGGCAGAAAGCTTGAATTAAATCAGGCGTGACGCGTTTCGTTGTCCTCCTTTAAGCCTGGCTAGCTTTTTATTGCTTTCTCATCTATTAATGTTTTGGTTTTTTGGCATGCGGTGTATTTTTTCGGCGTGGCTGCCATCCTTTCTCAACCTTCCTTCGTCCACAGGTACTCGCAGACGGGTAATTACGAGCTGGCTGTTGCCTTGTCCCGCTGGGTGTTCAAGGAGGAGGGCGTGCTGCGCGTCGGAGCCGTGTCCCACCACCGCGTGGGGGAACTTGCGCCGCCCAACGCCTACACCGTCACCGACCTCGTGGTAAGGCCGCCTGCGGTGCGGGCAGGAGGGGACGTGGCAGCTGAAAAAAGGGAATTTGGGAGAATTTGAGCTCGGAATGGGTCGAGGTTCATTTTCAGGCATCGCCCGTTAACTTCACGCCCCGTGGGTTCGTTCCAGGAATACAGCATTGTCATCGAAAAGCTTTCGGATGGCAGGTGGGTCCCTTTTGACGGAGACGATATTCAGCTGGAGTTCGTCCGCATCGATCCCTTCGTGCGGACCTTCCTGCAGAGGAACGGTAGGTTCCCCTCGCTGCCCCCGCCCCACCCGGGGGGCTCTTTTTTAGCAGCAGCTCCCCCAGCTTCCCGCCTCACCCCGACGTCGCCACCATTTCTTTCTCAGGCGGCAAATACAGCGTGCGGTTCAAGCTGCCGGACGTCTACGGGGTGTTTCAGTTTAAAGTGGATTATAACCGCCTGGGTTACACCCACCTCTACTCCTCCACCCAGGTAAGCGCGGTGGGAGTTGGTCGCTGAGCGGGAAGGGTGCCCGGGGCTGCCAGGCTGACGGGGCCGTGCTCTCCCCTCCCAGGTGTCCGTGCGTCCCCTCCAGCACACGCAGTACGAACGGTTCATCCCCTCAGCGTACCCGTACTACGCCGGCGCCTTCTCCATGATGGTTGGTCTCTTCATGTTCAGCATCGTCTTCCTGCACATGAAGGAGAAGGAAAAATCAGACTGAGCTCCCTGGGGGAGGAGGAGCCTTTTCCCCGGGGACGGACAGCGCCTGCAACCCGCGTTGGTAACCGTGTGAGGACTGGTGGGTGCTGGAGACGCTGTGGATTTGCGTTTGGACTTTTTATTTTTACACGTTGGGGGGAATTAATAGGAAAGAAAATGCAATTTTGGGGGGAAGCCTGTCACCAAAGCGTCTGCAAACCTGGAACTGTGACGCCTTGTGTTGTTCCTTGATGAGTCTCGCCCCGCCGTTGGAATGATTTTGATTCGAGATGAACTCCCTTCTCAAAATAAAGTCTCGTTCCTTTCACCCTGGGTTTGAAATAAGTGAATTCACTGCGTCGGGCTTTCGGCCGCGTCCCCAGACTTGCAGGTGGCACTTGAGGGACACGTCCCTGCGTCACCCTCGCCGGCGCGGTGTGTCTGTGGGGTGGGCTGTGAGGGAACAGTCACACGGTGCTGAGCCCGGAGCACGCTGAAAGGCAAAAAGGGGGGAGTCTAGGGTGCGTGGAAGGGCTTGGGGCACCCCGAAAAGCACGCTGAGGGGGCTGGGGTGTCGCCAAAGGCACCCTGAAAGCCACGCTGTGTGCTCCAGAAAGCAAACAGGTGGGTTCAGGGACACCCCTAAACGCCTTGGAGCACCCCAAAATGCACACTGAGGGGTCGGGGGGTGGGAATCAGCCGGAAGATGCGATCCCCAGAGAATTGGGGTGGAGTGGAGGAGTTGAAGGAGGGGGGGGATGGAGTGAGGGGGTGTGGGAGTGCACCAGGACTGTGTTGGGGCGTGCCCGGGCTGTTTCGGGGCGGGAGACTGAGCAGTGGTGCCGGGGTCCGAGGCCCTGATGAATACCGGGGCTGAATGAGGGGCTGGGGGCTTGGGGGGCCGCGTTTGGGTTGCAGGGATCCCCCCCGGCTCACAGACCCCGCCCACATGCCGCCGCAGGGCGGGGGAAGCACCCCCTCCCGCCCGCTGATTGGTCGAACGTCCCTGATTGACGGCCGGCCCGCCCCTGATCCGGCGGGGCGGGTGCTTTGCGACGGCGGCGCTTGACGGCGGCGGCGGCACTTGGCGGCGGCGGGGGCCGGTGGCGGCGGCGGCGGGTCGGCCATGCTGCTCACCGTGTTCTGCCTGCGCCGCGACCGCAGCGAGCTCACCTTCTCCCTTCAGGTGGACGCCGACTTCGAGCTACAAAACTTCCGGGCTCTCTGCGAGCTGGAGTCCGGTATCCCGGCGGCCGAGAGCCAGGTCAGGCCCTGCCCGCCGACGGGCTCCCCCTGAGGACCGGGAGAGGGCCCCGTCGTTACCCCCCTCCCCTCCCACCCCCGGGGTTGGGGTCCCCTGGGCTGGGAACGACTATGTGTGTCCAGCCCCGCGAGGTCTGTGTCCGCTCCACAGCCCCCGGGGCCTCCGCCCCGCTGGATCCCGGAGTTCGGGGGTTATTTGAGGGGGGGAGGTCCCTCCCCGCGCCGACTTTTTGGGTTTGGGGAAGAAACGCGTCTTTTTCCCCTCAAAATCCTCCTCTTCCCTTCGGGAGAGAGGACTCCGGGGCCATAATGACTCGATGTCTTCCCGGGGTCCCTCCGGGAAAGGCTCGGTCTCCTCCCGCGGCGGAGCTGAAAGGGAGGAAGAAAATGTCTTTTTTAACTGAGTTTTCAGGGGAATTTGGGGTTTTAATGAGGAAGGATTTGGAGCAAGAGGACTGGAAATTGGGAGAGCGGGGAAGGTGGCAGCCCCTGGCCACCTTAAACCCCAGGGAACGAGGCTGAAACGTTCGGGAAAGGGTTTATTTATCGTATCAAATTCCTGCCCGCGTCTGGGGTGGAAAGAGCAGATTGAGGCTTTTTCCCCCTTTTTTTCATACAGGTGCGGGGACCTGATTTCCCCCAATAAAAATCCCCCTCCAGCCCGAATTCGGGGCTCGCTTGTCGCAGGCGTGCCAAAACACACGGAAGGCTGCGGCGTGGGGGTGGTTCTCATCCGTCTGTCCGTCCGTCTGGGGTTTACTCACTGTTTTGGGTTCAGTCCCGCTTTTAATTTTTTTTTTTTTTTTGCAATTTCTACTCATTTATCAGTGGGACGACGCGTTGCTGGACAGGGCGATGTCGGCTCCTTTTCTCAGGGCGCTGGCTGCGCTTGGCAAAGTTTGTGGAGTTTTGTGGTGATCGCTTTTGCTTCCTGAGCCTTTTCCGAGTCTAAATTAATAAAATATTTTTCCAGTTAAGCAAACGTTAGTCAGCGATGGGAAAACTGCTGAAGCGGCAGCCCTCGAGGTGGACGCGTTCCCTCACCGAGCAGGTTCTCAACACTTTACTGACGGCGTTTTGCTTTACCTCTGCCTTCAGCGAGCCTTTTATTTTGCGATGAGAAGTTGTTTTGAGAGGGAAGCGGCCTCCAAAGCAGGGGTAGAAAACGAAGGTGAGGTGGATTTTCCTCTAGGGGAAAAACTCTTGATATTTGGGAGGTAGAAAGTGAGAAATCACCTCATATAAAGGTTCCCATCTGCTACGCTCTAGCAAACCCCCCGTGTCTGTGTCACAGCCGCCAGCGAGGCGCCCAAATTTGCGGCCGGTAACGGGGACAGCCTCTACGCGTGGGACTCTGCGAGCGTGCGGTGGCTTCAGTATCTCCAGGCATGTGGAGCATAAACACCTCATCGTCAGCTTCGTCCCCCTTGCGTCACGGTAACCCGCCAGCTCTGGGTCTATTTTAGGATAATGAGGGGTCATGGACTTTTCTGCTTGTGTTTTGCTGGGAGTTCCCTTCCTTTGCAATTAAACTGCTGCGGAGTGCTGCGATTCTATCAGCCGCAGGTAATAGGGATCAGCGCTGTGCTTTTTGTAGCCACCTCTGCTTCCCTTCTGCTCACCCATCTGCCATTTATGCATCATCTTGCTTCATTTCTTTTCACGTTTTCTAGCCATGTATTTATTTCTTTCTCTACTGTTTCTGCCCAGCATTTGTGAGGTGTTTCAGGGACCTTCAGTGAGGAGAAAGTTATAAAAATACAAGTAATCAGTGAAGCAGCTTGTTTTGTAGAAGGATTTTGCGTGCTTAAACCATCCTCCACAAACAAGCAGTGTTACATTTACCAAACTTGGTGGTTTGCTGCTGTTTCTCCATAACCAAGGCGTACATTGCGTTGAAGATGTCACGTTGGCACAAAAGAGAGGATGAATTTAATAGGGTTGTGCAGGGAGGAATAAACCACAGCTGTGTGCGGCGGAGGGTTAATCCCAGACTAATTTTCTGCTGTTTTGTGAAATTAATCCCAAGGGCTGCCGTTTGGGGTGGAGGCGAGGAGGGGGCTGTGAGGTTTCTGAGGGAAGCCTGCGGTCACAAGGCGTGAGATAAGGGGGACGGGTGCTGGCGGGCTGCGGTGATAAGAGGAGCTGGGCGAGAAGAGGAGAAATAATTTGGCTCACCGCGGTTTCCTCCACACGTCGAGGTGGTGGCTTCTCTGGAGAGGGGACGGGGAGGCGCTCGGCAGAACCACGTTCTTCTGGCAGCACCGTTATTTCCTTCGTTTCTCTTTCTTTATGTGCCACGTATCTCCTGTCCTTGGCTGTGCGTGGCCGTGCACAGGAAGATTTAACGGGTTTGGGTTGATTTATGGTTGCTGGTGGTGTCTAGCACTCTTGATGGGGGTTCCTGGCTGCATAAGGAGGTTCTACCCTGTGGCATCATGCAAAATCCAACCGTCGTGTGGTATCGGCACCTGCGTCCCTGCCCAGGTCACCTCCAGAAGAGCCCGTGCCCAGTACCTGGCCAGCCTACAAGCTCATCTTCTAAAATATGCTACAAACCAGATAATCAAAACACAGTAAAATTAAATCAGTTTGTTTTAACAGCAGAGCGGGATGGGTCAAAAGCACATTAAGCCATGCTGCTAATGGATGTAGAGTGAGTGCTGGGTGCTTAATTCATTGTCTGAGGTGTTAAGGCCGAACGCTCATAAATCCAATCCCAGCAAGATGACAGAGGTAAAACCTCACTTAAACTGATTAACTTGTCTCTCCCAGAGTGTCTGCGCAGGGAAACTGCCATTTAAGATTTGCGCGTGCAGCTCGGATTTATCACAAGCTCGCTTTCTCTGCGGGCAGCAGCGCTGCCGAGCGAGGCCGGGTGGGACGCGTCCGGTAACGCGAGAGGATGCGCTGGGGCTCTTCCCATCACCACCGAACCTTGATTGTGCCAGTAACGTCTTGCAAACCTTCAGAGCAGAGACTGCGCGCCTTAATACAGCTTGCAAATAGACCCGTGTTTGCTTTGGAAGGACCCAGTCTGGTGCAATACCACTGAGGGTGCGAATTGTGTTGTTAATGAGAAGGTAGGAAGCTCGTGCTTGTTTCTAATCGCGTGCGTTTCTCTAATTCTGACGGCTCTGATTGCTGTCCTACGTGGTTCATCTTATTTTTGCTTTTTCTGCCTTGTCTTACTTTGGCACCACAGCTGACGATGGACCTCCGCTCTTAGAATGTGTTAGTGAGATTCTGTCATATTTCTGAGCGGCTGGAGTAAAGCAGTGAAAGTCTGTAGCATCTTCCAGATAAGACAGGGCGCAACTGGGTTTTTTTGGATCTTCTTTGTGGATCTGCTACTTGCAGTAGCATCGGGTAGAGCAGTAGCCCATCCCCTCAAGGACTGCGAAAGCTTCTCCCACGCGGCTCTGCCAGTCCTGACCTGCGGCAAACCTGTTGTTGTTGAACCGGCCTTTTCCAGACCCAGAGAGACGCGGTCTTGCTAAACCGAGGTGGTAAACGTGAAATCTGATCGTACACCCGAGGGGTTCTTCTCCAGCGCTTCTTGCTTTGGACTCCTGCCAGGGGTGGGAGGCTGTTGGACTGATCTGCCGAGTCTCGTGTGCTCCGATGAAGGCGCAGAAACCTTAACATTTAGCAGATACCATTTCTGGGAACTTTTGTTTCCGTAAACCACGTTTTTATCTTATTTTTCTTCCCTGTAATTTAGGGCATCTGTAGGTATTACAGATCTAATGTTAATAGAAATGTTCCCATGGTGATTATTCATTTTTTATCTCAATATGTTTTTATGTTTAATCTGCGGACCCCTTGTTAAGTCGGATTATCATAACAGAAAATGATGTGACTTTGTGTTTTATAGTCAAAAGAAGTTAATTCCCCACCATGGACTGACTGCAGTTTCGGGAGTGGTGTCTTTGGGTGCTGAGCCTTCGAGTCTGGATAGAGTTACATCACTGAAGTAAACTGGAAATCAATGAGCTAATTATTGAGGTCCCTGTAAAACTAGTTATTCTTGGGAGCGGTGTTGTGCGAGAAAGCAGAGATCATAAATATTGGACTGGATCATCCATGGATCTACCCTGAGCGACACTGGCTGCGTGTGTGCAGCCGGTCCGTGGTCAGTCGGTGCTGACTCGGGGGGAGATGACGCTGTAGAAGACAGCTGTGACTTGCGTAATCGTAGAGACTGGATTTTGGAAATGTGTGGCAAACAGCCCTGGTGCGAGGCTTGCTTTCCTTTAATAATCTTGGCCTCTAATTAAGAGAGACCAGCCCTTCTCTGAGCTGCTGGGTTTCGAGAAACCATTGCTGGGTTTCGGTAAGACCAACTCTATGTCATTATCCAACCACTCGTTGAGGTCTTTCTGTGCCTGAGGTAGAGGAGCTTGGCAGGGCCTGCCTGTTCCTGTGGGGAGAATTGCACACCTTCCCTCTGAAGCTTGAGGTGGCTCCAAGCGGATTTACTGGAACACTTTCCTAGAAAAATAAAAAAAAAAGCAAGATGTTGTCAGCTTTGTCACGCGTGGTGTTTTTCATTGCACTCTCTCCATGAACAGATAGTCTATGCGGAGCGGCCTCTAACTGACAACAACAGATCTTTGGCCTCCTATGGCTTGAAAGACGGGGACGTGGTGATTTTGCGACAGAAAGAGACCGTAGAGCCCCGGCCCTCCATCCGTTTCCCAGGTGAGAAAAGATTTGTGCTAACTTCTGCTCTGAGCGTGCAATGATCTCAGGATTTATCAAAAACCAACTCCATGTGGTGTCAGCCTCCTTCAGTACCTCGCTAGACAAAACACTTAGGAAGGGAGGGTGGCTACGGATGGGGCAGGGGGCTTTTAAAATTAGCGAAAGGGCTTGTTATTTAATGTTTTTTTTTTTAATTCCAAGGAAGCAAATACCATTTTACTGTTCTTTTGGGGAAATACAAGGAAAGCGAGGAAGAGGACGGGTTCAGAACAGCAGTTTTTGTAAAGGCATGTGCATTTTCATGCGATCGCTGGTTCGCTTCCCGCTCGGTGTAATGTGGCCTGTGCGGCTCAGGCACGTTAGAAGGCCGCTATCGATGCGTGCTCTGAATCTGTGCCGTGACAAATACCTGGAGAAGCCACGTCTTAACAAACCCAGTTACACAACCGTGCGTATGTGTGAGACTCCTCCGATAACGTCTGATGGAGCCCTGCTCCTCTGTCCTGCCTTCTGCAGCGATTCCTAGCAAATCCCCATCATAAAATATCACTGGAAAAGAAGGTACCGCTGGCTCAGAAGGGCGTGGGAGCGTTGCTTGAGGTCTTCATCCTCCTGCCTCAGCTGGAGGATGGGTACCTGCAATGCAGGTCTGCAGAAATGTTAGTTGGGTTGGTTTTTTTTCCCCTGCTTTTTTTTTTTTTTTTTTTTAATCCAATTGATTCAGAGGTGCCTTAGAGACTCCGGGTTTAGCCTTGTGATCCCTCTGTGTGGTATTCACATTTGCGAAGCTGGAAATAACTAGTCTGCAATTCAGTGAGTGCATTTCAGGGGATAAAAAAATGGGCCAGATAGAAGGCTAGACCAGTTACATAAATAGGAGCTAGCATTCCTAACCCAGTAACCTGCGTGCGTGGCTGTTCACAGAATCCGGTCTGATACCGTAGCATTAAGAGCAGCTCATCCTTCCCGTGGTTTTTTTCTCCGGCGTTTTTCAAGCAGAATTGTAAACGCAAAGTGCCGACACCTCTTTTTTTTCCCCTCAAGGTCTGCCGAGGATAGACTTCAGCAGCATCGCGGTTCCTGGGACATCCTCTCAGCAGCATCAGCCGCCAGCCCAGCGTCCTCGCCCGTCGCCTCCCGATGCACCTTCGTTCCCTCAGGGTTTGGACAATCCGGCGCTGCTACGGGAGATGTTGCTTGCGAATCCCCACGAGCTGTCCCTGCTGAAGGAGCGCAATCCGCCCTTGGCGGAAGCGTTGCTCAGTGGAGACCTTGGTAAGTTGGGTTTTTAATTTCCGGGAGGTGGTTTTAAATCTGTTTGAGCTCAGTTCTACTAAAAGGCAGCCACAGGTTTTTAACTAGCTGGGATGTTCGCTGCCAACTCATTGATGGGGCTGATAAAAGGTGCCAGTCGGGAGTACGCAAGGCAGAGTTCTCTCCTAACAAGACCATTTCTGGCGAGTTGGGCATATTTTCCCTGCTTGGCTTCTTTAATATCCTCTATCCCCTACTTTGACATATCAGATGCGCAGATAAGTTGAGCTTCTGTGAAGACAAGTGGCTCAGCTCCTGATTTTTACGCTAAGACGCTCCGAATGCACGTTTTCTAATAATGGTGTTGTGTTTGCTGCGTCCCAGAGCCCACCGAGACCTCAGTAGAGAGCTGTAAACCCAGCTCTGTCCGTAATGGCTAGCTGCTGGGAAGGGAGAGGAAGAGGAACAAGTGAATAGGGAGCTTTTTCAGTAGGAATGGTTATAAATGTTTAAGTTTTTGTTAATCTTGAAAGCGTTCACGTATTTTGGGCACAGCTGAAGCCTAGGACCATATCTTTCACTTCCTCTGCAGGTGAGTGGCTGATGTTGGTCCCTCATGCTTCATGTGATGAAAGCTTTGAACTCTAGTGTCCTTTCAGTATGAAACAGGGTGGTGTTCGGGGCATCAGCAGATGTGCTTCTGAACCTCTGCAAGATGTTTAGTTAGGAAGTAAATCCGGTTGAGTTTGGGGAAAGGAATGAAGAGGAGGAGCTTCTATCAGGAGACTTTTTTTCCACTTTGAAGGTTCCATCCTAGGGATGTGTCTCTGTCAAAGGAAGCTAGAAAGGAACTTGTATGGATATTGTCAGCCTATTTCATTTTCTAATTCTGATTTTAGTTCATATCCAGAGTTAAAACCGTGTCCTTTGCGCTCTCGAGCTTCTTCACGCTTCTTGCAAGCGCTGTGTCCGTAGCGCGGGAGTTTTTCCCATCACCTTGAGAGGATGTGCTGCTGTTGGCAGAAGAAACAAGAGGTTAAGCCCAAGACACCCAGAACCGGCTCCTCTGCTGATCTGTCTTGTGCACTTTAAACTTTGACTCCGATGTGCATTTTTAGTCCCAAATCACCGCAGTGGGCTGCCAGAGGAAGTGGTTTGATCCGGTTATGCTCTCATCGTTCTGTACTGCTACTATCAGTATTTGGGCACAGATCCAGTTCAGCTCTGGCTCTGATGCCCAAATATACCCATGGATACGTGCCGTGTGACTGTGCTGGATGCACTGCAAGCACTTTAGAAGGCACCTGCTGTGTAGAAGCCTAACTTAAAACAAACAAGAAGACATACCCAGTGCTGTCCTGAACATGTAACAGCCTTTAAGCCAGAGAGCTTCTTCATGGGAACTGCATTTCTGGAAGAAAACCCACGACCTTCTGTGTTTACAGAATTTAATTTATTGCCAAGTCCTTTTGGGAATGTATGTGATCACATCCAAGTAGTAAAAAATAGCCAGGGGCCATCCAAAAAGTGGGGATCTAAAAACTGTGTTCTTAAAATGCGTGAGGCAGGTGTCCTGCCTAGGACCTCTTGATTTCAGTGGTAGGCACTCAGCTTCAGGGATTATGATGTCTCTGCCTGTGTTCCTTGGGTTTAAAGTAAGTTTTGTTGTTAGCCTTTTTATGTCTTACAATTTTGTGTTTGCTCTTTGCTGGATCTACAGGCTGTTATTTTACTGGGGATTGCTGAGTGTAAAACGTGATAGATTTTGCAAGCTGTTCTTGTAGCTGGGCCATCTTACTGAGAGCTATGAGATCTCACTTCTATCTCTGAAGCTTTTTCAAAATACACATGCACTCAAGCTTCTCGTTTGAATGGTGTAAAGTTCTGTAGTCTGGATTTCTGCTTCGGGTCTCATCTGCTGCTTTTGCAGATGGTTTTTTTGGCGTATTGTGTAGGCAATTCTTGCTGCAATAGAAGAATTAATTCCTGTTTTAAAGGCAGCTCTTTGTTTTAAATACTGTTGTCTTCATGTTTTTTCCATTTTTCTTCCGTATAAAAATGTATGTGCAAGGAAATTGAGTTTGATTGTGCTGAGTTTGGGTAGCAGACAGAAGGAGAAGGAGCTCTGTACAGTTGCTTTTCATCTCAGTGGGTTCCCAAGTTTACCACCGATCCTTTGAGGTCCATCCGTGCTGCCTTCAGACGAAGCCTTTTGTGCTTGTGCTGCTGAGTCTACCCCTGAGTGCATGCTGGCATAAAAAGAAGCATTTGCTGTGCCAGAACTTGATTTGTAAGAGTAATTTCCAGTAAAAAGCATTTCTGTATCTCCTTGTTACTGCAGAAAAATTCACCAGGGTGTTGCTGGAGCAACAGCAGGACCGAGCCCGGCGGGAGCAGGAGAGGATCCGACTCTATTCAGCTGACCCTTTTGATCTGGAGGCACAGGCCAAGATAGAAGAGGACATAAGGTAGCAAACCAAAGCTGCTTGCAGGCTTTGGAGGTCTTCAGGGTGCTTTTCTGCAGAGGGTGCTTCCGTCCATGGTGCTTTTTCCTTGGAGGATGCAGGATGTTTAGATCCTGCCTTAAGACGCACATTTGCTTGCAGGGTGATGCTCCGAGCGACCTCTGCCGTGGGAAGGTTGGGATTCAGGGACGTGTAGGCACAACCCATCCTTCAGATGTATCTGGCTGAGCACAGGTGATGAGGTGGCAGCACTGCTGTCCATGCTTGTGATGTCCCAGTGCTAAGCTGGACCCCTCTGAAACAGGAGCACTTGTGGAAAGCACTTAGTGAGATCCTCTTGAGAGGTGGCGCTTGGGTGCCTCGGGCGTGTTTTGAACCAGAGGACTGGGCCTGTGTTAGTCTCTGAGCTGAGCTCTCTGGACAGCAACGTGACGTCCTTTCCCCCAGCTGCCTTCAAGATTCAGTTTCGCGTACTGCTAATTATTCTGTCTCTCTGGCTAATTCCAGACTCTGAACATCACTGCTGTCAGAAATGATGTTCTGTAGAAATATGTTCTGCCCATCAGCGCTCGCTCCCTCTTGCTGTCTTCCAAATGTAATTGCCTTGGGCTGAGGCTTGATTTCTTAAATTGAGTGATAAAACCTTGAGTCAGAACATGACTGGTGGTTTTTTTTTTCCCTGATAAAGAAATGTCTTTCTGATACAGGCTCGTAGTTGGTCATAACCGAAATTCATTTGTGATAAGAGTCATTTTTGCATTATGACTGACAAAGTGTTGGTGCCAGATAAATGCTTAGCGTAGCAATGCAGAAAAATATACATATGTAGAGAGCAAAGCGTGGCTTGGAGGCACAGGAATGCTTTCCTTCCTCCATAGGTGAGCTGGCAGACAAAACTGATGTGCCCAAAGCTGGGCAGCTGCTGGGGAGCAGTTTGGGCATCTCGCAGTCCCCAGATTTCACCCCCCACTTAGTTTCTCTGAACTCCTTGCTTACATAGATGCGCTCTGCCCGGAGCATCGTATTTTTTGAGACGCGTCTCTCTGTCCTTCAAGTATATTTTAGGTGGAGAGAGTGTCAAGCACAGAGGAAACAGAATAATGGATTTGACAAGAGAACAAACTGAAGGTTAACCACTGTATGTCCAATTTAAGCTTAAATGATAGAAGACAGGAGAATGTGTGGCTCTTTTTTCCATGAGTATATGTATTGGGATGAGCAGCAGTAGGGTGCTTTGGCTCCCAAGTGAGGTCCCAGATGCCATTAGCTGTTTCCTTCCCCCACCAAGAAACCACGTCCACCCATCTTGTTGTGGGAAGGCTACCACAGGACAGAAGATGGGTAAGAGAGGAGCTTGGGGTTCTCCGCTTCCCCTACTGAGGAGGAAAAATGAAATGGCATCAAAATTGGAAGGCCTTTTCCCTTTTTTGGTAGGTAAAGCTATTTCAGATGCAGTCGCTACGGATACCCATCACTTCCAAGATGACTGTAGGGGCTGTGATGGGCTTCTTGAAGAGCGTTTCTTCTGTAGGCTTGAATTTGCACCAAAGGCTGTGCTCATGGTGGTGTTCTCGCTGCCGTTTTGCTCACCTCCCTCCCTTCCTATGCCTGGAAAAGGAAAGATACCAGGGAAACGTTGGAGGATTTTAATGTTCAGCTGCTGTGTGGGATTCCAGCATTGTAGCTACTGGCAACATCTTCATCGTGTGCCCTCAGCACTTTATTTTAGGGTGACTAATAAATACACAGGTTTTTTCGCTCACAAGTTCTCCAGGTTAACTCTGTGGTGACGGGTTTCTGTTGCCCGTGTGTGGTGTGAGTTAGGCAAGGTGTTGGAAGGAGCAGTCTTCCTGCTGCTGGGGAGTGACTTGGTGTCTCTGGATTAAGCCAAGATCATTACGTCCAATCCCTCTGCTAAGCAGCCTGTGTTTAGCTAACGAAGCAGTCTTTGTTGTGGTTTAAACATGCTGTTTGTAAGGTGAGCTGCAGTGGGTGAGATTACCAGGTCTGTAAGTCGGAGGGATGCTCATAAGGTTTGGCTGATGGAAGGTCTGATTTTTCTCTCTCTTCTCCATTAAATTCAGGCAACAAAACATTGAAGAAAATATGACGATAGCAATGGAAGAGGCCCCCGAGAGTTTTGGGCAGGTGGTGATGCTGTATATTAACTGCAAAGTCAATGGACATCCAGTGAAAGCCTTTGTTGACTCAGGTGAATTGCCCCCATTTTCATCTCTTTCTCTGCACTCTCCTTTCCCTCGCTGAGGGAGACTGTAAACGCTCAGAACTTTTGCCCAAAAACTCCATAATAAAGCACTGCGTTACAAGATTTTGAAGCACCTACTTAAAACCTGAAAACATCCTGAGCATTAAGGCAAACAGAGCAAACTGCTGTGAGAAGCAGCATGCGTGAGTGCTTGGACACCCCAGATCAAGGCTCCTGTGAGAATTTCTGGGGCTGCGCTGGTGCCACGTGTGTGTCTTATCTCCGTTTACAGATGGGGGGATTTCACATGTCTTTAATGCTGTGCTTCCCATCCACAGCCTTAAAGGGAAAGTACTTGGGGTTATTCCAGCTCTACAGTAATAGGTATTTTACTGTCAGTGCTGAGCTGAGTGTACGCAGTGAATTCAGCGCCCTGGGATTCACAGGAAGCCTTTATGCCCTAACGCAGTAGCCTGATGCAGGCTGGTTGGTTTCCCAGCTGCTGAGTACAAGATCTTAAGCCCTTCCAGGAGAGAGTTTTAATTTGTGATGAACCGTCAGGATTTAACATGAATTCTGTTGCTGGTAGGTGCCCAGATGACCATCATGAGCCAAGCTTGTGCTGAAAGGTGCAACATAATGAGGCTGGTAGATCGGCGGTGGGCCGGCATTGCTAAAGGTGTAGGGACGCAGAAAATAATTGGCAGAGTGCACTTAGGTAAGTGCTGGCATTCTTCTTGGGGCAGCTTTAGCAGCAGTTTGACAGCATTTTCCCCAGTCTTGGCACCGAGGAGTATCTGGTTTAATGCTCTAATTGTTAGAAACTCCCATAGAGTAAAATAAAAGTGCATCTGCTATATGTCTCAGACACAGCAGCCTGGCTTCTGTCTCATTTAATGCTTTTTTAAATGGAATTACCTTAACACTTCTAGGTGAGGGAGTGCTCAGCTCCTGCAGATGGAAGTGTTCACTCTGGGTGCAAGAAACGGGGTTAATGGGAAATAGCAGGATCTTTCCTGTTTGGGGTGGGACTGTTGGGCAGTACGAGTTGCTCAGGAAGGGTTCCAGTACAGTGGAGTGTTTGGGAAGAGAAGACTGTGTGTGCGCTTGTGCGGGCTTTCTGGATGAGAGAAGATTGTGCTTATTTTCTGTAAAATCAATTTTCTTCACTGCTGTTGCTTCTTGGACTTGTGCTCTGGTGAGCTGTACACAGCTCCTCTAGCTTGGAGGGTCAGATAAGCAGTACTTAAGACTCTAGAGCAGGTCAGCTCTTAAAATAATTAACTTCTTGAGACCGAGGCAGGCCTGGTAGTCCCCGGGGCTGGCATAGGGCTCGATTTTCTGTGACCAAATCAGTACATCAGAGCTCTGGTTTCAGATTTCCCCAGCAGGTTTGGGCAGACCTTTCCCAGGAGATGGAAGAGCAGAAAGTAGATTTGTTGCGCTGCGGTGTCGCAAGGTGGTGACTTCTCTCCTCTGCGTTTCAGCTCAGGTCCAGATTGAAGGGGATTTCCTGGCATGCTCCTTCTCAATCCTTGAAGAGCAGCCCATGGACATGCTTCTAGGACTGGATATGCTGAAGAGGCATCAGGTATCAACACCTCTTTTGAAACAGTTACTGGCTCTTCCAAGTTAAGTGCTAAGTGCAACATAGGTGCCTTGCCGGTGAATTTATTAGGATTTTTCTGAGGGGAGTTGGTAGTGGATCTTCCAGCCAGTTAGGAAAGTGCATACACCATGGATAGCTATAGGGTGTCTGGCTGCTCCCTGAAGTTTTTTGCTCTCGTCAGCGATGCGCAGAGCTTTCCACTGCATGAGTTATTACAAATCAAGTCATACAGAGCCCTTTGCTTACGGCTGGTGCTCTTGGCCCACTTTGCTTAGCTGCTGTGAGCTGTTCCCGTTGGAAGTGCGTTGTTTAACTTTGTTTTTCCTCCTTCTCTGGGAATTGACTGGCTCGTACGCAGGCCCCTGATGTCTCGATGCTCTTTCGCAGTGTTCAATTGATCTCAAGAAGAATGTACTAGTGATTGGCACGACTGGCTCGCAGACCACTTTCCTCCCAGAAGGAGAACTCCCAGAGTGTGCCCGGCTGGCGTACGGGGCCGGGCGGGAAGACGTGCGGCCAGAGGAGATTGCAGACCAGGAACTAGCAGAAGCAATACAGAAGTCCGTAGAGGAAGCAGGTACCAGGAGGAGCCCCATTGAAATACTAATCTGCATAGTTTTCTTGCTGTGTATCGGGATGTCTGTCAGCAGTCTCCCTTCTCAGCTCCTAGGAGATACAGTCTAATGCAGCATCAGCGAGTAAATGGTGGAGAGAAAGGGGCTTTATTCTTGCTCGTGGCCTCTAACTGCACTTCTCTCTTCCTTCCTGTACAGCAAAATCTGTCTGCATGAAGGCATTCGGGGGTGCTTGCTGTTTAATTTGTGCTCTCCTTGCAACTTCCTGCCTGCTCTGGTTTCTCGGCCTTCGAAGGTGTGGAGATAAATGGTTGTTTGGCACCCGTTCACCTGGGTCGAGTTGTAGTGCCTAGGCAGGGACGTGGTTCAGTTGTGTGATATTTTAGCAGCCTTGTGTAGGACAGCTTTGTGGAGGCTCCCACAAATCCTGTTCTTAATAGCTGCAGCGTATAAAAATAGAGAAGCTGTAGCAGTAAGTACAAATCTCTGGACAAAAGTTCATGGCAATTTTTAGAAATAGTACTATTTCAGCATTTTTCCCTTAGAATGGTGCTTGTGCCTTTGGAAGGTGAATTGCTTCTCTTACTGAAGATTACTGTTGCTCCAGATTTCAAAAGAAGCAGCTGAATTCACATCCTAATGTATATCATCAGCCTCAAATGTGATCTGCAAAGAGAATTTTCACCCTCCCCGCAGTTTTGCTCCCTGTGCCTCTGGAATCCATAAGCTGCACAAATGCAGACTGACTGGGCTATGGAAGATTTTGGTAGCTGCAAAATTTAGTTAAGTGGTGATGCCAAAATAGCTGAAAGCTGAGCTACGAGCCAAACTGTCTGAAACTCAGATTTTCTCTTTAACTCCTCCCTTAACTTCAGCATATGCTTTTGATTAAAGGAAAGCTCATTCCTTCTTTCCCCGCTATTACAGTGAAGCTGTGAATACCTCACAAAGTCTATTCCTTAAGCCTTTTCCAAAACTTCTAAAGATAACATTTTATATGCAAGTGTTTTACAGAGACATTTGAGTTTTACTGCTGCTTTTTCCTCTGAAAGCATGCAATAAGATTCTGCTTCCCACACACATGCAAAACTCTTTGCCAGGTCACGTTTAAGCTGATAAAGTTGATTTCTTCAACGTTTTTGTCGCTAATTTTTTAAGACTCTAGCACGCCCATATTTAAGATTGATGTGCAATAACCAGATTTAACTATATATGTGTGTGTGTGTATAATCAGTTGTAATGCACTGAAATTTTTCTTTAACACTTCCCAATTCCTGCTTGATAGTCCAAAGGGTAAGCAGTGACCTTCTTGCAAGTAATGAAGCTGTTTACATTAAGGGGAGCATGGGACTGCACTCATTGGTCCCTTTAACCAATTTTCTTCCATTTTAAGAATATAAGTTTTCCAGAGATGTAAACACCTTGAGAGGAAGGCCTGGCTTTAGTGAATCAGGAAGAAATGGTTTATACGTTTGACTTTTAAAGCCAAATTTGAATGCTTATTAACTTAAGTCGCAGCAGGTAGAGAGAAACGCAGACATAGATTTGACCTTGCCCCTCTCAGGTTTTGACATCACTAAAGGTCAGATTTGGTAGTTTGAGCTCATGTCTCTTCACATAACCTGTCAGAGACAATGTACAACTGTAAATGTTAGTTCTTTTCCTGTAAAAACTTTGAGTCTGATGCAGCCTGGGTTGGTTTCTACAGTATCTCTCCATTTCGGATGAGATGTTGTAGACACCACCGTTGGTTGGACTTAGTTCTTTGCTGAAAGGGTCAAATAAAAGCAAACCTCTCAGCCCAAAATATATGAATCTTTACAATAAAAGCATTTTAGTCAAGTGCTTTAAAATAAAAAGTGTCTAAAATGACTTAAAGCTGCTTATGTACCAATACAGTTCTAAAGACCACGTGGCTTTGTTCAGACTAATCAGCACTCTACCATTTTCCATTGATGCTGAGCCCTAGAGGAATGTAAAAGATTTATGAGAATAGAGAATCCATTTTGTATGTTCACTTAGTGCTTGTAGAACACCCGTGCACAAAACTAAGGTAGGTCTTAGATTGACTGTAAGTCTTAGACATATTACAGGCCTTTGGCCCACAGGCGTTTGTTGGCTGTCTCCTGTCAGAATATTAACGTATACCCTCTTCCTCTCTTCCAAAACTATTAGCTGCTGCTGGATGGTACCAGGAAAACCAAGTGAAAAAACAGGAAGCTGGAGAGGGAGAGAATGTAATGTAGGACAAGGAAGCTCAGCTCCCTGGAAGACCCGTGTTCTTTCATAACAGCTTGAATTTTTGCTGCCTTCTGGTAGATGGTACAGCAGAAATCGCTGCGTACATCTGTAGGCTGTTACAGTTCTCGTTTTGAATGCACCTGGATTATTCTTGAGCTTTATTTAATCCCCTGAAGCCCACTTTAGCAAGCCTCATGATTTCTGTTAGCTGACTTGCTGGTGTTTCAACACCTACGGCAAGGCAGCTGAGGTGGTAGTGGAGTCCTGGTATGTTTTACTGTCATCTAGATCCTTCACATCTGCTTCATTTAGTTCTGAGAGCTTGCTCTTTTCTGCCAGTCTGCAGTGTTCCTCACCACCACTGGGAACCTCAGTGATTACAGAGGATTTACAAAACTGGCAGCAAAACTGCAGCTGCTTTAGGAGGAAGCGTATTCAGGTAGCTTATTCCATATACAGCTTTGATATAGAGAGGAATTTTTCCACTTTGTGGAGAGGAGTTTGTTCCCAGTGTTAGCTGGGTCGATGTCCTTGATGGGGCTGGGATGCAGCTGCTGCAGATACCCCCGGAGGAGGGTGACGGTGGGTCTCGGAGGGATGACGCTGAGGAGTGCTTGGCAGAATAGCAGCTACCTCTGCTGTCTAAATGACTGCAAATCCCGGATGTGTTTGACAGATCAGACCCTTATTAGCGATCCACTGAGTCAAAAGACAGTTCTGCTTCCTCTCTAAAGGACTGGCTCGGGAGCAGAGAGCATGAGTAATCCTACCACATAGAAACAGAAAAGGATCCCTCCAGTTTGCATCCGTATCCTGAAGCCTCTTATGAAAGATGAGCAGTCTGAAAATCTGCAGGACAATTCCGGCTTTTTAATACTCCCAACAGCTCCAAGTTGTTGTAGCTGCATTAAGACCAGATGTGCAGCCAACAGAAGGCTTTGCTCTGTGCAACAGCTGCTGTATTTTATACCAAAGTGTATTGATCAGAGGTGCGGTATCGCAGCACATGGTGCACCGGTTTTATTTAATGGAGAATAAAAGGAACAAGTAGCTGAAGTGGAAAAGGCAGATTTTGTCAGTGTTGTGGAAGTTAAAGGAGATCCTGGCTGAACATGTGAGCATGGTTAGCTGTCCCCCAGTACCCCTGGGCATCTGTAAAAAGAGAAGGACTTAAGGTAAAACAGTGGTATATGTTTAATACCGCTGAGTTTGGAGGCCTTTGGGAGAGGAAAGAGAACTAATGCAACAAATCAGGCAGCACAATATCTGTATATCTGACGCTGGGCAGGGTAGGGCTTTAATGGGAGAACAGGCACTCTGACAGCAAAGGTCGTGTTCGTGATTTAACGAGAGCGTGAGAGCTGATACATTAGCAAGATAAGTTCACTTATTCAATCTCTCCTGATGACTAGAGCCAGTGTTTGGTGCTGCTGATAGAGATCTGCAATTTGTCCGTTTTCCATGTGGAGAAGGAAGCAATGAGACTTCTGGCTGTCTCTTCCTTGGCTTTGCTCTTCCCAGCCTTTTGGGGCCTGCTGCCTTTCACCCTAGGATCTTTACACTTCCCTTTTGCAGTAAGCTGGTGTTTGCTCACCTTCTCTTGCCTGTGATGGCACTGCTGGGAGAACAGTCCAAGAATTGTGTTGCCTTCTCAGTTCTCATTTCCCTGAAAGGTGCCTCCTGGATATCTTCAGCCTTACGGAGAACAAACTAGTACGGTGCCAGATACATGTTTTGTGCTGCCTGTATTTTATCAAGTGTGTAGTATCACCCACAGACCGCTGTGCAGCGTAGATAGTGCAGAACAGCCTTTAAATTGTTCTCCAGCAGTCACTTTTGACTTGATGTAACGAATTTCCCAGGCAGAACTCCTTCTGGAAGGCAGTGAACGTGAGGAGCTCCTGCTGCCTGCACGCTGTCTTGATGGACAGTCAGGAGGGGAGCTGCAAGGTTGCAGGACTATAACCATGCATGTGGTGTGCTCTGAATGCTAACACAAGTTTGGTGTGTTTGTTTCCTAATCCAAACAGAACGTCAGAAGCCTTGATGCATGTAGTGTGTGTTTACTGCAGCTGGAGTGGGCCACAGACCAGGTATTTATAGGCATTGGTTTATAAATTTTTGCTACGACAGTGAAAACAGTCATTCTCCGGGGTCCTAACTACTTCTTTCTTTCTGTCTTCTGTTAGAGAATAGTGACAAAGAAACTACCTCACTGGAAATGCCCTCATTACCAGCTTCTGATGGGTTTCAAAATCCAGTCCAGTCTTCAGGACTCAATTCCCAGATCTGTAATCCCACAAATCAATTACTTGATCGTTCTGTCTCTGCCCCTGCTTCAATTTGCTCATCCAAATCTAGCCTTGCAGAGCCCATTGATCCTAGAGCCGTCAAGTCTTTCGAGTCTTCAACTGAATGCCAGATAACCCCAGAAAAAGAACATCCTCTCTTATTACAGCATCTTTCCAATAACGCTTCCTTGGCAAATAACGACCCTTCTCCCCAGACAGGCAAGGTAACCTGTCGCAATCCAGCTTGCCTTTCACAGAAGACACTCAAAGAAACATTTATTGCTGACAGTTTAAAGGAATGTAATGCTAAAGAACAAGACCATGGTCAGGAGCATCCTTTGGAAGTGACAAAAGAAGGTAGCTTGGCTGACGCTGCTGCTAAGCACAGGCAAAATAAAGATGTATGTCTGTCTTCAGAACAGGAGCAAAAGCATGAGCTTCCCACAGACCATCAGACACGTAAAGAACCAGAAAAAGAACATCTGGAGAAGCAAACTGAGACAACTGACCCAGAACCTCCTTGCTGTGTTGGTGGGGTTGAGAAATCTATTGTGGAAGAAGCCAGTCAGCCAGAAAATCCTCCTACAGAAATGAGAGGAGATGGGCAGGAGAAGGTGGGTCTTGCCTGCGTGAAAGGGTGTTTCCAGATGTCAGCCTCCTGCAGCTGTGTGCATACGGAAGCCTTCATGGAAATAGATGTAGTTGAGCAGTCTGCAGCTGAAGTGCACAGCTCAGCAAGCGAGCAGAAGCGGCAGGCTGAGATCAGAAGTGTATCTGACCTGAACTCGGGTACCTTTTCCATGGAGGTGGAGTCGCTGAAGTCCGCGTCCTCCTTGAGTGAGCCGCTTTCCACCGGTGGTGTCCCGCAGTCTGAAGGCACTAGTGAAACTCCTGCAAAGTGTAACGAGTTGTCTAATTTAGCAGCTGAAGGCAGCTCTTCCCCCTCCAGCATCCATCAGCTGGACGTGGATCCAGGAAGACCTTCAGAAGAGCCATGTTTCTCTCTAGCATCAGCCTTGAAAGAGCTTCACAAACTCTTGATAATCAGTCGGAAAGGAGAATGTAAAGTCCTTGCCTCTGAAGAAGTCTCTCAGCTGGAAGTGGTTCACAGAGAGCCAGCAGCACAGCAGAAGGGGCTTTCTGAAGACGAGCAGAAAGGCTCAGATCCAGCCAGCCAGGAACAGAGTTGTTCCTTCTATGATGTGAAGTCTGAAGGTGGAAGAGCAGAGGGGAAACAGCCTTGTGATTCTGTCACAGAAAACGTCAGCACTGGGTCTATCAGTCATGTGCAGTCTGCTCTTGGAGAAGGTGCTTTAGAGATTCACAAGTTTTCAGGTAAGAGTGATTTGGTTGTGGTGAATCCTCCAGCGTCATCTGACCAGCAACAGGGCTCTGAGCAGGTGGAGGTTTTGGCAGAAGGTTCTCAGAGTCCAACTGGTCCGACTTCGGAGCAAAACGCATCCGTTTCCTCCGTACCTGCTTTGGATGAAGGTGCACCTCACGGTACGCGGAGCCTGTTCACAGGAGCACCTGGGAGAAGCAGCGGTTCTGCTCCTGAAGCTCCGTGGCCTTTGGGTGGGTCTGAGGAGCCACGGCTGAGCCCACCAGCTGGCTACACGGGACTTACCTCAGGTGCTTCTCCTCCACCACCTGCTTTCCCTGCGGCTGACGTGGATCGCATCCTCGGCGCCGGTTTTACCACACGGGAAGCTCTTGAGGCTTTGGAACAAGCGGATGGAAACGCAGATCTTGCTCTTCTCATTTTGCTAGCCAAGAGTATCGTCGTTCCTACGTAACTGTGGAAGAGGTAGCTGACTGGGGTGTCTTTTCTTTTAAAGGACGTATCTAAATTATACACCGTAATGTACAAGCAGAAGGTTGAGCCAGATTTCTTAGTTATTTGCAGCCAAAGTTACTTGTCTCTTCTGTTTCACCCGTTAGATTTGGCCTTTTAAGAGAAAGAAAACGTCCTAGCGTTGTGTGGACAGGATAGCTTTTAATTACGCCTACTGGATGAAAATTAATGTTTTTATTTAACTGTACAATTTTAGAATAAGCTCCAATGTTACGAATAAAAAGCAGAAGCCATTAAGATCACCGCCCTGTCCAGCGCAAAGCAGATTGTGAAGTGAATTACCCGTGTGCACGGGACAGGAGGTGCACGCTGAGTTCAGTGTGGCGCAGACGCGAGACAGCGCTTGTCCAAACGGACTTTGGGGATTTATTTCAGCTCTTCTGCGCTTTGTAACCCAATGTCCATCTGTGACGCTGATGAAACTGTTACGGCAGCTACTAAAGGTATGTAGATGCCTACAGACGTGTAACACTTTGCAAGAGGAGTGAGGGGCGGAGGGGGGCGGGGGGTGGTTTTTGGAAGCGTGTGATGCCTGTTTTTGCCAAACCCTTTTATGCTCTTGGGCCAGTGTGTTCCAGTTTACAACGTCGGGGATAGAAGAAGGGAAGAGATAGAATTTGGTGCTACCAAAACTTAACAGACGTTTTAACTTATTTGCAGATGTGCTGGTATTAATTGTAGGTGGGGGGAGCGGGGAGGGGAAAGGAGTATTTTACATTTTTTTTTCTAGCCTTGCCCACATCACGTTCCCCCATACAAAAGAACAAGCTCAACCGCTTTAAGGCAAAACCTTAAGGATGAAATTATTTAACAAACCAACCGTATGTTACGGCTCTTAATCCCCCTCTGCCTGGGGAGGAGTGAACTGTTTCAGTGGATGCATTCTCTATGCACCGAGCGGGGGCGTGATCAGAAGAATGAAGAAATCTGCTTTGCACTCGTTTATCTGGATGTTTGGGGATGATCAGCCTCTCAGCTGTGGAAATGCAAACTGCAGAAAGCCTGTAGCGGCTGGTGGGGTACTAATTGAATACCTCTTAAAGAGCGAGGGCTCCCCAATAGGGTTTATGAAACAAATGCACTGACGTGGCTTCTGCATTATAACCATCGTGGCCTTCTGGGAAGTCCCTGGTGAGTCACCTGCACGATGAGGGCTCACCCAGGCTGTGCTCTAGGAAGCCCTTTCCAGATGCTTTTTTTGGGGATGAACTACTTTGCGATGCTGTGCAAAGTCCCAAAACACTGTTGGGGCTGGGGAAGGGAAAGTGTGGCTGAAACATGATACCAAATTTTAAGTAGGAACTTTTACTTAGTCCCACTTGCAAATCTCAGAAGTGGCTTTGCGTCAGGTGTTCATCTTGAACTTTCTGCTTTGAGCTAAACCTGAAGTGATGGGTCAGCAGCGGCTGGAAACATGTTTTTGTTCGTGGCTTTTATTTGTTGTTATCATTGTCTCAGGCCTGTGTTCCTGGTGTTTTGTTTTCCCTGTTGATTAGCAGTTTTGCCTACGTGTATGCTAGGCGTTTTTCACGCAGGGTGGCATTTAAAAACAACACAAATTTGGTTTCATCTGTGAACTTGCAGGAGTTTCGGATGTCAGTGAGCAGTGGTTGTCAGATTTTTCTTAGACAGTTGGGCAGCCAGGAGATCCTTTAGAATAACAAAGAGCTTTAAGACATTCCTCTGTCTGTCGAATGGAGCTTTTTGCACGTACCAGCTAGGCCTGGGGCTCCCAGACACGTTTAGCTCGTGTCCCACTAGTTGTGATGCCGGCAGCAGGCGTTGCTCCGTGCGTATGTAGGAAGCAGTGCTTGGCTGTTTGGGAACCCCTTGCCAGAGCAGCATTGAGTAATTCACCCGAGGCTCTGTTCAAAATGAGTTACTGAGGCAAGACTACAGCTTTATGATCTTTACTCGGCAGGTGGTAAGAGCCACCCCCGCTGAAGTGGGTTTTTTTTTAATATTCTCCTTGCAATGAGCACCTCAAATCAGCGAAAGCCCCCTCTGTAAAGGGTAACGCTTGGGCTGGTACAGGAGTACAGTGTCATCAGATCTCTCTCTAGAAGCCTTAGGAAATAGGATATATTAGACCCATTCCCATCTGCATCTGGTTCACTATCAAAAGCAGCAACAAGAGCGAGGCCCCCCCAGCTCTCAGCTCCAGAGCATCCACAGCCTAAACGGCCGAATCTGCTCCCGATTCCCACCACGGGTCTCAGCGAGGTTGGCCGGGAGCAAGTACCCGTCTGGTGCGCAGGTACCGGCTGCGGATTGGCCCTCTTGGATGCACGAGAGCTGGATTTGCACCCTTAGCCTGCGGGTTCATCTACTGCCAGCTTGTTGAAGCATCAGGTGTTAGCCATTCAATGTTATACCCTTCTCGTATTTACATTTTATGTTTTTAGAAGCAATTGCTAATAGCTAGACAAAGTGCTGCTGCTTTGCACCAAACTGGTTAAAGGCTCTAGTTTTATGGCCACATTTACTTAGACTGCATATACAGAATTTATGCTATAAAAGCTTTAGAGCATCAGCCAATTTGCTTCAATGCTCAGTTTTATTCTTTGTCAAATATAATTTTTGAAATCTGCCCTTCTGCCAAAGCTGTACTAAAGCATTTATCAATAGTGCTAGAATTTCCTGGGTAACTTTCTCTGAACTGCTAGAAACAAAGCCTGACCCCCAACTGACAAATACTTGTAAAACGATTTTATCAAGTTGGTCCAAGCCTGGTGATTTAAATCTCTTTAATTTCAGAGCCTTGCTTTGAGTGAATGGCTATGTGCTGCTAAATTAGAGAATAATTTTTTTAGGGGCAGGATTTATGCTGGAGAAAATTGGGGCAGTGGTGAGTATTTAAGGTTAAAATAAAGTGTAGTAGAACACGTATTTAGCGAACGCCGTCTAAAAGTTGTCCGCTGTTTTAACGTGCACGTGTGTCCTCTCTGCTGTCTGCACACATCCTTTGCTCAGCCTTTAGCGATCCTTTAACTGATCTCTCTGCTTACCTGGCCCCCAAAGTGGGAATACTTCTCTTTCAGCAGGGATGGCAGACTGCTACAGCTTGTTGGCTAGAGTAGGGGATAAAGTTAATGCCAGAAGCTGTTTGGGTTTCCAAGAAGCCATGTACCCTGGCCTGAAATAAGGCTCTTCGCTCTCTTCTCTTCCCCCTCCTCATTCATCACAGCTCCAATGTACTAATGTCACATCAGCTTAGCAAAATGATTTCAGTATGAAAAGCCCATCTATCGAGAATAAAGCAACACTAGGAAGCTGCTTTATAAAGATGCCAGCACTGTGGGGACCCTTGTGGGTCTGTAGAGCTTGTTTCTGGGTGTTTCCTGAAGCCACTGTGGTCACGTACCTTGCTGTTGGTTTCTGAGATGTGTTCTTAAAGATACTGACAGAATTTACTCGGCCTCTCGCTGAACACGTGTTTCTGTACACGAGGCTTTAGGTGAGTTTAGAGGTGATGTTTAGTGAAATACTGACATCTGAAAGTTTCTGGGCACAGATAATTGTGACAAGAGGAGGAAATATTTCCTGGTGACGGTCCCTGGCATGTTTACCTGCTGCTGAACAGAGCTGAGCTACGCTGTGTTAATCGTGACAATCTCTGCCTTGTTGCTACGTATGTTCAACTTTCTACGTAGACACTTGGTCTCCAGGACTGTTAACCTTGTACCTCCTAGATATGTTCCCTTCTTTCTGTGTTTGTCTCTCCTTCTTGCTGTTTCCTTTCCTCAAAAGTAGCAATATTTAAGTGTACTTGCTGAATGCTTAACTTCCAGATAAGTTTTCTTTAAAACACTATGCCATTTACAAATGAAAGGAGGAGCAGATCCTAGAGGTTTCTTCACCAGACTTGGACTTCTTGCCAAATGGCTCCCCAGAACTCTAACATGAATTCAAAGAGGAGAAATGAAGAGGTATTTTTGCCTGCCTCTCTCGGAAGTCAGCTTGGGAAACGGGGTCGGTTTCGTGTACATCATTCCCTTCTGAAGCGTTCAAGAGATTTCTTCCTGCACTGTGTAGACGAGGCTTAGTCCGTGATCCAAATGCGTAGCGATTTGGGTTACTCTTTGACTGATGCTTTTTAGCTTAAGAGTTTTACAAACTCACTTAAGGAACTTGAGGGAATCAATACTCAGGAATCCTAAAAGCTGGTTGCATTTCTGTCATTTACTCTTCTGGGCTGAACATACTGCGGTTGTCCTCGCAGGTGGCTGAAGGGAGGAGTGGTTGTGTCATCAGAGAATGGGATGTGGTTCTGCCCAAAGTAATACACACTTGATTCTTTTTTTTGATTTTTTTTTTTTTTTTAATATCGGGGGACTGTTTATCAACAAAATTGATGTGTAAAAAAAAAAAATTTGATATTTAAAAAAAATGAATAAACACTTTATCATAATGTTGCTTGATTGGTCTGTCTGTATTTCTGAGGTCAGCATTTCTGCACTCCAATCCTTCTCTGGCTTTTCCAAAGCCAATAGAATTTCCATAACATAAACGTTGCCATTTTGAACATAACGAGTAGAAATCTGTTGCTAAAATGCTTCCAGTTGGCAGGGCCTGAGAACAGGCCTGAGAAATTAATGTATTGGGGATGGGCTATTGAATCTGTTTTGAACTACTGAAAGTGGAAGAGCATCAGAGTACGACACAAAACGTAACACTTGGCTGCAGCACTGTCTGCTGGAAAAATGCGTGAGGCACTCCTCATGTCTCCTACATAAATACCTCGTTGCCAGCCAGATTAGGAGACAGTTGGTTTTGTTTTTCTGGAGCTGAAAGCTAATCTCTTGGGACATCAAAAAATTGGCATTTATATCCCTGGAAAGCTCATGACGGCGTTAGTTGGAAATTATTTTTAAAGTCTTATTTTTTATTTATTTATCTTTTTTTTAGTCTTTTATTTATTTTTAAACTCTTAGTGTCATGGAATAGAACAGGTTTTGGAATGGGGGAGCAGAGGATCTTTCTCCTCTGAAAGTTGGGGCGCAGTCCACTAACCCTAAGCAGCAGCATTTGTCTCATGGAGCAGTAATTCCTTTTTTTTTGTATCTTGAAAAACAGATGCACTTTTTCTTGAGACAACCAGTGTGTTGTTGACCATTTTAAATCTCAGATACTCAGAAAACAGTCAGCGTTAGTACCAGGTGAGCAGGCACTCAAAAACATGAAGGGTTATGAATCAGTTGCTGTGACAAAGCAGTTCTTGGGCAGTGGATTCCTCCTCACGTGTTCAGAGCTCCACATGTGATGCTGGTGTCACTAGTACAGCTAAGTTCTGTCGTTAATATTATTAATTAGAAGGGCCGAACTATGTTTTGAATTCTGGTCTTGGGGTGGGAAGGGGGAAGGTTTTAATGTTCAGGGTGCTCCAGCCCCATTCATACAGCCACAATACTGCAGTTTTAAGATGTTTTAAGGACTAAATTCTCTGACTGAAAATGATTCTGAGCACTTGGGCCTTGTCCTTTCTCCTTTGGGAAGGTGGTATTCTGCTGGTAGAGACGTGCAAATTAACACAACCCTAACAGCGTGGTTCACGTTTGGGATTGTCCCAGACTCTCTGAATTGGGGCATTAGCACTTTTAAATCTGCAGCCCCTTACGTGGCCAAGAGAGGCTCAGACCCTGTGCGGTAAATGTAAAGCTTACTGCAAGTTGGGGTGCGTTCTTTTGTGGACGCTTTAGGAGGACGAGGGACTCCCCCCAGAGGACTGGAATTTAAAAATGACAAATGCAGGTTTTTTGAGCAGTCACGTGTGCTCAGAGGCTGCGTGAAGAGCAGGAGCCGGGTACAGAGAGGTGAGCATTGCATCATTCCACTTCCTGCACCACAATAGCACCGAGAACGGTCAACAGAAGAAACGTGGCTGAGCCATCGCTCGTAAATTCCGCAGCGCCACTCACTGAAGTCCGCTGCCTCGCTTCCTCTGCAGCCTGATGGTTTTAGCACGTGTCTGGTGTTGCTTTGCCAAGTGAACCACTTTTTGGGCAGGTTTGTCACTAGAATGGGATTTGGGAAATGCTGCTGGCCAGCCTGGCTTTTGACTCACTCTGGCCTTACATGGATTATCTGCTCTACCTCTTCTTTCCCTGGAGGTACACTGGGGGCAAAGGACCCTCTCGGAAGTGTAATCGCTCCACTGTGGCGTAATTGCCTCTGACAACCAAGCTTACTAATTACAAGGTGCTGTCATGATTGCCAATAAAAGCGTTGAGTCACGCAGACAAGGATATGAGTGGTTGGTGATTGAAATCCCTCGCAACAGCAGCTGCCAAAGGAGCGTCTAGTTCTCTGTCCCTTTGTTAATAAATGAAAATGGGAAGCGTTTTAAAATCAAAACATTTGTGCTGGGTTGTGGAAATGGAGGTGTGCTGGCAGGGCTGCACATTGGTCACGAGATGCGGGGCTCGCTGTTCATTTATCCTGATAAACCTGCCGGTTTCTTCCCTGTTTTTTTCCTCATACTAAATTTTTTCTTGCCTAAATCTAAACTGTTACCTCCTGAAATATTTCTTGTGCCTCTTCAATTTCATTCCGGATTGCTGGCAACATAACTGAAGGAACATGCACTGCGTGGTAAGGAATGTGTCTGAGGAGGACGGTACCTTGCCGCGAGCACACTTTGCTGCAGGAGGTGAGATACACCTCAGTGACTCATCCTCTCCTTCCTCGCTGTCCAGCTGCGACAAGCGCCTGACGGCTCCTCTCGTTGTGGGTAATGTTCTTCACGCTAACTTCGGGCTGTAAATACTGAGCAAAGTGTTAAAAGCCTCTTAGGAAGAGGGTAGGAAGCAGACCAGGATGTGGTGGGAGTGGGATGGTGCCTCCTGAGCTGTCTTTAAATGCTGAGAGCAGGGAATTTTTCATGTAAATCCTTAATTGTGTGATGGGTGCTTTGAGGGATTACAACCAACTCGTTTAACTTGGAGTAAAACAAAGACTTGGGGCATTCAAAACATCCAGGAAAACTGTAGGAGACGGGGAAGTCTGCCTTACCATGGGATTATACAGGTGTAGACGCTGCATCTGGTGCCTCCGGAGCGGTGAAGAACATGAACGGATGCGCTTACCTGCCGGCTGGGGCTGTACCACTTGTTTTCTTTATATCCTGAGCGTGCTTTAAATCCTAAAACTCACCAGTAAAGACTAAAACGGTGCGTTGGATCTGCTGGGCTTCTTTAAAAGGGGCTGACTTCAGCTTGCTGGTCTCTCCAGTGATTTGTCAGGGCTTAAGTGTTTCATGCTCAGGGCTGCTCCTCAGTAGCTGTGTGTGCGTTTTAGTGGGGTTGTTTCCCTCACATCTCCCCCCAGTTCAGCAGGAGAGGTGTTTACCTTCTTCCCCCAGTGCTAAGACAAGCTCTGATCCTTGTTGGGATCCCGCTCGGCACAACAATTCTCCTTCTCCAGCTGCTGGAGGGGAGCTGAAAAAGGAGTTTTATGGTTTGGCTCAGTTTTAACCCAAGCACTAAGGAGCTGCGCTCTGTTCCCTTCCCTGGGAGTTTCTCCCAGTTTCCAAAGCTGTTCAACTGGCTGGGCCATTCCCACAACTGCGGGGAAAGAGCAAGGCTTGGCCTGGCGTGTTTCCTCAGGCCGAGTCCTTGCTCAGCCCTTCCCTTCCCTGCCAGCAGGTTATTTACAGAGGAAGGGTGGGAATGGTGCGGGGAAGGCTCTCCTGAGAGCTGCTGGCTTTTCCTTTTTTAATTGCTTTTACTTTCAGTTCCATTTTCAGTTATCAGGGTTGAATGTCGCAAGGGTGACAAGCCAGCCCTGCGGGACAGCCCCAGACCGAGGGCCTTTCACCTGCATCTCAGGAGGAGGGTTTATTATTAATTGTGTCTCTTTAAAACCCTCCCTCCATTAAGCCTTTGCACCAGCTCCTAGCTCTGTCCTGTGACGTCTACTGGGGCCTGTATTTGGGTGTTTTAGGAGCTTTTCCCAGCGATGGAGGTTTGGGCTTGAGCAACACTTACCTGGCCCATTTTTGGCTCCAAGGTGCCGGGCCACCAAGCACATCAGCCTTAGCCGAGGTGGATGCTGAAGCCCTCGGTGCGGGGGTGCCACACAGGACCCCCCATTTTTTCCATCACACCGCCAAATATTTCTCTTTTCTGCCCCTGCCAGCACCCTGAAGCACAGCAAAGCTGCGGCTGGGCCCTGGCTAGGAGGGCTGGGTGTCCGGTGGCCGCCTCGCCTGGTGTCCCCAGACTGGGGCCTGCTGACCCACCGCATGTCCTCTCCGCAGACACCCAACACTGTTGTCCCCTCGTGTCCCCTCAGGGGGCTGTGAGGGACTCAACACCATCTCCCCTCATACCCCTCATATCCCCTTGCTTAATCCTGGGCCAAGACCCAACGCCATCTCCCTTTGTGTCCCCTCGCTGTCCCCAACGCCGTGTCCCCTCACTGGATCACAAGGGAGCCAGCACCATCTCCCCTCACCCCCCTCATCCCCCTCACTGCTTCCAACGCCATCTCCTCTTGTGTCCCCTCACCGTACCCAACACCATCTCCCCTCATGTCCCCTCACTGTCCCCAACGCCATCTCCCCTCGTGTCCCCTCACTGGATCATGGGGGACCCAGAGCCATCTCCCCTCATCCCCCTCACTGTCCCCAATGCCATCTCCCCTCATCCCCCTCACTGTCCCCAATGCCATCTCCCCTCGTGTCCCCTCACTGTCCCCAACGCCATCTCCCCTCGTGTCCCCTCACTGGATCATGGGGGACCCAGAGCCATCTCCCCTCATCCCCCTCACTGTCCCCAACGCCATCTCCCCTCACTGCCCCTCGAGGGACCCAGCGCCATCTCCCCTCCTGTCCCCTCACTGTGCCCAGCGCCATCTCCCCTCATGTCCCCTCACTGTCCCCAGCGCCATCTCCCCTCACTCCCCTCACTGCCCCTCGAGGGACCCAGCGCCATTCCCCCCCCCGGCTCCCGCCGCCTCCGTGGGGCCCGCGGGCGCCATTCGGGGCGGGAGGCGGCTCCCCGGCGGGGCGGTCCCCGGTGCCGGTGCCGGGGGCGGGCAGCGCCGTTCCCGTCCCTCCCTCCTGACCTCAGTTCCTGGCGGAGCGCGGTGCCCGTCACGAGTGCGGCCCCGCTCCGCTCCCTCCTCCTCCTCCTCCTCCTCCTCCTCCTCTTCCCCGCGGGGCCCCGTTCGCCTCCGCGCCCGCCGCGGGGGGCCCCGGCGCGGCCATGGCGCGCTGAGCGCCGGCGGAGGCCGCCACCCCGCAGCCGGCGGGCCGGGCCGGGGCCGGGCCGGGGCAGCCGGCAGGACGGAGCCGGCCGGCGGGGGGCGGCGGGGCGGCGAGCGGGCCCGGCGGGCGGGCCGGGGCTCGGCCTCCGCCGGGCGGGCGCGGCGGCGGGCGGCGGCGGCGGCGGCAACGGCGGGCGGCGGCGCCATGGAGCCGGCGGAGGTGAAGGACCGCATCCTGGAGAACATCTCTCTCTCCGTCAAGAAGGTGGGCGGGGGGGGGCGGGGGAAAGTGGGGTGGCCCTGGAGACACCCCCCCTCCCGAAATCTGACAGGGGTGTGAGGCTGGGGACCCCCCTCTGCAAGGACTGTGGGGCTGGGGACAGCCCTGGGGACCCCCTGTGCTGTGACTGTGGGGCTGGGACGGTCCTGGGGACCCCCTGTGCTGTAACTGTGGGGCTGGGGACAGCCCTGGGGACCCCCTGTGCTGTGACTGTGGGGCTGGGACAGTCCTGGGGACCCCCTGTGCTGTGACTGTGGGGCTGGGACAGTCCTGGGGACCCCCTGTGCTGTGACTGTGGGGCTGGGACAGTCCTGGGGACCCCCTGTGATGTGACTGTGGGGGTGGGGACGGTCCTGGGGACCCCCCTGTGATGTGGGTCTGGGCCTGGGGACAGCCCTGGGGACCCCTCAGCCTTGGGGTGTCCCTGGGGACTGCTTCTGCCTCTGTCTGTGGGACATTCCTGGGGACCTCCCAGACACACACCAGCACCAGAAGTGTGGGGGCTGAGGGACAGTCCCTGGGGACCCTCCACACCCAAAGTAGGCGGCTGGGGACACCCTGGAGACACTGGGGGACTATTTGGGCCGGGGAGTAATGGGGTCAAGGACACCCTAGAGGCAGGGGACACCTTTAGGGGTTCCTCTGTGTGAGTTTGGGGATGTCCCTAGAGACTCCCTGTGCTGGGGATGTGAGGTTGGAGGCATCCTTTTTGCTGGTGCCGTGGGACACCCCAGAGGCACCCCTGGGGGTTTGGGGTCACCCCCTGACTCACCCTGCCAAAGGGACCCTGCCAGGGTCACCCCCAGGAACCTCTGTCTCTGCCGGTCAGGATATACTGGGGTTACCCCCCTGGGGCTCCCTCTTTTGAAAGGGTTTCTTTCTCCTGTGGACAGGACTGGGGGGATCCTGGGGGGCTTCCTTTTCCTGGGGCTGTATGGTGGGGGGATCTGTGTGAATCCAGTGTGAAACCCTTTCCAGAGGTCCTCCCTCCAGGCAGGTGTAAGCCGTGGGTTGTCCTTGCCCTGAAAATGAGGGCTCTGAAGACACGTCCCGTCACATCTCATCTCCCACCCTGTCCTTCTGCTTCTTGCCCCTCGTTTCTCCTGGCCCCTCAGCATCTGCTACCGCTGAGGGTGTTTTTTAAAGCCCATCCCTTTGGTGGGGAGCGTCTGCGTGCCGGTACGAAGGGGACCAGGACGCTGGAGTCTGGGGCGGTCGCAGGAGTGAGTTGTAAGGACATGCTGGAAGTTTTGGGTTGGGCCACGTGTCCTGCCTGGTCCACGTGTGAGCCCCAGCCCTCTTTGAGAAAGAACACAAGCTCTGTTTGAGCAGGTAAAGGGAGTCTTGTTTCAGTTTTCATCCCAAGTTTTGGGGGGAAGGAGGCTTTCTGGACTCACTGACATTTCTCCAGTTGTTGGGTTTCTGCTGCCTTATGGAATAGGAGTTTTCCTGGTGTCTGCAATGCGTCCTGACACAGATTCATCCATGAAAGCTTGTCTTACGAAGACCATCACGAGTTAATCCCTGGCAATATTAAGGAAGGGATGGCCTGACATCGCCTCTGGGATGTAGGATGGATGTGCAAACCTCTCCCAGCCTGTCTCTATTCTTCCATGGATGACCATGTCCTCTGGTCTCTCACCTTTCTGTCCTCTAAAAATTAAGGATAACCTACCTGGAAATCAGTGGATGTTCAGCCTTCTCCAAGCTCTCTTACGATGCTCTGCAGCGCTACTGCCTCAGTTTCCCCATATGTATGAGGATATACTACTTCCCATACAGGATTTGTTGGACATAATTTATCTGCATTCAGAAAATTCTTGGGGATCCCTGTTGGAAATGCTCTAAAATCAACATGGGGGTTATTTTAATTATTATCGTACTTGAACAGGACTCATCAACTGCAGCTCTGCCAACACCCCTCTGCCTAGACCTGCCTCAATCTCTGCCAACTCCTGTCTTAGTCCAGTGGTGAAGAAGGAGTTGGGGGTTTTCACAATGCTGCCCCTTTTGCTCTCCTGTTCAGTTCAGAGTGAGAAAACTCTGGGAAACGTAGGAACCTACCTGAGACTTCAAGCTGACAGACTTATTTATACCACCCCAACGAAACCAAACTCAACTGCATGGCGAAAGTCCAGCGCTGGCACACCCCTCCTTTGTACCCCCGGGATACAGTTCTTCCTCAGGGACGTCGCTCCCCCTCAGCTACAGAGCTGCTAATTTTTCCCGCTTCCCTGTCTAACTTCAGCCCTCAAGTCCCTGATATTTTTCTTTCTCTCTGCGTTAGTGGGAAGAGTAAGGCAGTAGGTTAGGGGAGCAGGTACACCCTTCCCACGCCCTGGCTGCGCGCTGGGAAATCCTGCTCTCGTTCATCCTCCTCTCCCTCCCTCTGGATCCGTTTTGACTAACTCCTCGTGGCTGGGATTGTGTCATGGGGCAGGGAGGAGTTTTCCAACTATCTCTCCTCTGATTTCAAAAGCTTCCTAGCTGTGTGGGCTGCTTGCTCCTTACTTTCGCCATCGTTGCAGGTTTGAGTTGTAGAGCGGAGGGTTTGGATCTGTTTGCGGTGATGTGCACAGCTCCCCACGCTGCTTTTCGGCCAGATGATGATAGATTGTCTTTTCTCAGCTTCAGTCTCAAAGAGGAGTTTGTGGACTCTTTGTCCACAGTCAGATGTTATTATAGAAGGTAGCCAGGGCTAAACCCCACCTCGAGACTGGGTAAACTGGGACAAGCCACCACTGAAGGCTGAGGTCAGTGGTGTCAGGTTTTGAGTAGCAGCAGCAGAAAAAATACCTGATTTTCACCAGGTGGCCCAGGGAAAACCATCCAGATGCTTGTCAGCTTCTTTCCAACTCAGATGGGGAAGGCAACGAGCCGCAGCAGAGCCCTGAGCAGAGTTTGTGCCACGGAAACCTGTGGCTGTGACTTTGCTTGGTTGTGATTTGAGTTTCTCCAGGGTGCTTCTGAATTTCGGGGGGGGGGGGGGGGTCAGAGCACAAGCAGTGGGTAAATACTGTATAAATCAACAGCAAAAAAATTCCAAGCGAATCGCTCAAGCCTCGGTAAACAGGACTTTTTCTCTCTTATTTTCCTAGAAATGGGAAATGGAGCACAGCTAGAAAAGGTAGGGTTGCTAACTTGCTTGGAGAGGGTAATTACAAACCTGTGGGTTTCTCTGTGTGATACCCAAGTGCCAGGTCTGGACTGTTTGTCTACTTCACCTGTATCTGGTGAGATAGTGGTAGAGATCTAGAGATCAGTGGTAGCTTGGCTGTTGACTGCAGAGGTGTGAGATGAGAGGTGTGAGGTCAGGCCTCGACTGCAAAGAGAGGCAAAATGTCTGAACTAGACAAAATTGGCCTTTCCAGCTGCAAAGATGTCAAGAGGCTTTTGCTCTTGGTGGCTTCAGGAGAGGTTGGGGAAGCTCAGCACTGGCAAGCTGGGTCCCCGCTTCAGTTCCAACATGCATCCAAGGGAACTGTGAGCATCGTGTTGATTTTCCATCTACTCCTTGTCCTCTCTGTCCTCCTTGGGAGATGTAAATTAATTCAGAGCGTGATGCTTCCTGCACACATGGACAGTGATGCCACAGAGCTTGTTACTTCTCTCTCATAACCGTTTCTTTTCCCCTTTCTGATCTAGTGCTCCCTCACCCTGCTTTTCGCCAAGAGGGCTGTCCTCCAGCACAAATTACTGTGCAAATGGCTGTCTAACCCGTAGATTTTTTTAAAAGGATTGGGGCTTTGTTGAGGCAGAAGGCTGGAGGTGGGCATGTTATGGCTCAGCGAGCAGTCACGGCTTCCTGTGCATCCTCTCTCAGTGGGGTGCAGACCCTTCTTCACACAGGTGCTTATTTTCCTCCAGCAGATATTACTGTGCGTGGCAGCAGCAGGATGAGAGCTGGTGCCTCCCAGCTGAACTCTTGCCATGATAAGCACGCTAGAAATGCCAGCAGTGTCATACCCATCCGTGGCCAAGCATCTCCTGGTAGCTAAGGGCTATCACAGGTGACGTGGTCCATGCTGAAGCTGGTAGCGTGGATGGTTTGTGTTCTCTTGTTGGATTTCCATGCCCTCCTGAACATTGCAGTGTGAGATTTATTGCTGTCTTGCTCGTGGTTAGGTGGCGAAAATGCAAAGTCTTTAAACAGTGCTTGTTGTTGGCAATTCCGGGAACTAAATGTAAAATCAGAAAAGAGATCAGAATCCAAGATTTTGGGGCTTTTCTCTGTTTTTCAGGCTTTCCTGCTGGCTTTGAAGGACACACATTCCCATGAACTCTAGAGCAGCTGATCTTTGGTGCATGTCAATCAGGTGGAGCGGTGGTTTTTGTCGATGTTGCAGGAGTTCTTGCCAAAAGCCCTGGCTCTGCTCCGTTTGTGCATGACTTGGGGAAGGTTTCCACTTCCCCCACAGTGAATTAATGCTGTGCCTTTTCTGCCTGTCTCCGGATCAGATTTTTAGCCCTATACCATTGAAATGCCTTTGCAGTCTCCCGGGTTCCCTGAGCTCTGCCTTGCAACTTCTCTGCTTCTCCTGCACGGTGAGGGAAGGTAGATTTGGGGATGGCTTAGTGCCCCCATGTCCTGGAGAGGAGCAGGTAGCGCTGGAGTGGAGCATCCCTCCTCAAATCACCTAGGGAACGTGCTCATCTCTGGCTGGGTGGATTTATTTAGCCCAGCTGCCGTGACACAAAGGCATCAATTCTGGAGATGTGACAATAGCCAAATAACAACTTGCCTTCTGCTTCCCGTTGAGGGGCACCTCGCTGGCTCTAAGACCACAGGGGTTTTTATCTCTGCCAGGGTATTTCCTCTCCCTCGTGTTTGCTTCAGGCCACATCCCTTGTTGCTGTGGGAAGCCTGCAGCAGGGATCGATGTTGGTATGTGCACGCCGCTCCCCTTGGTGGTCCTGGCATGTCCCTTCGCCGAGTGTACCGGGTTTGCCAGGCCTCCAGAAGCCCGTGGCTGAAGCTAGCAGCAATCTCACAGAGCTTGCAAGTCAACTGTGAAGACACAAGGGTTGCTCAGGTGCTTTTAAGAAGTCTACGAATACTTGCAACTCTGACGCTGCCTGTTGTGGTGGTCCTCTACAGGCTTTGCCACTGCCAAGAGAATGAAGCTGTTTGCTGTGGTTCTGCTGAGGCTGCAGCTGTGTATTTCTTGGGTTGCTTGAGTATTTCAAGCTTTATCTCTTTGGAAATTCCTGTTGCCTCATCCTGGCACGGTTCTGGTGATGATTCCGCAGTTGCAAGGGGATTGGATTCTGCAGGTACCTAAACTGATGTTTGTCTCTTTATATCCAGGGGAGGCATTTCTCAAAATCAGCTCTGGATCTGCTGGTGGACAAGGCTATGATAGCCTTTTGGAGAGAAAAAAAATCCCATTTGTTCTCCTGCCACTAACAGAAAGCGTTTCGCTGGAAGAGCAGCCGGTTTAGGAGGCTGAATTTTGGCAGTGGGTTTTGTACGAGGAACTGAAGCGATGCCTCTGAGCCTCTCTGCCTCCGATTGCACAATTTTAGTGGCTGTTGATTTCAGCTTTCCCCACTTCTGATATCCTGGTCCAAGAGGAGTAACCAAAATAACTGCAGGACTTGCTCGATGGGGAGAGAGTCAAAGCAGCAAATGCCCGGCGTGTGAGTAAGCAGCAGCTATTTGGGAGAGCAGCACCGTTACCAAGACTTGCAGGTCACAAGCACCCAGCGCTCACTTGTTTTTTGGTGTGTTTACCAACTGAACTCGTGTTTTTCTTCCCGTGAAATCTGTCTTCTTCTGTCATGCCGAGCGTGTGACCTTTCCGTCTGTCTCAGCGCAGAGATCCTGTTCCGCAGCAGCCAGCTCCGTGCCCATCCCCTGCTCCGTGGGCTTTGCTCGCCGTGGCAGAGGAACAGGATGCTCCCTGTGACTTGCAAGGTGTCACCACTGGAAAAAGTCCTCTCCTTGGCTGAGCCATGCATGGGCCCAGCCAGCTGCAAGGTTTGCTGCTTGGAAAGAATGAAGGAAAGTCCTGGAAAGGCCTCGGGGGTGTGGGAGCTGATGAGTGTATGTGTCCCAGGAGGTGACAGCCTTGCTGGCACTGGATTGCGAGGCGTTTGCAGCCACAGAGCATCTTTGCTGTGGGTTTCAGCTTGGCCTGTTTCAGGCTCCTGTCTCTGCACATCATGAGCACGCTCTGTTTCTCTCCAGGCTGCTCCAGCATCACTTGTGGTGCCTTCAACGTGCTGATGCTCTGAGCATGCCCATGTATTCCATCGGGAAAGCCACAAGACCCAGGCGAGGCGTTCCGAGTCCGGGATGAGAAGCTGGGCGCTGAGCCCGGTGCTGGTTTGGAAGCTTGTTGTAAGAAATGTTGAGTCAGGTCACATACACAACTTCCAAAACATCCTGCTAGAGCTGAAGTTTTAGGGCTCTGTGTTATATAAGTGTACAAGAGAGAATAACACCCCTCCCTTGAAATTCAGCCTGCTTTTATGGGTGGTATGGAAGACTAGGAGTTTTCCAGGCAGAGTAGTTCAGCCGTTTGCTATTTTTTATCCATTTGCCATTGAATGTCTGTACTCCCCTGAGCAGGTATGAGAGTGCTGGTTGCTTATTTATCTTCTTATGCGTCTGTCCTGTCCCTTCCCGTTGCCTCTTCCCTTGGGGTTGAGCTGCCATCACTTGTTTGGGACAAGGACAATCACCTGCCACCTTTTTTTGGTGCTCCCTGGAGCTCCAGGCTTGCTCCTGAGGGTGCTCAGCTCCAGGTGCAGGCCCAGACCGAGTGCCAAGACCCAGAGCTGGCTTCTTAATCAGCATTTTTTTTAATCTCATTACTAGACAGCTTTGCAAGCTGCATTCACAGGAAACCATACAGGTTTGCTCTTGCTGCAGAGGGTTATTCTGGCTGTGCAATCCAGCAGGTAACGTGCCACCATCCTTGTCCAGTCCACCAGCGCAGTGTAGTGGAAAAGCAGATGCTGGGAGCAGGCTGGGGAAGGGGGTTGTGTCTAGCAAAGGGCTTGTGTCTTCAACTGCCTGCCTGGATGGCTCACAAAATACTGCCCTCAAAGAAAACCTCCTTGATAGGTTGGAGAAGCTTTCCAGCCTCTGGGGAAGACGGTGAGAGGGCAGGAACCGAGTCAGGAAAAAGGCTGTGGCAGTTAGGTTTTGGCTGTCTGCTTGCTGCTTTGTGGTACTGGTTTTGTTTTGCGTTCCTGCAGCTGGGGAAAAGCCCTCGCCAGCCCATGTGCTGTGGGTGGGAAAGTGGGTTTTGAAGCGCCTCTCACCTTTCCCATGCAGCAAGCGCGGCGGTTAGGGAGCCGGGGAATGCGACGGGTGTTTGCTTTTCTTTTGCTGTGTTTGTCCTGCCAGGGAAATACCAAGCAGAACAAGGGAAATGAACTTGGTGTTGGAAAGCTGCTTGTGAAACATCTGCGGGCCAGATTTACGGTGGGGAGATGGAGACTCGGTTGGGTTGTGGCCAGCCGTGAACAGGTCAGGAGACTGTATTTCAGTAAGGTTTTAGAAATACTGGAGAGATTTCAAAGCAGCACCACGAGAATTATTAGAGTTGGAGAATGGGCTTTACAGCATGCCTCCCCGATCGTTTGTTGGCATCCCTTGCAACACAGGAGCTCTGCAAATGGGCCTGGAAAGCTTCACACTCATTGAGAACTGGTGCAATTAGTAAGTTATCAAATTGTGCAAGGAGTATCCTTTCCTTTGCATGCCAGCATGGGGTGTGGTGTATCACTGCAAAAAAAAAAAAAAAAAAAAAATCAACTTGTGATTAACAGCAATTAAATCCACCTTCTCCTCCGTGGGGGTGAGGTGCGACTGTAAGGAGCACAAACCCCATGTTCCCTCCCCGTGCAAACCAGCTCCCTGTTCCCTTTGGACAAACGTCCTTGTGCTCGACTTTCTTCTCAAGGGTGTTTAACTCACCAGCCTCGAGCGTTTGGGCTTTCGTAACCACTTCACCGAAGCAGGTTTTGTCCTGTGCTGTCGCAACGCTGGTGCTCGGACCTGGTTGGGGCTGCAGAGGGGTCTTGGTGAATGGCGGGGATGCCTTCTGCATGCCAACGGCGCTTATTTTGGCCACAGGAATGTCTATAAATAACCCCGAGTCAGGGCTCAAGGCGTTCACCGTGCCCCACACGAGTCCTCTGTCCAAGCCAGCCTTCAACACTTCCTTCTGGTTTTGGAGCGCAGCGGAGACGAGGGGAAGAGCGTCTCTCTGGAAAACCCAGAGATGACCCACGTCACGTTCGGTTGATGCTTTTTAACCTTTTTGCTTGCCTCCGTCCTGATTTTCCCCGGCTCCAGCCCAGCTCGCTGCCCTGGTATGTCAGGGAGCTGCTTTGTGGATGCTTCATAAAGTTTGGTCAACCACCTCCCAAACAGGTCCGCCTGCCACGCCGTGATTAGGGAGAGGTTGGTTTCAAATTATTCGTTAGTGTTTTATAGCGATTTACAGGAGAGGAGTAAACACTCCATACAAATGGCAATTTTTCAGGGCAGTGTCACATCACTTCTGCCTGTGCTGCACGATCAGGGCCGGGTGCTGGGATCATCCATGGTCTGTGCCTCTGCCCTGAGATGCTCGTGGTTGTAATTCCTACGGATTTTCAGCTAGGTGGATCTTGGAGCAGGCCAGCGGGCCTTGGGGAAATGATGCAACTGGATTTTGTTCCCCAACTGGGAAAGCTGTTTCATCGTACCTTTCCTCCATGTGTGTCTTCGCTCTTCTTCCCAAGCTGAAAACGCCTCCCCATCAGCTTTTGCAAGTCTCAGCCTTTCCCCACCCTCGCTGTAGGGGTGACTCCACCCAGGAGATCCCGAGGCTTGTTCTGGCTTGTTTCCTCCCTGGACACGTGCGGGGATTCGCCTGGCTGATCCCTTTTTGGGGCTAGTTGTGCTCCAACAAGCTGTGCCTGTCCTTTGCTCGGGGCTGTAAGCCCTTGGCCGTGTTGGAATCGGCACCGTCCCTTGATGCAGCACCATACAGGGAACGTGGTGGCACATCTTTGTCCCTGCGGGTAGGAGCGAGCCCTCGGTGTGCTTCCCTGTGACCGACAGCTCCTAAACTGCCATGACTCAGAGCGCCCGAATCCAAATCCAAAACTGCTGAGCGTGTGTTTCCCGCTCGCAGGGTCCCACGTGCGCGGGGCTGGTGCGGCCCCATGACTCTGAGCAAAGCGCGGTCACGCCAGCTCGTCCCCTGGCTGCTGATGTTGCAGAGGGGCAGGCTTGAGCCTTTTGGGGTAGGTTTGCTCTGGATATCGCTGTGGGGCTGGGTTTTCCTGCAGCCTCCCCAGGAAGGGGGTGCAATGCAGGACAGGAGGTTGCGTGCTCCTTGCAGAGCAGCTCAGAGTAACACCAAGCCTTAAAAATACCGCAGAACGCGCCCTTCAAAACCTGGATCACTTCACAGGGGGAAGATGTGGCTTTTCTAAGGAAGAAAAATCTGTTTTTCAGAAATTCCCTGGGGCTTCTCAATGTTTGGAGATGTTGAGATGAGACAACCGCCGTTTGCTAACGGTTTGCATCCTCTGGTGATGGGAGCAGGTTGGTCCGTGTGGCAGCAGAGAGGGCTGGGAGCTGTAAACTGGCTGCAGAAAGGACTGCAACAAAGATCTTGAGTTATTTTTAGAGAAGGAAGGAAAGAAAAAAAGAGGAAATGCTTCTATTTGCTCATCTCTTTCGCTGCTCAGGCTTGGAGTCTGTCTGTCGTGAGGAATTCCTCCAGTCGGTGACACAGACAGGCTCCAAGTTCCCTCCACATCACCTCCCTGAGCTATGTGTGCAGAGCTGGCTGAGTGGCTCCTCGTTTTCAGTGGTAAGCTAATGTAGGGCCTGGTTATTTTTGTTTTCCCCTAGCTGTCTCCCACAGCTGCATTTCCTCAAGCCAGCACAGAGCCTGCAGAAACACCCAGGACAGGAACCCTCAGCCGAGGGTACCCCGGCTCTCTGCAGAGGCAACAGCCTGGTTGGGACGAGCCAGGAATTTCTGCCTTCAAATCCTGGATCACGTCCCATATGGCAGGGGCTTCGCTTCCTGCCTCAGTGTCCCTGAAAATGGAATATTTTAGTGAGCCCCAGACAGCTCTTGGACAACATCCCCCATGGCTCCATCTATTTATTCTCAGAGGGATGTGACTCTAAATTACGACTTTGTTTCTTCCTCTAGTGTCCTCGCTGCAGGAGGGAGCTTAAAACACTGGCTGCAGGTAGCTCCTGAAATAGTTCCTGAATAGTGGGATTTTAGGGCATTCCTCTCCCTGCTTGGGTCTGAGCTGCCTATTAATAGTGTAAATCTTCTGGGAGAGCCTCCTCCCCAAAAATGGATAAGAGCTGCTGAGCTGAAATGCTTTGAGTCTCACCTGGGTGTTGTGGAAAAGTCTGTACATCGCCAGAGCACCCGCGGGTGGCTCTGCAAACAAAACATCATTGCGTATTTCCTTCCCCAGGGGATTTACCTTCTGGACTAGACGGGACAGGGACAGGCTGAACTGCGCTGTGTGATCAGATGAGGGCATTTGGCCACGATTCTTTGGGCTCAGCAGTTCCTTCCCACGTAAAGGCTGGGACCAGCGCCGTGCAGGAACACGCCTGGCTCTCCCGTCTTACCTAAGAGCTCCAGAAAGAGTCAAGGTCTTCAAGCCAGGAGGGTGTTGGAGCTAAATTTGTGCATATTTTTAAGAGGGTTGTTGGGAACAGTTCCCCAGGGGCTATGAGGTGTTCTCTGTCCCCCTTGATAACTTTTACATTGAGACTGGATGATTTTCTAAAGGAGCTTCTCTGCCTCTAATTCAGGAGGAGAAACAAGTTTCTAGGGACAGGTCAGACTTGACAAGCACAACACTGTCAAGTTTTTTTATTTTAAATTTTCTGTCTAACTGGTGAGGTTTCACAAAGACGTGTTGGGTCACTAAAATAATATACGGACGGGTGATGCGTTCTCGTGGCTCAGCTGGACCGTGCTCACTTGTCACCAGCCAGAGCAAATAAACATGGCATATCCAGCTGAGATTACATCCCGGGTGTGTCATCTCCCTGCCTGAATGCCAAGGATGTGTGTGACGGGGACCTAAATAGACCTGTAAGCTCTAGGGACAGGAGGAGGCCGGTGGCTCAGCTGGGAAGGGATATAGGATTTGGGTGTAAGGGGATTTCTAGGATTTCTGGCAAGTCGTTTTGCAGAAGCAGAAGAGCAGTTTACGCTGTGTGGAGCCTCCAGGGCTGCTGTCAGCAGAGCACGGGGCCAGCGCTGACCGCAGAGCGAACTTTGCAGCTGCGAACGGGTTAACCGAGGATGAATCAAGCTGTCCTGATTTTTGAGAAAGGAGCAGCTGTGTGACGTGGTGTGTCGCAGTGATGTCACCTCACCCCAGCAGAGGCAAAGGAGTCGAGATTAATTGAACTGCCTTTGCCCTGTATGCACGTGCCTCCGTCCTCTGCACCCTCCGAGTGCTGCTGTGCAGCCAGGCAATCTGTACCAGCCTGTGTTTGAAAGTTTGGGGCAGCTCTCGGCTGCCTGACATCAACACCCAGCATCGTGGCAGTTACTGGAGACGCCTGTAACAAAAAAACCTCTGTCTCTTCCTGGGATGCTGAAATTGCGCTGGGATTTCGCACGGATTTAGCACAGAGCGCGTGTGCTACAAGAATGAGGCTCTGAAAAGTGCACAAATCTTTGTGGGTGAGGTTCTCCCTATGAGTTACTGCCTTCAGGGTACTCTTAAAACCAATTGTTACACCCCGTAAGTAACCTGCATCAAGGTTTAGCAAGCTGAGACATTTAAAAAAAAGCTATTTAATGCTGGCTGTGAGTGTCGGCATCTCCTCAGTGGGCTGTAGAAGGGCGTTTCAGCTCTCCCATCTCTTCTTTTTGCAGCTGCAGAGCTACTTTGCTGCCTGTGAAGACGAGACGCCGGCCATCAGAAACCACGACAAGGTTCTGCAGCGGCTCTGTGAACATCTGGACCATGCTCTGCTCTATGGGTGAGCGTGGAGCCTGCCCTTTCCACCGTGCTCTGCCTAGCGTGTAGCCTCAGCACGGGGAAGCCATCTAGGCGTTAATTGGGATGGAGATAACGAAGCCCTTGTTTAACCTTCTTCTGGCCTTCTTTCTCCTCCCAGCCTGCAAGATCTTTCCTCGGGCTACTGGGTGCTGGTCGTTCACTTCACCCGCCGGGAAGCCATCAAACAGATAGAAGTGCTTCAACATGTGGCCACCAACTTGGGACGCAGTGAGTATTCGCAGACGCTGCCCCGGCTCTGTGAGCAAACCTCAGCGCAGGGGTGTCTGGCAGGAGACCCAGGCGAGTTGTGTCGGCCACTTGTTTGAGGGCTGGGGCTGCAGGCAGGCTGAGGGAGCCAGCGGGCAGCTCCCCACTAAGTCTGGCTCACCTTGGCTGAGGAGGTGAGAGTCCTGGCATGCTGGCTCTAGAAATAATTTTACCATGCCTCAGGACTGGGTGTTGCTGGGTCAGAGATCATAGAATCACAGAATCATTCAGGTTGGAAAAGCCCCTCGGGATCATCGAGTCCAACCCTCAGCCCGACTCTACAAAGTTCTCCCCTACCCCACATCCCCCAACAGCTCATCCAAACGGCCCTTAAACACACCCAGGGATGGGGACTCCACCCCCTCCCTGGGCAGCCTATTCCACTCTCTGACCACTCTTGCTGTGAAAAATTTTTCCCTCGTGTCCAGCCTGAACCTCCCCTGTTGCAGTTTAAAGCCGTTCCCTCTTGTTCTGTCACTAATCCCCTGGGAGAAGAGACCAGCACCAACCTCTCCACAACGTCCTTTCAGGGAGCTGTAGAGAGTGATGAGGTCTCCCCTCACCTTCTCCTCCTCACACTGAACAGTCCCAGCTCCTTCAATCTCTCCTCACAGGATTTATTCTCCAGGCCATTCCCCAGCCTCGTTGCCCTCCTCTGCCCTCGCTGCAGCCCCTCGAGATCTCTCTTGTATTGAGGTGCCCAAAACTGGACACAACCCTCCAGGTGTGGCCTCACCAGTGCAGAGCACAGGGGGACTATCACCTCCCTGCTTCTGCTGGTCACACTATTTCTAATCCAAGCCAGGATGCCGTTGGCTTTCTTGGCCACCTGGGCACACTGCTGGCTCATGTTCAGCTGTTTGTCAATGAGAACCCCCAGACCCTTCTCTCCCAGACAGCTCCAGCCACACCTCCCCAAGCCTGTAGCCATGCAGGGGGTTGTTGTGGCCCAAGTGCAGGACCTGTCACTTGGCCCTGTTGAAGCCCATCCCGTTGACGTTGGCCACCGATCCAATCTAGCCAAGTCTCTCTGTAGAGCCTCCCTGTCCTCGTGCAGACCGACACTCCCGCTTCACTTGGTGTCACCTGCGAACTCACTGGTGACACACTCTGTGTCCTTATCGAGATCATCCATAAAGATGTTGAACAGAAATGGTCCCAGCACCGAGCCCTGAGGAACACCACTTGTGACCGGCCACCAGCTGGATTGAGCTCCACTGGCCACCACTCTCTGGGACCATCCAGCCAGCCAGTGCTTGACCCAGCAGACTACAGATGTAGCCTTGCTTCTGCTGCCGTGAAGCCAAAGCGATCTGCTGGGCTGTGCTCTCGGGAGGGGTTTCTGACAAAGGGGAGGCGTCACCTCTCACCCCAGAATGTCTCTCTGTAGCTGTCATTTGCCCGATGCTGCTTCTCCCCTGCTGTGAATTGTCTGTAGTGGATGTTTGGGACCATCGAGGCCACTTTTGATGCAGGATGGTGTGCAGAGACCTCCTCTCTGCCTGATTATCCCAACACCCTTCATCTCCCAAGCCCCGTACCGGTGAGAGCGGAGCCGAGCGCAGACTCCACCGTCACCTCTCTCTGCACCAGAATTTGTGTAATAAATCGCACCCGCGCTGATTTAGAGCGATTCTCCCTCTGTCTCTCCTGTCTCCTGATCCCTGCTGGAAATGCCAGCAGGGCTCCCATCTTGCTGGAGAGACACAGTTGTGTGTCTGCTTCTCAACCAGCTACCACGCAGTCTCTTATTCCCATTCCCCCTCCAAATTGTGAATGTGCCCCTTCATTTCCCGCTGACATTTCTCCCCACAGATTTTCCCAATGGTCAGCTGCTCCCCTGAAATGACACGAATGAATGATCTGATGTGTTTTAACTGATTTGTGATTATTTCCAGGTTTGCTTCGCTTCTCCAGCATTTCCCCACAGATAAATCTCTCTGCTGCTTTGTTTTCAGGCCGGGCATGGCTGTACCTAGCCCTCAACGAAAACTCCTTGGAGAGCTATTTGAGGCTGTTCCAGGAGAACCTCAGCCTGCTGCACAAGTACTATGTCAAGTGAGTATCCTGGCTCCTTCTCATCTGGGCACGGGTTGGCATCCCTTCTTGTCAGAAGCCAGCCCTAATTTGCCTGTGGGGAACAAGCAGTTGACCAGGGTTTGATTTTTTTTTTTTTGTTTGTTTTTGTTTTTTCTCCTTGTGGGTTTTGCAGAGCTTTTGCAGGATTAATTTAAAGGTCCCAGATGTGGACGCACTGTCCTGTATAAGAGGGTCTGCAAGCATCTCTCCTAGTTACTGCCTTTACTCCCAGTCCCAAACGTGCCCTTTATATTCTTCCATGTTTTCCAAGAAGCTGCTGAGCTCTTGTCCAGGGACCCAGCTCGGGTGGATGCCTGGAAATCTGGCTGTGGCTCGGTTCAGGGACAGCACATAGGGGATTCCTGACTGCTCTGAGCCACACGTATCTGCCCTTAAGCTCTGCCGTCACTCTTAGGAGGCAGACAGCAGGCTCACAGCTCTGGGGCCGTTTGTACGGCAGCTCGGAGACATGCCACCAAGAAAACAGAAGGGCAGTTGTAGCTGTTTCTTCTCTCTCCCACATCTCTAAAGCTCTTTTGTTTTATCCATGCTGCAGGAACGCCCTGGTTTGCAGTCACGATCATCTGACCTTGTTCTTAACGCTGGTGTCTGGGCTGGAGTTCATCCGCTTCGACTTGGATCTGGTGAGTGTTTTATGTTTGTCTTGGCTCTGGGAGAGCAGGTACGTGGAGCAGGGGGAGTCCCGGGTGTCCCCCTGTGCTCTGCACTGGTGAGGCCACACCTGGAGTGTTGTGTCCAGTTTTGGGCACCTCAATACGAGAGAGATCTCGAGGGGCTGGAGCGAGGGCAGAGGAGGTCAACGAGGCTGGGGAAGGGCCTGGAGAATAAATCCTGTGAGGAGAGATTGAAGGAGCTGGGACTGTTCAGTGTGAGGAGGAGAAGGGGAGGGGAGACCTCATCACTCTCTACAGCTCCCTGAAAGGACGTTGTGGAGAGGTTGGTGCTGGTCTCTTCTCCCAGGGGATTAGTGACAGAACAAGAGGGAACGGCTTTAAACTGCAACAGGGGAGGTTCAGACTGGACATGAGGGAAAAATGTTTCACAGAGAGTGGTCAGAGAGTGGAATAGGCTGCCCAGGGAGGGGGTGGAGTCCCCATCCCTGGGTGTGTTTAAGGGTCGTTTAGATGAGCTGTTGGGGAGAATTTTGTAGAGTCGGGCTGAGGGTTGGACTCGATGATCTGAAAGGTCTTTTCCAACCTGAATGATTCTGTGATTCTTGTTGGTCTTCAGCTGAAAACGCGAAGCTGCCATTTTTAGGAAAGGCTTTAGGCTGGGGTCTCTGGAGATCCAGCAGCGGGATTTATTCCTATTGCTCAGTCATTCCTCTGCGTGAGTCAGAAGAGGAGCAAGGCAGGTGTGGGGAAGCCAGCTGCGGGACAGATTGGTGGGGATAAAGGAGTTGAGCTCTGCAAGTGTGGTACGAAATGCTGGCGTCCCTCCAGGTAAACACAAAGCCACTGGCTAACCCCGGTGTCGCAGCGGAGCCGCTGAGTTTCCTCTGAAAGGCAGCAGGAGTGGACAGTCAGAGAACATTCGAGGACGGTTACGGCTGCGCTAATAGCTGCGTGCAGTGACTCAGAGCCTGACTCACCCCACGCTCTCTTCTCTGCAGGATGCTCCTTACCTGGATCTGGCCCCGTACATGCCAGATTACTACAAACCTCAGTACCTGCTGGACTTTGAGGACCGTCTGCCCAGCTCCGTCCACGGCTCGGACAGCCTGTCCCTCAACTCCTTCAACTCAGTCACCTCCACCAACCTGGAATGGGACGACAGCGCCATCGCTCCATCCAGTGAAGGTCAGTGGTTTTTTGGAGATGGGTGTGGTCGGGGCCTTGTGCTCCCACACCCCCTTCGGCTGAGCTGCTGCACCGGACGAGACACCAGATGAGGTAGTAAATGATGGGCTGAAAGAGCAAAGCGAGAGACCCAGCTGTGAGTCTCTCCCGTCTTGCCCTGAGAGGTGCTGGGGTTTAAGCTGTGGACAGCCCCTTTGCCTCAGAGCAGGAGATAACTTGCTCTGCTAGTCACCTCAGGCCGCGTTTCCATCCTGGGGTGTGTGTTTTTGCAAGAACTGGAGAAATCTCTGCAGGGAGTGAAAGCTGTGCCAGTATCTGAACACGGTGTCCAGTTCAGAGCAGGTTCGCAGGGCTGCAGAGGACCCTTTTTAACTGCTGGTTTTGCAATCCAGACACCCAAATACGCTGGAGGTGGTGGGGAATAGTTTGCAGAGTCTTTTCTCCATGTCCGCAGTCTGAGGGAAAGGCAGCCAGGGGTCTTAGAGGTGCTGGTTTTTCCTCTTTATGCATCTTAACTTGAGCAGCCTGATGAGTTGTCATACTCACGCCCTTATCCCTGTCAGAGGCAGCTGGATGTTGTTCCTGATGAACTGAGAGGACACGTACCTTGTGCCTGCCCCCTTAACCTGCTTCAGGCTGAAGCAGGAGCTCTTATCCTCACGAAGCATGTTCACCTGAGGGAGCAGCTCTGCTGCTGCTGTTCTTAATCCAAAATATATTGGCTCTGTTCCTTTTTTGCTGTCAATTTGAACAAACCGAGATCAGGGGATTCTGGAATAAATGGGGCGATGCCATTAATGGGATGCGGTGAATTCAGGACTGAGTCCACCTACGGGTTCCCTCTGAGACAGGGCTCCGCCAGTTGCCTTTTACATGCGAGACAGAAACTGCAGATACTAAAGATTCTGAGAAAGAACAGTCCGGGATGGACGTTGGCATCCTTTCAGCAAAGGGTTTTGAAGCACAGCACTGTTTTGGGCTCACCTGCGGCATCTGTGCTCGTGCTGTAAGCGTGAAAGGGTTTGGTTTGGGGAACTCACTTATCCTTCAGCATCCTAGGTGGGTTGGAGATGGCCCGAGGAGCCTGGCAATAAAAGTCACAAGAAGAAACTTCTCTGTCCCCAGAGGTTTGGCGTGAGCAGCCGTTTCAGTGCTTGCTGCACCCCCTGGGCTTGTATTCCTGTTGCTTCCCCGGCATCTTGGTGCCAGCACATCTCCTGACTGTCCCTATTGACTGGGCAAGGGGTGTCACTTGGGTTTGGCTGCACTCTCCAGCCTGTCTGGTGGATGGAAGCTTAATGCTCAAGAGAAGAGGGGGTTGGAGTAGAGAAACCAGGAGATTTTGGAGCTACATTTTGGTTTTGGCATCATCACAAGCTATTCTGTGTGCCCGGGCAGCGGTTGTGATCTGTGTCTCCGTTTCCCCATGCGTAGAGGCGTTGGTGCTGATGTAGAAATACCTGATCCTCTGCTGCGGGACCAGGTCGGTGGCGGTGCAGCCCAGGAGGGCAGGAATTGCTGCTCTTCCTCCCCTGTGGAGGAATTTCACTTCAATAACGGTTTCACTGCTCGTCATTTCAACAGGAGCATCTCGCTGCCCTGGGAGTGTAGGTGGAGCTGGGGATTTTAGGATCAGAGGACAAGTTTTTCCCTTTAATCAGACCCCTGGCTTTGCAAACATTAATGAGTCAAACATCACAGTGTATATGGGCGGTAAGTGTGAGGTGGGGAAGCTGAGGCACAGAGTGATTAAATTCATTCACAAAGGGGATCCCTGATTAGGTACATGCCACCGATCGTCCTTCTGGTTTAGCTTTCCAGCAGCTTGCATAATGGGGCCTTCATCCTTCACTGGTCCCGTTGTAGCTCCCACAACACAAACATCCAGCAGGAACAACCCTAAGAGCAGCCAGTTTCCATTTGCATCCATGTTCCCTAACTATTTTCTCATGCGTTTCAGATACTGGTGGAAGATTGGTTTGTTTCTTTCCCATCTCCCTCCCCAAATCCCCTTCACACTCGCCCCTGTCCCCCCTCCCTCCCCACTACTTGTATTTCTAATCCTGAGTTTTATCCCTCGTTTTTGTAGATTATGATTTTGGAGATGTCTTTCCAGCAATGCAGACCATGCCCAGCAGAGACTGGGAAGGTGGGACATACTCATCTATTACAACGTTTTGTTTTTCTCTCTGCATTGCTGCCACCTGAAGCTTGCTGCATGCTCCCTGGTTCATTTCTTTTAACAAGCAAACCACCACATCTTGATGGAATTCAGTAGAGGCAGAACGGAGCGGAAAAGGTCCCCCAAGGTGGGAGGTTGTGTGTCTCCTCTGTCTTTCCCAGCTCCTGGCGTATGCAGGCACGCTCACCTGGGCTTGTATCCCGGAGCAGAGGGATGTTTTCCTGCCTCTGATGCTGCCTCCGTGTCTTCTAGACATGTCTGCCCCAGCACGCGGGATAGCAGACATGAGGCTGGAGTTTCGAGTGTGGTTCTGTGGCTGCTCGATACGTTACAGCCTGTGTTGATAAAGGACCCTTTATTTTATTAGAAATATTATAAAAGAAAAGCTGCAAAATCACCCCTGCAGGATACGAGCGTGACCTTACGCCGTAGGAGATTTCCTCTTTGGGGTAAAGCTGATTGAAAAACTCATCCACCTTCATTGATTTCCCGAAAGACCTGGAAAACAGCTGAATTAATTCTGCTTTCTTTAATTTGGGGATTTTTGCAGGGATTAATTTGAGAGGTCCAAGGTTGTTTTCCTTGGACCCTGCTGTCCCATGTCAAAACCCCTCTCTCAAAGCCACAACATCCAGCACATGGCTGTGCTCAGTTTGGGTCACTACACTTTTTTTTTTAATTTTTTTTTTTTTTTACCAGTTCTAAAACTAACTTGTCAGCTATGTCTGACCTTTATGGTCAAGAGCATGTGCCCATTTTAGAGGAACTTGTTCTCCTTCCTCCACGTGCAGTCCCTGTGTGTATCCTTTGCACGTCACAGGAGTAGGAGACCTCTCTGCTTTACCCCCGGAGGAGATACACCCACGCTCTGTCCTTTCAGCTAAAAACTGGATGGAGCCTTGGGTCTGAATTGCCTTGGCCGGTACCACCTGAATATTTGGGGAAATTCTGCCTGAATTCCATGTGGATTGCTCTTGGGCTCTAACACGCTCCCTTTCATCTTCTTTCTCACCCCACGCACAGAGATGCCCACTGGTTTAATGTGTCCCTGAAGCTTGAGTGTACCCCTAGAGGGTACAAACCACGTTTCCAAACCCAACACCCAGCGAACAACTTAACCGTGGGTGTTGGGTGCAGGCTGGGAGAAGCCGAGGGGTGCTGGGGGCAGATCCCTCTGGGTTTCGGAGGCGTGCACGGCTCCCGTGTGCGGGTCCCGGCTGCAAAGCAGGGTCGTTGTGATCCACTGCTGCTCCACGCTGGGTTCCTGGGTGCTGAGCAAACCTCGGCCGTAGCAAAGTTTTCATCCCACCCGCCCCCACCGGGTTAACTCACTGATGCATTCTTTGCTGTTTGTACACAGAGCGAGGGGTTAAGAAAGTTGGAGCAGTTTCCCGTTTTCAGCAAATGCATTTTGGGGTAAAATTCTGTATTTTGGACAAAGATCGTTTTGTCTCCACAGGACCAGCAGGGTTTAGGCAAAAGAAGTGACGTTCATTTTGGTGATACAGGCTAGAAGGCTGGGACTGAAACAGCTTTTAAACGTTTTATTTTCCCTTTAATGCAGACATTAAAAATCTCCCCGATTGACTCTCCTTGACAGAGTTCACACCCTCCGCGCTGCGGGGCAGGCGTCTCAGCAGGACAAAGCAGCATTTTGAAATCGGCTGTCACAAAACTGCCTTTATTAGGTGTTATTTTTTTTTTTATGAGAGGTTTCATTTTCCTACTCAAAACCTACGCCCCCGAGTCAGTCTGCCAGGGGCTGCGGTTCCCTTCAGAAGGGTTATCCCTGCCTAGCAAGAGGTTTCTAGCTGGCTTTGGAAATGAAGGGTGCTGGAGAAGAGAAGGGCGTGGGTAACCTTCCCGTTTAACCTTGACTTTGTGGATGGATAACTCTGAGCATGATTCCTGTAGCCCTTCTCTGCTGCTCCTTTTCCCTCTCGAGACTAACATGGGCCAAGCCTGTCTGTGCCGCCTGCTGTCCTCGGACCCCGGTGAATGCTGTGCGTGTCCCCCCACCATTTCCAGTCCCCCATGTGTGTCTCGTGCAAGCGGAGGAAAGCAGCCGGCTCCGTAAGGATCGCTGACTCCGTTTCTGCCCTTCTAGCCAAGTGAGCATCTTCCTAAGACCCCGTCGCAGGGGAGAAGCAGCAGTGCAGCGCAGCAGCCTCGTTAGCTCGCTGTCACCTTGCTAAGGAGCACCGTGGGCCCCAACACCCCTCAAGTTCCTCCCCGAGGACACTACCTCTACTTCTTAATCTGGCTGCAGAGTGAACGAGCTGTCATTTCCAGGCGTTGTCTAAATTGCAGAGTGATGCTGGGTCGCGCGCTGGCCCCGCTGTCCCTCCTTGCGAAGAGCCTGCTGCCCGCAGCGATCTCTGAAGCTAAGCTGGTCCAGGGTGCTCTGCCGCTGCCCAGGATGGGGTCACCTGCAAGCAGTGCGGTGACCGTGTAGTGCCCCAAGCCCCCAGCGTGCAGCTTTGCTTGATTTGCCTTGATCCGGGTGCCCGAGCTGACGTTAATCCCGCTCTTCCCTTCTTGTCTTTGCAGACGGAGAGCTCACAGACACGCTCAGCTGCCCGCGCTCCACCGCCTCGGAGGCGAATGGCAGCAAGGCCTCTGTGAAGAGCCCGACGCAGCGCTACAACCCCTTCAACGAGGAGAAGGCCGACGTGCTGTCCTCCACCGAGACCACGCCGGTGCACACAGCTTCCCAGGAGAAGGCAGAAGCCACCCCTGAAGGAACGGACCAGTCTGAGAGCTGCACGGAGCTGGAGGTCATCAGGTAGGGACAGGGCTGCCTGGCCTGGAAACATGCCCCTGAGTGTCATCTGTCACCAGAGGTTGATGATGTACCCCCCCCTTCTAGCCCAACATAGAATCATAGAATCATTCAGGTTGGAAAAGCCCCTCGGGATCATCGAGTCCAACCCTCAGCCCGACTCTACAAAGTTCTCCCCTACCCCACATCCCCCCACAGCTCATCCAAACGGCCCTTAAACACACCCAGGGATGGGGACTCCACCCCCTCCCTGGGCAGCCTATTCCACTCTCTGACCACTCTTGCTGTGAAAAATCTTCTCCTCATGTCCAGTCTGAACCTCCCCTGTTGCAGTTTAAAGCCGTTCCCTCTTGTTCTGTCACTAATCCCCTGGGAGAAGAGACCAGCACCAACCTCTCCACAACGTCCTTTCAGGGAGCTGTAGAGAGTGATGAGGTCTCCCCTCACCTTCTCCTCCTCACTGAACAGTCCCAGCTCCTTCAATCTCTCCTCACAGGATCTGTTCTCTAGACCCTTCACAGAGACAGCATCTGTGGTGTAGCCTTCATAAAATCACGAGAAAGTGGTTCTATACCTCCAGACACCAACTGATGCTCTGTAGATGTCAACAGAGCTGGTTCCTCGGTCTGTAGAGCTACAGGCTGGCTCGACATAAACACCTTTGCCCGACAGCCTGTATCAGAGAGCTCAGAGGAAGCCGTGAGCTTTTATTTGAAGCTTTCTCCAGCTGGTGGCAGGTTTGCGGCAACTCTGGGTCTCAGATCTTCCCTCCTGTCCTTCCTCTTTGTCAAAGAGCTGTGGCTAAACCTGTTGAGGGAGATGCCTCCGCAGACCTGCTGGCCTGTGTTTGACTCTTGCAGAGGAGATCCCCAGGGGTCCCTCGGAGCCCTTAACCCAGACAGAGAGCTCCAGGCTCTGTCTGCTCACACCCAGGGATGGGAGCACCCCACAACCAGCCCAGCAGGCCTGTGCTTTGTTCTTGCACCCTGTTTTTCCTGGGAGGAGCAGAGGAGCTGGGTTACGTCACACCCCGCTCTCCGGCGGACAGGAGGGAAGGGGGGAGCCAAACCCAAGTGACCTGGCAGCAGTTTGGGTGCCATGGGAGGCCTGAACACTTCCACATCCCGGTGTGCTGTGCGGCTGGAGCCTGCATCTCCCTCTTCTGGCAGGCAGGGACACGGCATTCCCACGTCCTCTTGAAACCTTCTCCCTTCCCAGCATCTTGCTCTCACGCAGGGATTTCTCCCGCATCACTTTAGCTCTACATCCATTTGTGATCCCCTTTGCAGCCAACGGAAGCCCAAGACGCTGTGTCCAGCAGCTGATGCCTCTTTTCTTTTTTGGATAGGGAGGAAACAGTGTCCATACCTGCTTTTCTTGTGGTGGCTGGCATGGAGACAGGGCCTCTATGTGGCTGCACATTGAGCGATGTTCTTGATAGAAGGATTTCTCTGCAATAGGGAAAACTGCAAAGGAAGGTGGCTGGGAATGGGTGGGACCCCTCTCTGTATTGCAGGAGTCTAAGCAGGCACAGATGAGTGACGGGTCTCTCGCCATGCAGGTTAGCCAAGAAGAAGAAAACGGGCAAGAAAAAGAAAGCAAAACCCGAGGAGGCGGTGAACAGCGCTGCGCCCGTGGTGCCTGAGACCCAGCAGGCCAGCGGAGACAGCGGCGTGAACGGGCTGAGCGACAGAGAAGACCCGCAGAGAGACGAGGGTCCCGCTGCCCCGGCGGGTGAGCCAAGCCCGGGCGGGCAGGAGGAGGGTCGCGAGCGCTCGACCCTGAGCCAGCTGGCCTTACACATCCCCGAGATGAAGGACACGTCCATGGAGAGCGTGGGGCAGCCGCTGAGCAAGGTGATGGACAGACTCAACGGGCAGCTGGACCCCGGCGGCTGGAACGCCCCCCTCGAGCCCCCCGGGCAGTCCTTTCGGACTGGCACGCCAGGGGAGACCCCGGATGGATCGTCCTCTGGCGACTTTAGTGAGGGGATTTCAGCCCCCATGGACTTCTACCGCTTTACCGTCGAGAGTCCAAACGCTGCTGCACCAGGTGGTGGCCACCATGACGCTCCAGGGCCTGGCCAACCGCCACATGTTTCTGGTAGCCCTGAGGCTCCTGAAGAAGAAGAAAGGAGAGAGCGAGAAGCAGTTGGGGCAGTAGAGGAGTCTGGAGGGGGGAGTGATGAACCCCAAACTCTCCAGACAGAAACCGCCGACCCCCAGGCTCTCCACGAGCCGAAGAAGGAGCAGCCCAGCCCTTCCCCGAGCAGCGCCGAGGACTCTGGCGTGGAGGAAGGGCAGGGCAGCCCTTCGGAGCTGACCCATCCCTCCGAGTTCAGGTGAGGCTGGGTTTGCTCAGCAGAGAGAGCATCTTCCAAACAGTCTTGAGCTCAAGCTGGCACTTTTTCCTTTGTCCTTGGTTTGGGGGGCAAAGACCATCCTCTTCCAGGATGAAGATGAGACACAAGGGGTCAGGAGGAGAAGGTCTTGGGGGGCCAACAGGTGCCCAAATCACAGACAAGTTCAATGAGGAAGGGGATTACCCTTCCTGGACTCACCCAGCCCCACGTCTATGTCCATCCTCTGCTCTCTGTCTCTTCACAGGGTGGATAACAACCATCTCCTCCTGCTGATGATCCACGTCTTCCGGGAGAACGAGGAACAGCTGTTCAGGGTAAGGTGGTCACCATGGATCTCCCACGAAGGGCCGGCTCTGGGCCTGCATCGCGAGCTGAGCTCTTTTCTCTCCACACAGATGATCCGAATGAGCACGGGGCACATGGAGGGGAACCTGCAGCTGATCTACGTCCTGCTGACAGATTGCTACGTGTACCTCATCCGGAAAGGTATCCCATCCCCATAGCCTCTGTGCTCAGCTGCAGGGAGGGAGGTTTGCTTGATCCATGCTTGTCCATAAATTAGGGCACCAGAGCTCACTACCTTCCCTGCCAGCTCCTGCTAGTTCCCTCGTGTCCCCCGGCGCGGTGGCAGTCACAGTAGTGAGCTCAGGTTGATTTGTCCCCCGAGAAGCCCTGGGACACGTGCCCTGTGGCTCCGTGCTGCTCGGGACACAGCTTGGTTGGCAGGTCTGTCGCTGCCGCTGCGCAGTGGCCCAGATCTGGGCAGCACTGGGCTCCTTCGCCCACCCCTCATGTGTCTCTTCGTGTCTGTGCCAGGGGCAGCGGAGAAGCCGTACATGGTGGAGGAGGCCGTTTCCTACAACGAGCTGGACTACATTTCGGTGAGTGCAGCCTGAGTCGGGTCAGCCCTCCTGGGGGGAGCAGGAGGGGAGTTTGGGGGTCAGTCCTCACCTCTCTGGCCGTGGGGGTGTCAGGAGCATCGTGGTGGGGTGGTTTTGTGGGGCGCTTTGTACCCTGGGGAGCATTTTGTCCAGTGAAACTTTGAGACTGGGAGAGTTAGAAGGGATCCCCCCTCAAATGCCACCTCTGTGGTGCCCAGCTTGATCGTACCTTTGCATGGGCAGCAGAGCGACCACTGACTTTCTCCCCGGGGCCACCCTGCTTCGCCACCCCTTGTCCCCTGTCTGGTTTCTTTAAGTACCAGTTTCTCTAACTACCGTCCATGGCACAGGTTGGGCTGGATCAGCAGACGGTGACGCTGGTGTGCACCAATCGGAGGAAGCAGTTCCTGCTCGACACCGCGGACGTGGCTCTCACCGAGTAAGCAGGGAGCGGGCGGGAAACCGTGGCGTGTTCCTCCTGGGGTGCAGGACCTGCGGCACCTTGGACTCCCGGCGTGACTTGGGGAACACGAGAGACTCCAGTGTGGAGTCCTGCCACCAGTGAGGGTTTGGAGTTGGGTTTGATGCCGCTGGCTAAACCCTGCAGGCAGCTGGAAATGCCTTGAGCGTGGATTAGCCCAGAGTGTCCTTCCTGGATACACACAGCAGTCTCCCTGTCCCTCAGGCTGACGGCCTCAGGGCTCTGAGCAACGCAGGCTACGTGTCCTTTGTGTCACTTGGGATGAGCAGGGACAAGGACTTGAGTTTCAAGACATGTCCCTGGGTCTCTCTGCATGTTGTCGGCTCGGGGAGGTGGCCTCGTTCGGGCCTGGATGGTCATACTGGGATCTGTGCTGGGATGGGTGTCCATCTCCCAGTCCCACCCATCTCCTTCCCCTCTGGAGCTCAGACTTTGCAACCCCCGACACCTTTGGTCTGTAGGTTGGTTTCAAGACGCTTTGGTCTGGAAGACCAGAGGCCCACATTGAAGGGAACCCCCGTTGGCATCAGAGCGTGTGAGGGAGATGAGGGCTGTTTGCCCTGGCCTCATCAGAGATCCCTGTCTCCCTCTCAGGTTCTTCCTGGTCTCCTTGAAGTCAGCCATGATCAAAGGGTGCCGGGAGCCCCCGTACCCCAGTATCCTCACGGACGCCACCATGGAGAAACTGGCACTTGCCAAGTTCGTGGCCCAGGAGTCCAAGTGCGAGGTGAGTTTGGACATCGCTCCACCTTGGCGGAGGCTCGGGGGCAATTCTCCCTCCCGTTGACTTTCTCTGCCTGATTCTCGCAGGCCTGCGACGTGGTGGTGCGTTTCTACGGCCTCGTTCACTGGGAAGACCCCATGGATGAGGCGCTGGGACCTGCCAACAGTAGCTACGCCTCCGCCGAAAACGCGGTCACCAAGGACGGCGTCCTGCACTACAAGGCGGGGACGTCCTACCTGGGCAAGGAGCAGTGGAAAACCTGCTTCGTGGTGCTCAGGTGGGCGCCGGGGCCGTGGGTGGGGACTGGGGTCAGCCAGGGCTCGTCGCAGAAGGTGCTGGGACCAGTTTGCTGCCCAGGAGCTGCTTGGGAGATGGAGGGAGCATTCATCTTGTCACTAAGGAGACCAAAGCCACCAGTTGTGGCTGCCCAGCAGCAGGAACGTCACCCCACGGGTGGAGGGCAGGGCAGGAGCGGTCGCGGGTGTTTGTGCAGTTGCCGGAGCCGAGCTGACTCCAGTTCCCACCTCTCTCATCTTCCCAAACGGCAGCAACGGGATCCTGTACCAGTACCCGGACCGCACGGACGTCACCCCTCTGCTCTCCATCAACATGGGGTAAGCGGCTGGCGGGACGTGGCACCCTGGACTCAGCAGGGATCTGGGGCTCAGGAGCTCCCTGGGACGTTCGGGGGGGATTCAGGGCAAATCGTGATCTAGGCCGTGCCACAGGACTCCCCGCTTGCTCCTGGCTGGGTGCAGACCCCTTTGCTTTGGCTCCGGCGCGTGTGGCTGGAGATGGGCTCGTTTCCTCCTGGTTTTTGTGTGCCAAGCCCACCCTTTGATGGGGAATTGGCCTCTGTAGGGTTGACGTACCCCTCCGAGAGCCACACTGGGTGACCTCCACAAACCCACCGTGCTCAACGCCAGCCGGCTCTACCCCGATGTGCAGCGAGGGAGGCCGTCCTCGGGGGAAAAGGGGTGACGGGCAGCGCAGGGAGGGCAGACGGAGGCTGTTTTCAGGCTGTTTTCAGGTCCCGCTGATCTCCATCCTCCCCCTCTCTCCCAGTGGCGAGCAGTGCGGGGGATGCCGGCGCTCCAACACCACCGACCGGCCCCACTCCTTCCAGGTGATCCTGACGGACCGGCCCTCCCTGGAGCTGAGCGCGGACAACGAGGAAGACATGGCGGACTGGATGCAGTACTTCTGCCAGGCTGTCTCCAAAGGGGTGAGCCAGGGACAGCCCCCCAACACGCGCGGGGGCACCCACACCCTCCTCTTCACCCGGGAGCCCCTTTGGGGCACAGCCCAGGTGGCGGTGGGGACGTCTGGCAGCGATGGAGCGGGTGGTTTTCTCCCGAGCCGGGCAGGCTTCCCCACAGGGCACCCCACGGAGACAGGGCTCTTTCTGCCAGATTTTAACCCCCCCCCTGTTTCCCTGCTCCGTGCAGGTGATTCCCCAGGGTGTTGTCCCTACGCCGTGTGTCCCCTGCTGCCTCGTGCTGACGGATGAGAAGGCTTTCACCTGCCACGAGGACTGTCAGACAAGCTTCTTCCGCTCGCTGGGCACCGTGGAGCTGACAGACATCACCGCTGTCTCCACGGAGGCCGGCAAGGAGTACTGTATCCTGGTGAGCGTGGTGCTTCGGGACCGGCCGGCCCAGGGCCTGGACAAGGACCACGGTGGTAACACCCGGCCTCTCTCTTGGTGTTTAGGAGTTTGCTCAGGACAGCAAGCAGTTCCTGCCCCCCTGGGTCTTCTATTTTAGTTGCACTACAGAACTGGAGAGGTTCCTCTCAGCGCTGAACGCTGCGTGGAGGAACATCTACCAGGTGAGCGTGCAGTGCTGCGTCACGCGCTTCCCCTGGTGAGGAGGGGCAAGCGGGGCCCTTGGAGGAAGGTGTGGGTGAATTTTTTCCTGCAGGGTGAACCCAGCTTTCCCATGGAGGGCAGGAGAGCCATGGAGCTCCTCTGTGTCTGTATAACCACGGGATGTGGGATACGGAGCCTGAGTGCCCTGGCAAGGCCCCTGAGCATCTGGGGCTGGTGAGAGGAGTGGGGAGGAACCTGGGTCAACCCCGTCCCCCTCCCTCAGCCATAATTATCACAGAATCATCTTGGTTGGAAAAAAACCTTGAAGCTCCTCCAGTCCAACCATGAACCTCATGCTGACCATTCCCAACTCCACCAGATCCCTCAGCGCTGGGTCAACCCGACTCTTCAACCCCTCCAGGGATGGGGACTCCCCCCCTGCCCTGGGCAGCCCATTCCAACGCCCAACAACCCCTTCTGCAAAGAAATCCTTCCTAAGAGCCAGTCTGACCCTGCCCTGGCGCAGCTTGAGGCCATTCCCTCTTGTCCTGGCGCTGGTTCCTTGGCTCAAGAGACTCATCCCCCCTCTCTGCACCCTCCTTTCAGGGAGTTGCAGAGGGCCACGAGGTCTCCCCTCAGCCTCCTCTTCTCCAGACTAAACCCCCCCAGTTCCCTCAGCCGCTCCCCATCAGACCTGTGCTCCAGACCCTGCACCAGCTCCGTTGCCCTTCTCTGGACACGCTCGAGTCATTCAATGGCCTTTTTGGAGTGAGGGGCCCAAAACTGAACCCACTCATCGAGGGGCGGCCTCACCAGTGCTGAGCACGGGGGTGAGATCCCTTCCCTGTCCCTGCTGGCCACGCTAGTGCTGATACAAGCCAGGATGCCACTGGCCTTCTTGGCCACCTGGGCACACTGCTGGCTCCTGTTCAGCCGGCTGTCCATCCCCCCCAGGTCCCTCTCTGACTGGCAGCTCTCCAGCCACTCCTCCCCAAGCCTGTAGCCCTGCTGGGGGTTGTTGTGGCCCAAGTGCAGCACCCGGCATTTGGCCTTATTGAAACTCCCCCAGTTGGCCTCAGCCCATCGCTCCAGCCTGGCCAGGTCTCTCTGCAGAGCCTCCCTACCCTCGAGCAGATCAACACTCCCACCCAACTGGGTGTCATCTGCAAACTTTATGACACGAGCGCCTTTCCTGTCTGTTTTTGAGGTCGTTTTACAACAAGGGGGAGAAGCGGCTGTTGTTCGTTCCCCTCCTGACGGCCCCGCACGTGTGTTTCAGATCGATCTCCTGCACAAGGCCATTCTGGACGCCGCCGTCAAGAAGAAATGCGAAGACGCTCAGAGCCTCATTGACAGCGCCTGGCAGCGCAGCGACAGCCTCTGCCGCGGGCGAGCGGAGCGGGACCCCTGGTGTTAACCCTGCCCGGGGTGGGGGAGGAAGGACAGCTGATGGGGGCCCCAGCGCCTGTATCCGGCTGCCCCGCAGCCAACTGGCACCCCAAACCCTCCTGCCGTCACTCGGGACCCACTGGGAATGTTCCGGCAGGCGTGGGCCCCACACCCCGTCCCCACCACTTGCTCTCCGCCGAGTCGGGGACGCCCAGCACGTTTTGGGGAGACACCGGATGCTCCAGCGTGCTGGAGGCGAGGCCGAGCTCGGCTGCTTTCCCTGCCCAGGCGAGCCGGTGCCCTCCTCCTCGCCCAGCTGCCACGGGGCAAAATAATTTGCCTTTCACGGAATAAATATCCCACTAGTAGTGAGGGAGCGGGGTGGGCTGGGGATGAGCATCCCCCTGTCGCGGTGGGGAGCGGGACTGAGGACTTGTTCATTTTAGAACAGGGCGGGGGCGCGGAACACGGGAACACGAAATCGCTACCGTGCATGTTTTCTCCTCGCTAATACAATCATCAAGTACGACACCACTTCGCCACCTCCTTCTCCTGGCATCTCCCAGCGCCAGGAGATCTCGCCCGGGGCCTCCAGCCATCACTAAAACCACTCCCCAGCCTGTCGATGAGATTTGAAGCTAAGGAAGAAGGACCAGGGCCAAAAATTTGGCCTTAAATCTTGCAGCACGGTTTTGGGAGATCTCAGAAACCGGTTTGAGGTTTGGACGCTGGCCCCGTGCGCCAGGGGAGAGAAGAGATCGAGTCGATGTTCTTCAGGTGTCCGAAGGGACGTTGTCACAGGGCTGCCACCAAACACGTCCCCGTCTTCTTGGCTCACTGCATCCGAGGCCAGCGAGGACCCGTTGCCGCTTGCCCTCTCCACCGAGCCCTTTGGGGCACAGCCCTAGCTTTTAAATAATAATAATCTAGAGACCTTCCCATGTAATATATGTTCACGGGGCCTTTTTCTGGGAGGAAATGTACGTGACTGAATGTATATGTATATACATCTGCTTCCTTTCCCCCTCCCCAAATAAATATTCATTGGTAACTCAGCTTTGGCCCTATGACAGAGTCCCGGGCTGGGGGCTGCTGTTCCTGCCTCCCCCCGTGATGTTGGAGCCTGCGGCTTTGCTTTGGGGCAGAGAGAAGGAGAAATTTAGGCTGAAGAAGGGGAGGCCGTGCACCCCCAGCTTCTCCCTGACCCCCAGCAGCGTTAACCCTGCGGCAGGGCACGTTCACAGCTTCAAATTATCTGCCCTGACGCTCCAGCCCTGATTATCCCTGGATCCTGGAGATATTCCCAGTCTAGACATGGAATAAACAGCCCCAGGGCCAGCCCCAGCCTCACCCATCTTCCCCAGAAACCCTCTCTCGCCTTTGAGGATTGAACAGGGGGCGGGATTTAGGGGGGAAAGAGTTTGGGGGGTCCCTCCCCTACCCCCGGTAATCACCGAAGTGGCTCCGCCGTGGTGTAAACCTGGGTCGCAAGGGGGGGGGGGGGGTCACTGCACAGCCCTAAAAATAGGAATTGGGGCGGGGGGGAGCAGAGAGGATGGACAGTGCCGCCCTCCCCCCCCCCCCCCCCGCAGCTTTTTTTGGTCTGGGAAGCTCCAATTTCAAAGCATTTTGGTAACAGAGGGGCTGAGACCCCCCCGCCAGCCCCCTGACCCGCAGCCACAAGCGCAACGAGCTGGCCAGTCCTCACACCCCGTCCCCGGAGTTTGTCTAGCGGGGGGCGGGGGGGGCGGGGGGGAACCAGGTGGCTGCATGTGCCTCCCCGAAACCTCCCTTCCTCAGCTTTTATTTCAATTTTATCGCGCCTTTTTTTTTTTTTTTTTTTTTTTTCAGAAACGGCCCATTTTTTCCCTATTTGCGCCGGGGCGCCACCAAGTCACGTGAGACGAGGCCGCCCGGCTGGGATTCGGTGTTGGTGCTGGGGGGGGGGGGGAACCGCACCCCCAGGCCTGACCTTTGCCCCATATCCCTTCCCCAAATTGGGGGGTGGCTTCAGATTGGGGGGGTCGGTTTGCAGGAGGCGGCGCTCGCTCCCCCCCCCTTTTTTTTTTTTTCCCTGCAGTGGGGGGGGGGAGGTGGAGCCTGGGGCCATCCCCACGGGCAGGTGCTGCATGGCGGCGGGCGCTGGGGCCCTCGCACCCTTCCCTGGGCCCCCCCCAGCCTCCCTGCATGAATTCCCTTACCCCCCCCAAAACAACCCCGGCGTCACACGGGGTTCCCCGACTGGGGGGGTACCACCGGCCGTCGATTTGGTGCTGGGAGCGGCGGCCGGTTGCTTGGCCTGTGTCCTCACCAACCCGCTGGAAGTGGTCAAGACGCGGTTACAGCTCCAGGGCGAGTTGCAGCCCCCCGGTACCTACCCCCGGCCCTACCGGGGGGTGCTGCGGGCGGTGGGGGCCGTGTGCCGGGCCGATGGGTTGCGGGGGCTGCAGAAGGGCCTGGCCGCCGGCCTCCTCTACCAGGGGCTGATGAACGGTGTCCGCTTTTATTGCTATTCCCGCGCCGAGGACGCCGGCTGGACCGGGTATCCCGGTGGTACCGTGGCCGCGGGGGCCGTGGCCGGGGCGGTGGGAGCCTTCGTGGGCAGCCCCGCGTACCTGGTGAGTGCCGCTCTGCCCCAGAAACCCTCGCGTCGGTGGGGAGGGGGCATTTCGGGGACCCCCCCCCCTAAAAGCTTTGGCCAATCCAGAGCTTGTCTGCATCCTATAAAGCCCGGCTCGGTGCATCCTTTCTCCGTCTGCTTCATTTCGCTTCACCCCCAAAAAATGCGGGGCTGCTTTGTGCATGCTCTTTCCCAAACCCCCCCTTTCTCCCCCCCAGATCCTCCCCCTCCTGGAAACCCAAGGGGAGAACTCCCTCATAAGGAAGTTAAGGTGTTTTCCCTCTCCTTTTTAGGGGGTCCGACCTGTTTTGGGGGTGCAGAGCTCAAAGGGGGGGGGGGCTGCAGCAAATGTTCATGGGGGCCCTTTGCCTTTGGGGGGGGGAGGACGGGAAATGGGGTTCAAAGTCTGGAGGTGCTGTTTGGCAACACACCTGGGCACCCCGCATCTGCCGGAGGGGCTTAAAACGCCCCCAAAAGCTGCTAAGAAGAGATGGGGGGAGCCACAGCCCATCCTAACGGGGGCTTGAGAGGTTTTTGTCACCCGGCGCTGTCCCCCCCTCCAGGTCAAGACCCACCTCCAAGCCCAGACGCTGGCAGCGGTGGCTGTGGGCCACCAGCACAACCACGAGGTGAGCGGGGACGGGGTGGAGAGGGGGGACACGATTTGGTGGCACCTTGGCCGCGCACGCGCTGGGACCCAGCGGGGATGACGCTATTTTGGCCACCGGGTATTTAAAGCTGCTGTTTGGCAGCTTGGCCCCGTATAGATGCTATAAATAACGGCACGAGGACGGGGAGGGGGTGACAGGGACGTGGAGCTGTGACACCAGATCCGGACACCCCTTGGGGCTGGTGTCACCCGACCAGAGCCACGGTGGCTTCAGGCCACCGACGAGCAATGGGGTTTTACACGCCGGGGTGGGAAATTTTGCCGGGGTGGGATGCACCGTTCCCAATTTTCCCAAATTTCCTCTCTTCCCCAGAGCATCTCCGCGGCTTTCGAGAGCATCTACAAGCAGCACGGGGTGGCGGGGCTGTGGCGGGGGGTGACGGGTGCCGTGCCCCGCGTGGCGGTGGGCTCGGCCGCGCAGCTCGCCACCTTCACCTCCGCCAAGGACTGGGTCTGCGAGCGCCAGGTGAGGAGGAACGTTGCACCAAATCCGGCCACCGCTGCCCCCCGCGCTCCCCGTTTTGGTTTTTTTTTTTTGCGGGGGGAAGAGCTGACGGCCGGCGCTTCCCGCAGTGGTTCGGGGAGGGCAGCTGGGCCACGGTGCTGGCGGGCGGCATGGTGAGCGGCGTGGCCGTGGCGGTGGCGATGACACCCTTCGATGTGGTCAGCACCCGTCTCTACAACCAGCCGGTGGACGCCGATGGCACGGTAAGGCCATTCGGGAAAGCGGGATGGGGGAGACGTGGCTTTTCCCGGGATTGCATCTGGCAGGGGTGCGCAGCCGGCTCCTCTCTCCCCAGGGCAAGCTCTACCGGGGTTTTTTGGATTGCATCCTGCAAATCTCCAGCAAAGAGGGGCTGCTGGGCTTGTACAAGGGCATCGGCGCCGTCTACCTCCGCCTCGGCCCTCACACCGTCCTCAGCCTCTTCTTTTGGGACGAGCTCAGGAAGATGGTGCAGCACCAGCAGCCCCCAGGGCCGTAGGACGGGCTCCTGGCCCCGCCGCGGCCTTAATAAAAGGGGTTTTTCTATTTTTGGCGTCGTTTCGGGGTCTTTGGGGTGGTGCAAAGAGGTGTGGGGCAGGGGGGCGTTTCGTGCCTTGCAAAGCCGGGACCTGAAACGCCGCGATGCATCGGGCTGGAGAGGACAACGGCGATGCTGGGGCGGGGGGATCAAAGCTGCTGGTGGTCCCTGAGCCTCACCATGTGCATCCCGTCACCGCATCCCACTCACCACCCTAATTTTCTCCTCCGTGGGGCAGCTGGAGCTCAGTTCCTCCATCCGGGGCTCCAGCTGCCCTCACTTGCCCCGGCAATGATTTACTAGCCACGGGGGCCACTCCCAGCTGCTGCCCCATGGACTTTGGAGCTGGAGCCTGGCTACGCTGTGGCTCCTCTCCACCGAAAATGTTTTCTCTGGGGTCCTGGCTGCCGGCGTTGCCCGGGCTGGCGTGGGGCTGGGCGCTGCTGGATGCCCTCCTGCAAGGTGAGAGTCCCCCGGGGTGGTGTGGGGACGGCTCGGGGACAGCCCGGGGGACGCCAGTGACCCACTGCTGCCTTTTCCCTCGCAGGGTTGGTGGGTGCCTGCGCCGTCTCGGTGCTCTGCAGCCTCCTGAAGGTTTATCTCTACATCCAGTGCCTGAAGTAAGCACCAGCCCTTCCTCCCCTGCGGGGGGATTTGTTTTGGGGAGCTGCTTTTGGGATCTGCTTCTGGGATCCACTAGCGGGGGCGTCTCTCAGCACCCATGGGTGCTGGTGGGTGGCCTGAGCAGGGCAGGGGGGAGGTCCCCGAGGCTGTCACCCCATTTTGGGCTGGCGGAGGAGGAAGGGGACATCCCATCCAGTTCAGCATCCCCCCTCGCTGTCCCCAGCGACCCGGAGAGGCAGGAGGAGAAGGAAGCGATCCGGGCGCAGCGGCGGGTGCTGGACCCGCTGCACGTGGTGGTGCTGACGGGTGTGTTGGCGCTGGTGGGCTCCCGCGTGGCCGCGCTGGTGGTGCTGGAGTTCTCCCTGCGCGCCGCGTCCACCGTCCTCTCCCTCGGCAAGGTGAGAGACAGGACGGGGGGAAACTGAGGCACGGCGGGGCAGCGGCGTGGAGGGAGCCATGGAACTGTGCATCCCTTGTGGATTTGCAACAACCACGGGGGCTCGAGGGGCTGTGGCGTGGAGGAGCCCACGCGTGGCTTTGCAGCCGCGCGTCCGCTCGCTGCGTGCAACACCTGCAGGGTTGTGGGGGGGCTGCAGCACGGAGAAAGCCGGTCGTCGTGACCATGCACCCCCCTGAAGCCTTGTAACACCCGCAGGAAGGTTGAAATAATGCATCTCCCTGCTGCTTACAGCACCCGTGGGGTGTATGGAGCGTGGCGTGGAGGAGCCTACGCATCCCCCTGCAACCTCCGCAGGGAGGATGAGGATGGCTGGCGTGGAGGGACCCCCGCATCGCTTTGCATGCGTGCGTGCCGTGGCAACCGTGCAGCCCCTCGCTGCTCGCAACACCCGTGGGGGTTACGGGGAGGGCGTAGCACGGAGGAAGCCGCGCATCGCTTCGCAGCCACGCGTCCCCTCGCGGCTTGGCAACCTCCGCGGTGGCTGACGGTGCCGTCCCGCTCTCGCAGGGCGCCCACAGCAGCCAGCTCTACCTGCTGTGCCAGTACTCGCTGGGCTGCGGGGTGTCCTGCGGCCTCAGCTTCTTGCTGGAAGGGGCTCCCCACGGAACCTGCAACCTGGTGCTGGCGGCGGGGCTGGCGGGGCTGCTGGCCGCCTACGCCCGGCGCCTGGCTCGTCACGTCTGCACCCTCTACGAGCTGCACAGCCGAGCACGTTACTGCGGCGTCTGCATCCTCCTCCTCGCCGCCGGTCACGGCATCCCCCGGCTGCTCTGGAATGCTTTGGCCATCACCTTCGCTGTGGCTGATCTGGCTGCCGTGGCGCTCATCAACCGGGATTTCCTCTCCACGGCGGAGGCCGTCCGCTTCTGGACACCGCTCACCATCTGCTACACGCTGCTGGTCATCTACATGCAAGGTGAGAAGGGGGCCAACCCCCCAATTATGTGGGGTTTTTTGGGGGGGTGAGGGGGTATGTCCCAGTATGGGGCATCCTGGGGCTGTATAGGGGAATGTGGGGCATCCTGGGGGGTACATGGGGGGAGCGCATGGGGCACCCTCAAGGCACATGGAGCATCCTGGGGCTATATGGATCTGTATGGGGCATCCTGGGGGTATATGGGGTTGTATGGGGGTACAGGGGGCATTCTAGGGGTGTATGGAGCTGTATAGAGGCACAGAGGGGCATCCTGGGGCTGTATAGGGGCACAGAGGGGCATCCTGGGGGGTGTATGGAACTGTATAGGGCATCCTGGGGCTATATAGGGGCACCTGGGGCTGTATAGGGGAACGTGGGGAATCCTGGGGAGTATATGGAGCTGTATGGGGTATCCTGGGGGTGTATGGGGTACCCTCAAGGCACAGGGGACATGATGGGGGTATATGGGGTTGTATGGGGGTACAGGGGGTATTCTAGGGGTGTATGGAACTGTATGGAGGCACAGAGGGGCATCCTGGGGCTGTATAGGGGCACAGAGGGGCATCCTGGGGCTATATAGGGGCACGGTGGGGCACCTGGGGCTGTATAGGGGAATGTGGGGCATCCTGGGGGTGTATGGGGCACCCTCAAGGCACATAGAGCATCCTGGGGCTATATGGAGCTGTATGGGCCATGCTGGGGGTATGTGGGGTTGTATGGGGGCACAGGGGGCATCCTGGGGGGTGTATGGAACTGTATGGGGCATCCTGGGGCTGTATAGGGCCACAGTTGGGTGTCTGGGGCTGTTTAGGGCACAGGGGGCTACCTGGGGCTGTATAGGGTGTATATGGGGCATCCTGGGGGTATATGGGGCAGTACAGGACATCTTGGGGCTGCATGCAAAGCCACCCTATAGCATCCCTAAAATCCACAGTGTCTCCCGGTCGCGGGGCCGGGGAGGGCACAGGGTCCCCCTCGCAGCAGCCGCCCTGACGCCGTGACCTTGCAGAGGAGTCGCGGCAGAGCACCGGCGGGCGGCCGGTTTACCAGACGGTGCTGGTACGGATGGGCGGCCTCTTCATCCTCCTCCTCACCGTTGGCCGTTGGACCGACATCCTCCACGTCTTCATCTCGCTGCTGGGAGAGCTCTGGTGCCTGCTCCGCGCCGGCGTCATGCTGGAGGTGTGTCGGCGGCAGGTGAGAGGGGGACCCACCGCCCTGATGCCGGGGTGAGGGGCTGGCGGTAGCCCCAAGGCCACGGTGAGGGGCTTTGCTGCTTCTCTCCTTCCATCTCCTGTAGGATTTCACCCAGCAGCCTCGGCTGGACAGGCGGTTGGCATCGGGATCGGAGGAGACGTCTTGATAAGCCACGGGGTGTAACTGGGCATCAGAAACTCGGGGTGGCTTTGCCTGGCTCCCCAAAATACAGGCACCCCCCAAATCCTCCTCATCGCAGATCCCCCATGGGGATGAAGGAAAAAGGGCTCCCAGAAGGTGCTCGACCCCATCCCACGGCGTGGGGGAGGTTGGGGGGAGGTTCACGCGACTGCTGGTTTTTGGGGGGACCCCATGACGTTGTGGCACTGCTGGGGGTTTTCTCCCCGGTCCTGTCAGGGACACAGAATGCTGACAGATGTCCCTGTCCTCGGTGGCTGCAGGGCCACACTGTTACAGTACAGGGGCCTCCGGGGGCTTGTAAATCTTGGAAAATAAAGGTTTTTTCCAGCAAAGTCTGTGGGTGGAACAAGCTGGGGTCCTGTTGTGCCAGAGAGGGGCTTGGGGATGGCGGCAGTGCAGCTTTTCGGAGGAGGTGGGCAGTGTGGTTCCTCCTTGGGAAGGGAAACCGAGGCACAGAGGGGGTGACCCTTCAGCTGAGAGGTGTCCCTGTGCCTCAGTTTCCCCACCTGGCTGCAGCCGGCCGTGCTGTGCCGTGGGGCAACAGGCCCTGCGCAGGTGGGGTGCAGTTTGGGGAGGGAGGGAGGCTCTGGTGGTGGCTGCTTGCCTGGGCAAGGACCCCCCCAGCCCTGCGGGGGGGAGCAGGAGAGGGGCTGGGAGAGTATGAGGTATCCTCCTGGGGCTCATGGGTGTCCTGAGGGTGTATAGAGGCAGTATGGGGCATTCTGGGGGTATAGGGGGCACCTGGGGCTGTATATGGGGCATCCTGGGGGTATATATGGGGCATCTGGGGGCCGTATGGGGGCTTAAGGGGCCGCCTGAGGCTATATAGGGGTACATAGGCACCCTGAGGGTGTATGGAGTGGTATTTGAGGCAACGTCCAGGCACATGGGGCACCCTGGGGGGTGTTGGGGCAATCATGGGGGTCCATGGGACAACCTGGGTGGGGGTGGGGGCATGGGTTGTGCCAGAGCACATGGGGGACCCGTGGGGCCATGGGTCACCCAGGGGTAGATGGGGCAGCCAGAGGGCTCAGGGGGCACCTCTGAGGATATATGGGGCACCCTCGCGTCCTGGAGGCACCCTGAGGTCCCATGGAGCACCCTGGGGTGCGTGGGGCAGTCAGGGGGCCCACGAGGCACCCTGAGAACATATAGGGCACCCCAGGATGCATGGGGCACCCTAAGGACATGTGCCCCCCCCCCCCCCCCTTCCTCTGTCCGGGGCTGTGGGGCAGGCGGGGGGGGGGGGGGGGGGAGGAGGAAGGAAGGAGGAGGAGGAGGAGGGAGGAAGGGGCGGTGATGCCGGGCGGCTCTGCCTCCCCGCTGCCCCCGCCGCGCCGGGCAGGGCGCGCCCGCGGAGCTCACGGAGGGACCCGCCGCGGCTCCCCAGGTAGGGGACAGGGACAGGGACGGGGCCACCCCTCGAGGGGCAGGCGGGGCTGCAGGGCCACCCCCGGGCAGGCGAATCCCCCCACCGCCCTGATTAGGGGACCTCCCCCCACCCCCGCCAAGGTAGGACCCACCCCCCCAGGTAGGGGACAGGGGCGACCCCCAGGTACGGGACACCCCAGGTATGGGATTGGGGACGCCCCCAGGGAGGGGACAGGGGACACCCCAAGAAGGGACACGGGACCCCCCAAGTAATGGGGTAAGGATTGTAGAGGCGTCCTGGGACGGGACAAGGGGACCAAGAGCCGCCCCCATGTAGGGGACGGGGCACATCCCGGGCACAGGATTGGGGACACCCCCAGGGAGGGGACGGGGGGCTCCCAGGTGGGGGGGGGGACATGGTGGGGCCACATAGGGGACAGGGCACCCCCAGGGAGGGGACAGTGGGCTGCGGGGCTACCCGGTGGGTGACAACGGATTGCAGGGGGGCTGCAAGGCTACCCCTCGAGTAAGGGACAAGGGGACACCAAGGGCTGTGTCCCCCCATGCCATCCCTTCTCCCTTGGGCATCCTCAGAGAGCACCCTCCAAGAGGTCTCCAGGGCAGGGGACAGAGTTGGGGGACAGTTGTAGGAGGGCCATGCCCCATCCCAATTTTGGGGGTTATGTGGGGGTGCCCCAGAAGTGTCGCTGTCCCTGTCGGTCCCACCAGGGCTCCCACCCCAGGAGATTTTGGGGTGATGCTTGCAGGAAACCAGGGGGGCCCTTCCCAGCATGGCCTTGGCCATCTCAAAACAGGATGGAGCTCCATGGGAGGACACCCCATTAAAAAAGGGGGGGGGTGAACCCCATTAATGCACCCCTCAAGCCTTAACCACCCTGATGGGCCCCGGCTGGGGGGGGAACCGGGGGTGCCGCGATGGGGCCGCCGGGATCCCATCAGCCCCAGCACAAAGAGGAATGCAACGAGCACATGGTTCCCATTAGCTCTGGAGATTTTTTTTTTCTTTTTCGCGTTGTTTTTTTATGATTATTACTTTTTTTTTCACCCCTATTTTCTGCAGCTTGGCCGGGAAGGAGGAAAACCAGCAGCTCCCGCGGGCGAGGATTTGAGCAGCCGGGCGAAGGCTGGCAGCGCCGGAGCCCGTTTGGGGTTTCGCCGGAGGGGAGGGAGGGAAGGAGGGAGCGAAGCCGCTCGGGGTTTTTTCCTTTTTAATCCCTTCCCCTGCTTGAGTCAGAGGCTGAAGTCACCGGCGTGCACGTCCCGAAGCTTTTCACCCACTGCGGGGGGACCAGCTGCCCCCCAACAGGATGCACCGACACCCGTGAGCGGGATTTTTGGGGAGCAGAGCCACCCCGCGCTGGGGCATGAGACCAGGCAACTCATCACACAGGTATTTTTCAGGCTGCCGATTCATCTTGGGGATGGATCCTGCTTCACCGGCACAGCGCCGTGGCTAAAGCCCCGGGGTTCCCCCTCACCCCAAACCATCCCGTTTGGGAAGGGGAAGCTTCGCTCCAGCTGCTTTTCCCGTTGGGAAGCTGAATAAACAGCCCTTTTCCTTCCCGAGCAGGGTTTCTCGGGGTCGGGCGCATCCTGCCTGCGCCGCCGGGCGATGCTCGGGGGCCGTTGCAGCGACAGGGACGCAGCAATTCACAGCATCGTGCCTCAGTTTCCCCATCCCCAAAAATAAAGTGGGGAATGCCCCGAGCTGGGAGTGATTAGGGGGGAAGTGGGGAGGGAATGGGGAGCCAGGGGACCTAGAAACACCTCAAAAAAAGGGGTTGCAAAAGCATATCCTATTGCAACTCTGTTTTTAAGAGGAAAGGTGGGTTTTCCCTGCTGCCCACAGTGAGTTTAATCCCAGGTGGGGGCAATAAGAGGAAATAAAGGGGGTTAAGATACTTACAAAAGGGTGGGGTTTGGTCACAGACGCATGAAAATGGGTGATTTCGAATGCTGCTTCTCCGGGACCCTTTACCCTGTGTCCTTCTAGGCACGAGACCATTTATTGCCGTGACGTGGGATGGGGACACTCATTCCTTCTCCCTTTCCGGGAGGATGAGGAAGGAGGCGGGTTGAGGCCGAAGGGCAGCGCGGCTGCAGGAGCTGCCGGTACACCTGTGGGTTTCGCTCCCTTTTTATCTTCTTTTCCCCCAAACTGAACCCAGGTCTGGCCCCTCCGTGGCTTCCACGATGCTGCCGGGGAAAGCAGAGAAGAGGATCGCTTCGTCAGTCTTCATCACCCTGGTGCCACCGCGGAGGGAGGTGGTCACCAAGGAGAAAACCCAAAGGGAGCTGCAGCCGGACAGAGCCGAGGTCCCGGGCACCCATCGCCCCCGGACCCCACCGTCGCAGCCCCCCGCGTTGCCCAACGGAGGTGAGGGGTGTCCGCGGGGGGCTGCGAGCGAGGCCGGGAGGATGATGATGGTGCTGAGGATGCTGTGGAGATGCTTTGCTAAAGGATGTGTGTGCAGGCAGGAGGGGATGTGGGGTTTTTGGGGGGTTATTCCCCAAATCCCTGCACCCATCCCGGGATGGATCCGGCTGCTGGGGAAGGGCTGTGTTTGCTCTCCATCGCCGGGTGCTTATCGGTGCTGTTTGGTGCTTGGCTGCGACGGCGTTTGCTTTTGGGGCAGGTCGGCGAATGCCGCCGTAAAGCTGTCGGGGTGTTATTGCGACGGGGTGTTATTGGACGTTGTTGCCCCCTTAAACCCACCGCGTCTGGTTTTCACCACAGAAACCCGATCAGTGGCCCCTGTGCCTTCATCTTCACCGGTCCTCATCCTCTCTGAAGCACCCCAGCCCTTATCTGCAGAGGCACTGGGTCCGGCGCTGCAGCAACTGGACCTTGCAGCACCCGCCACCCTCCAGGTGAGGATGATGGGGTGCAATCATCCTCAGTTTTCCCACCTGCAAGAGCATAAATGTAACGTGCCTTCGCCTTTCCCCTCTCACCAGGCCCCTTCCACCTTCCCCGCCGAATTGAGGCCGCCCAAATTTTGCCAGGAGCAAGCAGGCAAGCCGCAGTGGCAGGATGCGAATGGGTACCCGGAGAGGGACAGCTCCAGGGGTAAGGGGGGGACCCAGCTGTGCAGCGTGGGCTCATCTCCAGTTGGGGAAACTGAGGCACACAGCACTGAACCTCTCTCCCTTCCTCCTGCAGACATCTGCGCCTTCTGTCACAAAGCCGTGGGACCCTGGGAGCCGACGGTGGAGGCGATGCGGAAGCAGTACCACGCCGACTGCTTCACCTGCCGGACCTGCCACCGGCTCCTGGCCGGCCAGCGCTACTACCAAAAAGACGGGCGCCCCACGTGCGACGCCTGCTACCAGGTACCCATCCTCCCTCGGGGACAACCAGCACCCTCGGGGGGAGCTGGCATCTCACAGCGTGTCCCCCCAAACCCCAGGTCACGCTGGAGAAATGTGCCAAGTGCCGGGGGCTGATCACAGAGCGCGTCGTCCGTGCCCTGGGCAAGGGCTACCACCCCGGCTGCTTCTCCTGCACCGCCTGCGGCCGGGCCATTGGCGCCGAGAGCTTCGCCGTGGGCGAGCGGGACGAGGTGTACTGTGTGGCTGACTTTTACAGGTTGGGGAGCGTGGCAAAGGGGGAGCATCCCCCCCATTGGGGGGGTTCGGCTTGTCCCCGTCACCCCCCCAGGGCTCACGCCGCCCCTGTTTGCTCCCATCAGGAAATATGCCGCGGTTTGCAGTGCCTGCGAGCACCCCATCATCCCCCACGAGGACAAAGACACCTACAAGATCGAGTGCCTGGGACGCAGTTTCCATGAGAGCTGCTACCGCTGCGAGGTACGGCCCTGATGGGACCCCCAAAAACTGAGGGGTTTGGCACTGAGGCTTTGCAAAGCGCAGCCACGGGGCTCGCAGCACCCAGGGTTGTTTTATAGCCAGGGACGGCTAGAAATAAATAAATCGGGTGAACAGGATGATGTGTTTGGCCGGGATTGCTTTTGATGTAATTCATTGGTTTTTTCAAGCGCTGGTGGGTTTTGGAGGAAGGATGGGATGCAATGCGGCACGGGGGCCCCTAAAACATAGCCTCTCTTTCCTCTTTCACCCCCAGAGCTGTGGGACACCCCTGTCACCGGAGCCAACGGAGAACGGGTGCTACCCGCTGGACGACCGCCTCCTCTGCAAGTCCTGCCACGTCCGCCGGCGAAACGAGTCATCCTGCTAAAACCCCACGGCTCAACCTCCGTCTTCCAGCATGGGACACCGAAAAGGGGGTGCACCTACTGGGATACACCCTGCAACCAGTCCTGGGTGCCCACTGCACCCCCAAATTGCTGCAGGACTGGAGTTTCCATCACCAAAATGTACCTGGGACCCCAACCCACTGGGCTGGCCGGGCGAAGCATAGATGTAGTGTGCCGGCACAGCCCTGTGCTTGTTACGAACATAAAAAGCCCTGGCAGAGCAGCGGTGGTGGAGGAACTGAGGTTCTGTTCATTTATTTCCTTTTTTAAACTCCTTTTCTGAGGCCGGTTTGGTTTCCTTGGGTGTTTTTTCTTTCTTCTCAAGCTTCCTTGGGGTTTCACTTAAAACATTTATCGCTGTGGTGACACAGAGAGCGGGCACTGATTTAGTTACTTGCAGTTAAATAAAGCCCCAAGTTTAAAAACCCGCGTTTCTTTCATCCGCCCTGCATTCCAAACCCATAAAAAGCAAGTTTAAAAATAAGAAAAAAAAAAAAAAAAAGCCACTTTTTAGATTTTATAGGCATGGCAAGAGTTGGGTCACTCGGGGTGATAACGCTGCTGATCTGTTGATGCCTGGGGGAGAGCGGAGGGTCATTTTTTGGGGCTGGATTGGGGATTTTGTGACGTGCTGTGGTGCTGATAAGAGGGTGTTCGGCGATGGGGTTTTTTTTGCGGACAGGCTGCACCGTCTGGGCTCCATCTCAACCAAGTCCCAGAGCCAGCAGAGGGCAGCCAGAGCACAAATTCCTCCATCAGGCAGAAAATCTCCAGCTAAACGGTCACCTATATCCGTCTCTCTTACATCCGACAGCCGGGATGCCGGGAAAGACCAACAGCCCCGTTTTTCCACGTTATCCAATATAACATGGTTCTGCTATCAGAAGGTTTTTGATCTTCTCTCAGTCCAAGCCCCAAACCAGCAGAAATGAGACCGTTTCTCTGCGTGCCCAACATCTGCGCAACCGATGTCACCGGTGCTTAGCGGTTTTGTTTGTGAGGGCGTTGCAAACCAGCCGGAGAAAAAGGGGGTTTATTTTTAACCGAAAGTGCTTAAAAAGCCACAAATCGAGAGCAGAAAATAGCAAGAGCATCTGAGATGATGTTTAATGCTTTCCTGATGAAAAAAGGGAGCTGCTAGAAACCAGCAGCCATACGCTTCTAGGTCGTGTTGTACAATGGCTCTCCAGCGTGGGCTGTATTTATGAATGAAAGGGTTAATGTATGGTTAAGGTATGCGCTGCAGTCCGGCGGGCTGGTTGATTAATCACACCAACCCCGCAACTATTTCCTGCCAGCTCTCCCTACCTACAAAGCCTATTACTCAGTGTTCGTTAATGTGCGTCTACAGCACATCCATCGGGTCATAATTAGCTATAAACTTATTTATAAATAGGATGTTAATGTAAAGTTGCGGTCTGCCCGGTCACGTAAGTAGGTGGCTTTGGATCTGGCTGGGTGGGGACCCCGTGTCCCACGCTGGGGAAGTCCCAGGCTCAAAGTCAGCTCTCGCTTTCCAAAGCCTCTCTGTGGGGAAAAACAGGCAGCAAAAACGATGCTAAAAAAGTAAAAAGATGTGGGCAGGCTTGGTGGTGGCCAAAGAGAGCGGTGAAGGGAAGCCCCAGAGAGCAAAGGGTTGCCTGTTTTTTTGGCAATATTTTTCCAAGCGAGGTTTTCCGGGAGCATGGAAATGCCGATGCTGAGCAGCGCTTTGGATGAGTTATTGCATTACACGCTGGCTTAAACGCTCTGTGCAGCACCCTTGGGTGCTCAGCAAGGTACGCCACCCCTCTGCAGACCTAATGGTGGGAAGGGGTCGGCTATTTCCCCTGCAGAGCAAGCCAGGATGGGTGCACCAGGACTGCGGCAATTTTTGACTGGTGGTAGGCAGGGAAAGGATTTTATCGACATGAAGCCTTGGGAGAAGACCCCGGAGGGTGAGGAGAAGGACAAGGCACAGCTGGAGAGTTTGATAGTGCAGCGAAGGGATGCAGAAGTGGTCAGATTAGGCATATTCTTCCAGGAGGGGAGGATGGCAAGGGACAGGGATGGATGGACATGGAGGTAAGAGGATAAAAGACTGATTGAAGCCGTTTTCTTCTTGGATAAGCATTACAAATCGAGGCACGGGGAGCATTGCTAAGCCTGAAAAGCACGGCCCTGTGTTTTCCCCCAGGAGGATCTCGAGGAATTTCCAGTGTCGGCTGAGCCGTGTGGAGGAGATTTTGCAGGAGTGAGGCTGTGGGAGCCGGGTCTCATCCTGCTGCCAAGCAAGCCCACATCAGCTGCAACGGCTCAGCCCATCCCTGGGCTCCTTGCCCCATGCCAAGCACTTTCGCAAGCACCCAGATCTGCCAGCAAAACCAAAACAAACACAAAGCATGCATGGAGCAATATGAAGCTCCTGCTCTGCCCTAGGAGCCCCCCAAAGCCGTACAGAGCCCCCCCCCGAGACCACCCAGGCGTAAAACCTGCTCAAGGTCTCTGTCGTCTTCTTCCAGCGGCAGTGCGAAAGGGCAAAGAGGATCGTGCGCCTACAAATCGCACGGGCTGGGCCCTGCCCTTCCCTCGGCTGCTGCAATAAGCCCGTCTTTTCTTGCAATCCCTCTTGGCAGGCCAAGGAGAGCGGGGAGGGACCTGGCTGCCCTCCAAGGAGAAGCAAATGCAAATATTTCTTCACTTCAGGCTGGGTGCGGCCCGGGGATAAAATTTCCTCGGGCTTTCCCAGCGAAGGCATCTGATACCGTACCCTGCTGTGAGCCCTATTTGTTCTCAGGAATACAACGGTGTATCCCATAAAAAAACAAGGAAGATAACCAGGTTATCTTTCTTGCAACTCAAAGGACTGCCTGGTTTTTAAAGAGAGCTTTTTAAATTAAAGGAGGAGCTGACAGGCACAGCCATAGTCCTTTTATATCAGTGGTCAAGGTGTTATTTCATAACAAATAAGGCCTTTTCTGCAGATGTTGTTTGCAAGTCGAAGATTTTGGCTCAGCATGAGGAAAGCGAGCCCGTAGAGGGAAACAGGCTGGAAAGCACCTTTCCCCCGCATCCCCCCCCGGTCAGCCGTGAGAAATGTGAAAAGCAGAGAGGGACAGATGAGCCGGATTCCTCGCGTGTCTTCACGCTGCCATCACCACCTCCAAGGTGCGGGGAAGGAGCCGGCTGTGGAGAGGGAAATGCTGCAGGAAGGGAAACTGAGGCCGAAGCAGCTGCTGGGGCTTTGCTGGCTGGAAAAGGTGCTGGGCAAAGGGTTGGGTGCTTAGCACTGATGATGTTTTGGGGTTGTTTTTTTCAGATGGGACTGAGAGAGCTGGAGGAAAAATGGGTTTTTCCTTTGGTCGACCCAGGTTAATTGCAACCCTATCCCAGCCGGCTTGCTGCAGTGTCGTCCTTCCCCACGGAGCGTTCGGACCTGTTTTCTGCCCTTTCCCACCTTCACCACAATCTAAAAACGTAACATTTCTGCAATGAGTGGTCTGATCCTGCTGGCTAACGGAGAGGGGGCGAACCAGCAGGGATTACTCTGGGAGCAGCCCAAGCCCTGAATTTCTCCAGCTTCATTATGCAGTACAGGCAGGATACATTAAAAAAATAATGCAATATCCTCCTTTTTCCCTCATTTTCCCCACAAAACTGAAACACCCAACACCACGATTTATTTTTAAAGCATGCCATGTTTTCAATAACGTGAGGTGAAATCAATGCAGCCGGTTATGCAAGCGTGTTACCAGGCTGCAAGCGATACACTGGGTTATTAATAAAAAAATAAAGGAAAAAAAAAAAAAACCAACATAAACCAACCCACCTCATTTCTGAAAATAGATGCACGGCACATGCCTGTAAGTGGGGCTTTGACATTTTATACCCCAGCTTTCCTTCATCGTATCAGCAGCGATTACAGCATCCCACGGCCCTATTTCCCCAAAATTAACAATTTTCACCCACACCTGGCTTCAAGCAGTTTACGTTAGATCTTTATTTTGCTGGAGCGTCCATTAGAGCTCATTAGGTTAGGAGGGTTATTTTTTGAAAAAAAAAGAGCTTTTTCTCGCAGAGGTTATCCCATTTGTCAAGGTGGCTTATTGACCTCGGCGATTTATCATTGGGAAAAAAGCTGGAGGGAGGCGAAGGAACAGGGAATAGCTCCTAAGAATAAATACACCCCTTAATTCTCCGTGAGGCTAAACTTTCCCTCACAGCCCAGCCGGGGAAATACACTTCAATCTCTTTTATCGGATTGCTTCGCCCGAGGCTGAATCTTCCTGAGGCGATCGGCCTCCACCCGGCGTTTTAAAGGCACCATGTTTTTGTAAAGAAAAAGAGAAATAAACGAGAAAAGGGAGGGCATTTGCCTGACAAAAGGGGGAGGAGGAGGCGGCCCCTCACGGCCCGGCCCCGCCGCCTCCGGCTCCACAGCGCCGCCTCACCCGCGGTACTGCAGGAGCTGCCCCCCGCCGCTCGCTTCACAAAATGGCCGCCCGGCGGGGCCACGGCGAGCGGCGCCGAGGCGACAAAATGGCGCCGGGCGGGCAGCGGGGGGAAGGACGGACGATGCGCGGCTGCGGGGGCCGGGGCGGCGAGCGTGGGCTTGAGCCGTGCCAGGAGCGCGGCGGAGGGGCTCCTCCTGATGTGCGTATCCCCTCCAGGCGGGCAGCGAAAGCGCTGCGGGTGAAACCTGACCTCCACCTCCACCACTCCCCCCCCGGCCCTTTTCTCCTTGGGAGCCTTTGCAGAAGGATGCGAAAATGCCCAGAAATGCGCATTTCCCCTCGGCCACGGAGGTGGCGGAGGCCTCGGCCTCCCCCCCCCGCCGCCTCCACTGCCGCCGCCATCGCTGCCTCAGCCCCCCCCTCCAGCACCATCGTCCCCTCATTCCCCTCACGGCGCAGCTCGCCGGCACTGACCCCTGAATTTTTAATTTTTTTTTCCTCATAGCATGAAGATTTTTGGCCCAGAATTGCGCTTTCCACGCGCCCCCCCTCATCATCACTACATGCACCCCAAGGTGGGTAGTTTTATGCCTAATACTTTCTTTTCCACCGCTTTTCTCCTTTGCAGGGGTTGAAGCCACCACCTTCTGCTCTCCTCACAGCATGGAAAATACCCAAATGCACTTAAAAAAAAAAAAAAAAAAACAAAAACCAACAACCCCAAAACACCCGAGGATTGATTTATCTTCCGAGCCGGAGTGGTGCAGGGAAGAAGCCGTCGCCGCTTGCCTTGCTCCCCACGACAACCTGCCCGCCATTCGGTTAATTAAAAGCATATACTTGGTGTGATCAGACGTGGTAATACCGTAAAAAAAAATAACCCCGTAACATCCAAATGCTCGTTGCTGGAAGCTGCAGCCAAGGTACCACCTATGCTTCTTTCTTCTTTTTAAATTTTTTTAATGTTACCTTACCTTTTTTATGCACCACAGTGTTGTTACAGGCTACATTATAACATTGACCCTTCTTTGTTAGAAACCACATGCCTAAAATACTGCTGTTTTTTCCTGGAATTACAGATTTAGGCCCATACAGATGCTCTTTTATTTCTACATATATAGAAATAGTTCTATATATTCACTACATATTTCTATATATATGTGTATCTCCTCTTTCCAGGGACTGATTACAGAATATAAAATAAACCCACACACCTAAAACACTTATGATTTAATTATATATAATCAACTGTAATTTTGGCCCATATATATGTTTGATTTTATATATATATATTACCTTTGTTTTCCTCCATTGGCTTTCTACTACAATATATCCTAAAAGCAGGAGAAAAAAATGCCATAAAAAAAAGAAAAAGAACAAAAAGCAACCCATCTCTTTTTTACAGTCCATGGTGGAAGTTTGTGCCTGAATGTTTTGTTTGTTCCACAGAGATGCAGATTTTCCTTGGGAGATTTGGGGAGGATTTTTTTAAATTAAAAGAGGAAAAAATACACCCAGAAAAACAACAATAAAAGAGAATCAAAAAGAAAAAAAAAAAAAAAGCAGCACACAAAAACAAACCCCAGTAAGTGAAGCTGTAAATGCAGTCAAATAGTCCGGATCAGACAATTCATTGCAACAAAAAGAGAGGACAAATTAGTTCAACTGAAATAGCAGGGCTTTGCTGTAGATCCGGGAGGAGGGATCAGCTCCTTTATCCCACCATCTAGCGCTCCCAACACCACCATTTTTTTTTTTTTGTGCTTTGTGTTGGGGCGTTTTATTTAAAGCCAAGCAGGCTGCAAAACCCTGCCGAGCCGGGGCTGCCAAAGCCACTCATGGCTTAATTTTTATATAAATCTATTTTTTCCCCCTGCACGCACCCCATCCTTGTGCAATTCTCTCCCTTTTATTATGTGCTCTATTGCTTGCGCGCTCTCTCTTTTTTTTTTTTTTTTTTTTTCCTCTGCGGGTATAAAGGTTTCTCTTCTCTCCCCAGCTTGGCTGCTTATTCCAGAAGTTTCTACGGGGGAGGGGAGCACCCACTGCGGAGCCTTTGCCGCAGCGCCGGGCAGGCGTGGTCCCTGCCGCCGGGGGAGGAGGAGGAGGAGGAGGAGGAGGAGGAGGATGCAGAGGATGCACCACCTCTCCCTGCCTTCCCTCCCCGGCTGGCAGCCTTTTTTCCAAGCCTCTCCCCTTTGCTAGATTTCCCCATCCTTGAAAAGGGTGCTGGGAGGTGTTTGCAAGGGTGGTGTGTTTTGGTTTTTTTTTTTGGTTTGGTTTGGTTTTTTTAATCTTTTTTCTTCCTCCCCTTTTGCTAAATAAATTAAAAGCAGAGATGTCTTCTGATGGAGATGGATGAGGCTGGGCTCACAGCAATGGGGTTGCTCGCTCGCACGCGCTGCCGCAGCCTTGATCTGGCGTAGGGAGGGCACTGATGGCAGAAGTGACCTTTCCCAGGCAGTGGGAGGGAGGCTTTTCCCCCCTTGCCCTGACATGCTCCCGACTGGAATTCATTTTAAATAGCAGGGTTATTATTTTTTATTTTCTTTCCCCCTTCCCCTTAAAGAACAGCTTGCTCTTTCAGTGATTCTTTTTTTTTCTTGGTAGCCTGTGGGTTGAAGCTTCCTCATGATCGTTTTTTTTTTTTTGTGTGTGTGTGTGTTTTGAATTGCGTTTTAAAATTGCCCAGCTGGAGACAAGTCTTGATTAGAGCTGGAACAATAGCTCCATTTTATTAATAATGGGAAGGATTTACAATCCTACAGCACCTTCCTTGGAAGGCTTTCAAAATAATTTGCAAACACTCACAAATTTAAGATTTCACAGCCCTTGGCTGTGAGGTGGGTAAGTATTTTAATGGTGCCACCACCAAAAATCATGTTGGTGGTAGATCTCCATTTCTGAGTGCTTAAAAGAATGATGAATTTGGTGGGGCTTAGGGCTGCAAAGCTGGGGGGGAGGTTGGTAAGCGGGGCTGGCTAAAAGCTGTAACCTGAATCTGTTCAGTGTTCTCTGTTAGATGCAGAGAATTTTGCTGCGTCCTGGGAACTGGGCTGTTGTTTCTCCGCCTGCTCCGTGCAGACCGTGCAGCTTACCAGAGCGAAGCTGTGGACTCGCCTGCTTGTCAGTAAACATCTGCTTGTAGATTTGCTGGTGGTTTTTTGGGGGTTTTGTTTTGTTGGGTTTTTTTTTTGTTTTTTTTTTTTTTTAATTCATTACCTTTTTGTAGTCCCCAAGTGACCTCCTTTAGTGCTGGCTCGGCTGTGGTTTGACCACAGCTTTGCATTAAAGCAGGCTTGCTAGTGCTAATGTGCCTCCCTGTGAGCCAGAATGACCTTGCTTGAGGGACTGGGCCCACCGAGCTAATGCAGATGCTCTTCTTCACTTACAGTACTCTGCACACTGCTTTTTTCCAGCATATCCCTTCCCTGACTGAGGTAGCGCAAGAGGATGTGACCATCTTATGGGTGAAAGCTGTCTTATGCCTTATTTTTTTTCCTTTTTTTTCCCTTTTTTTTCCTTCCCAGGGAAATACAGGATTGTGTGTGTAACCCCTCTCCACAGCAGATACCTTCCTTGTAAGTATTGTAAACATACAGAGATCTAAGAGCTGCCTGGGCAGCTGGATCCGGCCTTGTGGAGGAGCGTAAGGCACAGTGCTCTGGTTGTGTAAGTGTGTGTTGTACATGGGCCACAGAAACCCACAATGTTTCTGTGGTTACTTCTGTCTGGATAGCATGAGTAGATCCCAGGGCTTCCCCTTCCCACCACTTACTATTTCACAAAAGCAAAGGCTGGCGCTTCTGGAAAAAGCTCTGCCTTGTGGCCTTTAAAAAAAAAATAAAAACTGCTTGGGATTAGTCATCCTTATTTTTAAAGGAAGCTGTGTTTGCCAGTCCTATCAGTATAATGCATGTGCGTGTGAGATATTAACTATTACCTTCATTTGCGAAGGCTGGTTATGTGCTCTGCTCGCTGCTCTTTGGAGCAGTGCCACTGAGGCTCTGTCGAGCTGCTGCTGGCAGGTGGAAAAACTGACAGTCCAGCTTTTCATCCCCTTCCCTCCATTTTCCTTTTTCACTGCAGGTGCATTGGCAGGTGTGGAACCACAGAGACCGTAACAACCGTAAGCAAGGACAGATGAGCTGTTTTCTGGGGTCACTTCCAATGCCAGAGAAGAAACCCTGGTGTGTTGGGTTTTTTTTTGTGCCTGTGGTAGCTTCTACTCTAAGCTCCACTGTATCTTGTGAGAAGACTTGAGTTTGACCCTTTTGGATGCTAAAAATAGTACTGTTTTTAAACCTTAAGTGATTTTTTCCCTTCCCTGTGGTCTCATAGAAGAGCCAGCCGTGCAATTAAAACGGTATAGCAAAGGACAGCTCCCTCCCCCTTTCCCCTTTCAAAAAACCTTCCAGAGTTGTGTGCTCTTGAAGTGCTGCATAGGCAGAAAATATACAATGCAGTTGTCAGCATTGTGCTGATGTGTGGCACATTTGAAAAAAAAAAAATACACACAAAAGGGGTGGGGAGAACAGTTGCCTCCAGGGAGTAAAACTGTGGGGCCCCTTTCCCTACAAGCGAACAGCCCTACATGCGATAGTGTATTACTCCTAATTTCCTCAGGCAAATGCAACGGGCAAACATCGGAGGGAGTGTTGCAACGTCCTAAATTGTGTTGGTGAAGATCAGGGTCCCCTTGAACTATTTTTTTTTTTTCTCCTGTGAACTTGCTCCTGTGAGATGCTGCAGTTTTATTGCTTGATTTCTCAAAGTCGTGCTCGCTCACCAGGAAGAAGGAAAATGCTTCCTTACTGGGTGCAATTTCTTTTGTTGTGTTGCAAAAGGTAATAAAAAGCACCTGGTGCTGGTCTCTCCTAGGTCACACATGACTTCAAGGCACAGAGTCCCGGCAGTCATTAGTGCACAAGGAGTGTTAGGTATCGGCGCCTTCTCGTTAGCCTCCCTTAATGAGAATATTGGCAACGGTGTTGCGTGAATGCCTCTGGCTGACCAGTGGAGAGGCCCTGCCCTGCTAAGCTGGAGCAAGACCTCATGAGAAATGCAGTGATTTCACTGCCAGTGAGGCCGCCTGGTTGCTGCAGTGATTTGTAGCACAGCTATGACTATGTTTTTCTGGCAAAAATTTAGCGGAGGGTAAGTATGAGGTGTCCGGGCCAGATTTCATACCGTGCTCCCTGTGGTGGAGAGCTGGGGAAAGTTGGTGTGTGGTGCATGTGAAAATTGTCAGTAGCTCCTGTGCCTAAAGCCTTGTCTATACTTGAAATAAGCCAGCGTGGACAGGGATATTAATTTTATTCTCTCACTAGGGATGTGTTGGTTTGGAGATCCGCCTCGTGCTCATCAGAGGCCTGCGCTGGCATGGAGGTCCGGTGCACCAAGAAGCTGGCTGGGCGGGATGTTTCCACATTTTTTCAGGTTGGCACACCCTGTGGGACTTGGAATTACTTTTCTTTGGCAGTTTTGGACAAACGAGTGAGAATTACCTTGTGAGCGCTGAACTTTCGCCACCCTCTGCTTTGGACTGAAGAGTTACTAGAACTACATCCCTGAGACTTCCAAGCTAAACAAAACCTGAATTTCCAGTGCCAAAACGCAAGTGAGCGATAGAAACCTCCGCTCCTCCTCCGTAAGGGGGGAAGCCGCAGTCTTTCAAGCCTTCCTATTATCCCGAAGAGTTAAAAAGCTGCATCGTGAGATCAGCAGAGGTAAAACGAAAGCCAAAGCCAGCCGAGGAACTGTTCTCCTGCGCTGTATTGCTGGAGAGGTTTTTGAGCGCAGCAGGTCTTGATGCACAAGGATCTTTCTTTGTGCTTTTCTCTGAAGTGAAAGAGCGATAACCACGCAACCGCATGTTCAGTCTGCTCCGTTTAAAACACCATCAAAGTTGCTTCGGTATCAAAATGGTGTATGATGAAACAAAAGCTCTGGTGCCTGGCTTGGTGTTTATTTTGTGCTGGGTGTGCCAATCGATCCGATGGGGAATGTGGGGAAGAGCAGCCTTTAGCTCACAGGTTTAGACTGTGGGTTTTGTGTTAAAACCTTGTCCTGCAACATCTCCAGTGTCATTTCTGTGATTTTTTCCTGGGCGTTGCACGCGGGGCCTTTATGTAGAGGTAATACAACAATGGGGTGTTAAAAATGACAAAGTACAGGGTACGGTGATCTATCCAGTCCTAGGGGAATCACATCCTTTGCAGTTGTCATGTTCAAGTATCAAATCACACAGGGCTGGCTTTTTTTGGCTTTGTTTTCTTTGTTTTTCCCCTAAAATGTAATATTTTGCAGCCTGGAAGACCAAAGTCCTCTCTGTCTAGCTGGTGAAATGCGCCATGTTTGGGAAAAACCCTTGTGAGGTGAGCAGGTACAGCTCTTCGGTATGTGGTCGCACACAAGCTGGGGGGCAAGGGGAAGCAGGGCAGAAGCTGGCACTGTGATATTTCTGATTTTTCCCAACAACAAGCGAAAAAAATAGGTATGAATTCTAATATATCTACTACGCTGTAGCAAGAGTAAGCTCTTTTGCAGTCCTGTGACGGCACATGGTGTTTTGGTTGCATGGCTCAGCAATCCCACTGTACTCTGCTGCTGAAGAAACGTCTGTTTTTGTGTATTTTGAAAACAGAAGTGTGCTTTTATATATGTACAAATGGGTTCAGTGTAAACTGAATTCCAGGGGGCTCCTGAGCTGTGTTTACTGTGCTGCAGAAGGTAACTGGTGCAAAGCCACCAGCTACAGGGGAGGTATTTTGTGGCAGCTCCCATCCCGGGTACTGTGGGGATAAGAACACCACCACCATGAAGTCTAGCGGGGAAGAGCCGTTAGAAAATAAATTACTAAATACTGGGTTTCAAAAACATGAAGGGAGTTTTCTGGACGGAGTCATCTCGTCGTGAAGATCTGGAGCACGAACCCTCAAAGAGGAAAGAACTGAAAACAATAGTTTTATTAATACAAATCCTATACTTTGTGTTGCTTAGGATCCAGAACCAGGCTTCGTGTTCAAAGCGTTATCAGTGTGCAAGCCAATATCCTCTGTCTTGGCAACAAATGAGCCCAAATATCAAACAGCACCCGTTCCTTCTTGGAGAAAATTATCCATTGCATAAAACCTAATGGGTAAGCAATAAAATCAGGCCAGTAATTCAGGCTGGCTTAAAAAGGAGATAAAAGCCTAGCTGGCAATTTGATATTCAGCTGCCATACTGTCATTTTAATAAATATAGTCAATGAGCAGGAAAGGCACGTAAATACATTTTATAATGACAAGATGGTGGCTGGAGCTGACCGGCTCAAACAAAGAAACGCTCCGAGTGTCTCTGGTGGTGTCTGAGGGCTCTTGTCAGGGTCACCTAGTGGTTTTTTGTAAAAAAACAAAGCAAGCTGGATGCATACTGGACACTGGTGGGGATAATCACTGCGTGCCGCTAACGCGACCGCTCTAATCTATGCGAGTCCCCGGTCGATGTAGCTGGCCGGTGTCCCCAACGTCAGGGAGAGGCGCGGTGCCTCCCTTCCCCACCTCCAGCTGCGCTGCTGCGAGCACAAAACGCAGAGCTAGTGCTAAGCCAGAACCAAGTAGAGGAAGTTACGGTCTTAGCAAATATAGCTCTGGTTGCTGTCCTTGTTCGGTATCTAATCTCTGCTTTTTTAAATGTTTGGCAAGCAGTCCCGGCGACACGTGGCAGCGAGCTCCGCCACTTGTGTAAGATGCCGCGGTAAAAACGTACAAACTTGCCTTTTCAAGCGTTGTCTGCTCGCTTCTACTGACATTTACTCCTTGAATTGAGGCTGTCTCTGGCTGTTTGTGTGGACCCCGGTGATGTTTTCTGATCTTCCTGTTCTTTTTTTTTTAAACTCCAAACTGGAGAGCTGCTAACTTTATTAGCTCCTTATACGGCAGCACCATTTTCTCACGCCTTTAATGGCTTTCTTTTGATCTGTCCTGTTCTTGCTTTGCTTTTCTTGACGTGAACACGGTGTTCAAGCTGCGATGGGTTTATAACCTGTTCCCTCATTAATATATGGCCTGGCATTTTAATCCTCTCCAAGTGCCGATAAGAAACGTCCAAATGTTTTAACTGCGGGGTTGGCTGAGATGCCCGGAGATTAGCTGGGTTCTTGGCTACACCCACCGCACGGGCATGAGTAATTTCAGCTGTGCCATGCGGCACGCTGGATCCTGCCCTCGCGTGTCCCGAAGGCCAAGGGCCATCGGGCGATGGGAGAGCAGCTGAAGCCCGCTGTTCCTCGGCTGTCTGTCCCTCTGGGAAGGGCAGCACGCGGCGATGCGTGTCCATGTCTCACCTCTGGATGCTCATTGTGTTGTCACCAGTGGCAGGACAGCGGGCTGGCATGAACGCGCGTCCCTTCTGCAGTGACGAGGACGGTGTTGGTCACTGCCGCATAAGATGGGTCCTTCATCAAGGCCCCTTTGGGCTGCTGAGAGGAAGGTTATGCTCACTCTGATCTCTAGCCCGGGTCTGTGTTCTTTAAAATCTTCGAACAAGTTGGAGGGATCCGGTTACAGCGGCATCGCCTGAGTGTGGTTGTGTGTTACAACTGGGAGCAGTTTCCCCCCAAAGCGTTTGAAAAGTATCGGGAGGGTCCAGAGCTTCGTTTTGCGTCACGGGCCGGGCTTTGTGCTGCTCCTCCAGCTGGTTTTCGTGTAAACGGAGCCCTTCAAGCACTCGTTTCAACTGTCTGTCAACAGTCGATGGCTTTGTTTGCAATCTGTGGATGTCCCTCCCGGCCAGCCTGCCCGCAAGATGGCCGTGTGACAGCAGTGACCCTGCGTGAGGTTTCTTTTGAAGGACCTGGGAGCCGGCGCGGTTTTCTTGTGTCCCTTGGAGGTGCCGCCCTAGCAGGGAAGGAGGGGAGGAACAGTTGGAAATGCTGTCGCAGCAAGCACGCCCCATCGGAGAGGGGAGAATTCAGCATCGAAAAGCCGTTTGATGCGTGGTTTGGGTTTCTTCCTCTCCGAAATGGATGCCTGTAGAGCCTGTTAAAGGTATAGACACATAGCGGCCGCTCTTTGGGCTTCTGACCAGTTAAAACAGAAAACTAAGCCCATTTCCACGGAGAAGAAAGTGCTGGTGGAGCGCGTTGGCAGTGCATTTTCTTGTGCGCACGTGGCTCCGTCACATGTTTTAAATAATAGATGGTTTGCGTGCAAAGAGTTGGGTTGTTTGTTTTGTTTTTTTTTTTTTATTAATCAGTAGATCTCGGTTTGGCAGAGCAGCGTAATGCCCGTCATCACTGGGGAAACTGAGGCACGGGGCCGTGAAGGGATGGGCTCGCAGCCACCCGGCAGCGGTAGAGTTGGGGATAAGACTCGGGTCCGCCAAGGCTCGAGTCGATGTGCGTCAGAGGTCTGATTAAATCAAGAGATTTGCATGTTTGTTAAGCCACCTATAGCTTGATGACTTTGACCAGTTGTTGAGGTGGACTTGTTGCCAGAAGGTTACAGCGGCCCTGGGCAGGGGCTGGCTGGACCGGGTGGCAAAGGCAGCAAAGCTGAGCGCTGCTCGCCCCGACAAATAAAACGTGGTTTTAATCAATAGAAAAGCGCCGTCAGGAGGCTTTGGCCAAGGAAAATACTGAAATATCGGTGCGCAGTCTGCGGTGAAAGCAGCTAACTGGCTTCAGAAAAACCCAAAAAGGACTCGTGGCCCTGGGTGTGTGTTCGGTTTTATCCTGACCTCAAACCGCTCAGAATCTCGCGGCAGTAATCGGTTGGGTATTTTCCTTTTCGGGCATAGAAAGAGGTGTTTTTAGCCATGCAGAGGCACATTTTGGTGGAAAACGAGACCTGCTGGGTTGAAAAACGTTTAACTCCACGTTGCAGAGCCGCCTTTGGGGCAGGGACGGGGTGCAACACACGAGTTGGTTCCCTTCTGCAAGCTGGGCAATACTCGTGAGGAGCATTACTCGTGCCGTTCTCGGGGTGACGTGGCCTCCCCGTTTCGGTGGAGGGAAATATTTTGGACAGCCGGGAGGATTCGGTGACCTCTGGCTCCGTTCGCTGCCACCAGCCCCGCTCGGGGTTGCCTATAGCTCTGAACTTTGGAGCCATACACGGAGCTATAGGCTCCCACACGGCCCTAAATTAATTTTTTACTTGCTCCCTCCCGCAGATTGCAGCGAGTTGGGTTTTCTGTCGCTTGGGGGTAAAGTTTGTGCCTCAGGATGGGGGAGATCCCTGCGGCCCCGTTTCTCACTGTTGGTGTCAGGGCCAGCAAGGGGGCTGCGATGCCCAGCGAGCCCCCCCCGGCTGGGAGAAGCCCCTCAGAGCGTTTCCCTGCGCTCGTCAGGATCTTGCCCTGGCATTGGGAACCCCCTTTATTTTTTGCAATGTAACCCCTTTATTTTTTGCCTAGCACCGCCTCATTTTTGCAATGAAATCCCCTTTATTTTTTGCGTAACACCCCATTTTTTGCAATGCAGCCCCCCCTTTATCTTTTGCGTAGCACCCCTTTATTTTTTTGCGTAGCACCCCATTTTTTGCAATGCAGCCCCCTTTATTTTTTCCATAACACCCCATTTTTTGCAGTGTGGTCCCCCTTTACCTTTTGCGTAGCACCCCCTCATTTTGCAATGCAACCCCATTTTTTGCAGTGCAGCCCCCTTTTATTTTTTCATTGCAACCTCCCTTTATTTTTTGCAATGCACCCCCTTTATTTTTTGCCTAGCACCCCATTTTTTTGCAGTGCACCCCTTTATTTTTGCAGTGCAGCCCCCCTTTATTTCTCACAGCCCATCATTTCACAGTGCACCCCCTTTATTTTTTGCCTAGCACCCCGGTTTTTGCGGTGCACCCCCCTTATTTTTTGCCTGGCACCCCGGTTTTTGCGCTGCACCCCCCTTTATTTTTTGCCTAGCACCCCCTTTATTTTTGCACTGCACCCTATTTTTTGCAGTGCACCCTCTTTATTTTTTGCAGCGCATCCCCTTTATTTTCGCAGTGCACCCCCTTTATTTTTTGCCTGGCACCCCGGTTTTTGCGGTGCACCCCCTTTATTTTTGCAGGGCACCCCCTTTATTTTTGCGGTGCACCCCCCTTATTTTTTGCAGCGCCCCCCCTTTATTTCTCGCACAGCCCATCATTTCGCAGTGCCCCCCCTTTATTTTTTGCCTACCACCCCGGCTTTTCGCGGTGCACCCCCTTTATTTATTTTCCGCACCCCCCTCGTTTCGCAGTGCCCCCCCCTTTCCGTTTTCCATCGCAGCCCCCCCCCCCTCCCCGTTACCGCCTCGCCCCCCCTCGCGCCGCCGCGCAGGCGCAATCCCGCCGTACACCCCCCCACCCCCCCCCCCCCCGCACGGGAGCGGGGCGTTGCGCGCCCGCGCTCCGCCCCCGCCGGCGGGTCCGCGGCGCGCGCCCCGGGGCGCAGTGCGCCTGCGCGGGGGCCCCCGTGTGGCGCTGCGAGAGGCGCGGGGAAGGGAAGGGGAGGGGAGGGGGGGGGGAAGAGCGAGCGGAGCCGCCAGAGGAGCGGGAGCGCGGAGGGGGGGAAGGAGGAGGCGGCGGCGGGGGGGGGCGCCGCGCTGCCGCTGACGGAGGAGGAGGAGGAGGAAGCGGGAGCGAGCGAGCGAGGGCCGCGGCGGGGGGAGACAGGGAGGAAGAAAACCCGCGGCGGAGGGGGAGCCCGCCGCCCGCCAGCCGGCCCGCCAGCCAGGGGGCCCCCCCGGAGGGGATGGTGTCGTCCGCCGCCGCCGCCGCGGGGGGAGGCAGCCGGCGGCGCTGAGGGCGGCAGGGCCCCGCGGCGGAAGAGGCGGAGGGCGGCGAGGAGGAGGAGGAGGAGGAGGAGGAGGCGGCGGGCGGCGAGCGGCGGCCGGCAGCGCTGCGAGGGGGGAGGCAGCGGCCGGGAGCCGGGGCAGGGGCGGCGGGCTCGCCCCGCGCCGCGCAGCATGGTCCGGGAAACCAGGCACCTCTGGGTGGGCAACTTGCCGGAGAACGTGCGTGAGGAGAAGATCATCGAGCACTTCAAGCGGTGAGTGGGGAGCGGGGCGGGGGGGCTCCGCCGGTCCTTCCCGCGCCCGCGGGTCGCTCTCCCCACCCTTCCCCCGGGGAGGCCCTGTCGGCGGCTCTTCCTCGGTTTGGGGAAAATAAGGAATAAAAACCCGTTAAAAAAAAGGTGGGGGGGGGGGGGGAATGCGGGGGGACGGTGGCTCCCGCGGCCTGTGGAGAGGAGGAGGAGGAGGAAAACAAAATCGTTGTAAATAACCCCCGCGCCATGGCGAGGATCGTCCGCAGAGGACTGGCGGCGTGGACGGATCTGCGGGGAGACCTGCCGGAGCGGAGAAAAAGATAATAATCACGATAACGACTAAAAATAAACCACGAAAAGACGGAGGAGCAGCGTGTCCAAGCTCGGCTTTCTGCACGGAGTGGATTTCATGCCGAGGGGGGTGCGCGGAGTCTCGGAGGCAGCCTTAAGCCTGGCCATCTTGCTTCTCCATTGCTGCTTTTTTTTTTGTTGTTGTTTTTTTAAACAACGTTTGGAGTTTTCTCTTTTTATTTTGCCCTCTTTTTACTGTGTTTTTCTCCATCTGGAGCCACCCCGGCCCTGAGGATGCTGCGTTCCCCCCCCGAGGTGCAGCGAACGGTGGGAACCGAAGTGCCTGCAGCTGCAAAAACGTGACTCTTAAAAAAAAAAAAAAATTAAAAAATCGCACAAACCCACGAAGAAAACACCGGATCCCTCCACGCGGGAAGCGCTCTGGACTCCTTATTTATATTGTGTTTTGGGTTTTTTTTTTTTTCCTTTCTTTCCTTTTTTTTCGTGGCATAGATTAGTCCTGCTCATAAGGAAGTAGTAGCTGTTTGCATGGTTGTATTTTTTCCCTCCTCCCTTCGTTTTTTCATGCGGGGAGGAGGAGGAGGCGGCTTCTTCCCTGCCGCCTCAGCAACACCTTTTTCCTCGGGAAATGCTCTCGCACAAAGTTGATGCCCGGCACCCCACGCTGGAAGCTTTTTTTTTTTTTTTTTTTTTAGGGGAAAAAGAAGGTAACGAGCCCAGGGTGGCTGCTCAGCTCACGGCCCCTCCAGCCAGGTTGTTTTAATCCCCCCCTCCCCCCAAAAAAAAAAAGATTTTGAAGCTTCCTTTAATCTTCCTGCGTTGGAAAAATGACGGAGCGTCTTTAATAATGAGTCACCATGGGAAAAATAGATGCGGTGACACCGGGCGCGGGGGGGGAGGTCCACGCCGCCTCTGCCCCGGCTCCTGCTCGCCCGCCGCTGCGGAGGGGTCCGGGGGGTGCTCGCAGCCCCCCGCCCCGGTGGCCCCGGCGAGCGCGGGTGCTGCCAACCGGGCTCTAAAATGGCGGCGGGGCCCCGGTTGGAGCGGAGGGGGCAGCCTGGGTCACCCCGGGGGTGCGGGGAGGAACCCCCCGGGGGTCTCCTCCAGCCTCCTGGCCTGAGCCGCAGCTAAACCCCACCTCGGCATCCTCAGCACTCGGAAACTGCCCTGGTTTAATTGAGCTTCGCCTTATTTTGTCCCCTGAGCCCAGAATCGCCGCTTCATCCCCGCCAGCGCGGGACGGTGCTTCTGCCTTGGAGGGGGTTTGTGTGTCCGTCAGTCCCGGTTACTGAGACAGCGCTGTACAAAGGCGGGGGTTTTGGGGAGAGAAAACCCGCTCCGGGGTGGTTTGTTTAATTCCAGGCATAGCTAGCTGAAGGAATGGGCACTCAGAAGTGGAAATTTGACATTCCTGGGTCTTATTTTGTCCAGTCCGCCTCCTTTTGTAAGATGTATTAAAGCAGGAAAAAAGTTGCTATGGTACTGTTGCTTGGAGATGGATGGGAAAAAATGGCAGGCGCTGAATTGTTAATTACCTTTTTTTGGTTGTTTTTACCTTTGTGAGTTCCAGTCGGAGGTTTGGGAAGGAGATTTGCAGCCAGGCAAACCCCCCCCCTCACTTCTGCGAATTCTCACTGTTTTCCAAAACTGATTTTTAAGCGGGATTTGTGCGTTTGGGTGAGGCTGATCTCACGCAAGTCAGCACAGTTAAAATAGGCTTCACAACATTTGGCTGTGGGTGCAGGTACTAATGCATGGGGGGAAGTGACACGCTGCCTCCCTAGCCCTTTTGGGGATGTAAACTTAAATATTTGTGGGTGTAAAAGGGGTGAAGGCGTCTGTGTCGAGGCGGGTTTCAGGCTCAATGTATAGGTGCTGTAGGTGGACAATGGAGCAAGGCTTCCTTTGTATGCTGGGTCTCGCCTGGGGGAAGGGACACGTTCCACAAGGATTCCGTGGCGTGGGGGGTATATCCACAGGGAAGGCGGCTGCCTGAGCGTGGAGGTGGGATGTGGAAGGCTCCCTCCTTGGAAAGGACGATTTAGTTTGGTGAGAAAGTCTGTTCAGATGGAGCTGGGCTTGGCGAAACCCAGTTCCCACCCATCCCCCAGCCTGAGAATAGGGTGAAGAGCGTGCGGAGAGGCTGTGCAGCGGGAGCAGGAGAAAGAATTTGGGGAAATATCGCCTAAAATCGCAGCTGTGGTGCTACCAGGAATAGTGTTACCCCTGAAGCCTCTGTGCAACCCATGGGAGTGTTTGTTTTTCCACTTTGCTTAGGAAATACTGTCATTTCCATATTAAAGCCTATAAGCGAGCGGTCTTGCTGTTGCACAGTCTCTGCTAGGGGCAAGTTTGAGAAACACAACCATTTTGTTTCTAAAGAAACAAAAATTCAAGGAAGGCTCCTAAAACTTAAAATCCAACCGGCGTGTTCAGTGTGAGGGGTTTGCTGCTTCTCCTTCCCCCTTCAATTAACCAGTTACTGTGGGAACCTTGCCTGGGTTTGCAGTCTCACAGTTAATTCTTGTAAGGAGTGAATTAAGATGAAAGAGGCGTTTTGCAGAAAGTGTATTTTTTTTTTTTTTTTCAAAACGCTCTTTGGTTTTGTTTAGTGTGAATTGAAATAATGCTTTCTGGTTACGAATTCCCCTCTCAAATTAGGGAACATTGGAGCTGATCTCAAGAAGAGCTGGTTTATGTGATCAGTGTTATTTTTTTCCTTCAAAGCCTTTTTTTTTTTTAAATCTATTGTCTTGATGTTAAAGGGGATTGCAAAAGAAATTATTTTTCTGTGCGTTTTAACAAGTTGAAATTGTTACGGGCTTTCTGTACAGATACTCCCTTTTTTAAAACTTCTTTCTAATTTGCTGTATTTTCTTTCAGCTGAGTTATTAAGGCATTCCCGAATACAAAAGCAATCGGTGCCAGGATTGCAGGTCTGCTGTTAGGATGGAATAAGCAGCAAATCTGTGTTAGGGTATGGGAGAGGAGCGCTCGGTGCTCAGGGAAGCGGTGGTAGCAATCATTTGGGTTCACCTAATTAATGCTGTCTTGACTAGCAGGAAAAAAGTCATTCACCATCATTGAAACAGATGCTCGGCAGCTTGCAGAACAACCCGACTAAATATAGTAACAGTTGTCCCCAGCACAAGTGCTGGCCTTCCATATTTTTTTTTCCCCTGTGTTTTCTTCCAGTTATCTGAAAGAATATGGCTTTGTCCCTTTATTGGTGTTTTAAAGGGCAAAGAGGAGTAAAAGCCTCTTAATTCTGAGCCATGTGACTTTGGTATGCCATCTCCTAGTCTGTGGGAGAATTAAGACGTTCAGAGTGGCAACCAACTCCAGGAGAATCCCTGCTGGATTTCAGGAAACAAACGTGCTCCTTTAAAATTGTTAGAAGTCGCAGATCAGAGCTCTGTCGGAGAAGACAACTCTTAAGGGGTTTTTTTGGGGGAAAATGGGCTTTTGTCTGGCTTCACCTTGTCCTGATTTCTGTTTTTGAGGATGATACCTTCTGGAGAAGTGGTCTGCGCTTCAAACACAAGTGCTCTGAGAAGTTGCTCTGCAAAAAAACTGGCATAACAGCGAGCACATGATTGTTTTCAATAACTTCTAGAAAACATTTGATCATTTTACAAGGAAATGTTTTGTCTTGATGGCCGGGAGTGTAAATTCAGTCTGGGAAAGTGAAATCTCCGGGCTTTTTGCTCTGTATGTCACCCCGATGGACTAAGGTGGAGTAGAGGGGTTTTGGTCAGCTCTTGTACAGACTGTGCGCGGGGGAGAGCAGTGAGGATTGCTGCTGGAGTGCTGGCTTGGAGCACTGAGAAGAAAAACCTCCGTGCCTGTTTAGGATGGTGGCTGCTAGCACAGCACCATTTCTGATGCCTTCTTCCCACATCTGACACCGGCAGGTCTTGCAGTGCCTTTCTGCGGGAACAGGCTTGAGTTGGAAGTAATAGTGCTCTAGTTTTACTAGAAAACCTCTCAGATATGGTCTCAGGCTTTTATTGCTTGTAATCGAATAATAGCTCTTGGATATCACTTAGGATGCAAACACGTGGATGGGTTATACTAAATTAGTTTTGCATATAGAGATCTCTATCCAGATGTATTTTTATTTTAGGAAAATCCAGAAGGAAGGCTACAGAATGAACTACTCCTGTTTTCTTTCTTGATTCATGTAATTTTTAAGTGACTGTATTTTCATAGAGTAGGTACGAGCTTTTTTTAGTTCAGAGCCTTTGAAGGGAGGGGGAAGGTAAAATTTATGCCCGTGCTTTGCTGAAGCAATGTCTGGAATATCGGGCAGTATCAGGACTTGGTTTTGCTCTGTTTTGCAAATATCTCCAGTAAGGTAATCTTCGTTTTGCAGAATATAAAACTCAAGAAGATTATGGGAGGACGTTTGGTTGGGGGATTAAATTAATTGTCCAGAATCAGAAGGGAAGGAAAGGTGTGGAAGGCACCTGCCTCGAGTCTTGGTCAGTTCCTGGTGAAAGTTGGCCTTGTGCTGAGAGTAGGTTCATCAGTTGGGTGGCTAATTGAGGAGATGGTGGTGCTGGTTCTGGTGGTGGCTTGCATCTTTGTTTTCCATTAGACCTCCTTTAATAATTCTATTCCTAATACTGACGAACGAGTGCCATAAAGCAGCACAGGCATCACGGCTGCAGTGTACCGGGGGTGGTAGCGAGCAGTGTTTGTCTGCAGCCACCTTCTTCTTCCCCCGAGACTGAGTCACGCGGAGGACGGCTCCTCAACAGTTTAAGATTCATGACTCCTCTGGCTGCTCTGGATTCGGCTCTTTGCATGCGCTTGAGGTGGCAGCTTGTTGACGCCACTCTGGCCGAGGAAATGCCTATATAATTATTTCAAAGAAACTTAATGAAAAGCCGCAAAGAGCGTAGATTTGGACTAAGCTTCTATTAAGTGTTGTTATACGCTGAGCTGTGTTAGAAAGATAAGTTGATGTCACTTGGTTACAAAATTCTGTCATCCTTTGAGCCTTTCTGGCATTGTTTCTTCTCTGAAGTTTCATCAGAGGTCCTGGCTGTGTTTATTTGTGATTTGTTGAGAGCAGCTTCTATTGTCGCTAGCAGCTCCAAAGTGACGTTGGCTTTTGGTATTTCTTGTCCTTACTCTAAATTCCTTCGGTGCAGTGATAAAATAATCCTAGGGCCCTTTCTTGCAGGCTATAAGAAAGCAGACATACGTGTTGAGAACTCACCAATCCTTGCGAGGCTTACGGAAGTATTAAATCCATTCGTCAAGTTAGAACAGGGGATGAGAAAAGGCTTAAATTTGTTTTGTGATAGCCTTGTTGATTGTTTTTTTTTTTTTTTCTCCCCCCTCCTTGCTTTTCATAGGACAGAAAGTCATGCCAAGTTCTCAGGCAAATGACCTTATTGCTGTCTTAAGGTGTGTTCAAAATTAGGTCCTTGTCTTTGCTGAGGGCAAAGAAGCGCTAGCTGGCTTTTCATAAAAAAGGAAGTAAATATCCAAATGAGTAGAGGGCAGGTGGCAGATTTTGGATGAGTTGGTGAGTCAGGATGAACCTGGGGCTCCTTGGGAGTTTTGTTTTCGTGAACTGATGTGTCGCAACTGCAGGCTGTCTTGCTGTTGTGGTGGTTTCACACTGGTGTCAGCTTGTGAAGAAGAGGAGGAGATGCCTTCTGCACATGGAGACGCACCTGAGAGATAACGAATATCATAACAAGGTCTTCTGAAGATGTTTGGAGAGGGGTAAAACTGAGGGTCACCCCTCTCGGTTGGTTTTAGACTCCTCAAGGTTTCAGGAGAGTTGATGGCAACAAGGGTGTAAGTTGTTAAGCTGCTAGTGGGGTGGATACGTTCTGGTTTTGGTAGCTACCAAAAATAAGCACTTGGGAGATGTTTTGCTTGTGTTTTTTATTAAGTTCAGTGAACTTGCTGAGGTCTGAGAACGCCCTGAAACCAAAGATTGCAAGGGCAAACATTCCTAAACAATGAACTGAGGAATAAACTAGAAAATATGATTACTCTCCATAATAAGATTTGGAGTTTAGCTGCATCTTCGGCGTGCCGATTTAGAAATCTCGTGGGAGGAATGTGAGCCTGAAGATGGAAATTCACAGTGTACAACCAGCCTCGTGGCTTACCTTTGCATGAGTCTTTGTAGTGTTCTGAAGACTATTTGAACAGTTAATGAAAATCAGACAAAAGCTGCTTTTTTTCATTGCCCAAGTCAACAGTGTTTCCCACCTGGTGATTGTACGTGCTGGGGTAGTGCAGGAGGTTTTGCCTTTCTGTTTGCCTGGTGGTGAGTAATGGCAGCTCTGGTCTCCTTGAGTCTGAAAAACCATCTCCAATGCTGTGCAGTAATATATTAAGATGTGATGAAGACGATATGATGAATAAAACACTGCAACTGCTTTGGTTTCTGCATTTCCATAGTTATTGTTTAACCTACTAACACTGTAATCATCCTGTGCAATCTGTAAAATCCTGCAGTGTGAAGATAACGTCCTTCAGTAAAAGAATAAACGTTGTTACAGACTTTTCATAAATATACCAGGATATATTCCAGGGCCTGCTGCAATCTGATCTGTTAGCAGGATAGATGGAATATTAAGGCAGTGGCTCTGGATTCAGTTGGAACAACATCCTTCTCAGGACGGCTTCTTTGGAAGTGTGTCCTGTAGCATTGCACGTGGCTGGCTCTGTACCGTACTTTGTATATTCATGCCTTGTCCGAGGTCCAAACGTTCATGGTGACTTGGGTGAGAGTGCAGCAGAATTCAGATGTGAAAGGAACATCAATTTTTCTGCTCAGACAAACTAATCATGGGAAAAGAGCGGCGGTCTGTTTTAATGACCGCTTTCTGGTTAAAGTCTCGGGCATCTTTTAAGAACAAAAGGGAGCTTTTTTTGCTTGCTTTCTCTTCCCCTTTTTAATTAAGCTTAGCAACTTCAAACTGAAAGCACTTTCTTTTTTTTTTTTTTAAGCACGCTTAGATCTGAAGTGTGACCTTCCAAATCTGATCAAAATGCCCCGAATGTGCTCTCATCTCAATACTGAAAAGCCAGATAAGTCCAAACATCTCTGGAAGGAGCGTGAATAGATGGTCTGCACCGCTGTCTGTTGGATACCGGTGGCTCTCTCTCCAGATGAAGACAGCGCTAACTTGTGTGTGTATTCCTCTTGGATATCCCTCTGTCCAAATAGAAGAGCTTGCACGTCTTTTGTTATCCCCTGATGTGGTGGGAAAACGGTTCAAACCGAGTTCTTGTCACGAAGGTGGTCAGGTGCCCAGTCAAAGCTGCGTTTGAAATGATCTTTTAGCTCAATTAAAAGACTCCTGCCAGATTGTAAATTACTTTTTTTTTTTTTTTAAGCAAGTGGTGAATCACCTTCAGTTTTTTTCCAGGTAGAAAACTGAGATGGTTGTGTTTTCTGTCCATGGGATTCATTGAGAGGAACTTAATGTCCCTGTCGCAGATTTCCCCAACTGCAGCGTGCGCATCTTTGGTGAGATGCTCGCTGCTTCCGCGTGGCACAAAGCACCGAGCTGTGATCCATCTGCTCTTGCCGCTGGTGTGAATACCTCCCGTCCTCATTAATAGTGACGGCTGCCAAAAAACGCATAGAGGCTTATTTAAATGTTCCCTCTTTAGACTCTCTGTGGCAGCTGTGGGTCACCTGTAATAGTTAATAGGGAAAAATAAGAAAAATAAATCACCAAGTTGTATGTTTAAAGTAGTCGTATTTGGAGGGGGAAAAAAAGTCTTCCGGCCTCATTAGCATCCTAACTGTGAAGAGAATAAAAGCGCAGGATGGATAAGTATCTCCCTTGTATATGTAACCAACATCTGATTTAATTTCAGGGGATCTGTGCTTGTGTGTGTGAGACACTGCTCTTGGAAAGCCAGCTAAATACGCATCCAGACAGCTAACAATCTGCACAGTAACCTCATTGTAGTCAAAGTCTAAATAAACCTTTGGTCTTTTCCTTAACTCTAAAACAACTTGTTGGAAGTATTAGTAGCAGAGAAGCTTTGCCACATTTAAAAAATAAAAATGGCTTTAACACTGGTGGTGTAGATGGTACGCTGGTTGTGGGTACGGTGAGATATGCTGGGTTTTGGCAGCAGCTGAGCTCAGGAAGCATCTCTTCCTCTGCGTCCGTTCAGAGATTGTGGTCTCCTGGTTGTGCGGGCAATTCATGCTCTTGCCTAGCTCGTGTCAGACTGATTTTTGAAAACAAGCGTTTAAAGGTGAAGCTGATCACCGAAATGCTGTAAAATTAGGAAGCGGCTTTCCTGGCGGTTACGGTGCTGTACCCGGTGGTGTTGCGGATGGTACGGTGTATCCTTAAGCCGCAGGAGGAGCCCTGTTGGTCTGGTAGTACCCATATGCCGTGATAAGGGTCTGCTGAATTCTCTGGTATGGTGAGGCCTCCTTTAGGTCAGCTCATAAAACCGAGGTGAGAAACCTCATCCAACATTGCGATGAAATTCAAACTAGCCTGTTTTCAGCTCGGCTTCGCAAAACCTTGACTTTGAGTTGCATCAAAAGAAAAGCCATTAAAATCTGGCTGGCTAAGGAGCTCAGTTGGGGCAAGTTTTAAGCTCTCACCTACGGAGAAACTGCCTGGAGCGCTGGTAGTCACTGCAGACAGAACACCTGAGTGTGTGCCTGGCTCTTACTGTCAGCAGGGAATATTAGTTTCCTTGGGCTGACACCTGGCTTGCGCCGAGTGTTGCGCTGCCAGTTGGTTTAGTCACAGGAACAAGCACTTTCTCCAAGGTGATGGTAGCGGTGAGTCGCGAACCAGCGAAATAATATTTGCCCATCTGTATTTGGGTGACTGGCTGGCGTGGCAGTGTGGGAGTGGCCGGCCGGCTTAAACACAGGGCTTTGTGGATGAGGCTGGGCTGGCTGGGAACTGACTTTTTTTTTCAGGGTGGTGGGACTTTATTCCTCCCCGGTTTCAAGATCGTAACCTTTTAGGAGTAGGTGGTGAGCTTTTGGTGTTGGTGACTTGACTGTGAGTGCTTGGATCCGTGGCTGCTTTCTATCGGATTCAAAGTTCAAGTTGTCAAACCTGTTGGCTGAAATGAAGCCGGTCGCTTGGTCAAACCGAGTTGTGCTTTGAGGGGGAAGAGCAATCCCGTCACTTGGGATGCTCTGAGAGTCTGCAGACAGATAAACTTTATTTTCTTTTGAAATACCATTTTCTGGAAAACGTACAAAACGTCGGAGAAGAGGTTGTAAAGTTTGTGTTTTACTGGAGAAGTATGAACCAGTGAGCACCAAGACTTACGAAGCCTTAAGATGATACATATTTAAAGTACTCCACAGCATGGCTGGGAGACCATAATGTTATGACTCTGCATTTTCCTCCATCTGCTGCCGAATACATGCAAAGCAGGGCTTGGAGAAGCAAAACTGAGATGGGGAATTACTCTTTCATGTAAGACTGAAAAACTTGATTAATCAAGAGATTCCCCTACAGTTGCGATGCAGCGCGTTCTGAAAATCAAATCCAAACAAATCCTGAAATCAGTCACACAAAGGAACAGGCTTGAGCAATTCCTCTGCAGAAAGCATTTAATGTAGCCTATCGCCACCGGTATTTTTGAAGCAAATCTGCAGATTATGCTTTAAGCTGGAAGGAAAAATGCCCTGGAGATGGAATTTAGCGGCTCTGTGTCTAGCATGTAGTAACGTGATACCACACATCTGCGTAGGTTGGAGGATAAAGAATCACAGTGCATCATACTTGATACAACACAGCTGAACATGCAGAGTTTCTACAAATTTTTGTAACCTCTTCAGGCTTCTACAAATAGTTGTATTTATTCTCATCTGCGTGGAGAGCAAGATTGTTGTGATCTTGCCACGCATATGTATCTTCCCTAATCAATTTAAACCCATTAGCCAGTTTCAGCTGTACTTCAGGGTGAAGGGGGTACTCACAGTCTCAGAGATACAATGTTCCTTTGAGTTTCATGAAAACAAGCGGTTTTAATAGAGGAGAGAGACCTGATTAGTGGCCCCATGGAGAGAAAAGCTGCAGCTAGAGTGCAACCCTTATTAGACATTAAAGAATCCACATGGGAGAGAGGTGTTCCTGACCGTGGGAAAAGCTGCAGTGGGAGCTGGCGGTTATTGGACACCGGAGAATTCGACCTCGAGACATGCATCCATAAGAAATGAGTCTTCATTATTTCTGCTCACAAAGCCACTTTGATTTCTTTTTTTTTTTAATAACGTATATACCAATAAGCCCTGCTATGGATGCTTGCGTGCTTTTCCTTAATTGAACAGAAGTGACAACTAGGAAAAGTTCCTTAATAACAGAGCTTCCGCCTCTTTTCTGGCTGGCTGAGGTGGCCATGCAAATGAGAAACTTGTATCGTTCAGCTGCATTTACGCAGCTTTAACTGGGTAATTTTGTGTTAAGCCCTTCATTGCAGTTTGGTCAAGATTTGCTTTCTGACTGCAGCCTGCGGACAGTCTGATGCAACGCTGGGTTTGCCTGACGTTGCAGGCAGCGGAACTGCTGACTTGGGCGAGGAGATTAAATGCAGCCCGGCTAGATGTTGCTCAGGACAAGCTGGGGCTTTTTTTTACTCCTACAGCTTCATGCAATCCCAGTGCCCAAAGCATGGATTCGTCTCCCCTTCTGTCATCTTTGTCAGGTTGAAATGTTGTTAGGGCTCCTTTTGAATGCTGTTTTGTGCTGTGGGGGTGTTGCAGTGGAACCGATCTGTATCTCAAGGAACGGGTGTATCTGTAGTCAAGTTTCACCTGATGTGTGTGCACTAGAACAGCTTATCTGCAGCAAAATTTTTTGTCATGGGAGTTGCAGAAAAATTTCCTGCTGTGTTGACTGTTGGAACAGGTAGTTGCTACCAACAGTAGCAACCACGAATAAACGGTTTGAAATACTCTGTTCCTTCCCTCTCTGGTGGTGCATAATAATTTCATTTGTATATTAATACTTCAGCAGTATCCAAATGGTGACTTCGCAATAAATCATATGTCTTAATTAGGAATCACTCTTACTTCGTGTCTTAAAATGGACATTCAGCTGAGCTGTAAAGCAAGAAGCGAGCGCTTGTTTCAGCACAGAGTTATCTGCTGGACTATCTGATATGTCGAGCGTGTTACTCTTAAATAACAGAGGTATCAGAAGTATCGGTGAATGTGCCTATGCTAGCTTTTTAATTTCCTACTTTGTCATCTCTTAGGGAGGGATTACGAGTGTAGACAAAGCCCTAGCTGTTTGCAGTGCGTGGCAGGAACACGTGCTGTATCTCATTAACAAAACCCCCGTTTGTAGTTGGAGTTGAGAGATTTCCCGTTGAATGCTGTTGGGGCTAAAGGGAGCTGCAAAGTCTAAGAGTGGTCTTGGTTTGAGTCATTTTGGGCGGTGGGGCAGGACGGGAGAGTGACGAGCGTCGTGTTGAGGACTCACCCCAGTCATGTAAGCGGTCTGACTGAGCTCTGTACCCTGACTGATGGTTTCTGCTCCTGAATTTTGAGGTTTCCCTGAAGGTCTTTATTGCTAGGAGGAGAGTTGCAGAGAATGCCCTGAAGAGCGTTGTTTTTCTCCCCCCAAAGGTCTCGGAGCCAATAAAGATCGCTCTAAACAGGTTTTAAAACATCTCAGATTGCAATCTAGAAAATTATGGGAGCTGGGTAATTAGGGCATGTTTCTGAATCATTGCTGTCACAAGGTCTGTTCTCGGTATGGCTTGAAAACCAGTGCTCCTTGTGATAGGAGGAGCTTTTATTTTGCCTGGCTTTGGGAAGGTAAAGGTTTTCAGAGCCTTACATTATGTGGATTTATCACTTGCTGATGAGCTTCCTACTCATGATCATCCAGAATGCTATCCCGACCGCTCATCATGGTTTATCGTTATAGAAACAACAATTTACCTACACCAGTGCCTGCAGTGTGGGCGACGGACAGGAGGAGCTGGAAGCCATTGTGCAGCAGGAAAACCATGATCTAGTTGCTATCAGGGAAACGTGGTGGGATGACTCGCACAACTGGAGTGCTGCAGTGGATGGCTATAAACTTATATAAATATATAGGGGAGAACTTTGTAGAGTAGGGCTGATGGTTGGACTCGATGATCTCAAGGGTCTTTTCCAACCTGAATGAAAAAAACCCCAAACAACTCCGCAGAAGGGATGGGCAAGGAATGAGAGGCGGTGGGGTGGCCATGTATGTTAGGGAATGTTTTGATTGTCTAGAGCTTAGTGATGGTGACAGTAGGGTTGAGTGTTGATGAGTAAGAATCAGGGGGAAGGCCAACAACATAGATATCATGGTGGGAGTCTGTTGTAGACCACCTGACCAGGATGAAGAGGCAGATGGAATACTCAATAAGCAGCTGGGAGAAGTCTCATGATCGCTAGCCCTTGTTCTCATGGGGCTTCACTTTCCAATTATCTGCTGAAGATACAATGCAGCAGAGAGGAAACAGTCTAGGAGGTTCCTGGAGTGTCTGGAGGAGACCTTCCTGACATAGCTGGTGAGGGAGCCAACTAGGGAAGGCGTTCCGCTGGGCCTGTTGTTTGCAAACAGAAAAGGACTTGTGGGCGATGCGGTGGTTGGAGGCCATCTTGGGCACAGCGATCACGAAATGCTAGACAAGTAAGGAGGGGGTCAGCAGAACTGCTGCCTTGGACTTCCAGAGGGCAGCCTTTGGCCTGCTTAAGAGCCTGGTTGCCAGAGTCCCTCGGGAGGCAGTCCTGAAGGGCAGAGGAGTCCAGGAAAGCTGGACATTCTTCAAGAAGGAAATCTTGAAAGGCCCAGGAGCAGGCCGTCCCTGTGTGCCGAAAGATGAGCTGGTGGGGAAGAAGACCAACTGGGCTGAACATAGAGCTTTGGCTGGAACTCAGGAAAAAAAGCAGAGTTTATGACCTTTGGAAGAAGGGGCAGGCGACTCAGAAGGACTACAAGGATGTCGTGAGGTTATGCAGGGAGAAAATTAGAAGGGCCAAAGCCCAGCTAGAACTTAATCTGGCTACTGCTGTAAAAGGCAGTAAAAATGTTTCTATAAATATAGTAGCAACAAAAGGAGGACTAAGGAGAATTGCCATCCTTTATTGGGTGTTGGGGGGGAAACACAGTGACAAACACCTGAGGAAAGGCTGAGGTACATAATGCGTTTTATACTTCAGTCTTTGATAGTAAGGCCAGTTGTTCTCTGAGCCGGAAGACAGGGACAGGGAACAGAATGAAGCCCCCATAATCCAAGGGGAAATGGTTAGCGACCTGCCACACGACTGAGACACACACAAGTCTATGGGGCTGGATGAGACCCACCCAAGGGCACTAAGGGAGCTGGTGGAAGTGCTCAACCAGCCACTTCCCATCATTTATCGGCAGCCCTGGCTAACTGGGGAGGTCCCAGTTGACTGGAGGTTAGCAAAGGGCTGGAAGGAGGATCTGGGCAACTACGGGCCTGTCAGCCTGACCTGAGTGCCAGGAAAGGTTATGGAGCAGATCGTCTTGAGTGCCATCATGTGGCATGTACAGGACAACCAGGTGATCAGGCCCAGTCAGCGTGGATTTATGAAAGGCAGGTCCTGCTTGACTAACCTGATCTCCTGTGACAAGGTGACCCGCTTAGTGGATGAGGGAAAGGCTGTGGATGTTGTCTACCTAGACTTTAGTAATGCCTTTGTCACCGTTTCCCACAGCATTCTCCTGGAGAAACTGGCTGCTCATAGCTTGGACGTGCGTACTCTTCGCTGGGTAAAAAACTGGCTGATGGCTGGGCCCAAAGAGCTGTGGTGAATGGAGTTGGTGGCCAGTCACAAGTGGTGTTCCCCAGGGCTCAGTACTGGGGGCCAGTTCAGTTTAATATCTTTATCAGTGGTCTGGATGAGGGGATTGATGCACCCTCAGTGAGTTTGCAGATGACACCCAGTTGGGTGGGAGTGCTTGAGGGTAGGAGGGCTCTACAGAGGGATCTGGACAGGCTGGAGCGATGGGCCCGGGCTAGTTGTGTGAGGTTCAGCAAGGCTCAGTGCTGGGTCCTGCCTGTGACCCTCTTGGGTCACAACAACCCCAGGCAACGCTACAGGCTTGGGGCAGAGTGGCTGGAAAACTGCCTGGAGGAAAAGGACCTGGGGGTGTTGGTTGATGGCCAGCTGAATACGAGCTGGTGGTGTGCCCAGGTGGCTGAGAAGGCCAATAATAACATCCTGGCTTGTATCAGCACTAGCGTGGCCAGCAGGACTAGGGAAGGGATCATCCCCCTGTACTCGGCACTGGTGAGGCCGTACCTTGATTACTGAGTTCAGTTTTGGGCCCCTCACTACAGGGAAGACATTGAGGTGCTCGAGCACGTCCAGAGAAGGGCAGTGAGGTTGGTGCAGGGTCTGGAGCACAAGTTGTATGGAGCGGCTGAGGGAACTGGGGGGGAACTGGGAGAAAAGGAGGCTCAGGGGAGACCTTGTCACTCCCTACAGCTACCTGAGAGGAGGTTGTAGCGAGGTGGGGGTTGGTTTCTTCTCCTAAATAACAAGTGATAGGACGAGAGGAAACATCATCAGGTTGTGCCAGGGGAGGTTTAGGTTGGATATTAGGAAAAATTTCTTCACTGAAGGGGTTGTCAAGCGTTGGAACAGGCTGCCCAGGGAAGCGGTAGAGTCACCATCCCTGGAGGTATTTAAAAGATGTGTAGACGTGGTGCTTAGGGACATGGCTTAGTGGTGGACTGGGCAGTGCTAGGTTGATAGTTAGACTTGATTTTCTTAAAGGTTTTTTCCAACCTAAACAATTCTATGATTTTGTGCCGAGAAAGAGAGAGGCATTTAATTTGTTTTATTTTTAGCTGTCTTTAACACGATGTAGCAGCTGGAGATAAGGAGAGCCAATACCATACATTGAATCTCCTCTAGAGGCTGCTGGAAGTGCTCCATACGTTGCTGGCAGCCTTTGTGCTGGTACCCGTGTCCTAGTGAGTTTTGTCACTTAAACTTATTTCTTTAGAAAACGGGGGGAAGATCAGGTGTTCAGAGGAGCATTACAAAATGGTGCTGTGGGGCTCTTCAAAGGGGCGTGTGCGCGTATGTATATTAGATAAACACTCGCAGTATTTTCACCACGATCCTGAATAGCTAGTTTTCAATTTTCAAGATAGAACTGAAACGCGTGTGCGTTGACGTGAGGGATTTCTGGTGTCCTGAGCGTTGCGGTGTGCCAGCTCTGTGCAGAGCATGGTCTGGTGCCCTTGGGAATGAAGGCTCCTGCCTTCAGCCAGCTTTGGATCAGGCCCTCAAGCAATGAGACTGTCGTGCTGAGTTGTTCATAGTAAATACCGCGTTTGGCCTCCCTTAAGCACAGCTGCTAGCCAAGGCCAGCGGCCGTGTGTACGTTGCCATATTTGTCGTTAAGCATTTGAGATATCGTTTGACAAATTCTCCAGGGGTTGAGTGACAGTCCTACAAAGACAAGCGATTGTGGCTTATCGGGTGACAGTTCCCCCCCGTTTGTTAAAGTTGATTTTAAGTGTTGTTTTCCAGGACTCTGGAATTCTGCTTGTTGTTTCTATGAAGATACATTTCAATTAACGTGCATTATTTTCATGCCAGCCCTGTGCACATGCGTTGATGCGTGAGTTACTGTATTTACGATAGGACCCAAACCCAGTAATGCAGCCTGTGCATTTTTGAGTACTTTCTGTTCAGATTCCTTTATTCTTCTGTATCTGTAAGCTCTCAAGTCTTCCTTCCATGCTAGGCACAGGATGACATTGTCAGATTTTGAACTGATACTTGAAGTAGAGTGTAATTCCAAAGACTTTTGCTGCTGAGGTCTGAAGGTGGTGAAATACTGTCTCATATCACTCTTGATATGAAACTCCCTTTCTAAAAAAAATTTGAAGTATGTAAATATTTTTCATGTCAAGTAAAGTATGTGGCTATAATGAATACGAAGCATGGAACATGGTGGTATTTAATTTTCTTAGGCCAAGCATGTTATAACTATGATATGGTATAATTTATTATATTCGTGCCCTTGTTGGGATCAGTTACAGTGCCTTATTCTTCGCAAATGCCCGTGTAAAGACACAAGTCCCTTTGTGTTGCTGGCTTAGGACCTTTTACAGCGGTGAATATGAAACACTGCTTTTGTTAGTGGTATGGGAGGGAGACGCTGGCTGTGCTGTTCATGTCGTCAGCTGGTGACACTGGAAGCTGGTGCTTAACTCTGAGCAGGATTTCTTCAGGGTAGCTGTCACCATGGCTTGGTGTCCTGCTGCTGGTAAGACTGAAAGTGCAGTGAGTTTTGCTGCTCTTCAGCGGGTTATTTTGCCTGTTAACGTGGATGGGAAGGAGATGCGTGTGCTCTTGCCGTGTGCCAAGTTCTTAGGCTGTGACATTAATGTCCATGATAGCAGAAGACCCCAGAACTGATGTTACCGGAGTTCAGCAGACATCAGCAGCCTGGCTAACAACCCCTGCGGAGCTGGTGGTGCCAACCTGCTCTATGGCAGCTTTCGTATTGGCACATCTTGATTTCCCTGTATCGGGAGCAGATCTGCTTTGTGCAGGGGGAAGCAGGACTAGAGGAGCCCCTAGCATGGGGTATTTGGATTGCTTTGGAGTTACGAATAAGGAGAAGAGGCGCAGACATCTGGATAAGTATTATTTCAGGTCACATTATTTTGTTATGAAATAACAACAAAGCAAGAGGAATGCGATTGGCCAAGAAAAGCTTCAAGCTGTGCGAGCGTTTTACTGAATAATGCAGGCCGGGGCTTGCCGGGGTTATATAATAATGGAGGAGGAGGGAGTTTGAGCGCAGCACGGAAAAGTCATCTGTGCTTTTTAGATGGCTAAAGATATCTGGCTTTATTCAAAGTGAATCCAAGTGAATCCAAAATATTCAGATGTCCTGCTGTATCAGGACGTCTTGTCAAATCATGCTCTTAATGAGCGGTGCAGAAACAAGCACAAAACCCCTGCGTTATTTCTGATCTTGCAGTGTGTCTTGCATTTAGTAGTACCTGGAGCGTAGCGTTGTGCCAGCGTCTAAATAAAAATACAGAGGAGTTTTTTAGACTGAGATGTAGCTGACCTGCAGAATTCTGCAGTAATGAAAATGGTTGGGTAAAAAAGGTCTGCACAAGCTCAGGGGGAGCTCAGCATGAGAAACAGGGAAGTAATAGGATTTAAAGTGGGATACGGTTTAAATTAAAAAAGGGAATCTCCCTGATTTCAACCTACCTTTTCCTATCGTGTATATATCATCTTGTAAAGATCCTAATCAGTTTATAAAATATTGCAGCTAAATGGTAACATTTGCTTACCAAACATTTGCTGGCCGGCTTTCTCCTTAGTCCATCCTTTGTTTAAAATGCTTTTGCATGGGAATAGCAGAGACTCTGCAGAAAAATGAGTGTTTGGAGTAAGCACCCGAGGTGAAGTGGTTAGTTAGAAATGGAAAGGTGAGAGTGCCGAGGGTGCCGATACCCCCGTGTAGGGAAAGTTGTAGGGTGAGGGATGACTTTGGCTGTGTCTGGGTGACACGTTGCCCCTGGGGAGGAGGAACCAGCTCGGCCTTGCATTGGCGGAGGCTGAGTTTTCCCAACCCGGCCGCGCTGTCTGCTGGTACGGGAGGAAGAGCTGGGGAGGAGGAAGGGCTGGAGAGCGAAACATGCCGAGCAGCCATGCCAAGAGCCCAGAGACATTTCAGCTGCTTGATTATAGAGGTGCTTTGATCTACACTGAATAAACCGATAATGCTTAAATTATGAATTCCTTTTCTTTGTCTGAAAAGCTGGATTAGCGTGGCTTTGTTCGAGCAGTGATTATCGAGCAACTTTTTTTTTTTTTTCCTGAAAGGGCCGCTAGATTTGTGTTTACAGCTGGGTGCTGCGATCACGCTGTGCTGGTGGAGGGGCTCGGTGACATAACAGCTCTCGCACGTCCTCGTCTCCTCTGCTTCTGGTTGAACTGTAAACCCCTCCGAAAATACGGCCTCGGCCACCTTCGTTATAATACGGAGCTAATGATTAATCGGCATGAGTTGCGGATGGGAAGAGGCACTAAAATGCCTTGTTTTCGTTAGGGTCTGCCGATTTGGAGCCGAGCGAACGCGCCTCTTTGTTTTCTGTTTGGTCTGCCGGCGATTGCAAAACGCAGCCTTCTTGGAAAAGGCTGACGCGCAGGTATAAAGATACGAGGTGAAGGTTGAGAGGAGCCGCTCTGCGAACGTTACCAAAGGTCGCGGCGATGCCTCCCCTTGGCTTTTGTCCCCTCTTCCCAGCCCTCGGGGTCCGGACAAAGGTTACCACTCGGAGCGCGTTCGCATCCATCTTGCCTTAACTTGTGATCCGCGTAATAAAACGCGGCGTTATCGCTGCCTCTCCTCCCCCCGGCCCTCCAGAAAGTATCGTGTTTTTTTTTTTTTTCTTGTAATGTATTATTCTGCTGCAGTAAACCCGTCTGGTGATGCAGCACTGCAGATCTCCCCTCCTCTCCCCTCGATGCGGTCCTCCTCCCAGCAGCATCTGCCAAGACGGGAGCAGCTCGGAGAGACGCCAATGGGTGGGGCTGGGTCGGATCAGTAGACAGATTAATCTTCACGGTGGGGGACCGAAGGATGTGTGTAATCACAGGACCACGTTGGGGCAAGGAAAATGCAAACCTTCCTCTCCCAGCAGCTGTCCTTGGATGCTCGGGGCTCTCTCCTTCTCAGTTTTCTTTCATCCCCCCCTTCTGCTCCCTTTCTCCTCCCCCCTCGCTTTCAGCAAAGACGATTGTCACAGATTATCCTCGGGGCTCGTCAAGGGTACGGTGCAGGGCACCAAAGCGCAGCGTATATTTACGTGTCTGGATAACGGATGGATTAAAATGCGCCGTCTCCGAGTGGGGTGAGTTAGGACCGTGGCTGCAGTGGAATACAGTAGTAACCTACCCCATCCATTTCTTTAGGAAAAAAATAAAATTTCCTAAATGAAAGGCAATGCAAAGTACACTTTTCCCAATACAAACATTAAGCTCCGTTTGCAAGAGTTGTGCGTTTGCTGGGTGATTTTGTTGGTACGTGGGGATCAGATTATGTCAGTGTTCTGTATCTTCTGCACCTTCTGGGCAGCGTTGTCTCAAATATTTGAACATTTTAACACATTCCGGATCTTCTGCAGCTAAAGAAAAATAATCGAGGTCTGTCTGTGTGTTATAATCACACATACATGTTACGATTTCAGCATTAGAAAATAAAAGAATTGTCAGGGTGGTGAGCAGGAAGTCTTTCAGAGCCCGTTTCTGATGTAACTGGCAGCAGCACTTCGTGTGAAGTAGGCTGTGGTGGCTGCAGTCAGAAGGTCAGTTAGGATTTTAGTTTTTTTGAGGAGTGCTAAGATACTGTTTCTGCCCCGCCCCCGCCAAAGCCTGTAGCCAAAGTATGGGCTCATGTTGCCAAAACTGAGTATGTAAACAGGGAGCAAAGGGAAAGTACGTGTTCTAACCAGTCCCTTCTGTAACTGCGTTATTGAGAGGAACTCGATGGATATGAGAGTTGGAGCGCTCTGTCCTACTACATCTACTAGTCTGCAGAGAGCCAGCACTGAAACGCGTGTTGAAGGGTGATGGTAACTAGGGTTTTGTCATGTTCGTTCATGGCATGAACAGTTTTTCAAATAGGCTCTTCCCTGTTTTCCTTCCCCTTTCTTCTTTTCCTGTTTCTTCTCTCTTCACATGTGCCACATCCAGTTAGGCCATTTTTCCTCACAGGGTTTTTATTAACCATATCCTCTACTTCTCTGGTCTTCCCAAATCTTGCCTTCGAGCCAAGATAACCATGTCCAGCTTCAGAAGAATGCAAACTTGGAGAAGTATCTTTCCTGCAGTACCATTCGCCATTATTTGCTCCTTGCAGCTTTTAAGTAGAATAAAAAATAACCGGTGCATCACTTTGGTATCACAGGTTAGGAAACTCCTGAGAATTAACGTCACCGTGCTGTACCCACGAGTACAAAGGTGGCAAGATCTGCTCTGGGCAGCTTAGAGGCAAGAATGCGTCCTGTGTGTGGCTTCACTTTTTCATGCCTAACAAGGCGCTTTCTGACTTGACACATGCTCTTGTTTGCTCATATATTCCTCAATGGACAGTGCACCATATTTGGTGGAGAATAAACCAGTGAAAAATGAGACCTCAATCCAAACCAGACTATGTGTAAAGTGTAGTAGGTCAGGCTGGAATGAGAAGCCAGCAGTCAGCGAGGCAGGTTTTCAAATCATGTTTAAGGATTAGTCATCCAACAACAATAACAAAATTTGAAGGTGTATGGAAAGCCATGCATAAAACAGAGTCAGGTGTGGGTTCTGACAGCATTTGCTCCTCGGAGAGGCAGTTGTATTAGCTTTTTCCTACGTGTAGAGCTGAAAACAGCTTTTCTTGTTTAAGATCCATTTACATCGGCTCAGCGTTGGGCTGCCTTTATGAGCAGAAAATTTTTTGCAATAATTCTTCATTGAGTTTACAAATATTTCTTGATTAGTTTTTTATTTGTGTGTCCTTTTCCCATCAGTCAGTGCATTCAAATAGGCTTTTTGCCTCTTGTCACGGATTAACAACTGCAGAGAAAACCTTTACCTCTTTTGCTCAAAATCTCTCAGCTGAGAGAAATGAGCAACTAAAATGCGACCTGTTTTAAAACATTGCTGTGTTCATACTTCCCATTTTATTCTTTCTGCTGTGAGTTGATGCAAGTTATTTAAAAACATTTCACATCATATTTTCTTGTGTGCACAGACATTTTTTTTTTTTCTTTTATGTGGACATTTACTCATCCGCAAGTGACTGTGTTGCAATTACTTAACATACATTAAGTAGGGTGGCGTCACGTTCCCGTCAGCTTTCCTCAGCGTGCCTGTTGTGCGGCTTGGTCCGTGGCGGGGATGTAAAGTTGAACCCCAGAAGCTCCCAGCTCCAGGGGTGCCTGTGTCCAAAGTATCCCGCGAGGCTGTGGTAAATAAATGGGTTTGAGAGCAGGAGCGAGGATCAGAACGAAGACTCTTGGTTTAGTGCTGAATGGATTAAATATAGATTGGAGTAGTGGAATCGCTGTGTCAAGGTCATTTTTTTTTCTTAAGAAAATTGTCGGGATGTCTGTATTTTTACTTGTTGTGACACAGTTTTAATTATGTCATGCTCGTCAGATTAAAAATGAGAAGGGCTGCTCTAATTGCGAATACCTTTCTATTTCTTCAGCTGCTCTTGCTCTGTTATTATAAAAAGGGTGATCTCATGCTAGGCAAACCAAAGAGAGGAGTTTTAAATACAGTGATGGAAAGTTTAAATGCTTTTTCCCCTCTACAAATGGCTTTTTCCCTCTTTTTGAAAACGCGTCTTCCAACCTCTGCCGTGCTTTGAGATTGATTTTCCTGCCGTATGGGAAAGGCGAACGGTTTGAAACTGATGTGGATTTTGCAGGAGGCGATGTGACTAAATGTGGGTTTTTTTCCTACCAACACTAATATACGTGCTCTGCTTTGCTTTTCTTCCAGATATGGACGTGTCGAAAGTGTCAAAATACTCCCTAAGAGGGGGTCGGAAGGTGGAGTGGCAGCGTTTGTGGATTTTGTGGACATCAAAAGTGCGCAGAAGGCACACAACTCTGTCAACAAAATGGGAGATAGAGACCTACGGACGGATTATAATGAACCAGGAACCATTCCCAGTGCTGCTCGGGGATTGGATGATACAGTTTCCATAGCATCTCGTAGTAGAGAGGTTTCTGGGTTCAGAGGAGGTGGTGGGGGGCCCACTTACGGCCCCCCACCATCGCTTCATGCACGGGAAGGACGTTATGAGCGGAGACTTGATGGGTAAGTTCCAAGGTTTCTCTAGGCAGGTATTTTGTATTTGATATGGTGAGAAACACAAACTCTTATCTAGGGCCCCCAGATGGATTTAAAATTTTGGGAATTATCTGTGTTTCCTATTTTGGGTTGGAAACGGAAGTGATTTCTATCCCAGTGGCTGGTACCTTGTGGATCCATAGAGGATGTTTTCTGCAGCTGGTTGGATATCTACACTTGAAATAAGGTGGTTTTAAGATGGAAGATTTCCTTTGGCCAGCATCGTTATTGGAGTTACTCTTTTCTAGAAGTAATGATTCCATTTCTTGGATAATATTAAGGCCTTGCTCGGATGTATCCCTGCTGCCAGATGGAGCTATCTTACTCTACAACATGTGGTGAAGTTCTCTATGGAGTATCTTCGGAATACTAGAACCTAAAATTCTTTGAAAGCTTGATGCCTAGTTCTCAGTTCTCACTATACGCAGTTGGTATGTTAATTGGATTGTCACCACAAAATTTCTAGTAGACTTTAATGATGCAGCCCCTTGGATTCTACAGACAACACTTAGCCATGGAAATAACGCTTGGATGGAGAAGACCGAAGGCAGCTTGTGATGTTTCCATTTTGGATCTACATAATTTCCAAGTTATTGGGATTATTCTTTCTGATGGTATTGGCAAAAAGAGATGATGGACATTACTAAATTTTGGAAATTATAGTGTTTTTTTTAATGCTGGGATAAGAACTACTGCCTTGAATTTATTGGATGGTATACAGTCAAGACGCCAGTAGCCATGGGGAGTGGATTACTATCTAGTCTCTTAAAAAGCTCTTTGCTACTCCACATTAAACATACTTTAGTTTTAAGGACGTGGTACTAATACCAGTTTGTGGATACGCCAGTGAAAAATGACTGGGCTGGATGGTTACAAAGGCGGCTAGAGGATGCCTGCTGGCCAGCAGCGATGAGTGCCCTCGTGCATTGAGTGATCTTCTACCAGCTGCTTGATTCAGACATAGGGCTGGAAGTTAAAATAATGGATCTATTTAAGTGCCTACTGTCTCAAGAAAGAAGTCTGGGGGTTTCAGAGTTATGGTTTCAGTCTGGGACTACTTCCTTCCAGTGGAATTTTTTTTTGTCTTGTCACTAAGATTTTTTTTTTTTTTCCTTGTTGGTTCATCTAAAATATCATTTGACACCCTTGCCCATTAAGAAGGTGGATTACCCCTGTAAGAGGGGCCAAAATTGGGGAAGTTATGTTCACAATTCTCTCCCTAGATTTAATTGGGAATATAGGTCGTGTTTCCACACTTGGAAAAGGTTGGTATGTCCTGCCCTGTGTATATTAGCCCCTCTCCTAACCCAAGTCAAACCCTCTCTTTCCACTAACTCCAGTAGTACTTAGTACTAATAGATAAATCGAAAAAGCACTGTAGCCATTAGATTTTCAGCTCTGCTAGCTCCTCTGTCTGTCTTCTGTGTCCTTTTCATGGATAAGGACTTTGTTCTTTTATGTCAGCTATGTAGCAGTAACCCTCTAGAAAAAACTGCTTTTTCTCTTACCTCATTAAATCAGCTTTCACTGATTAACACTTTGTAGGATGCTAAATGCAATCGTTTATAAAATTGTTGGTCTTGGTCCTTCAAAAGGGGGAAAAAAGAGAGAGACATGTTTCTGTGCCAGATCCTGAAATTTCTTTCAAAATGCCATTGTTGCGAGCAAGAGATAAAGAAAATAGAAAGGCAACAATGAATTTCAAGCAGATATAGAAGTTAATGACATTCTGTTGCACTGATTAGGTAGTTTCTTATATATAATTTGAGAGGAAAAACTGCAGGCAAAACATGAGCTAGCATTCTGTAGAAAGCTTGAAAACGAGTTCCAATTTAACAACAGAGGTTGAATATATTTAGAGGATTAAGGATGTAGTGATTCATTGGAGAAAGAATGGAAGGATCTTCCCGAGATGCTAATCGAAAAAGGTTCAAATCCCATTTTCAGTTTATAAAAGATACCTGAAATATTTCTGACATTTTAAACAGAAGACAGATCTGTGATGCAGGAGAGGAGGAGGAAGCACAAGGCAGAATTGGGTTATTAGGATTCAGGGGACTGAAGTGGGTAATAATTGATTCTGAAGGAAGAATCCAAGATAGAAGGCTGGAAAAGAAAAAAAGGTTGAAATGTCCTTCATAAGATGGATAATTAAATTTTTAAATTAACTTTGGCTACCCTGACATATTTAGAATTTTGCAAATACTTTTTAAACGTTCAACGTAATCATTCTTGATCTTTCATTTTGCGGACATAACTTAGACATACCGTTCTGGTGCTTGTCTAAATTGGACTACTGAACTATTTGTAATGTTCTTTTAACTTTACCTGTCAGTTTTACTATCTCTTTATTTGAGAGATCACACTAACTTTCTTAGAACATAGAGCCTTTCTCAACTGACATAGAAAATGTTTGAAACACTGAAACAAAACGGACCTTAGCTACTTGAAAGCAGTGTGCTTGTGAAGATAGAAATTCTGTGATTGCAGTAACAATAGCAGTCTCGACAAACAAAAACACCTACTGAAAAATTTAATTTATACTCCTTGTGTAGGGTCTTAGTATCTTTTGGGGGCCTGCACCCTTGCAGTTTAAGTATTCTGACATTAGTAATCAAGATGTTTCTTTAGTGTGTGCAGCTTTGATGAGAATTGAGTGTAGCAGTCTGATAAAAGCAAATTCCCTCTAAGAGGATGAAATACTTTAGAGCAGCGACAAGAAAACCCTTAATTTTCTGGGTCTTCTCTGGGTTACGCTACCCCTTTTGAAAGCAGCTTCTTACCTCTGGGTCATGCTTTGCACGGAGGCTTTCATGGCTACAGCCCAATTTGCGATGCCATTTTTGCAGAAGGATAATGAGAAGAGCTCCAGGAATTACCAGATTCCAAAACAATTTTTGAAGCTCTTAAGCAAAAATGGAGGGGGGGGGAAAAAAAAGTTAATTATGATGTCCACAAACACAAAATTTTTCTTGTTTACTGAATTTAAAAGAAAAAAAACAAATACAACTTAAATGAGGATTCTGCGCTGGAAAGCAGCATTTTTTTCCTGTGCAGGCAAGATGCTGGTCATGAAAGCCTGATATTGTGATTAAAACAAAATGATTGCTCAGCTTTATCGTATACAACTTCGGAGTCAAGTAAAATGTTTTTAAGTTCGTCAGTGTTTGCTTGATAGGTTATTGCTGTTTAGCGGAGAAGCAGTCGCAAAAATAAGTTCAGTGCTGATGTGAATGTTTGCATGACTTGCTTTTAGTTGTGCTTGCCCCTTTCTGATGAAGTATTTTTCCCCCTTCCTAAATGCAGGGCTTCAGATAACAGGGAGCGTGCTTATGAACATAGTGCCTATGGACACCATGAGCGGGGGACGGGAGGATTTGATCGGACAAGACATTACGATCAGGATTACTATAGAGATCCTCGAGAGCGGACTTTACAACACGGGCTCTATTATACTTCTCGGAGTCGAAGCCCAAACCGTTTTGATGCTCACGACCCCCGTTACGAACCTAGGGCCCGGGAGCAGTTTACATTGCCCAGTGTGGTACACAGGGATATCTACAGGGATGATATTACACGGGAGGTACGAGGCAGAAGGCCAGAGAGGAATTACCAGCACAGCAGGAGTCGGTCGCCGCATTCGTCCCAGTCCAGGACCCAGTCCCCGCAGAGGCTGGCCAGCCAGGCGTCCAGACCCACCCGCTCCCCCAGCGGCAGCGGATCCAGGAGCAGATCTTCCAGCAGCGACTCCATCAGCAGCAGCAGCAGTACCAGCAGCGACAGGTAAGGTCGCAGCGGGTTGTTCCCCAACCCAAAGCCACCGTCCTGGGGGTTTCGTTTTCCGAGGCGTGGTAAGGAGTTGCGAGCCCGGGCGGTGAAAATATAAGGTGTATTCATTGATGTAGAAGTAAACCGGTGTGAAATGTAAAAAGGCTAAGTTGGCACGAAGCAGATCCGAGGGGAACGCTGTGGCTGTTGTTAATTATTTTCCGTGGTGGATCTGCGCAGCATCCGTAAGGCGCTAGCTAGGCAAAGCGGGGATGTACCGACACGAGGCCTTGGAGACTGGTCCCTGCGTGCCTGCAGAACTGGGTGACACTTTCATTTGCTGAAGTGAGGGAATAAGCAAATTTTAAGTTCAGCTACTTTTTACAGGACACATTTGAAAATAGTTTGGGAAATGATGAGTGGTATTCCGTTTCCTCTCGTTCTCTGTCGCTGCTAACATTTAAAAGGTTGATACGTTGCCTTTCCATTTTTTCCCCTGTTGCCTCACAGCAAAAATTGTAGACTTGGAAAAACTAAAAAATAATCAAATGTGCGTTTCCTAGCAATATGCCCGTGTCTTTGGTTCTGTAATAGCTGCGGTAGTTCTGTATTTGTGTGGCTTTATAAACTACATGGGGGGGGGAAAAAAAGACTGCTAGAGGTAATCACTGGATTTCTTTCGATAGTTTGAAAATTCGTGTTGAAATGCCTCTCAGATATTTCGCTTTTTAACAGTAAATTCACCCTAAGAGTGGAAACCATTGTACCTGTAAGTGTTTTACACTCTGAAGGGTTTGCAGAGTTGGAAACGTTTCCTTTGCATACCAGTTCTTTGCCAAAACTGAAAATATTTGTTAAGTAAATACATATATCAGTATAATAAATACGTAGTGTTAGATTATTACTATGAATGGAATTTTACCACTGGTAACTCTCTAATCAAGGTAATTATTCTCATAAGACCTTACCTGCTTGAACATTGGACCTTGTGGAAGGGTTAGACGGGCTGACGCTGGGGAGAGCGTGCAGAAGTGAAGATGAGGAAGTTAGTTTCTCCTCATTTCCCCACACACACTCCTGATGTCTAAAGAACCGTGCAAAGATTTATTTGCTGCTTTTAATTATTGTTTTCTCCTCCTGGATTTAGAAATCCAGGTCCTGTCTTGGCTGGAGAGCAGGCAGAGAGGGAGGCACCTCTAGAATATGAGATGCTTTAAAGGCTTGTTTGTTTACTTCTAACACCTCTCTCTTAAGGAGATCTTAACACTTAGATAAGCACAACCCTTTGTCAAAGATTTTCACACTTAGAGCAGCTTAAAAAAATTGGTGACACTTCCAGAGGTCTCCAAAGAGAAGATGAATTGAAAGAGGCCTGGTTACATTTAAGGTTTAAAAAAAAAATCCCAAGCAGGAAAAAAAAAAAAAATCTGTCTTCTGGTGCTCCTTTGCTCTTTGCAGAATGGGTAGAAGGGAGTCCAAGAAACTCGTAATGTTTATAAAATGTCATTGTTGGGATGTGGAGATGGGATGAAATACTGCTTTGAATTTGAGAGGACTAAATATGATCCCGCTGGAACAAAGTTTTAAGATGTAATCAGAAGATAAGCAGCATCTGCTGTGCTTTAGCATTTCATTTTCTCAGCAATTTCTAGTTGTAGTAATGGAAAACTAGATGATACTCTGGGAGGAAAGGGAAATAAACATTTTTTTTCTTACTAATACAGTAAATTCAAATTCAGTAGAGCAAGTAATGGAATCTGGTGGATAGTATATTTCATTTTGAAGACTCAGAAAGGAGTTTTACATGTTTCTAAGCAATGAGTTAGATATTAATAAACATTTAACCATATCCTTACTTTGTAAAGCAAAACCCCACCTGGCCTTGAAGCCTTTAAAAGCACAAGTGGACTTGTTTGTTTAATTTTTAACACATTTTGAATTTGGCAATATAAATACGTGAACCCCTGGTACCCTGTGGTGAGCGAAAGCTACCTTGCCCCCTTTTTACTGAGGGGTAAGATGCTCCCGCTCGCTGTCCAGAACCCAGACCAGGCAGAAATTTATTTGCATCTCCATATCCTGGGTAGTAAATTCTGTCTGTGTCATCCCTGGATTGATTTATCAAATTCCATATCTATTTTTCATTTCTAGAGTGGGATTTAGCTGGAATAACTAAGGACGGTTTGTTATTATCTGAGAAAAAAAATTACTTCTTGTAATTTCCGTAGTAGTTCTCAGGGATTTTAGTAAACTGGAGATCCTCTTTATTGTAAGTCGAAAGGGCTGATTTTGTGACGCTGTGAAATTATTAAGGTCTTTATGACACTGAATTCTTCTGGAATTGTACGTCCTGAAGAACTTTGTCACTCAAGTCTCGTCCTGTCTGTCTCTCAACTGGCAGGGTAGAAAAGGCAAAACAAGTGGTGTTCACTTGGAGAGGTGAGTCTTACCCACGCTCCTGCGAATGTTTGGGGACAAACACTGGAGCCTGTTGAAACTCGTGGGTGTTAAACACTTGTGAGAATTTTTGTGCGTGGCACCGTCGTCCTTCAGGTGCTGTGAAAAATGAGCAGAAAGGCAGTGAAGGAGAGGTTTGGACTCCATTCCCTGTGGTTTTCAAAGAGCTGGGAAGTAAATACAGCTTTTGGTAAATGGAGATTATTTTCCTGGACAGTAACGTGAGGAAAGATGCTCTGCAGATTGTTTAAAAAAACCAACCAAAGAAAAACACCCCCAAAAAAGCCTTTATTTCATAAAGGTTCGGAGTTGGTTGCATTGGGTCTCACCTAAGCTTCACTTCAAACGTGTATTTGGAGGCCTTTACAGGGGATTTGTAACGGGAGCTGCAAAGGAGTAATTTAGAAGATAAGACCAAAAAGAACACGGTAAAAATAAACCATATTCTCTGAAGGAGGGCTTTATTTGGTGTATTTTGTGGGCTCTTGGAAGTTGCAGACCGGGCTGAGGTGGGGAAGCTGGCGGATGCGAGTGCTTTCCGCGGGATCTGATGCCTGTGTGCGGATCTGGGAAGAGTTTTGAGTTTTTGAAGTTTAACGTGCGATTGCTCGTTCCCACCCATCTTATGGAAAAGGATTGTTGGGGTTTTTTTTTATCACCTTGAAAGAGTAAAAAAACCTTGGAAATGATGCTTGAATATTCTGCCACCAGAAGCCTTAATTTCTCCGTTTTGTTGACTGGAACGTGCACCACAAATAACATATTAGCAAACGTATTCTCTCTGCTGTGTCACAGAAGAAGCTGAACGTGCGTGGAAGCTGTGGGACCCCTTAGGAAGCAAACCAGATTTTTTTTGTGCCCATCCCAACCTCCCTTTTTTGGTAGAAAACGGTCTTTTCTGTGCTGCTTGTTGAGGTGTTCTAATGCGCTTTAAAAAAAAAAAAAAAAGGTGCTTTTTTTATTCAGTTTTGTAATGTCAAATGGCTCGACACGTTTCTTACTGTTCCATGTGTTTGTGATTATTTTTAAAGCTTTGCTGCAGCGCTGTACTGAGCCACATGGCACTGAGCAGTGGGACGTTTTGCTCTTAAAAGCTGGGCATGTGGCGAAGTACCTTGTTGAGACAGGATTTAAATCGATGAACAAAATCCAGAACGGGAAAGTGCGAACACAAATGTGTGTGTAAATCTACAGATACTTTGTAAATTTATTTTTTGAGTGCTTATTCAGTTGTCTGATGTCGAGGATGCTGGAGGATTTACTGGTTAGATGAATGATTTCCTATAGCTTGTGATGTAAAATAGATCTTGCTCTGGAATTAAAAAAGCAACTTCAGCTTAGATGCAAAGTGACTTTATTTTCACCAGGATTTAGGAGAACGTAGTCATTCCAGTAGTTTGGAATTAAAGCGATGGTAAGAAGTTGCACATATAGAAGTCTGAAAATTTTTTTTTTTTTTTTCAATAATTGTGATAGCTATACTTAAAGCTCTAATCACAAGTGGGCAAGGCTTGAAAGTAATGAGAGCTTGTTTTTTAATTTTAGATTTCTCTGTGATGAAATTCTTTGTGGAGCAATGAGTTACAGTTGGAAAGGATACGTATCTGTTATGTCTTAATATTGAACTTGATGATCTTAAAGGTCTTTTCCAACCTAAGTGAGTCTATGATTCTAAATAAACAGATGAAAAATACTGCCAAGGGAATTTTAATCATGGGAAAAACAGGCTCCCTGAAACCTCCCATGGAGGCTGCGGTGTGTTTTGTTTTGTTGGGGACTTTTAGACTGTTTAAACAACTGAAGTGAAAGTAGAAAAAAGTGAATTTTAGTTTCATTACATAATGCAAACCTTTCCCTACCATTGTCTTCCTCTCCTCTTTTCCGCTTAGTTTGTCTGCCAGCCAGTGATGAATCACTGACTTAGAACGGGATTTAGGGTTTTTGAGTGGGTTGAGAGATGCTTCTGCTGGGGACAGCTGAAAAATCGGGAAGAATGAGGTTAAATGTAGCTGTTCTGTCTTTATTTAAGTATCTCTGAGATGGGCTTTGCTGACGTTAAGTAATTCCACATAAATTTTGCACTGTAGAGATCACCTGCGTATTTTTAATCGCTTCTGGTAGAACGACAGGGTTCAGCATGCTCCTGTTTGCATGGGAAAAAGAATTAGGCTAAGATTTAAAAAAAAAAATAAATATCTCTATATAAATTGCATGGAGTAAGAAGCCTCCTTTTCGATTACCACAAAAGCAACAGTAAATCCTGTAAGAGTCAGCTGAAACACCCAATCTTTACCTTTTGTTCACTAAAGCCGTGTGCTGCTTTGATGTTCTGTCTGTAAAGGGAAATGTGAATTAGGGAAAGGAAAATTAAAAAATCCAACTCAGATATTCTCAGGTTCTTGTTACCGACTGTCGAGCGCTTTCACTTTGTTCTTTCTTGTGTTACTGTTCATGTCAGTCTGTGCTGCTTCTCATCTAAATATAACCTAGACCATCCTCTTAAACATTTTTTTTTTTTTTTTATCCTTGGGAGTTATCAGGTTTCTTGAAATTGAGCACAGGCAGAAAATTTTCAGATAGCTTTGAAGAGAGGAGGTATTTTTGTGCTGAAGAGATTAAAATATAGAAAGCAAACCTTTATACCCTCCGCCGAAAGAAGCTACCTGTACCTGCACGCACACGCACATTTACACATAAGTAGATCCTCCTGTGGAAAAGAAAAAGCAATACATCGCCCGGGCTCCGAGATCTCCTCGCAGCTGGCGAGCAAATGGTGTCTCCATCCCCCTGGGAGGGGAACCGGCGACAGCCCATCGGTCACCTCAGCCCGGGGGGAGAAGCCGTGCTCGCCCGCCCGAGCCCCGCCGCCGCCGAGCTGCTGACAGAGCGGCTGGGGGAGGGCGCCAACTCGCATTACCTCATCTGTATACTCTAGAGTAATCTATTAAAAATGTGCGTTGCATAATAGATTTTTATCTCGCTCAGAAAATCCGCCGCTTTAAGTCGCCTCATAGCCTCTGGTGGCGGCGGGAGCGCGGCCCGGCGCTGTAATGGCGGCCCGGTCGCGGGGAGCGGGGGGTGTCGGCAGAGACAAGGCGGCCGGGGCCGCGGGGCCGCCCCACCCGGGTGTTTTTGAGGGAAAGGCGGGTGGTTTCCTCGCCGCGGGGCCGTTGCGGGGGTGGGTGGAGGGGCCCGCAGCCCCGGGCCGGCGGCCGCCTCAGCGAGCGGGCTGGGGGGGGGGGGCGGTTGTTTGTGCCTGAGAACCGGTCTGAACCGGCGGGAGCCGGCCGGGCCCGCCGCCGCGCCGCCCTCAGGGCGGGGCCGCCCGCGCCGCCCCTCAGCCGCCCTGGAAACCCGGCGGTTAAAAATACCTCCGCTTTCTACAAAACCTTTTTTTTTTTTTTTCTTTAAAAATAAAAAAACCCCAACCCCTAACGCTGGAACGGCTTTCGCTCTTGCGTGAAGATTTTTTCTCACACAGCGCAGGAAAGCGCCGCGGTTATGCAGTGAAACAGCAGCGCCTGTGTAGAAGCAATGTCTGAGGGAGCTAACTGGGCTCGACCTTTGAGTTTTAGGTCACTTCTTAATTTTGAAACCTTCCTTCAGTACCCGACGCTCTGCCCACTCTAGAAGTTAGCATCTCTTTCCCCGCCCGAGGAATGAACCCCAAAAATCCGCCAAAAGGGGAAACTTTGGAGCCTGCCCCAAATCTTTCACACCACCACTGCCACGATAGAAAGCAGGTAGGACACAGTTGTGAAAAAATAGAAATTTCAGCATTGCTAGCCCCTCTGAAAGAACCCACCCCCCAACACTTAGATTAATATACAATAAAATCTTCTAAAACATCATTAAGTGGCTTTTTTATTTTACACACAATTTTCTTTGCATGGGCTGCCCAAAAAAGCATGGACAGTTCGCGGCAATTAATAACCCTCCCCCTGTCCCCCGCAGTACTCCCAGTAATGGTAATTGCTGGCTCTAAATGACAAAGCAATTAAGCCTCTTCCTAAATTTGCAGAAGTAGGTGTTTCTCGAAATCTGGTCTGTCAGTCTTTGTTTCTGTAGCAGGGCCCAAAAGCTTAACTGCTGCTGCTGCTGCTTTTTCAAAGTGTGTTTGATATCTTTGCCTCTACAGGCAGAGAAAGATTGCCATCTTTTTCCAAACTGATTTCAGGAAGGGAGTCTTAAAAATGCATCGTGTTGGGGATGGATGCAAATGGAAAGGGGTCCTAGAGAACTATCTCTGTTTTGTTACGTTTATAACTATTCTGATAATCTCAAATGACTATTGTTTTGCATTCTGTTAAAGGGATTTATTTTTTTTAAATGCTGTAAAGGATGCTTGCAATTAGATCAGAGTCTTTGCTAGCAAATTAGAGAATTTCTGGCAGCTAAATCCAGACCCTCGTGTGAACTTGCCTTATCCTCTGCTGCAGGAGGAAGACCTGGCATGTTTTAAAAATAACATTTCTAAGTCACCTGTGGACAGCTGCAGGTCTGCGGGAGCCAGTATCTGGTGTGAGGTTTGGCAATTTCAGCTCTTCCTAACCTCCTTTTTTAGCAACGACGGGAAAAAACTGAGCTGTATGGAAGGTATTGCTCCCACCAGTGTCAGGGGAGATGTTCTCCCGAGTTTTGCTGGTTTGGGGCTGTTCGTTAAGCCCACGGGAGCTGCTAAAAATTGATTTTCTTCCTGTGGGCGTGCTGCAGCCCGAGGAAGGTCTGGTGTTTTCGGTGGATTGGGGTTGACTTTGGGGTTGTGCGCGTGTGTGTTGACAAAATGGTCACTTCTAATGGTGTTTCTAAGGCTTTGATTTCCTTCCCAGTATTTTGCTTAATCATCTTGAGTAGGCTGAGGAAAGGAATTAGCTGAGGTCAGGGAAGTTGAAGCTGCCTGTGCTACTTCTCTGAAGCCAGGCTTAGTCTGAGGGATCCCGAAGGCAGGGAGCAATCTGCCTCCTGTTCTCTTCCTGCTCTATGCCAAAAGAGCAAAGCGAAATCAAACCCCGAAAAAGCCAAACAAAACAGGGAAACCGTGTAGTGCAATAGGCTGTGTTGGGTGCCTCCCTCGGCGCGAATGGTCCAGGTTCCCCTTTCTTCCAGAGAAATAAAACTCGTATGTGAATCACGGCTAAAATAGATTAGAGGGATCATAGTGTAGAAGTGCCTGCTTGTCTGCACTGATGATGAGGGGAGTCTAGACAGCTCAGATGGAGACACATACATTACAGGCACCAAAAGGTGGGGGAGAGGATTCCCGTCCTAAAGACCTTTGGAATAATGGGCAATTTAATAATTACTAATGAATATTCACGTGGAGGGATGAATAGTAAAAGAGGAAGGCTGTATTGAGTGCTTCCTGAAAAAATACCAGTCATTACGATGATCAAAGGAAAAATCCAGCCGCTGCCTGTGTTCAGTCATACAGTTTCCATTAAAGCGTGGGCAGGGCGTCCCTTCACATCTTAAAGGCCAGACTTTTGCAAATACAGCGTTTTGGCTTTTTTTCCCAAAAGAGGATGTTTCTGGCTCTGCCACAGGCGTGGATGCGGATACTGTAATATCTTTGGGAGGAGAACCTTCCCCTTAAAACCTAAGGGCTGGGACGACAGCTCTCTTCAAAGTGTGAGACCTGGGCATTCACCTTAAAACCAGCTTTAGGTAGAACATTCTGTACTTAAACTAAGGCCAAAAGGATGTGAATTAATGGTAAATAAACCTTACTGGGGGGAAAAAAAGAGAATATCATGCCTCAATCTTTGCCCACTGAATTAACTGTGTAACTGATGCACTTAGATTTGCCCTCAACGTCCAAGCATCAAGCGTAGTCCGTCTGCGACGTCGCAAGTGCCGAAACCACTAATGATGGCATCAAGGTTTTAAGTGTGAAAGCTTCTTAGCGGGAGATTAGATATCCCTCTCCAGATCATTATGGTCAGCTGGTAATGCTGCTCGGAGAGGAGAATGCAGCACGTTTACGAGTGGAAAATCACAGACTCGAAGTGAGGGCTTTGATGTTGTATAGAGGAGAAACGATTTGTACGTGCCAGGACGTAGTCCTAATTTTTCAGAATCTTTAAGGGAGGGAAGAGCTGAGTTTCCAAAAGGAGGAAGAGGGAGACGTGCACTGTGTAGAGGCCGTTTAATGACAACCTCGCATTATTAAGTGCCTAATAGAAGAACAAAAATAGCACTTTTGGTGTGTGTGGCATTAAGAAACCAGCCTGTGAATCTGTCCTTCTTGCAAGAATGCTGTAACAAAGGTAGAGGACCTGTTCTCTCCTGATGCTCGCTGAGTTTCAGAAACAAACACTCCATCTCATTCCAGCCACGAGTCCTCTCTCCTGTTTGGAGAAGTGAGACATGGAGCCTTTCAAATACTTTTCTTTGAAAAACGTCCAGGGTTCAGTGCGCAGTTGCTTTATTTAGCTCAAAGCAATGATTTTGGCTAGAAGACACTTAGAAATCTGGGATGACAGCAAAAGTACCTTTTGGAGAATCCTTCCTACAAGAGGGAAGTGGTTTTCAGGGCCATCGCTTCATTTCTTCCACATTTGCTTTGTATTTTCCACAGATGCCCAGAAATCATCATTTTTATACCTGAGGAAAAATAGAAAAGCCTCATCAAACACTTTAGAAAGGGGAATAATTAAGGCACATCTCCAGCAGATCCTGGCAACAACAGCATTCACGAATTTTATTATCTTCCGTCCGTTTGAGCGTAGAAAACTTTTCGAGCGCGATAACGTGTGAAAGAAAGGCATTGTTCTCCTGAAAGTGAATTCCCAGGAATGAACAGCACCGGGTCCCCACGGACAAATGGTGCCGGGCTGGGCTGATGGAGAGATGCAAAGTGCCCTACTTATTCCGGCTGCTACAGGTTTGACCTCCTTGTATCATCTGACACCTCGTTTGGTAAGAGGTTGCTGCAAGATCTCAAACCCTCAAATTATGTAAGGTTTACACAGTTGCTTTGAAGTTAGTCCCTCCCTTCAATGTTTGTTTACTGCCTGGTATGTCCTGTTGTCTGGATTGTGAAGGATGCATAGTCACAGAAAGGAAGCTATCGGGTTAGTACAAATTTTCTATTCCTCCTGGTTTTCTAAACGCGCGTGGGGCTGTGTTTATCCCTGTTTCGGAGTCTGGGAATACGCTGAAGACGTCCTGCGCCGGTCAGGGCTTTGCTGGGTAGATGCTGGCTTGTAAATTTTCTGTTTGTTTGTTTTGAGGCGGAGGGAAATGAGGAATGGCTGGTTGTGTTGTTATAGAGGAGAAACAAATAGATGCTATCTAACAGTTACTTCAGAAGGAGTTTATGCTGGGTTTACTTTTTAATATGCAATTTCCCTGTAACTTCTAGAAATCACGTGTGAAAAAAGATGCTTAATTAACACTGTATGTGTGGCTTACAGCCTGTGCCTCGCTGCGCTGCTATGGTTTGGAGGTTTTAGACTCTGCTCTCCGTAAGCACTAAATCCCGTAAGGGAAGCACGCAGGTGGGGCACGTAGGCTTTGTGTGTGGGAATTCCTCAGAGGACTTTTCTTCTGTCCCGTAATCTCCAGCGTACCAGCTGAATTGCCTCACGCTGCTCCTCCTTTCCCAGCCCTGGTAACTATGTGCTGCTGCTGCCATGGGGCATGGAGGCCAGGGATGTAAAGGCAGGTGATCCGGGGAGTTGTGAGGACATAAGGCATTTTTCTTTTGCGTTTTTCCCTACTTTTGCATTTTTCCCACAAATACCCAAGTCCTCACCCTTGCTTTACGGTCTCTGGTTAGTGTGATGGAACTATCCTGGGATTTTTTGGGAAGGAGAGTCCTTGGACTTCTGACCACGTGGAGGTTTAATCACTAAATGGTAACAAATACTGCTAAATTAAATTACAATAGGGTGCTTCTCAGAAGGTACTCTTAAGAGATGAACACGAGGACCACTCTGTCATATGATGCTGCTTTTGTTTTTTTAATTTTTAAGGCTGGAATACTCTATATAGTTGCTTCACAAGTGTAAAAACCAGTGTGATGTACATTCACTAGGCTCTGGTACTTTACCTGTTTCCTATAAAGATTGTCTTTTTGATTTTATTTCATGACTTAAGTGTTTTCTACCCATGTGAAATTGCACAGAAAGTTCTACTTTTAGTTGTATTTTTGTTTGCATGTGGGCAGAAAATGAAGTAATTCCCAAATATAGTCCTAGCCAAGAGATCCATCTGTTCTCTGCATTTTTAAATGGCAAATTAATCCTTAGCATACAACTCATCAAATGTCTTCTCTTTTATAATGTATGCTGCCTGAGATCACAGAAATGACATTTTTTTTCCCAGGCCTTCCATTTTAAGTAGTCCTTTACGTGAGAATAACAGCTACCGTTCCAGTTTGACAAAGTGCTCGTGTGAATCTTCCAGTTGCTGTAGTTGGCATAAAAAAGGGTATTTAAAAAAGCCTCCAAAATTATTCTTCCCTTCATCTCTTTGGTGTTTCTTTCAAAGGCGATAGAAGGTGCGAGGCAATAGGAATTTTGTTTGAAAAACGCCCTTAATAAATGTACTTATTTCTGATGGAGAACTAGAGTCGCTCTGTCCATTTACTTTTAGATTTCGCCCTTTGGACAATGGTGACCATTTTTAGAAGTACTAAACTTCCACAGCGTTATCTGCCATAAATGGAATTTCTATATTAAGCTTCGCGTGTTCCCAATTTTACTTAAGAGGCATTGTTTATCAGCTGTGTATCTTGGCATGCCTTTCATCACGACTCCCATCCGAAGAACAATTCTATTTGTTTATAAGAGAGGATGCACCGTTTCAAAACCTCTCCGAATCGGGAATTTCAACAAATGGCATTTTGTGTAATGCTAAAAAAACAGTGCCTTGAAGAGGGAGGCGATGATCTCACCCGCCTTTTGGCAGGGCAGAGCACAAGGTTAGGGGCTTGCTGCCCGCACAGGCAGGGAGAGCGGCCGCGGGGAGCAGAAGGTAAGGAGCGGCCGAGGGTGGAGTCGATGGGGCACGTGTGGGGCCAGATGGCAGACAAATGAGAGCTGTCAGAGATGTAGGGCATAAAAACAGTGCCAGCTTGGGGTTTTTTAAGGCAAGGTGTGATGATTTTCTAAAACACGAAGACGGAATTAATTCTGCGGGTCTGTTTGCCATGATCTACCAGCAGCTTTATGTTCAAAAAGCATTTATACCTCTGCAAGACTGAAGTAACCCGGAGATGAATCAGAGCTGGTGCTTTTTTGGTTTTAGCTTATGTATGAAAAAGGCTTTTCTTCTGAAAAATGTCCAGTGCTCAACATGATGTCAGTATAGTTAAGTCCGAATGCTTTCATAATTGTATTAAGAAGTGTTTATTCCCAGGAAATCATTTGACAGTGCTTTGAAGGACAAAAGAAGTTGCTTTTTACTCCTCAAGTAAACATGTAGCAGCATACTTGGACACAGTAGTGATTGTATTTAAACGGTATTTCACTCTCCTGGCTTATAGACAGTACTTGGAGTAGGGTTTTAGTTTGTTTTTGTTAAGACGCATAGTAGATCCCTTCATGAAAGCAGTGCAGTTGTTGTTTAGGAGACTGCCTTTAAATGTTACTTTCTCGGTATTTTGAAAAGATTTGGCCTCCCACGAGCCAGGATATCAAGTTCCTCAGCCTGCTCCCTTAGTGATTCATTGAACGACCTTGGGCAAAGCCCTTGGCCTCTTCTTACCTTATTTTTCCATCTGCAGTGCAGGGATGTTAAGACATACCTACCTCCTGTGAGTCTCAAACTAAACTTTTTTTTTTTTTTTTTTAAGATTTCATATGCTGTGAGGTGACAGTTGCAAAATATTAATTTAGATTGTCTGCAGATAGCTGGCAAAAGCTGTTTACTTTAACAGTATTACGCTAATTTTGGCCAAAGGGTTGAAAGCAATTTTTCTTCTAGACTGAACAAGCCATTCCTCTGCCGTAGTGGTGAACTCTGCCCCACCATTTTCTTTCAAAAGCCTCTGCGATCGCAGGCTTATTGGTGCTGGCAGCCTTGAGTGGCAGCTCTTCTGCTGGCAAGCCCTGGCAGCGCTTGAAATAATTTGGCTGAAGCCCCGTGCGGTCGGAGGAGGTGGGAGTTTGGGGTGGCTGCAGTGGGGCTTCTCACAGGGGCTGGTTCTTGACCCAGTGCTTTCCTTGATGAAGGTAATGTTGAAAAATAGAGGCTCTTTGGGCCCGTGCATTCTCACACCCACCCTCTTTCTTCCCTCTTTGCATCGGTGGAAGTTTAATAGTGGGAAAGCTACGCCAAAGAGCTGGCTTTGTACTTCACCCTCAAGGCCTCGATGACTTTAATCTTTCCCAGCACCGAGCTCCGTCACCGTGGCCGTTTGCTGAGAAAGCATTTCCTCCGGCTTCCCGGAGTTTCATTTTTGAGCGTGAGCAGTCCCACCGTTCCACGGGAGCCGTCCGGGTTTTGAAAAAGCGGTGGCTGGGGAGGCAGGCGACTCCAGCTGCTCCCAAGTTCAACAACAAGCCCATCCATGGCTGAGTTAACAGCCAGCACAGGGAGCAGAGGGCTTAAGTAGCGTCTTCCCAGCAGTAGTAAGCTGCTGTGGTTGCTGAGTCAGCTGTTTGCTATGTAGATAGGCTGATGTGTTTGTAACCAAGACATTTTATTTTCTTCCAGCTTAGTGTTTTTTATTCTTGGCTGTACGAAGTTCAGGCCTGAGGACAGAGAGACGTCGGTCGAGGAGCGAGGTGGTAACAACAGTCTCCATCAGCCAGACAGGGATTAATATAAACATACATATTTTTAGTGATCCTAATGGATTATTTAGTTGCAGGGAAGAATTAAAAGGAGCTCACGGATGTCTTGAAACTCTCAGAGCGTGTGGTGGCTCCAGGAAAGGTGGTTCTGGGGGTGGGAGTAGTCCTCTGTCCTTCTGAACATCTTCATCTTTTCCATGATTCATTTCAGCCTGCTGTTTCTCATCAAAGATCAGGTGTCAGACATCATGATAAAATGACTAAATATATTCATATGGCCTGTCACAGAAATTTAAATGTGATGTTAATAAGCCAGTCACTGGACGTGGGTTAAATGTGTAGTAAATATTATCTCGAGACTGTATCTTAAAAAACTTTCTAGTCAAAGACTAAAACAATACTGCAAACAGCCCGTGTTAGTTGGCCAGCTGAAAGACATCGAGTTGTCATGGTTGTGTTGCTTTCCCATGGCCTTTAAACATCATTTAATGTCATTTCTTTCGATTTAGGATTTCAGCCCAGCAGGAGATTTCTTAAGTCTCCTTTTTGGGCGTGGTAAGACAGAAGAAGTTAAGGGAAAGAGGATGTCCTAATTCCACTTGTCTGCAATATTTCATGACCTCTCTTCAGAGCAGAAAATGCTTTTTTTATTTGTTGTGTGCTTTTTGTGACTGGTTTCCACTTCCATGCAGTAGGTCTTTTTTTTTCTTTTCCCTGCAGTAGATTGTTTTATCATAGCTTGTGTGTTGTTAAATACTTCAGAGTGTGTGACATGTTCCTTGGGTGGCAAGTTCTCAGTGCCTTGAAAGGGTGCCAAGAATGTCATGCAGTCGCATCCCGGCGTGCTTTTCACCACGAGCTGCGGAGGTACTGGAGGCCGGGGTGATGGGCACAGGGTAATTACAGCGAGAGAACATTAGGTGTAGCCCTCTGCTCCCCAGCTTGCTTTCTCCACCCTTTCACACGGAGCAGTCAGCGTCTGCTAGATACTTATTTAAAATGTAAAGCCTGGTTATGAAATGGAAGAGCAGGGTTCAAGGTCTTTGTGGTAAGCGCCTGTGGGCTGAGCCCCTTCAGCTGCTCCCTGCAGTCTGCAGAATATGGTAACGACTTGTTACCTCTTGATCTCTTCATACAAACAAACTTTAGATGTTTGACTGGGCTTTCTGATACCTTTAACTTCAGGTTCAACAGCTCCTTTTAACTAGGAAAAAAACGCCCCTGTGTTTATTTCCGCAGATGTGAGAAATTATTTTTTTTCCTTACAAATACACTGATGTGGACTGGTATTATGCCGGATGCATTGTGTGTACAAAACTACCTTCTGCTCACTTGCATATTTAGGTCAGCGTTGGAATCGACTCCCGACAAAGAGATGCTAACCCTCTGCCCGCACCTCTTGAATTCTCATCGTGGTTATTCCTCCCTGAATGTGGCAGAGCAGCCGTCTAGATTGCTGGAGTAACCTGGTGCTGTCTGAGTTTTGTGGGAATGGGTTACTTGCTGTTCTTATTACAGTACGTGTAATTTGATGTGTGTTTTTTGACTTGCACATGTGTAGAGAGTGGAGGAAATTCTGGTTAAATACCTTTTTAGATTCATGTAGTATTTAGTAGTAGGGCAGAAATAGCAGCCTGTAATAGACCTGTGCATATATTATTTCAATATATCATTTTTCATCCAGAAAAGAAGTCAAAGTGTTTCACAGGCAGAGATCCTTTAATCTATAGCTAGAATGGAATATGGTGCATTTTTTAAGGTTTTTCTTTTTTAAGCAGTTAGCGTCATATTCTTTGCTGGATGTTGGCTGGCAATAATCAGGTCTTTTAAACTCTTTTTTTTCCAAGCAACACGTTGGTGCATTCAGGATACTTTCACCGATTTTCTGGTGCTGTTTTTCCAGGTCCAAGAAATCTAACTGGCAGTTTGTTTCCTAAGCCTGTTGCTGATACATAAAGTATCACAAGGATTTGTATCTTCTGGGTAGGGCTGAGCATACAGTAGCCCTGTTGCTAGCTGCCTTTTGCAGCTGGTGGTTTTTGCATAGAGATCGTCTACAGTGACTTAACTTGGATCTGGAAAGGGAGGGATGAGAAAAAAAAGGGTTCCTGTTGCTTCCGTTCAGAGATGACTGTACGATAACTTTGGATTTCCTGACCTGACTTGGGAATCTGCTGCTGACATCAGCCATGAGAGTAACCTGCTGTCAGCTGGGACTGGTGCTGCGGGAGGTTGTCCTGAATAGATCTGCCTAGGAGATAATCTTTACTTGGAGATTATTTTGACAGGGTATTGAATCATAGCTGATCTAGGCAGAGTTCCTGATTCCAGTTAATTTTGGCAGGAGAAGAAATAATCACTCTGCATATTTCTGTAAAAGGAATCATGGATCATTTACCAGTTCTAGTTAAACATTTTTTGAAGGCAACTATTAAAAAAAATTCATTTTTGCTTTTTTCCCTGCTGAAATTTGGCACGTGTTCCCTTGAAAAATGAAAAGCGTTTCAACCGGTTTTAGGTGGCTTGATTTTTAACTTGCTCCAACAGTCAGAGGTTGTTTTTGTTTCACTGTTTTTTAAACCTGAAGTTTGGCAGCGCATCGCCCGCAGTGTGTGTTAATGCTTCTTCTTTCTGCTTTATTTTCCACGAAGGCTGCGCTGTTTCCTGCTTGCCGTAACCAGGGTAGTCACCAGCCTTGCAGCTGACTCACCGTTCTCAAATCAATTCACAGAAATGACAATTGTCCCACATTTTAAAATTGCAAAAGGGAAGGGCAGGTTGTGAGATCCCTTGATTCAGCGCAGCTGCCATTGACGAAAAGCAGCAGGTATCCTGTTACATCGACTGGTTTGGAGTCTCTCTTTTATCTCCTTTTTGCTGGGGAACAAAGAGAACGGCTCACTTTGTATTCTTCACTCAAGTGCTTTCATTTTTCATACATAAAGGAGCGTAACTTCATAGTTAGTTACTAGAACTGCAAAATGCAATTACTTGAAAATGAGGTATTTCTGTGGAAATGAGGACTGGTTATATAGGGTGCCTGCACCAGGATTTGAAATGTCATCTTTGCAGTTAGAAAAGGAAAATTCTATGTGCCAAATTAGCTGCAGCGTGCTGAAACTGGGCATATTTGGGGCTCATTTTTGTGATCTGAACCCCATTGCCAAATTCCTACGTGTTGAGTCTTTGGGACTCAGCCAATATGGATAAAACTTAGACTGTATTACAAGCAGATTTTATCTTGATTAATAGAAAATGAGATACATAGACAAATACCGTGAGTAAGAACACACTCATCCTTATATACTTGTAGACAATTAGAAGAAGGCAGGTTAATATTTTTATAGGGCTTGTAAACTATGCTTGTAGTAGAGCGCATGTGTAAGAGAAGGATTTCATGTCCACCTTGTTACTAAAGTAAGAACGGTCTCCTTTATAGCTCAGGCTTTCCATCTGATTTTGCTGACAGTAAAATCAAAAATCTCTTATTCCGTATTGCTGTGATGCCATGGTAAAAGCTGGAATGAAACTGATTTTAGAAGCTATCTGGACTGGACAAAAGAGCATCTGAAATCTGTCCTGGTTAACTGCTCAAGTTCTTCATAAATGAGCAGACGTCACCAGAAAAAGTCTGCAAACCACCAAAGAGGCAACTGAAGCTGTAAGCCCAAGATGTTTAAAAAAGCAAATTCCCAGCACAGGCTCCCTCTCTGTGCAACGCGTGTGTTGTGACAGCTCAGGAGATTAGTTTTTCTGTGTGCTGGCATTCTGCTCCGCTGAGTTTACATGGATGTTGAAGAGCAGGTTTTCCCGTGTAGGGAAAAGGCTGTGTGCCAGAGCACGCTCCGCTTCTGGAAAAAATCATCGTGGGTTTAATACCGTTAGTGGAAGTGCAAAATTCAGTTACAAAGCCATTTTCTTTATGCCATTTTTGGCCTGCCCCAAGACCTATTGATTATTTGAAATACTTTCAAGAAGGAGGTTATCAGAGCTCTTGTTTTAACCTGTTACATTCACATGTTAAAGTTTCCCTAGCTTGTTTTTCTAAAAGCCTCATGAACTAACTTTTCACTCGAAGAATTTTTAATAACTTATTTTCTGCGACTTGGCAAAGGACGGTTGTTTTCAAAATTACTCATAGGGAAAAGAAAAGCCATATTCTCATTTTAATATTCTGGGAACATACCCTCGTGCAGTTTGCATGCTTTAGTTTCCTATATTTTTAAAGCCGGGGTAGTTGAAAAGGAGTTCTGTTTTTCTGCTTGAGACTACATATAATTCACTGTCAGATGCTTTATTTTGATTCTGCTGTGTGCTATAACTGGATGACACAGCAGCTATAATTAACTCTTCCATCATTCTCCTATTCACAGAACATAAAACCTTTGACTTACTTTTGAATTATTATATCCACATTTCTTCAGTTGGAAAAGTGACGAGGCTTTCCCTAAAGAAAGGAGAATTGTTCTTGCTACCATTTTTTCCCCTTTCTAAAAAGAGAGTCAGGAAATACTTTTTTTTTTTTTTTTTTTTTTTCCTGGAATGTCTCAGAAAGTCTTGATTTGCTTAGGGACACATATCCCTAAAACTCCCCGGGGAAGTGGAAATTGTCAGCATGATCTTTGTTTCCCAAAGTTGTGTGGAATTCAAACTCTTGTCGTAGAATTTATCACCCTGATAGACTGCTGTTTCGTTGCTTGTATGTCTTAGAGTATTACCCGGAGATTATCTTTTTTCCCCAGTGCAATGCTGTGATTTTAACAGTATGTTCCATATTTTAAACATCGTCATTAAAAAAAAAAACCAACAACCACCTAAAAATAGCCTGTTCCCATTTTAAAGCACTGCTTAAATAGAAATTCAATGTTTCTTCTCACTTAAAAGATACAATCTTAGCAAAATAGAGTATTTAAGATGCTTTAGGAAGGACGTAGTTGATCATAATACCAAGCATCAAGATGTGAAAAGGGAAAGTAAAATTACGTACGGGGCAGAGGCTTGCTGCAGCCCTAAAATCTTATTTTAGCCTTTCCCAGGGGAATGGTAAACCACGCGGTACTGCTCTCAGCTTGGGAATTATTTTCAGATTCTCCCCACACACATTCTCTGACTATATTTGTGTATTAAACTAAGTTTCTCTATTATTTGCCAATTTATTTCATAGTAGTAGGTGATTGCTGATGTTACCCCTTGAGACTACTGTGTTCATGTGGCGCCAGGTTTGTCCTCCGTTTCCCAAAATGCTGTAGAGAAGAACTTCAATGTAACGAGGACTTGAGGTGATCCAGCATTGACAGAGTTAGCAGAAAGGTCGGAGGCAGAGGGAATGGGATAAATGGGCAGAAGATGAAGAGTGAACTGCAGCATGCTTCACTTTCAGCAATGAAATAGTTTATTCATGAAGAGAGCATGAAAGCAGGTTGCACAAATGCAGGTGAGGCAAAAAGAAAGGCACTTTACAAATTTGGAAGAAAAAATGAGGCTGTGAGCGAGCATCTTGGTGGTAGGAGCTGAGAAACACAAGGGACTGTAGATTGGAAGGGGAAACGTTACTGTATATGAAATAACAGGTTGGGTGGTGCAGGGCAGCTGCCCCTTGGCGAGCGTATAGCAGAGCCAGCCTTGGAAGAGGAGGGCAGGAGGAAGGGCTCAGTTTTTCACTCCTTTTCTGGCATGGCTTTATTTTCTCCTCTCCCAAAGCGCCGCTGAACTTCCTCCTCCGGGGATGGGGGAGTAGGAGGAGAGTGTGTGGGAAAGGCACCAATGTGTGAAGCGGCTCCATGTTGGCTGCATGGGAGGGTTGTAATGAGAGGCTGAGACTGGGAGGAGAGTTTCTCATGTTTATTATTACTTCTGTGTTTTTGACCTTTTTGTTTGGTTTTGTTTTGGTCTGGCGTGCTTTTATATCCTTCGATTGTTTGTAAGCGTTTTGGGACAGAGATTGTCGCTTCTGCGCCTCCAAATATAATGGGGACAGAGCCCAGGGGCTTTCAGTAATGTGCCACAGCTCTTGTTACACCAAGATGTTCAGGGAAAAAAAAAAAAACCAGTTTTCTGGAATGTTTTAAGAAAAATGACTCTGTCACTGTTACCCTGGCGTTATATAAACTGCACACCCACAAAAGAGTGTAGTAGAAGAGGTCACAAAATCAAATCATGAAAATGATTAGAAGCCTGAAATGGTTTCCCTGAGAAAAGACTAGCAAAAATGTTAAATGGTTTAATCTAAAGAGGCAATATAAGAAGCCTATGAAATAATTTAAGATAAGAAAAAAAAAACCAAAAAACTTGCTTGTTGTTCTTCTGATTTGATGCGGAGAGGAACATAAAAATTCAATCGAAAGCAGCAAATTTAAAACTTGACAGGGTTATTTTTGTATGTGGCAGATCTCCCCCCTCCAGCCTCCGAGTTAAAATTCCAGCAGAATTTTTTAGAAGGCTGCTCGTGTAATGGAGAATGAGAGTCTCCAGGGTTATGTCAGACAAAATTATTTTTAGCGATGTTATAAGCCCTCATGCCTCGGGGAAGAAATCAGCCACTGAAGAAGATGACGTGTCCCCACTGGGCAAGCTTTAATAACATTATTCTCTGTATTTCTTACTCTCCTGTGAAGCATCTAACAATCTGCACCGTCAAGAGTTGGTGGACTAGATTGACTCCCTGTATGATCTAATATGCAAATCCTGTTCTACCATAATTATTGTTTATAAAAGATGTTCTTGGGTCTGAATTCCTCATACCCTGAAGTTGGCTGTCGAGGCTGAGCCTGCAGATAGTGTTTGCTGGTTCATACACATCTGCCCGGGTTATTCTCGAGCAAGTTGACCAAAAATACTTGCCATGATATTTTCACAAGAAATTTTTGTATCATCAGAGGTACAGATCTTTTTTTAAAGATATGCCAGAGACAAAAAGGAGAACTCTAGGGCCGGCTCTCGGATTGACAGCGGTGCCTGCGAGCATGATAATTCTTTTTTGTACACGAGAGTGCTGGGAGGGATTCTTAGGCTTCGGCAGACCTGTGTGTCCTCTCTGTATTTCTCCAGTCTTCCCACACAGCTCCTGAGCTGATACAACATTGTATTACGCTTAATTAAATCTCCGCCATTGTCACAGCGCGTAACAGGATCTATCTGACATTTCACCCATATTCCGTTTCCGTGACTGTCTCCTCTGAGGGCTTTGCAGGAGAATATTTGTAGAATGACTCTAAATTCCTGTGTCTAACTGGGCTGTGTTACAGAAACGGGTTTTTCTGCATCAGGCAGAGGAGAGAGGAAGGCCTGTAGATGAGCAAAAACTCTGACCGTTTGCTTTTTTAAATAAAATACCTGTGTCCCCTGGTCGCTTTGCGTGGCCGTGTGCTCATCTGTCCTTTCCTTCTGCCGTTCATAGCAGTGACTCCAGCAGCAGCTCAAGCGACGAGTCCCCAGCACGGTCGGTTCAGTCGACAGCCGTCCCAGCGCCTGCGTCCCAGCTGCTTCCATCTCTGGAGAAAGATGAACCCCGGAAAAGTTTTGGGATCAAGGTTCAAAATCTTCCAGTGCGCTCAACAGGTAAATTCACTTTGGAAAGTGCAGTAGGGAAAAAAGGAATAGGAAGCAGGCTAGGGCCTGGTTAAATAACCTCGATGGTGTCTGTGACACAGCAGCCATGTGCTGCCTCTGAGAACGGGATTCTCTCTCTGCTTCTGCCTCGGTTCTTGCGTGACAGTGGAAAAATTGCTTAATTAGTGACCATCTGTGAGAAATCCTGCAGGTCCCGAACTCGAGTCCCTGGGCTTGAGCACTTGGAGCTACTGGAGCTGGTGCTTTGAAACAGTAATGTGGAGTTCCCCGGGGACAAACCTGAGGCATCTCAAATTTTTCACTTAAAACTTGGACCGTTTATTCTCGCCCTGCTTCAGTTTCTTTTTTAATACAAAAACTTCAGGGTTTTCTGTTGCAGTGTTGAGTGCTGTAAAACACCCATGAGCATATTTGTAATGGCACTGAATATTGCATGGTAAATAATGCAAGAAACCACTCACTGAGGAGTGCACGTGATCGCTGTCTGTTCCCTGTGCTGAATGCAGGAGCGATCCCATAGAAAAAACCAGCATGGGACCATTTGTAAACCGGTTGTAACATAATTCATGGATACAAAGGCACTGGCTGAACTAAACTAATATGTCTTGTCCTTGTGAGCAGCATACCTCACAATGTTAATACTCTTTCTGTTGATTTTGTTTCTGTAATATTCCTTGAAGTGACGTGACACACTGAGGTAAATACCCCACAGATTCCAAGCAGACGGTGGGGTTGTGAGTCAAATTTTACAAAATCTGATGAATCTACTTCGTTATCTTTCCAAACTGACTGAACTGAATGCTCTGTAACTTTGATCTCCGTTCCAGGTGCCTCATCCCAGCTTTGGAAAACTGCTCTCCGCAGTATCCATGAGGGATTATTAATGAAATAACACTGTCTATTTCTTCTGCATCTTGAATGGGATGTCTCTTAGAAGTAATAACCATACACTGCCAGCTTTAGCGATGTAAAACCTTGCGTGTGTAGTTTCTTGGGTTTAAAAATCAAGGCAGAGAGAAAGATCAGCCGGAAGCTTTTGACATTGGCAGAATTAACATCCAGAATTAAAAAGGCACTTCTGTGAACACTGAGATTCAGGTTAAACTGGGTGAAGTCACATTTCTGAAGGAAGATCGGATTTCTTCATGTCTTTTATGGTGCTATTAAATTGGTAAAATGCATGTTTTTATAGTACTAATGTTTATTTGTTGGTTTAGATACAAGCCTTAAAGACGGACTTTTCCACGAATTCAAGAAGTACGGCAAGGTGACGTCGGTGCAGATTCATGGGGCTTCTGAGGAACGGTATGGACTGGTGTTCTTCCGACAGCAGGAAGACCAGGAAAAAGCACTAAATGCCTCGAAAGGAAAACTTTTCTTTGGCATGCAGATTGAAGTCACGGCCTGGATAGGACCAGGTAAGGTCCACACCCTTCTCGCACTGGACACGTGAACCCCTCTGGGCATATTCATGGGCTGTTGTAAAGAGGCAGCATAGGAGTAAGAAATGTTAAAACTGCCTTTCTGCAGAAACCTAATTTAAAGAAACTGGGAAAAATGCCAGGATAAATTCCAGAGCAAGAAGAGTGGATGCTCTTAGGTCAAACAGGGAGAGAGTTCCAGTCTGAAACCTCAGAGAAGGAAACCTGCCATCCTCTCAAACAGTGGGATTTGCTGGCTGCTGGAAGAAACAATCTCATCTTCCATGTCTCAGTGGAGCAGAAGCCAGTGGGTAGTGTAAGCACAGCACTCACAGGCTTCTTTTCTCTGCTTTTAATTAAAACAGCTAACGATGGCTGCATTTTTGAGGCTAAGGCAGCATAGCCCAGGTGACCGACCAGTGAAAACTGTAGCATTGAACACGTGGTCATTAGTCTGTACTTCAGTTGCTTGTTTAAAATTGGATTTGTGAAAACGAACTTCTTTCATGTGCTGTTCCCCCCGCAAGTACGGTGAAGCCTTATTCGAATTCATGCATTCAAGCATTAATACTTATTAAAAGGGTAAATTTCTAGAGAAGCAGTTGGAGAATGCAGCCGCCTTTCACCTGAGGATGCTCAAATTCCTCAGCACTCACCCAGTGGTACGATGCAGAGGTTTCAAATTCCATGTAAATAACAGAATTCACAAGTGTAGTACTGCGTATTTTTGTCAGAGACATCGGTTACTCTCGTTCAGATCATATCTGCTCGTCAGGAAGTAGACTTGAACAAACAAATCAACATGAACCGAACCCACATGGAAAACACCTCTGTGCATTACAAATTTCTTGCTCTCTTTTGCTTCTAGAAACAGAAAGCGAGAATGAATTTCGTCCTTTGGATGAAAGGATAGATGAGTTTCACCCGAAAGCAACGAGAACTCTCTTCATCGGCAACCTGGAGAAAACAACCACCTACCATGACCTTCGCAACATCTTTCAGCGCTTTGGTGGAATAGTGGTATGTGAATTCCCTGTACTATGTAGGGTGTCATTGCCTGTTCTTTCTGTACAGACCTGTAAAATGCTAGGAGCAGTGGTAAATTGTAATGTTGATGCCAGGTAATTCAGTGTTTATATAATAATCTGAGCCATTCATCTTGCTAGAATATATCTGAAAGCTTTTCTTTGTGCTTAGAGTGAAATCTTAGCACGTGGGTAGATAATGTAGCAGCAGAAACAGTCCTAAGAGCATTTACCAGAAATGTGTCTTCTGCTAGCCTGGAGCATTTGCACAAGAGCGTTGCTAGGTAGTTGGGATGCAAATATACCTGGTCTTATCTTCCTGTTGAATCGGTACAACTCTGTGAAGTCTCAGTTTCCTGTTGATCTCTGAAACGAAGGTTTTAGTTGCTGCGTGTGGAAGTAGCCATCAGCTGTGACAGTCTGTGCCCTGACAATAGGGCAGAAGAGGCCTGGAGCAGATGGATTAGTGATGACACATGTGGGATTTGGGTTTTCAGCTGAGCAGGCGTATCTGAACGAGACAGAGCAGCAGTCATCCCCCTCTCCTCTCTCATGCCGCTTTCTATCAAGTCTTACCAATATTGCATTTAAGAGAAATCTTCCAGAAAAGTGACGTAACTATCCACAGTCAGTTTAATTAATTGAATTTTGAATTTGGGCTTCAACACTGATAGTTTATGTACTCACTGGTAGCTGTGGCTGCTCATCAACATGCTGTGCCTTATTCATTCTGCTCTGAAATATTTTTGTAACCGTTGAGGTATCAGTCACACATACCAGGAACCCCATACGTACTTCCCCTCAAAAAGAAGGGGAGGCGTGCTTCCATATATGATGTGGACAAATATAAAATTTACATTTTATGATGTCTGGCAGCTCTTGTGCATCCAGCCTCCGCTGTATCCTTGACATCAACACTGATTTATGAATTCATGCAGTGTCTGCGGCTTAAACCCTTTTCTAATGTTATACCAGCAGAGCTGTCCTGATAAAGATGCTTATCAGCAGTAGTGCACTGGCTTGTAAATTGGCTTTGCTGTGAAATAGTGCTGTCCTGTCAACATTATTAATCGGTCAGAATTCAGCAGCAGTGCTGCCTTGTACAGTTTCCATGAAAACTTACAAGCTCAGGTGGAAAAGGGACCCGCTTTATAACCTTTCCGGTGGATAATGAGCAAAGTAATGGTATTTTATTTGCCTGTCAGAAGGAATTGCTTGCCCAGGGTGAGTGGTCAGGTACAATTTGCCACGGTTGCAATAGTGCTACTTCAGACTCTTGGAAATGTACTCCTCTATTAGTATTCCACTTAAATCATTAGGCCAGGGCTGTAGTAGTCTAACAGTTGTGTAAATCTCCCTGTTTACTTCTGTTTTCCCAGATAAAGAGCTCTTGGGTGAGACCGTATCAAACTGCTGCCTTGTCCCTAAATTTATTAACCATGAAATTAGTCTGTCCTGGATGTTGGAATGTTTGTGCTTAAATTCGTGTGCTGGCGTTGGCATGTAGCTCACAAAGGAAGCTTGTGCTATTTAAACAAATATAACGAAACACTCCACCTTTCTATTTTCAGCTCGGAATGAATCATAATATCATGAGTTTGTTCAGCGGCTTTCGGTACATTTGCCAGTACTAGTGCTGAGCTTGAATGTTAACCAAGTGTCAACTCCAAGCTTGCTGGGTTTTTTTTAAGTCGATTAAAATCAACCTTTATTAGGCTTTCATAGCTTTCTTGTGACTGCACTTTTGAATGGGCCTGTGTTGGCTTGGGATCAACTACCAGCAGCGATAGAAGTTGAGGATCTTTCTTGCCTTTGCCATATCAGTGCCAAGTTGGTTCAAGAGAAGAGTCCAGCATCACTTTCTGTTTCTAGGAACAGGATGGATCTTGTTTATTTGGAAAAGAAACCCCGCTTGCCTCTTGGCTCAGAAATGAGGATTGGAGCAAGTTGTTTTCTCTTGAGCCTTTGCGAGCGAAAATTAATCTGTATTTCTTTGATTCTGAGTTGTCTCTGCTTGACATAATATTAACAAACTAAAGCTACTGTTTGTTGATCAGGTCAGACTTACTTTTGCAGAGTTGAATTTTAAATCTGCATTACGAAGAGCTTTCCCCTGTGTCAGTAAGGGTTTGGTTTCGCCATTGAGTGAGATACAGCAGAACAGTGAAGTTTTTAGCAGTCTACTATTGTTTAAATCCTCTCTCTGAAGAAAATATTAATTAAAGAGTGCTTGCTGTGCCATGTGTGTGTCTCAAAAAAAAGTCACTTAGATCTAATTGACACTGCTGAATATCCTTTTCAGCCTGTTGCTGACTGTCGGTTGTTCTGTTCTGTGTTTTTCCCCAGGATATCGACATTAAGAAAGTGAACGGTGTTCCGCAGTATGCATTCCTGCAGTACTGTGATATTGCAAGTGTCTGTAAAGCAATTAAGAAGATGGATGGGGAATATCTTGGAAATAACCGGCTCAAGGTAAAGAAATCCTCCCGTGGGCTGTATCCTTCTCCTCGTTACTTCCATTTACAGCATCATGGGATATCTTGCAGCAGCATAGTTTATGGAAGTACGGTGGTTTTTAATGCGTAGGACAGATTAGAGCGTGATGCTTTCGACCACCACCATAATTGGGATTAATCCGCATTTTTGTTGGCTGTCTCAGCAAGGAGCCCCAGGATTGAGTAGACTTGGAGACTGACATTCCCTGGCCCTGAAGGTCCGTGTCTGGCGAGGCTGTGCTGGGAAGCTGTACCGATACCAATGATAAACAGAGGCTGTCAGTCCCCAGAGCTGTCAAGCTGTCACTTTTCAGATGCATTCAAATTGTAGAAAAACCAAATGTTGTCAAACACTGTATTTGTTTAAGCATGCAGAATTATTTTCATTAATTGCTATTTGATTTTTGTCTTGCTTGCACCTGTGCAAGATGCTAATTTTAGAAAATCTGTACAAATGACTAGCTTTCTTCAAATAACTCTATAATTAGGCGTGCTCTGTTCAGTTACTTCAATGCTTGTGAATTGTACTGATGGAAGTTTTGCCCTTTTGTGTTCAGCTGGGTTTTGGAAAGAGCATGCCTACAAACTGCGTGTGGTTAGATGGGCTCTCTACAAACGTTACGGATCAGTATTTAACTCGACATTTCTGCCGATACGGGCCTGTGGTAAAGGTAGGTGGGAGGCTTTGGCGTGTGGTTTGAAGTTGTTACTGTCTTCCTTTCTTCCCATCCTGTCCTTTCAACCCCAACTGTCCAGGGCTTTATAGCTCAGGTAGAGAAATTCTCTCTGGGGTGTAATCTGGCCAGCAGGGCTCTGTAGCTTTGCATCCTGCTGATCCGATATGTAGAGCAGTTGTTTCTGATGTTTTGGGGAAAAAAAAAAAAAAAAAAGTATTTTGTATGAGCCGAGATAATGAGTATTGGAAACCATTTGTTGCTCTTGTGCAGTACAGTCTCTCCCCAACAAAATTTCTTTAGAAGGCTAACACTGGAGGAACAGCAGTCTAATTATGTAGTTACACTCATGCATGTTAATTACATGATTAGACATAACTCTATTTTTTTTTTAATCAGGCTAAAAAATGACTTTTTAAAATCAGTTAGGATAGTCACACTGACAAAAGGATGTGAAAGAAGAGAGAAAGTCAGTGATGGTGCCACGTACCCGTGTCACACAGTGGGAGGGCATTACCTGCCCCACTGTGGGTCAGTGCTAGTGATTTATGCACGTGCTTAAACTTAAGCATGTGCATTGTCCCATGTTCTTCTGTTGGACATTGATGTGCTCAAAGTTAAGCAGCGTGGGTAAATCTTCACAGGATCAGGGTCTTGCCTCCTTAAAGGATTTTTGTGGGTTTGTGTTGCAGCTTTGACATTCTTTATTGTAGCTGTTGTTGCTTGAATAATAAATTAACGTTGCTAAAGGAAGCTCATATTTGAAAATTGGACGTTCAGCAACTGACGAGTGGTACTGCAGACTGTGATAACAAAACCTGTTTCCATTTGGGATTAAATGTTCCCTTTACCTTTTTTCCCCCCTAAAACACATTGGAAATTTTTCAAAAAACTAAAAAGTAAAGAGAAACTACAAAACTCAGTCACCAAAGAAAAAAATTGAAAGTAAAATACAGAAAAACAAAATAAAGGCATAATATACCTCAAGCCACAATATCCACAATTCAAAGCAGTCCCGTGTCCTTTTATTGTCTCTTCATTACAATACGCCTCATCAGAAAAGCCTGGAAATTTATCTTGCTAAAAATTATTTCCTTACTGGTATCCTCATGACTTAGGATTTTGTTGGGACTGACATTAAGTCCTGTGGATGAGGCTCTTATTTGGTTTTTGTTTTGTTTTTTTGTTTTTTACAGGTGGTGTTTGACCGCTTAAAAGGCATGGCCCTGGTTCTCTACAATGAGATTGAATATGCACAAGCAGCTGTAAAAGAGACCAAGGGGAGGAAAATCGGTGGGAATAAAATTAAGGTGTGCAGAATGACCTCCAAAACAAAACAAAAAAAAAAAGAGAAACAAATTGTATTTAGGCCTTACCCCTTAAATGCTGGCATTTGCAGACTGCCAGACAAAAGGAATACTTAGTGGGACACGTATGTCCCAGACACCAAAGGCTTAAACTATTTTTTTTATATACTCGGCTTATCAAGATGTTAGGGTATCTTGAACTGTTACTTATAAAGCCTTTTCCAGTATTCTGCCGTTTGTTTCACTGAACTTGTCTCTCTAAGCTCCTGAGTGTTGGTGTCCATGTTACTGCCTCATTTACCCGCATCCAAGGCAAACTTTTGTCTGTTTTCATGTTAAAAAAGTGAAAGCTGAGGGGTGTGAGTTCCTCCGGGATAACACATCGCTGCATTTCAGCTGCTCCGTGCTGATGTCCAGGCTCCCGACCTGGCCGAGGCCACCTGCGGTGGCTCACACACCATCGTTGTGGGCTATGGCAGCCCGAGCGTGCAGTCTGCTCTTGCAGTGACAGCTCCTTCCTTGTAACAGATTAAAAAAAATAATAATTAAAAACACTACTTAAAAAAATAGAGAGAAGGTACTTTTTCCTGGAGCAACACATTTATGGGGATGTCTTGGATTTGGGTGAATGTGGTAATACCTGTCACGACTGTCCCATCAGTTCCACTAATTGGGGACGTAAGGTGTCAGCCAACCCTCTGAATTATCTTCCTCCTCCTCCTTTCTTCTCTCCTAAAGAATGGGTAATGATTTCAAGCATGATCTCTCACCTGGTGTGTGTTATTAACCTAGCAACTTCACACCCGTTGGGGTTAGGAGTTGGATATACTGCAGTTTCTAAGCGTGGTGGTGGAATATAACTAGTCTTACATGCAGTAAAACGCGTGGTCATTTAAAAGTTTCATATCTTGTGTTCGTGGGTCTTGCTACTTAGTGACTTTGGAACAAGCAACACCCTTAGTGCGTGTATGTCTGTGCTCCACTGCTGTGGTTCTACAAATGTCTAGGCTGATTAAAAAAAAAAAAAAAAAGAAAAGAGGAACTAGAATGTTAAAAATATTGCATTATGTGACGTACACGTAGTTGAATCCATTCTAATCCTTAATTTTTTGCATCAGCTCTGCCATTAGCTTCTTGATATTGTCACCCTTGGCTAGAAAACATCCACTCTTTGAGTAGCTAAAATAGGAGCTGCAATTCAGGAGGCTTGGTTCCCTTCCTGTCCCTGCTTTTGCCTTGCTGTATGACCCCGGGCAAAAAGCGTGGAGTCTGAGATAGATTAATAATACTGACCTGCTGTAGCACTGTGTTGACATAAAAGGGACTTTGGAACTGTAATTGGAGTCGTAGTATTAAAAACGTCAATACCACGATAATAATGTGTATTTTTCCTGCTGGTTTACTGAACAGAAGCCTCTGGTCTGGCAGCTACAACAACATACCTCAGTGAGGAGGTAGTTACATAGCTCCATGCAGCTACACCAAGTTGAGAGAGAAAGGTCTTTATTCCTGGAGAGTGTAGGGCCAGTCCTGAGAACCATTTGACGTTTTTTTGTTAAATAGTATCACCCCCAGTTTCAGTTCTGCTCCCATCTTCAGACTGCAGCAGGCAGTGAGATGTTGTCAAAATGGGCTGTTTTCTCTCACTGAACGTGATTTATGCTTTATTTTTCAGGTGGACTTTGCAAATCGAGAAAGTCAGTTGGCATTTTATCATTCCATGGAGAAAACGGGTCAAGATATCAGAGACTTTTATGAAATGCTGGCAGAGAGAAGGCACGTGTCAATACCTTTATTACAGTCTTTCGTTTTTCCAGCGTCGCTTTAAGTGCAATTAAACTTCCTTCAGGCCATAATTACTAAACAAACACTTGGTTTTGTTCCTCTCAACTTTCACCTTCTTTTTAAAGTTTTATTAACAACATTTTAGCGTAATTTTAATGTCTTTCACCTTTTCAGGTTTTTTTTTTTAAACAAATTTAGGTGGTCGGACTTACTGTGCAGATTAAAGCAGGCAGGATATCGCACATCTGAAGTGTAGTTGGTTACTGAAATTAATACTTAGGTGGAGGTTTCGGCTATCTGCGTGATCTATATATTTAGTATCTGGTTACTGTGCTGGGTCACCAGGACACAGTTGTGAGTCATTCATCATTTCTTAGGAATGCAAAGAATAGCTTGTCGGTAATGCCTTCCTGTGCCCTCGAGACAAATGTGTATGTTAACGGGTGTATATATAGTCTGATAAACTACTGCTGCTCATCTTCTGAGCAGAGAGTAAAATTTAGTCTTTCGCCTACCTCTTTTCAACAGTTTAGTTTGTTAACTTGATAATAAAACACAAGTGAGGCTGCAATTTAATTTTTTTTTTTTTTTTTTTTTTTTGCTATTTGACATGAAAAATGTGTTCTGTGTTGGTGCCCTTCTGCAGCATCTGTCGTGACAGTGTCTGGCCATTTTGCACATGCTGCAACGGCTTGTGTTCCCCCTGCATGGCCACTTATCTCTGCAGACCCTGGCTGAGAGCAGCCTGGCACAGAAGCACTCTGCATTTTGTGCTTTTTTTTCCTCCAGTGGCTGAATAATCCATCCATGTTTTTATTACCTTCAGAGGCTGGCTTAATTGTTAGGGTTCTGGTTTACCTGTGAATAAGCCCAGCATGACACTGATTGTACCTGTGAGCTAGATAAATTCATTGGGTTTTTTGCAGCAAAATAGATTGGTCTAAAATATATGCAAAGTTGCTAGATGTAGAAGCGAGGAGAGTTTGGAAATTGGCAGTCAGGATCTGCGTGATGAAAATAAATGTGTGCGTTCCCCAGTCCTGGCCAGCTGTTGTGATGTGCCATCAAGCAGTCAGTAATAATTTCCTCTGAACTACACCAAATTCAGAAAATATGGAATGTCTCCTAACGCGCAGGAGTCTGCTGGGCTTGTCTTTATAATTCTGATTTCTAGAACAACGTATACTTGGGTACACGTTAGTCTTGTTTCTCCTTTTCCGTCCTTATGCTCACATAGTTATTACAAGATACTTAGGAATAATGAATCACAGAGTGATCGAGTGAGCTCTGCAGTGAGTGATCTCTTGCAGTGATGCTAAGATTTGTACTGTCCAGGTTCTCTTAGGGTTGTAGTTACAGCCAGGCTAAATACGACCCAAAGGAAAAAAACCTACCAAAAACGAAACAAAAACCGTGATTAATTTTTTTAACTTCACAGCTGCCTTTCGCAACATCCCACTTCACTTGCAGAATGAGGCTTTTGTCTCCCATGTTTTGTGTCTCTGTGTTCTTTTTCAATTTTGTACGTTTTCTAAAATGTGGAAGCTGTCAGCTTTTAACATAAACCATAAACTGTGAAGCCAAATAAATGTATGTGAAATAGAGTGTGCAAAGCACTCTGTAATGGTGGAGAATTGGAGCACCAGCTCTATGCCACCCCTCTGCCAAAGAGGCATGTTCAGAGTTATAAATGGCTTATTTTTGCTGTTTGGAGGTATTGAGATGAGAACGTTAATTGCTTGACTTATTTTGCTGAATGCTTCCTGTGAATTCACCTAATCTCATAAACAACCTGATTTTTTTTTGTTCGACTTGGTCTGTAAATAGGCAATGTCAGCATGCCATGCAGTGAAAGAGCTAATTTTGGAATTAAATGATCACTACAGGGTTTAGGATTTTTAAAGAAATCGTACTACCACTTTACTGCTTAGTAATGGAGAGGTTCCGGCCTTGAGTTTTCACTTGTCTCATGTTTTCAGAGGTAGGTGGAGACTGTCTCAGGTTCGTGGGATGGGGTGGTCTTCACCGTGACAGACTGTGCGTGGGTGCACAGGTGCTGTGTAGGTTTTACCTTAATTTAATGCGGTATTTGAATCTGGCAAAAACGAAGCAGAAGTGAGGGTTGTGAAAAGATACTTGGCAGAGCTGTCAGGGAATGACCAGTTAAGTGCCTACGGTGTTTGATAAGCTAACAGAGCAGTTCATCCGCTGCGCCCCCATTCGTCGTTGTTCAGTCTCGGTACGCAGCTGCGTACCTTGGTGTGCCTATAAAGAAATTATCATAAAATGATTCCCCTACATAACAAAGAACCGGGTAAGGCAGTGCGTTGCTTGAGAAGGAAAACCAATCTGTTTATTCTTATATTTAGCAGGGATGAAAGAAGAGGATCTTACGAATATGCCCCTGATCGTACTTACTACGAGACTGTTCGGACTCCAGGGACGTATCCTGAAGATCCTCGGCGAGAATACCCGGCTCGAGGCAGAGAGTTTTACGCGGAGTGGGATCCCTACCAAGGAGACTACTACGACCCACGATACTACGACGACCCGCGCGAGTACAGGGATTACAGGGGCGATCCGTACGAGCAAGACATAAGGGAGTACAGTTACAGGCAACGGGAGAGGGAGAGGGAGAGGGAACGGTTCGAATCCGATCGGGACAGAGACCATGAACGGAGACCGATTGAACGGAGCCAGTCTCCGACGCACTCCAGGCGTCCGCAGAGCCCTGGAGCCTCTCCCTCGCAGTCGGAAAGGCTGCAGAGCGATTCGGAGAGGAGGATTTACAGCAGGTCATCGGATCGCAGCGGCAGCTGCAGCTCGCTGTCTCCTCCGCGATACGACAAGCTCGACAAAGCCCGCGTGGAACGTTACACAAAAAACGAAAAAACAGAGAAGGAGCGTGCTTTCGACCAGGAGAGAGTCGACAAGGAGAAACGCTTGGTGAGAAAGGAAAAGCCGGAAAAAATAGAAAAGGAGAAAACTGATAAACAAAAACGAAAAGCAAAAATCCATTCACCCAGCTCTCAGTCTTCTGAAACAGATCAAGAGAATGAGAGAGAGCCCAGCCCTGAAAAACTGAAGGGCAATAGTAAACAAAGTAAAGAGAGAGGTGACAAAGAAGGGACAGCTAAAAACCGCTTGGAACTAATGCCCTGCGTTGTGTTGACCCGAGTAAAAGAAAAGGAAGGGAAAGTTATTGATCAGCCCGCTTTGGAGAAACTGAGAGCAAAGCTTGATAATGACACTATGAAGTCCCCACTTCTGGAACAAAAAACACAGACATCTCAAGCTGAGCAAACCAAGTCTGAGCAGTCTAAACTGGAACCTGTCAGAACCAAGGTACAAAAAGAGAAAGCCGTTGCCAGTCATGTAGAAGTGGTGGATAAGGAGGGAAAACTGAAACCCAAAAAGCACTTGAAGACAGAGCAAACTTCTGAGGGGGCCAACGCGGTAGATTTAGACAAGTTGGAGGCTCGTAAGAGACGTTTTGCTGATGCAAATCTGAAGCCTGACAGGCAAAAGCTGGAAGTAAAGAGAAGCAGCCAAGATGAGGAAGATGCACGCATGGTTTTGAAAAAGCAACTTGATGCAACGGCTTCGTCTAGAGAAGCGACGATGTTAAGGGAAGGAGAATTGGAGAGAAAACCCCTGAGGAAGGAGATGCTTAAAAGGGAATCCAAAAAACTCAAACTGGAAAGACTTATTCCTGTTACTAGTCCCAAAGAAATTCAGGAGACTCTTAATGTTGGGATTGGCATGCGTCCCACCCTGGATCTGCAGGCGAGGCTAATGGAGGCAGCCGAGGAACCAGTGGAAGTTCAGGAGCTCTCTTCTAAAAAACCGAATCCAGTAAAACCCCAGCATAAACCGGTACAGCTACTAGATGACCAAGGAACAGAGAGAGAGGACGCAAGGAAGAATTACTCTGGCCTTCCTGAAGACACACCTGACCATAAACTTGGCCAAGAGAAACCTCAGTCAGCTGATACGGAGGAGAAAATTGGCATTGACATCGACCACACGCAAAGTTACAGGAAACAAATGGAGCAAAGTCGCAGGTTAAAACAGCAGCTGGAAATGGAGATAGCGAAGTCTGAGAAGTTTGGCAGTCCAAAGAAAGATGTCGATGAATATGAAAGACGGAGCTTGGTCCATGAGGTGGGAAAACCTCCGCAAGACGTCACCGATGACTCTCCACCAAGTAAAAGGAAAAAGACTGACCAGTTTGATTTTGAAATTAGCACCAAAAGAGAAAGAAACTACAGAAGTTCTCGTCAGGTGAGTGAGGATTCCGAAAGGACGTCCTGTTCCCCTAGTATCAGACACTTCCCTTTCCACGAAGATGATGACACGCTCGATTCTCCGAGGCTAATGCCATTAAAGGAAACCAAAGAGTCACCTAAAATAGAAGAAAAGGGTCTTTCGTACTCCAACATGACTGTCAGGGAGGACTCGCTGAAATTCAATCCTTATGATTCCAGCAGAAGGGAGCAGATGGCAGAAATGGCTAAAATAAAACTGTCCGTGCTGAGTTCTGAAGATGACTCAAGTAGGTGGGAAACACAAGTGAAGCAGGAGCCTGGTAGGGTTGACATCAGCTTTCCAAGCAGCATCGTCAAAAGAGACAGCATACGCAAGCGGTCTGTCCGGGACCTGGAACCCGGGGAGGTGCCTTCCGATTCGGATGATGACAGTGAAAACAAACCCCACTCCCCGAAAGCCTCGTCCTTGTTAGAGAGCTCCAGGTTGTCTTTTTTATTAAGGGACAGAGAAGAGAAGTTACGTGAAAGAGAGGAAAGACTGTCAACTTCCTTAGAAAGAAACAAATTTTACTCTTTTGCATTGGACAAGACAATCACGCCAGACACAAAGGCCTTGCTTGAAAGAGCTAAATCTCTCTCTTCGTCCAGAGAAGAAAACTGGTCCTTTCTAGATTGGGATTCAAGATTTGCTAGTTTTAGAAACAATAAAGACAAAGAGAAGGTTGACTCAGCTCCGAGGCCTATTCCATCTTGGTATATGAAAAAGAAAAAAATCAGGACTGATTCAGAAGGTGGAAAACTGGATGATAAGAAAGAAGATCATAAAGAGGAGGAACAAGAGAGACAGGAGCTGTTTGCGTCTCGGTTTTTGCATAGTTCAATCTTTGAGCAGGACTCCAAGCGCCTGCAGCATTTAGAGAGAAAAGATGACGATCTCGACTTCATTTCTGGTAGATTGTACGGGAGACAGTCTTCCTCTGATGGCACTAACAGTGCAGCTGATTTGGTGCAAGAACCGGTGGTTCTCTTCCACAGTAGATTTATTGAACTGACACGAATGCAGCAGAAAGAAAAGGAGAAAGATCAGAAACCAAAAGAAGTGGAAAAACAGGAAGATAAAGAAAACCGGCCGAAAACACCAGAAACGGTTCCTGATAGTAAAGAACCAGAACATAAAACTTCCTCAGTGGTTGGTCCCTCTTCAGTCGCTGTCCTACCACAGGAACCAGCACCGGTCGCTTCCGAGAAGGTAGCGAACGAAAAGGTAGTGGTGGAAACAGCTTCTGTAAAAGAAGAAAAAATATCTGAACCTGCTTCTGCAGCAGAGGAACAAAAACCTTTTCCTGAACTTGCTGCTCCTGTCAAAATCGAACCGCCCGAGCAAACCGAACCCCTGCCAGTCGTAGAAGCTAGTAAAGAAGTTGTTGCTACAACCCCGGAGGAAGATGCTGTGGCAACAGAGCATCCTTCGTACTTGGATACCAAGCCTCCTACTCCCGGAGCCTCGTTTTCCCCAGCAGACATCAGTGTAGACCCAGAACCCGAAGCTGCCCAGCTGATTCCACCTCCGCCCAAGCTAGTTCAGAAGTCCGATGAGGCCGCCGAGCCGAAAGAAGAAAATCCTGTGCCTTCTGCCAACGCTGATGCGAGTGCGAGTCAAAAGGTGGAGGCGGCTGCTGAGGTGCTGCCGCCTGTTTCCGACAACGATATGGAAGTCGAACCTCCGGTTGTTGTGAAAGATAAAAAGTCCTACAAGAGTAAACGCTCCAAGACTCCCGTGCAGTCGGCTGCAGCTACTGTGACGGAAAAGCCCGTCACAAGGAAGAGCGAAAGAATTGACCGGGAAAAACTCAAAAGGTCAAGCTCTCCTCGTGGGGAGACGCAGAAGCTTTCGGAATTGAAAGTGGAGGCGGAGAAGGTTTCGAGGAATGCTGCTAAATCCCCTAGTTCTGCTGCAGAGCCAGAAAATGTGGAGCCAAGCTTGCCAATAGGCCGCACCAGGCGCAGAAACGTAAGGTCAGTCTACGCTACCACGGGGGACAATGAAGGCCCATCGCCGGTGAAGGACTCTGTGGAGGTCACCAGATCCACCAGGAAGAGAGGGGAAAAGGAACCGCAGGAAACGGTGACAACGGTTCCTACAACCCCGAGGCGGGGAAGACCTCCGAAAACGCGCCGTAAGCCGGAGGAGGACATCTCTCCGATAAAGACAGAACCGGTACAGCAAGAGGCGGAGGAGGCTGAAACTAAAGATGCTGTGGAAGCTCCTAAGCCTGCAGAAGGCTGGAGGTCTCCTAGATCCCAGAAGCTAACACACAGTCACTCATCAGCTGCTACCAGCCAACAGGGGAAAAAAGGGAAGAATGAACTGAAAGCCGATACTTTGGCTGAGTCTGAAGATGCTGCTGAAAGAAGTGGTCAGGAATCAAGCGTGGGTGACAACAGCAATAAAGCAAAAGCCACTGAGAAAGAGCCGGCAGCAAGCGAGCAGAAACGTGATAGGAAAGAACTGGATGCGGAGAAAAACCAACTAGAAATCCCCACGGTTGAGATCATTGAGAAGAAGCCGGTGCCAGAAAAGGTTACGAAATCCAAAAGGGGAAGGTATAAAAATACCAAAACCGTCGTAGATAAAGCATCCGTGTGTCTCAAAAATGTAGAAATACGCCTCAACGTGGATGAAGTCAAGGGCGCCTTGCGGCCGACTGAGGAGGAGGCGGAGCCGGTGGCGGTGTCGCCGGCCAAAATGAAGAGCCCCCAAAAAGAGGACATCTTGCCACCCCATTTTGCTAAGAATGAGGTAGAAGATTCATTCCCAGAAACGGAAAAAGAGGTGATGCGGGAACCAAAACAGTCCCCTGAAGCTGCTCAGTTAGCAAAACAGATTGAACTCGAGCAGGCTGTGGAGAATATTGCAAAACTCACCGAAACTCCTCCATCAATTGCTGCCTACAAAGAACCGACGGCAGATGTGCCTGAAGTTCGTCAGGAGGAGGAAGGAGATAAACCCGCGCATCAGGCTAGTGAAACGGAGCTGGCAGCGGCCATCGGCTCCATCATCAATGATATTTCTGGAGAGACAGAAAGCTTTCCTGCACCCCCAACGTATCCCGCTGAATCAGAAACTGAAATCCCTGCGGAGCCTTTGGTGTTGCCGTCGCCTCGGGAGGAGATGGAGCCTGAGACGGATCAGGCAGTGAATAATATCCTGGAAACTGAGGCCGCCGTCGAGCCCGCGGTGCAGCCGGTTCCTGGCTCTGCCCCGTCGGCGGTAGAGACGGAGAGCAAGGAGCCTGAAGTCAGCTTCAGCGAGTCTTCCAACTCTGCACAGGAGGCCGAGACCTTGCAGGAGGCTGAAGTTGCTCGGAAGGAGAAGGGCCGTCAGAAAACCACGCGGCAGAGGCGCAAAAGGAGCACGGGCAGAAAGGGTGATGCCGCTGAAGTCAACGCGTTCGAGCCGGAGAGGGTGCAGAGCAAGTCGCCCCCCGCCAGTGAAGTAAAGACAAAACCTGAAGAAGCCTTGAAGGAGGAAAAGCAAACAAAACCCGCGGCATCTGTGGAGCCAAGCGCTTCCGACGCCAGCAAGGCTGCGGCCGCTGAGGTTGTCGTGGTGGCGCACGAAGCCGTCGGTGAGAGCAGCACCTCTCCGAAAGTGCCCGCTCCGGCTCCTCTGGACCTGGCCACCCCGCCGGTTCCTCTCGACGAGGGGAGTCAGAGCGGGTTCAAGATCCGGTCGCCCATGGAGAACACGCCCATCACGCCGCCGAGCGCCCCGAACACGGCCCTTCCTGCCGTCCCTGCGGCGGCGGCCAAGCTGCCCGCCCCGCTGCCCGCCGCCATCGTCCCCCTTCACTCCAGCGCCGCCAAAGTGCCGGAGTGGATGGTAAGGCATGAGGAACCCCGTGCCCGTTCCACGCCCCCGCCCGCTCTCCCACCGGACACGAAGGCGTCAGATATCGAAACAAACTCCAGCACTTTGAGGAAGATACTCATGGAGCCCAAGTATGTCTCGGCGACGAGCATAACCTCCACGCACGTGACGACGACGCACGCCGAGCCGGTGAGCGCGCCGTGTTTGGAGGAGGCACCCCTCCACCCCGCGGTAGAGGCCATAAAGCCGGTTTCAGAGGAGAAGCCGGCAGTTCCCGTCACCAACGCCTTGGACCCGCCGGTAGCCGAAGCACCGGTGTTCAGCGAGAAGGAAAAGATAAGTACTGTGATTGCTCCCAAAGCCACTTCTGTTATAAGCAGGATGCCCCACAGCGTGGATCTGGAGGAGGCTCCGAGGATCACCTTGGTGAAGCAAGCTCCCCAAACCCAGACGTGTCTCATCAACGCCCCCTCGCCAAAATTTAAGCAGAGATCAAGCACAAACGATAACAGTAGGTTTCATCCGGGATCGATGTCTATTATCGAGGAGAGGTCTGTAGAGAGTGGGGCCAGTCCGGGACTGCGGGTGAACACCTCGGAAGGCGTAGTGCTTCTGAGTTACTCGGGGCAGAAGACGGAAGGCCCTCAGCGAATCAGTGCCAAGATCAGCCAGATTCCCCCAGCCAGCGCTGTCGACATAGAATTTCAGCAGTCTGTATCCAAGTCTCAGATCAAACAGGAACCTATCACGCCATCTCAGCCGACGCCGAAAGGCTCCCAGACCTCGGCGGGCTACGGGACTGTTTCCACCCATTCTTCTTTGGTACTAGGAACACAACCTTATAATACGTCGCCCGTCATCTCCTCCATTAAACAAGAGCGCACTGCGCTGGAGAAGTCGGACTCGTCCCACCTTTCTGTCCAGACTCCAGTGTCTCAGCCCGCTAAAGTCCTCACGCAGACTGTAAACACTCCACCTGTACTTGTCCATAACCAGATGGTTGTGAACAAAAAACTGTCCGATCCAGCTGCTCTGAAAGTGGAGACCAAGACTCTGCAACCCTCCAACTTGAGCCCTGGAGTCAGTCCTCACCACCCTTCCCTCTCGGGGAAAATGCATTCGGAAGCCAACCACGTCAGCTCGGGACCCAGCACCCCAACCGACCGGGCTATTTCCCACCTGGGAGTCACCAAACAGGAGCCGCACTCGCCGCGTACCAGCGGGCACTCGCCGTCGCCGTTCCCCCGGGCTTGTCATCCCGGCAGCACCTCGTCTCCGGCTTTGTCGAGCAGTACCCCAGTCATGCTGGCGCCTGGAATTCCCGTTCCTCAGTACATCTCCAGCATGCATCCCGAGCAATCTGTTATCATGCCCCCTCACAGCGTAACGCAGACTGTGTCCCTGGGCCATCTGTCCCAAGGCGAGGTGAGGATGAACACCCCTCCTCTCTCCAGCATCCCTTACGGCATCCGCCCGGAAGCGCTCCACTCCCCCAGAGCTGCTCTGCAACCCCAGATAGAGATCAAACCGCAGCGATCCAGCACCCCCCAGCCTGCTCCGATACGAGACATCGTCATGCCTCCTCTGTCTTCTCAGCATCCCCCCGAGGAGGAGATGCACTACCACCACACCACGGTGTGCCGAGGACCGGCCCCCGTTCAGTCCGACGTGCTGGTGATGCAGCCGGATTACCGCATGCACCCCACGAGCATCAGGCTCGACCAGTACAACGTCCCCCGGGACGTGAGGATGATCATGCACCCGCACATGGCCGCCGTGGGCGAGCACCACTCGGAAACGAGACAATCCCGAACGCCTGAAGGGGCTGTGAAAACTCCCCCCGTCAGTAAGACCCCGCAGCCTGGAAAAGAGACGCCAAAATCCTCCGAAGGCAAGATGGCACACTCTCCTCACAGCGAGCCCCGGCTCCTCAGCGTCCCCTCCAGCAGCCAGCTGCCAGGACTGCCTCTGACGCAGCCGGTGGTGGTACCTCACGGGGTACAGATCATGCACCCCGCGGGGAGCTCCTTTCACGATTATCGGTCTGTGTACGGCGACATGAGGAATTACCACACGGCGGCACAGCTCGGGCATCCTCAGTTCCCGGGTGCCTCGCCGATCGGGCTGCCTTCTCGCAGCATGACCCCATCTCAGGTGAGAAATAAACCCCTTTCTCCTCCTTCTACCTGAAATCTGGAGTGCTTCGAGCTAATTACAGCCCCGGCGCAGCTTTGCGTGGCCACAGCACCTGAGTTTAGCTCTCCGTGGTTAGTCTCCAAACCCTACTTAAGTTCGTAGCACAAGAAGAGCTATTTTTGTTTGGGAAACAGAGTTTGAACGCTGCTCAGCATTAGAGGAAGCTAAAATAACTCATTTTTTTAACTACTCTAGGACTCAAACCAGAGGGTGTGAAGCTGCCTACAGGTTTCTAGACATAGAGATGTCGGGGGGGGAGAATTATCAGCATCGAGGTGGTGCGTAGGTCAGACATCCTCGGAGGGATGGCGTGGCTAAGGCTGGGCTTGGGGCAGGATTCAGGGGATGTGATTTCAGCCCTCGGGCGTGAGAGGCTGATGGGGTGGCCTTGGAAGGGGGGCCCTGGGGCAGGCACCACCGCAGCGGGGCTGGTGGCGAGATGTGGAGACGCCCATTTCTCTGACAGCAACCATGGCAGCCTCGTTGTTGAATTAATGAGCTCTGGTGTGCCTGCAGCCTAAAAATCTTTCCTTTTTCCCCTGCCGCCTGCTTCCCAGGGTCTACCGGAGGGCGAGCACTCGCACCCCAGCCAGCCAGTGCGCAGCAAGACTCCTCAGATCCCCCAGGATCCCAAGGGCCCGCCGGCAGCAGGACCCGAACAGAGTCACCACCCCCCTGTAAATAGGCATGCGGCACAGATCGACCCTCACGTCCACCTTCAGAGGGCACAAGCGGACACGGGCCAGACCTCCTACCCTTCACCTGTTGCCATTTCGATGAAACAGGAGCTTCCGTCACCGCACCAACCTCAGGCGGTCCCCAAACAATCCATGTTTATCCCCACGACGTCGGGGGCCGGGGCCCCGCCGGGGCTGCCCCTCAATCGCCCTGAGCCCCAGTCCGCTCTCAAACAAGAGCCGTCTCCTCACCCCGTTTCGCAAAGACCCGTGGATATGGTTCAGCTTCTGACGGTGAGTATCGCTCCGCCGTCTCCTTCTGGCCGAGTAGCCTCGTGCTCCTGGTCTGGGGAGAAATAATCAGGTTCTGCATAACCTCGTCTCACCGGTGGCACCAAAACCTGACCTCTCTTGCATCAGATGTTTCAGATGTGGAGGCGATCGATCGTCTGTCTGCTTTCTGGGCTGGTTTCTGTCCCTGGTGAATTTTAGCCGTGTTCATGTTTACACGGCGTGTCCTAGAGCCTCACAATAAGGTGCTGTTCGTGCAGAGCAGCCCCTGTTCCTCTCATTTCTTGTTTCAACAGCCTGCAAGCTCAGGCAGGCAGTGCTGCATCATTTGTACAGTCAGCTGTTTCTTGAGAAGGTTTTCTTCATGGTCAGGAAAGAGTGGTGGTGTATTTAATATAAAGAAAAAGAAAAACACTCTCCCAGAGCCTAGACACTGAGGAAGAGGAGGGAGATAGTGAGGAACAGGCACCGATGAGGAACCCAGAGTTGCGTTCAGCGCTGAATATTTCCCGTATAACCTTCAGCAACTCTCCTGCTGCTGCTGTTTCTCAGTTCCCCCATTTGTAAAAGAGAAAATAGCGTTTGGTAACAGCCCCGCTCCGCCTCGTGCTGTGTGGGAGGCTGAAAGATTGGGAAGTTCTCTGATGTTACGATGAAGGGAGCCACCCAGGCACCTTAGCTGGAAGAAAAAGGACTGAGTTACTGATGTAGCAGGACCTAACCCGAGCCCGAACCGACGTGTACAAGGGGTGATGTTACATCTGTACTGAGTCCTTAAAGCAGAGCGATGGTGTCTTAATTACCTGTGAGGTATTGGAGGCAAACGAGCAGCTTGGATGGGATTTAAGATCCCGCACTCCTTCATTTGCGTTTAATATCTCTTCTCCCTCTCTTTCCAGAAATACCCGATTGTCTGGCAGGGCCTTTTGGCTCTAAAAAACGACACGGCCGCCGTTCAGCTCCACTTTGTCTCCGGTAACAACGTCTTAGCGCACCGGTCCCTGCCGGCGCCTGAGGGAGGGCCGCCGCTGCGGATCGCTCAGCGCATGCGACTGGAGGCTTCGCAGCTGGAGGGCGTCGCGCGTAGGATGATGGTGAGGGCTCGGGACGGGCCGAGGACGCGTGTTTGGGAAGAGCTAATATCTGCGTGCTGAAAGCTGGGCTGTTCTCACCAGCCGTGTAACAGAAAATCACAGAATCATTCGGGCTGGAAAAGCCCCTCGGGATCATCGAGTCCAACCCTCAGCCCGACTCTACAAAGTTCTCCCCTACCCCACATCCCCCAACAGCTCATCCAAACGGCCCTTAAATGCACCCAGAGATGGGGACTCCACCCCCTCCCTGGGCAGCCTATTCCACTCTCTGACCACTCTTGCTGTGAAAAATTTGTTCCTCATGTCCAGCCTGACCCTCCCCTGTTGCAGTTTAAAGCCGTTCCCTCTTGTTCTGTCACTTAATCCCCTGGGAGAAGAGACCAGCACCAACCTCTCCACAACGTCCTTTCAGGGAGCTGTAGAGAGTGATGAGGTCTCCCCTCACCTTCTCCTCCTCACTGAACAGTCCCAGCTCCTTCAATCGCTCCTCATAAGATTTATATATATTTATAGATAAGATTTATTTATTATTTATTAATCCCACCGCTTCTCCCAGAAACCTCGGCTCTCATTCCTCGTGTCACGTTATTTCAGGATTCGGGTAATATCTGTGCGATTCCTTCGTCCCGGGGAGTGTGAAATACAGATGGCGAGTGGGGAGCACTAGGTATTACTCTGCGTTCATAGGAAGGGGAATGGCAGAGTTGGGAAAGCTTTGAAGTCGCCCGTCCCTCAGCCCTGGAACAAATTCCTGCTGGCTCCAACACGTCTGAGTAAGGTGGAAAGTGGAATTCAGGCGGCCGTGGAAATCAGTTTTCAGCCCTTCTCACCACCTCCTAGGCTGGCCGAGCTTTCAGCAAGTCTTTTGTAACTTCGAAGGAGTTCAAAGGGAGGATTTTCCACTGCAGATAATGAATGTGTGTCAGGAACGGGCCTGTTCCCAGCAAACATTTGACTTAATTATTGTATTTTCTTTCCAGGTGGAGAGCGATTACTGCCTACTGCTGGCCTTGCCCTGTGGCCGAGACCAGGAAGACGTAGTGAATCAGACGGAGTCGCTGAAGGCTGCGTTCATCAGCTACCTGCAGGCTAAGCAAGCTGCAGGGATCATCAATGTTCCCAACCCCGGCTCTAATCAGGTATTGGCGCCCTGAAACGCCGTGGAGAAACAGAATCGATCGATGGTGGGACAGTACAGCCTTCCCTGCCAGGTCTTGGCTTGAGATTGTAGTTGAGCTGCCTGGTTTTAGTATTAAAACCCTCATGTTTAGCATGCCAGCCTCTTACATTACCAATCAAAACACACCAGCATAGTTGATATCATCAAGATGAACTGCAAAGCCAAAAAAAACCCAACCCAAATGTATGCTCAGAACCCCTCACAGCCCTACATCTCTGGCTGAAAACAAACCAACCCCCTTTTCCAGCTCTTTTTGCTGTGCTGGAAGCAGAGTCCTTGTATCATATCCTGATTTTTCCAGGTGTTTTCTTGCTCTTGGCTGCATAAATACAAAAATGCATTTGGGTTTGGTGATGCAGAGCATCTATTCCAGATGCGTTGCTGCCTCGAATCCAGTTTGAGCTGTTCCCTGGTACAAACAGCCCAGAATGAGCAGTCAGCGCTCGGAGCAACCGCTGAAATCATCATTTTTTTGTAAAACCAGCCAGCTCTAAGTCTCTGGTGTGGAAGAACTCCCCGCCTTGGGGACCACACCTGAGGCTGCTGAACAACCTTTTTTAAACAAAGCAAACTGGTTTATGAGCCTTTAAGCACCAAAAAAATCCTCTAAATGTCCCGTTTTAAAAACATTTTAGGCCAGCCCTCACCCCTGTTGGTGTCTCATTTGTGTTTCTCTTCTCCCTCGCAGCCTGCCTACGTTCTGCAGATCTTCCCACCCTGCGAATTTTCGGAAAGCCACCTGTCCCGCCTCGCCCCGGACCTCCTCGCCAGCATCTCCAACATCTCTCCTCACCTGATGATTGTCATCGCGTCGGTATGAGCTGTTTACCGCTTACTGACTTTATTTTTAGTTGGTTTTTTTTTTTTTCCAAGGCCCTGCAGCAAAAAAAAAAAAAAAAAAAAAAAGCCCACAAAAACCACAAAAAAAAAAAATTTAAAATAAAAATAAATAAAAAGAGAGAGAGAAAGTAATGAAACAAGAAAATGCTGCCAGACTACCAGCCTCCTGCCCTAACCGGCCTCGATCAAACTGTTGCTGGGGAGCGGTTCCGCTGCCCTGTATGTTTACATATTGCTTTAGCTTACGGACAACTGATGCACTCAGCAGGCGGACTGGTATTGGGTTTCTGTGCCTCCTTTTGGGGAAAAGATAAAGGATGGCTTATTTTTTTTAACAAAAAAAAAAGGAAAAAAATAAAAAAGAACCTGAACTGCCTTTGCACTAAATTAGTGACTCGGACCTTTGCACAGTTGGAGACACGCTGTGACGTTCTGGATGTCTTGACACACATTAACACGCACCGTGGACTAAACGCAGGACCTGGGGACTTCTGCTGAAATTTGTGGGTCAAGGATCATTTCACACATTATCTTTTTTTATTTTATTTTATTGGTTGTTGTTTTTTTTTTCTTTTTTTTCTTTTTGGGGGTTTTTTTTTTTTTTGGTTTTATTTTTTCTGGATGTGAACCTTCCTCTCCTCCACTTGCCCCTGCTGCAGCCGTCTTCTCTTCATCTGGGATGTACAGTTTACACTGAAAAAAAAAAAAAAAAAAGAAAATACAAAACAAAAAAAAAACAAACAAAAGGGAGAGCTATTTTCCTTCCTGGTGGGATATGCAGAACTCAGTGGGTGTGTGTATATATAAATATATATATAATATATATAAATATATATAATACTGACTTTAAAAAAAAAAAATCAAATCCCCACAACATACATTTTTTTTTAATCTGTGCCAAAAATGTGTTTTCAGAGAAAATCTTATTTTCATACTCAGACTTTGTATTGTCACTCATTTGTAAGTGCGCTTCATTTAAACATGCCCCCCCCTCGTCTCATGAGCTGTGGAAGTGTTATACACTTGTACAAAAGACTTTCGACCCCCCTCCCCCCCTTCGCCTTCCCTAACACTTATTAATTTATGGAACTGTTTTTTTCTCAGCGCAGTTTTGTTTTGTGTGTCCATTGGATTACAAACTTTATTAAAAAATACAAAACACCTCGGCGCCCGCATCTCGTCCCTCGGCCGCTCGGGATGGGGCGGGGGGAGCGGAAGGAGGTTTGGGGGCTCCCCCAGGAGTCGTCACCAACCTTCCGTTAAAAAAAGATAATTTTTATCAAAGTAAATCAAATCTGTTTTCTTTTCCCTCGCGTGTTGTAAATATTTGTGGAAAACCAAAGTTGCAGTTTTTTTCCCCGCTTTTAATTTCAATACGCGCCAACTACTTGCAGAAAAAATCCCTGAATTTTGACATTCACCATCCTTGAAAAAGCAAGAGCCAGACTTCATGTTTTTTACTGCTTTTCCACCCAAAAGCAGGCCGGGCTCCGGCGCAGGAGGGAAGCGGCACCAGGAGCCTGTGGGAGCCACCAAAACCCTGCGTTAAGCACCAGTGGTGGTGCAAATGGGTTAAAATCAAGAAGATAACGGTAAAAAAGGAGATTTAGGAGAAATTCTGGGGGTTTGCACCCCACCAGTGGGGGTTTGGGGTTAAAGACTGGGGCGAGGGTCACCCCACTCCCCTGTGCCGAGGGTGAGTGGGGCTGGCGGCAGAGGGGGGGCCTGGTTTGGGTTAAAAAAAAACCAAAAAGGTGCTGCTGGCACCCCAGGATGAAGGTGGGGGGGGTGAGAGCCTGGCCCCATCCTGCCCCCCTGGGGACACCCCCCCAGGGCTGTGGAGGGGGGGACATGGGATCAGGATGAGGCCTGGGACCCCCCCCAGTGCCCCAGGGTTGGGGTGGAGAGGGGGGAGATGGACAGACAGATGGACACATGGACAATGGGAGGGTAAAGGGCCTGATCCTGGCGGGGGGTGGGGGGGGGGTGTGAAATTGCTGGGTTTTGTAGCAGGGCCTTTTGGGGCAAAATATCCATTTTGTTTTGATTTTTTTTGTTCCTGGGGGGTGGAGCAGCTAGGCAGGAGGGGCAGTGTTGGGTGGGCACCTGTCCGTGTGTCCGTCTGGATGTGCACTGTCTGTGTGTCTGTCCCACCCCTGTTACCCCACTCAGGGCACTGGGGGCTTTGCCTGGCACAAACCCCTCAAAAATTGATTTTTTTTGTCCCAAAGGACCTGCTCAAAAACCAGCAATTTCACCCACCCACCCCCCCCTCCATGGGCAGGATCAGGCCCTTGGAGCCCCCCCAGCCATGTGTCTGTCTGTCTGTCCCCGTGACCATCACCAATCCCAGCTCCAGACACACGGGTGGGGGGCACGGACAGACGGACACATGGCAGGGTGTGACATTGCTGGTTTTCAGAGTCTTTTGGGGCAAAAAAAGTCCATTTTTGGGGAGCTTGTGCCGGGAGGTGGAGGAGATGAGTGTCCATCTGGGTGTACAAGTGTCCGTCTGTCCGGCTGGACGTGCAACCCCTGCTCTGGGGGGGGGGGGTGTGTGTGTGTGTGTGTGTGTGTGTGTGTGTGTGTGTGTGTGTGTGTGTGTGTGGGTGTGGGTGTGGGTGTGTGTGTGGGTGTGTGTGTGGGTGTGTGTGTGTGTGGGTGTGTGTGTGTGTGGGTGTGTGGGTGTGTGGGTGTGTGGGTGTGTGGGTGTGTGGGTGTGTGGGTGTGTGTGTGGGTGTGTGTGTGGGTGTGTGTGTGGGTGTGTGTGTGGGTGTGTGTGTGGGTGTGTGTGTGGGTGTGTGGGTGTGTGGGTGTGTGGGTGTGTGTGTGTGTGGGTGTGTGTGGGTGTGTGTGGGTGTGTGTGGGTGTGTGTGGGTGTGTGGGTGTGTGGGTGTGTGTGGGTGTGTGTGTGTGTGGGTGTGTGTGGGTGTGTGTGGGTGTGTGTGGGTGTGTGTGGGTGTGTGGGTGTGTGGGTGTGTGGGTGTGTGTGTGGGTGTGTGGGTGTGTGTGGGTGTGTGTGTGTGTGTGTGTTTGTGTGTGTGTTTGTGTGTTTGTGTGTGTGTGTGTCTCCCCACTCCCGGGGTGGGGTAACGGGACTGGGACAGACACACGGACGGGTGCGCATCCAGATGGACACACGGACAATTGGATGTACAGCCAGACACATGGGTGGTTCGACAGGCGGATGGACACACGGACAGTGGCAGGTCCAGCTGCCTCTTGCCCCCCCGGCACAAACCCTCCAAAAATGGAATTTTTGCCCTAAAGCCCTGCTCGAAAACCAGCAATTTCACACCCCCCGGCTCCTCTGTGAGCAGGCTCAGGCCCTTTGAGCCCCTCCCCCCCCCCCCCCCCCCCCCCAGCAGCCGTGTGTCCGTCTGTCCAGCCCCACGTCTGTCATTCAGGCCCAGTCCTGGCTCCAGGCACACGGCGGGGGGTACGGACAGACAGACGGACACATGGACAGTGTGTGTGTGTGTGGGGGGGGGGGGGGGGGGGGTGGTAAAGGGGCTGATCCTGCCCCGTGTGCCCCAAGTCCTGGCTGGCTCCATGTCCGTGTGTCCGTCCCCCCACCCCAGGGCACTTGGGGGGGGGGGCGGGGTTCAGGCCTGACCCCACCTCCAGGGTCCCCACGACCCCCCGGGGTGGGTTTGTGCCCCTGGTCCTGCCCTGGGGCGCCCCAAAAAGAACCTGGCCCTGGCCCCTCCCCCCTGCAGAGCCCCACGGGGTCCGTCAGCCTCCCTGGGTGTCCCCGTGCCCCCCGCCCCCCCCCCCCAATGCTGGGGGACACAAAGCCCCCCTCAGCCCAGCACTGCAGCTGGGGGGGACACAGCTGGAGCCTGCGCTGCCCCCCCACACCACAGAACCCCCCCACACACACCCCTGGGTGGGGAAACAGGGCTGGGGGGGGGGGGGCGGGGACGACAGACAGACGGACAGACACATGTCCCCAGACCCCTGTGCCCACCCACCCTCTCAGCAGGGCCTGGGGGTGTCTAGACCCTGGAGGGGGGCACCAGGACAGGGCCAGGCTCACATCCCCCCACCCCCTTGACCCTGGGGCACCAGCAGCACCTTTTTATCCTTTTTTTTAACCCAAACCAGGTTCCCCTCTGCCTCCAACCCCACTCCCCTCAGCCCAGGGGAGCAGGACGAGGGGCTTTAACCCCAAACCCCCCCTTGGCTGCTCGGGGGTGGGGGTGGGCGTGTGCAAACCCTAAACCACCTTTTTTAACTTTTTATCCCCATCTTCAAGGGATTTAACATTTCAGTAATCGCGGGTGGGCTCTTCCACCCCGACACATAATGGGGGGGGGGGGGCACAAATTGCCTGCAGCATCCCCCCCCCCCCCAGCATCAGCCATTAGAAAATATTGCAATTTATTCCATCTCCTTCCAGAAATACACTTTTTACACCATTTCCAAGCAGCTTTTTTAAATAGAAGGGGCAGGGGAGGAGTCACTGAGGGGGGGACTGACCCTCCCCAGCAGCGGGTGCCAGGGCCAGGGGGGCAGCGGGGGGCTCGGGGGGGGCGTCGCGGGGGCGGAAGAGCAGCTCCCCGGCGGGCAGGACCTGCTCAGCCTGCCAGGCGGGGCCGTACTGCTGGTAAAAGTCCGTGTCGGCCTGGAACATGACGAGGGCCTGAGCCGTGTGGATGCGGACGTGCTGCGCCAGGCTGCTGGCGTCCAGGAATTTTTCTCCGCAGGAATCGCAGGCGTAAAGGATCTGGGTGTTGGGGTCTGTAAAAAAAAAAAAAAAAAAATACAAACCAATAAATAAAAAGGGGGGAAGGAGGCAGCCGACCTCCCACCCCACCCCAACCCCTTCCCCTTCTCACCTGCTTCTTGTACTTGTTTCACCGCTTTGGTGATCTCGGCTTTAAGTGCCTCTGTCTCGTCCGCTGTCACCGCGGCCGCTACGGGGACCACTGCGGGGGGAGAGGAGGGGGAGGCGATGGCGGGGGGACAGATCGTCCCAGCTGGAGCAGGACTCGGGGTTTGGCCCGTCGCGGTGTTGGGGAGGGGGCTCCAGCCAGGCCGGGACGTTTCCCAGACTCAGGCTCCGGCAACGGGCGCTACACCCCAGGGATGCGCTGCCAAGCGCCTCTGGGATGGCTCCGGGACCCCCAAGCTGCACCCTATGGTTAAACCTCGCTTTTGGGATGGCTCCGGGACCCCCAAGCTGCACCCTATGGTTAAACCTCGCTTTTGGGATGGCTCCGGGACCCCCAAGCTGCACCCTATGGTTAAACCTCGCTTTTGGGATGGCTCTGGAACCCCCAAGCTGCACCCTATGGTTAAACCTCGCTTTTGGGATGGCTCTGGAACCCCCAAGCTGCACCCTATGGTTAAACCTCGCTTTTGGGATGGCTCTGGAACCCCCAAGCTGCACCCTATGGTTAAACCTTGCTTTTGGGACAGCTCTGGAACCCCCAAGCTGCACCCCACAGCTAAACCTCACTTTTGGGAGGGCTCCAGGAGCCCCAAGCTGCACCCCAGTTAAATCTCGCTTTTGGGACAGCTTGGGGATGCCCAGGATGCACCCCACAGTTAAACCTCACTTTTGGGACGGCTCTGGGACCCCCAAGCTGCACCCCACAGTTAAACCTCACTTTTGGGACGGCTCTGGGACCCCCAAGCTGCACCCCACAGCTAAACCTCGCTTTTGGGACAGCTTGGGGATGCCCAGGATGCACCCCACAGTTAAACCTCACTTTTGGGACAGCTCTGGGACCCCCAACCTGCACCCCACAGTTAAACCTCGCTTTTGGGAGGGCTCCAGGAGCCCCCAGCTCACCCGTGAGCTGCGTGACAGCGGTGGCAGCCAGCGCCTCGGTGGCCAGCGTCACCATGTCATCGGAAGCCACCGTGACAATGTTGACCTCGTCCCCCTCCTCCGGCTCGAGGATTTTGATGCCCGCCTTGCCCTGATGCACCGTCTTCACGTGGGAGCGCAGGTTGTCCACCCGGTTGAAGCCGCGGCCGCACTTGTCGCACAGGAACGGCTTCTCCCCTGGGGACGAGGTCAGGAATTTGGGGTGCTTAAAGATTTGGGGGGGTGGTTAAAGATTTGATGGGTGTTTAAAGGTTTGGGGGAGTGGTTAAAGATTTGAGGGGAGGTTAAAGGTTTTGGGGGGTGCTTAAGGGTTTGGGGGGTGCTTAAGGGTTTGGGGGAGTGGTTAAAGGTTAGTGGGGGTGCTTAAAGATTTGGGGGGTACTTAAAGATTTGATGGGTGCTTAAAGGTTTGGGAGAGTGGTTAAAGATTTGAGGGGAGGTTAAAGGTTTCGGGGGGGTGCTTAAAGATTTAAGAGGTAGTTAAAGGTTTAGGGGGTGCTTAAAGATTTGGGGGGGTGCTTAAAGGTTTGGGGGAGTGGTTAAAGATTTGAGGGGAGGTTAAAGGTTTCAGGGGGGTGCTTAAGGGTTTGGGGAGTGCTTAAAGGTTTGGGGGAGTGGTTAAAGGTCTGGGGGTGAGGCGGGGTGCTGTGGCGGTACCCACCGGTGTGGATGATGATGTGCTTGGAGAGATCCCCCACGTTGACGAAGGCTTTGTTGCAGACGCTGCATTTGTGGGGTCGGATATTATCGTGGTGGCGGATGTGGTTGGCCAGTTGGCTCGACTGCACGAACCTTGGGGGGACACACACACAAGATGGGTCACCACGATCCCCTGACACCTTCCCGCTCTGGCACCCGGCCGCGGAGGGGGGGAGTGGAGGTGCCCCCCGAAGTTCCCAGGGCGTCCCCTCACCTCTTGCCGCAGCGTTCGCAGACGTAGGGCTTCTCCCCCGTGTGCTGGCGCACGTGGGCGATGAGGGAGCTCGCTTGGGTGAAGGCTTTCCCGCAGATCAAGCACTGGCACGGCTTCTCTCCTGGGGGAAGAGAGGGAAAAGAGCGTGGGGATCAACAACCCGGGGATGGGGAGCCCGAGGCTCCCCCCAAAATCCCCCGAAGGGTGGGGGGAGCAAGAGCAGAGCCGTGTCCCTACCCGTGTGGATGCGGACGTGTCGCTGCAGCGCCCCAGGGTCGGCGAATTGGCGCTGGCAGTGGACGCAGACGTAGGGTTTCTCCCCGCTGTGGATCCGGAGGTGCCGTTTCAGGTTCCCTGAGAGCAGATGAGGCTCAGCCCTGGGTTGGGGGGGCGGCGTGGGGACCCCAGCACCCTCCCTCCATCCTTCCCAACACCCCCGTAGCTCCCTGGGGAAAGCCCATCGCTGTTTACGGAGTGGGGAGCGCTGATGCCCGGAGCCGAGGGTCAGGGGGTAACGTGGTGGTGGGGACAGCCAGAACAAGCAGCTAAGGGACAGAGAGACTATGCCAGGCTCATCCAGACCCCCCCCTCCGGCTCTGCAGCAGTTTGGGGAGATGGGAGGAGACACCCCCATCCCCAAAAGCTGGATGGTGGGCTCCTCCCAGAAGCACCCCCAGGGTGTGATCCCATGGGGGACATCAGCCCGGCCCCACACGGGGAGAAATTCATGCGCCGCAACCGCGGCACCGTGGTTAAAAGGTTTAAACCCTCCTGCGCCCAGGATTAAATCCTTTCTCTGGGTTCTGAACCCCCCTGGAGTGGTCCCTGACCCCCCCCCAAACCAGCCAAACCCCCGTCGCTTGCACCTCACCACCTACCCACCCCGTGCTACCTGAAGTGGTGAACTGTTTGCCGCACTCCCGACACTTCAGGGGCCCGTCTGCAATGTGAATCTTCAAGTGAGCCTTCAAATTCCCCACCTGGCGACAGAGAGAGGGATGCAGAGAGCCCCCCACATCCCCCCCATCTCCCTCCAGAGGGATTGAACTGCCGTGGGTCCGGCTCTTCCCCCCCCCACCCCCCCCACCCCCCCACCCCACTCACCTGGTTGAATTTCTTGTCGCAGTGGGGACACTTGTGCTCCTTGTCGGTGTCGTGGGTCTCCAGGTGCCGCATTTTCGAGGTGGGATCGGAGAAGGAGCGCCCGCAGTAGTCGCACTGGTAGGGTTTCTCCCCGCTGTGGACCAGCTGGTGCCGTTTGAGGTTGCCGGAGGTGGTGAAGAGCTTGCCGCAGTCGTCGCAGCGGTACTTGGCCTCCCCCGTGTGCCGTTTCTTGTGGAGGTTCAGCAGGCTGATGAGGCGGTAGCTCTTCCCACACTCCTCGCAGCCGTAGGGCTTCAACGGGCTGCGGAGGAAACGGGGTCGTCGCGTGGAACCGGTGTGCTGAGCCCAGCTCCACCGCCCCAGCTCAGCCCCTCCGGGTCCCCCAGGATGTCTTGCTGCAACACAAAAGGGAAGGACGGGGGCAGCTCCCCTCCCCTCCCACCCCAACGCACAAAGATTTGTTCTTTGGCAGCAAAATCCCCATTTTTTAGGTGCTTCCAGTGTCTTTTTGTGGCTGGCGCTGTCCAAACGAGCTGCTGGGAGTCTCCAACCGTGCAGCACCAACGCCTCCAGAGGAGGGGTCGAGTCCTTACACCCTTACACCCTCATCCAAACCTTCCCCCACCCACCTCGCGGCCCCCGGCGTGGCCGTACCTGTGCGTTTTCTCATGGGCTTTGCAGGCAGCCGGGTCGGAGAAAGCTTTGTTACACTCCCTGCAGGAAAAAGGTTTCTCGCCGGTGTGGATACGGATGTGCCGCTTGAAGTTGCCAGTGTGGGTGAACTCCTTCCCGCAGTCCTGGGGACACAGACGCGGCCAGTGACGCCGTGGTGGCCCCGAGGGACCGGAGATCCCCCCGCCGGGGGCCCGCGCCCGGCCTCACCTCGCACTTGTGCGTGACGGAGCCGTAGGCTTTCGTCTCAGTCCTGTCGCTGTAAGTACCCGAACGCAGCAGACGGGTTTCACCTGAGTTTTCCTGGCCGGAGTCGGTGCTCCCCGATTCGTTATCTTCAGCGTTTTCTCCGTTTTCTAATCGGGGCTGCTCTTCCTCAGGGATTTTAGCTTCCTCTTCCTCCTCTGCCGTCATCTCCCCCTCTTCCTCCTTCCCCTCCAGCTTCATCTCTGTCAGCAGTTAGAAAACGGGGACGCTAAAGATCAGGAGCAGCATCAGAGACACAAACCCCACCTGTATTTCCTAAGCCTGGGTTTAAGGTGGTGGGGATTAAACCTGCCCTACTGTACTCCAGGAAACCCCGGTACTCCATCACACAACACAGGCGCCTGGAGTCAGGTTGGATTTGCAGGTTATTAGCCCTAAAATCCAAAAGCCAGCGCAGAGAGAGGAGCATTTTCCAACCTCTCCTAGCTCTGCCCCACGGAAACTTGCCCCCGTGGGCTCTGCGACTCGCAGGAGACAGCGTTTGCACAACAAAACTCACACTAACCGAATTATTTCCATGGAAAACAAGAGTCCAACCCTCGCCCAGCCCTGCTGGAGGGAAGGGGCAGACAGCAAAGCCCTCGCCACCGCCCTCGCCCACAAACACACCTCCCGTTTCGGTGCCCTGAGAGACGTTGCCCTTCGCCGCGGGGCTGCCGACCGCGCTCTCCACTGGCTGTGGGTGGCCGGTGAATTCGGTGTTGGGGCCCTCTTGGATGGCAGCATCTGCCCCCAGAAACAACAGAGTGTCTCAGGCACGCTCGAGGAGACAGGCAGGCTGCAGGCAGCAGAGTCTGGCAGCAGGACAGGGTGCGTTTTGGGGGTGAGAGCGGGATTTTGGGTGGCATCCCGTGGTGGCTCACCTTTTTGGCCACCCAGCTGCTCCACCTGCCCCTCGGGCTGTGCTGCTGCTGCGGCCGCGGGCGTCTCTTCCTTCCCCTCCAGGTCAGGAGGAACTGGTTTTATTTTGTCGAGATCACCCGGTGCTTCTGCCACCACCGTCTTGTCCTCGACGGTTGCCTTGTCAGTCCCTGCGAGGGAAGAAGCAAATCGATCCAGCTTTTGGGGCCCAGGCAGGGGCTGTGAGAAGGATTCTCACATCCCAGAACAATTCAAGGAAATGACAATTCTTCAACTGCTGGTGCCGCACAAGGGGATCAAACCCCATCCAGACATCCCAGATGTACCCAGGACGTGGGTTTGGCTGGTGGCCAGAGCACGTGGCTGCTTCGTGGGGCAATTCTGAGTCTCCTCGGATGAGGGAGAGTGAGGAGGCTACATACCGATCTTGGCGGGGGGCTGCTGGCTCTCGGCGGGGCTTTCTGCTGGCATGGAGAGGGACTTGAGAGCGTTGCAAGCGCTGACAATCTCCTGCATCTGGAGGAAACCCGCCACAGCCAGCACGTCTTCCACGTTGTCAGGGTTTAAGCTCAGCTTAGCCGTGTACATGAACTCCAAAACCTGACCCAAGCCTGCCAGGGAGGCGATGCAACCAGAAATAAGCTTTCACCTCTTGGCCACGCAATTTTGAAAAGCCCAAAGCGCACAAAATAACAGGCTGAAGAGCCTCCCTCAAACCCCACGCACCAAAGCGCTTCATTTAAGCGGCTCGGAGGGATATCAGACAACCCTCTGCCTACCTGCTGCGTTGCTAATGTCGAGGTGCACCACGTCCTTCTGGTCGACGAAAAGCATCCTGAAATACTCGCTGCACGCCGCCAGCACGGCTTTGTGGGCCTTGAAGTTGATGCCGTCCACCACGAAGGTGCAGTCACACAGCAAACCCAGCTGCCGCTGCTGGTTCAGCTGTTCCAGGACTTGTTTGCTATGCTGGGGGAATTCCATGGCTGCAGGGAGAGAAGAAAAAAAAAACAACAAACCCGGGGGAGGGGAGTGAGGCAGGCGCCGAAACCCTGATGCCGCGTCAGAAAGGGCCACCAAGCAGGACAGATCACAAAATCACGGATCAACCGCAGCCCGATCGCCCTGCTCGTTAAAAAACGTGGCCTGAAAAGCCTAATTTCAGCTCCTCGCTACAGCCACCTGCCTCCCCGCTACACACAACCCCAAAACCTCTCCTGTAGCAGCCGCAATGTCAACACAGGGCTGGAGAAAGAGTTCATTGAACAGTCAATATATTTTTTTGCCATCCTAACGGTATTTAAAATACATTTATTCCTCTTCAGCCGGCCCAAGCTGCGAGCAGGAACCCTGTTGCCTCTGCAAACACCAGTCTGCTGTCCCTCCAGCGAGCACACGCTCCCGCTGAGGACGCAGCACGGAAAACGTTCAAAATCTTCAAGCTCCTGCTCATTTTAGGCGCTCACATCACGATACCGAGGGATTTTTATATTTTCTTGTGTGTTTGGAGGGAATTCTCCCCGCTCAAAGCCCAGCTTCAGCGGAGGAATGCTGCAAACCCCTGGAAACACTGTAAAAGCCCATTTTTGAAGGAGATTCTCGTCAGCAAAGGTCGATCTGCTGCCACGCGTTGGGTTTTCTTCTGGGCTGCACCCGCAGGGCGCAGTGTAGAGAATGAAGGGTTTTCACTCGGCTTTGCTTTCAGAAAATGATTCCTCCGTGGGCTAAAGGGATTGTTTCATCGCTTGCCCAGCAAGCGATGAGCAAAGAGGGAGGAGAAAACAAACAGGGACTATCCACAGTTATTGTTCAACAGGGCAGGACGTTGCTAAAGCTCTGGCTGGTGGAAGAAACGAAGTTACAGCCACGGAAACACTCTTGGTTTTGATGCTAAGTCGATGCTTGGTGTCTCTCTAACGTTTTCCAGCCTGTAGCAGCTGTTTTTCCACTTTACCAGGTCTTAAAAACAGCACCAGGGAGTCTCAGGTCAAGGAAAAGCGACAGGTTTGGATCCAACAAAACCGGGTCGCTTCCAGGCAGCGGTGAGCATGTCCCTTCCTCCATGTCCCGTTGGAGCGTGCACAAGCGCGCAGCAGGCGAGCACCACGGGCAGAGGGAGCCTCCTCCTGTCTGCTGCGGGTGCTAGCAACGCGCTCGGTGAAAGATCTTCAACTCAAGGATCGATTTAGCTTCCAAAATCATTTCCAGCAGGGATGAGGAGCCCAGAAACCTCCGACAGCATCAGATCACGCACAGAGAGAGAGTTTCACTGTTTGTCTTTGCAGTTAACTCGCCACCACAACTTTCCCCCAGCTCTCCAAAACACGGGGTACTTTTTAACCAAACACCCACAGCCTGTCCCAAAATACATCCCTTGAGAGCCAGAAAAATCAGTATTTGTATCAAAATCCGCCTAAACCCCCGCATGAGTATGACCCTATAGGGTTTGCAAAGGAAGCTCTGGAAAAAAAAGGGGAGGATTTTCCCAGCAGGACAAACAACACTGCTTTCCGTGCTTGGAAAGCTCTGTGCAGCAGGACCTGAGAAATCACGATGGTTTGATGCACTAAAAAAAGCTATTTTCAGTGATTTGTAGGAGGCACTTTACATCTGAATAATGATTTTTATCCCCAAGTGGGCTTGCCTCAGCTTTGCACCTGAGCTTTGCGAAGGAAGTAAAACCCCCAAAAACTCAACGCTTCCCAATAAACCTCATCTTTTCTGTGGTTCCCTCCATAACATCACGTTAGAGCTTCGTCGGAGCACGTGAGCGCAGCGGGACAGAGGTTGGGACAAGCTGTGTGTCACTCTCAGGCCTGAACCCAGCGCCCAACGTCCCTCAGCAGCTCAGATCACCTTTGTACATTAAAATCCCTGACTCCAAGCCTCAAAAATCCCAAATATCTGGATCAAAAATCCCACGGTGCAGCAGAAACACCACCCTGGTTCCTTGCCACCACTTGGGCAGGGCCAGTTCGCAGCTCCGGTGTTGAGATCAAATGGGATGCGGTGAAACGGGGATGGATCCGGGGAGGGCAAGTGCCAAATCAGGCATTGCTGGTCCACCCAACTGCTAAATAAATCAGCTCCCGTTCGCACAAACCCATCGCTGTTGGCTGTTTAAGGTAGCAGTGCTGTCTGAGGAGCTCTGAAACACAGAGTTTTCACCTGAAAAACAAAGATAAGCCAGAATCGGTGCCTGAACTCACCCCTGCGCTGCCAGGAGCGGAGATATCCAGAGGACCAAGGCTGCGGGCGAGATGGATCCGGCTCTCCTCCACAGTTTTCCCCCTTTCTGGTACTCAAGTCAGTCTCTACGCAGCCATCCTGGGAGAAACGGGACAAAAAGCTCCATTTTAAAACCCAAACCTTGCGTGTCGAAGGCACCAAGGTCCGGCGTTACCAACCCAGGAGGGGGTACCCACCAATTTCAGCTCGTCGGAGGCACACGAGCGCCGTTTCCCCTCCTGCCCTCTCCCTGACATGGGTGTTGAGTCTCTCATTACCCGATTAATCACGGAAAAGCTTTGTTATGAGAACACCCACGCCCGCCGCACACGTTCGCAGAGATAAAATACAGCAGCTACAGTCCCAGGGAGCTTCCCACACGAGCTCCGTTAAGCTCTCTCGCTTATTAAAGACATTAACCTCTCCCTGTACCTGCCACCCAACTGTCTACCTATCAAAAAACCCCCAAAGCCTCAACAAATTGGAAAAAAATAGTGGTTTAAACATCGCCTTTTAATGTTGTCACCATTCAGCCACCCATTCTTATGCCGGGAAGATAAAAAGGAAGAGGGGGTTTACTTTCTGCCTACCGTCATCACCCTTCTTCTGTGTCAGCTCGGGGAACAAAGCAGCCCTAATCCCTTCAGTCTCTGCGAAGAGGAGTCTGTCCTCATTTCCAGTAACTGATTCTGCAATATTTTCAGTTAAAAAAATAAAAGTTAAGAGCTGATCTGACCAGAGCATTCAAGGTACAGATGTGCGAATAACATAAATTATGAAACAGAGAAGAGCTCTGGAGTTTGTGGTCAGCAGCAAAACCAGAAGGTAAGTTCACATTCTGCTGTAAGGGGGGGGAAAATGACAAGCAGGAAAAAAAACTTGTTGAAAAGGAACTAAAAGAAGAAAGACACGAGGAGAGAGATGAGCAGAGGCAGTCTGGACCACCCCCAGTGAACAGACACCCTGCAGAGCCCTCGGTTATTTAGTTTTCGGGCCCAGGGATACGCTCGTGCAGCTCCTGAGGTGGCTGTGCAGGCAGGGCTGCCCGCAGGTAACCGGAGCCCTGGGCTGCAGCAGGCAGGGAGCCAGCGGGGCCGCTGAGACATCGCCAGACCTCGAGCTCGGCCGTGAAAACCGCCCATTTCTGCAGCGCCTGGATGATGAACTACAAAACCTTCATCTCCTCACAAAAAAACCTGCCTTTGGTATGCTGCCCGATCTCTGAAATTTTGGCAGAAGCTTCTAATGTAGAAATGCAATTAAGGAAATGTGGTTTGTCCACGAAACGCGTCATCCGTGTCCAAAAAGCAACGCCCGCAGAGGGCACGTACAGCCAGTACGGGTTGTCATCACGCCAAAAAAAGACGCCAGAAGATGAGAAAAACCCTTTTTTCCCTGAGCTGCTGCATGATGCTTTGAAGTTTTCTCCGCTCTTCTGCTGGCGACGTCCTTGACGCGCAGGTAGGCAGCTCGGGCGGTGTCAGAGGACAGGTCTCGCGCGGTGTCGGCTGTCAGGGCTGTGTCCCTCACAGACGTCCCACCGTGTCCTGAGGGGATGGCGCCTGCCCCACACGTGGGGGGACAGAGCTTTGCTCCTGGCCTCGCCCCAAATCACCCCACGGCTCCGTGGAGGGACACACATCTCCCACAGAGCACACGGACCCCCTGGTGAGGAGCCCAGCAAGCACCAGCAGCCCCCCTGCTCCCCTCACGACAGCCGCCCTAGGCCTGAGGGGAAGTGCCACACGGAGTGGAGGGTGCAAATCCAGGGGGGATGAACTGCCACAGCCCCCCCTCGGGTGCTAAGGGGATGGGGGGGACCCCCACGCAGCCTCCCCTCAAAAAATCGGGGGCCGCACACCGGAGTGCCCCCCAAGAACAGCTTCTTTTTGGGGGGACCCCGCAGGCAGCGAGCTGGGCCGCAGCCCCCTTCCCCTCCCAGCCCCCGTGTCCCCCCAAGGCCCCTCCCCAGGCCCCCCAGCCCTCTCCCAGCCCCTCCCCGAGCTACCCGCCGCCCCCCCTGCCGCTACCTGCCATGCCGGGCTGGGCGGGAGCCTCACACCACCGCCCGCAGCGCTCACCGTGACACGGACCAGACAAAGGGCGCCGCCATCTTGACGCCGGGCGGAAGCGGCGTCGCCCCTCTCCGCCCACCGACGGGGCCACCGCGCGTGCGCGGCGCGGCCATTGCGCATGCGTAGGCGGGGCGGTGACGGTGGTCACGTGGTACCGCCTTCTGTTTCCCGCCCCCCCCCCCCCCACCCCCGCGCCTCAGGAGCGCCGCCATGACAGTGCGAGCGTGGCGGGCGGAGGGGTGTCGGGAGTTTCTAGGGGCTGCTTGGCCTCGGGGCTGGCCCTGTGGCTCCGTGAGGAGCAAAGGGCCCTGTTCCTCCATGTTGTATGCCCCTGAGGGCTTCTGTCCCCGCTCCGAGGTTGCCCACACCCCAGTAGGCCAAGGTGTCAGGCAGCCACCATGATGGCGGCTGGGCGTCCCCACAGGGAGCGAGCCTGGTGGTGTGGTCCCAGCGGGTCAGCACAGCTCAAAAAGCTGTAGATGTTGCCTAAGGTGGGCCCTTTGCGTGGGCAAACCTCCCCTTGCAGGTGTGTAGGGCCAGGTGGCGTGAGGAGGCCTGTGTGGCTTTGAAGGCAGCTGTTCACCGGTGTGCGTTGGAAGGTACCGGTGAGTTTGGGCAGGTGCAGGCAGCAGGCAGCCCCAAAAATGTAATATTCCTATCAACCTGTTTTCCCCTAAGGCCAGATTTCGCGGCCTGGCTGCCAAAAATGAGTCTGTAGTGGGGCCAAGCTGCTGCGGGGTTTGGCGCTGGGGCTCTGAGCCGTCCCTTCACCTGCTCCGTGGCGCAGAAATCTTTCCCGTGCAAAACCAGCCGGCTCTGGGGAGAAAAAGGGCTTTTTAACTTCCTCCTTTTGCTGGAACTTTGTGGGTGAGGGCCACCTACTAGCCTGTCACCACTAGATGGCAATCTGTGACCGCGGCGGGTGGCTTCCTGGGTGCTGGGGTGCCCTGGGCGCCCAGGGTGGCATTTTGGGGCAGAGCAGACACATCCCATCGCAGAGGATCAACGGCACGACATCACCACTGCTCCCTGCCTCCATGGCTCCGATTTCCTAAGCTGTGCTGGGGGTTTTTATAGCCATTAAGAGGTTTTTTAATAACTTTTAAACACTTTGTTTCTCGCAGCGTCCTGCAACAGGGAGTCCCCTGAGTGACCGGCAGTGCCGATAGACAAACCACCCGAGGAGATGATGGAGGGGGCGTTTGTGTGTGTCCCCAACGCTGCAGGTGTGTAAATGCAAGTCACGAGTTGTTAGGGGACAAGCAGGGACAAGTTGACCTCAAAGCTTGCGCAGCAACACGAGCCGGGCGGCGTGTGGTAGCTATAAACAGTCGCTCGCCCCGGACGGGTGCCTCGCTGTTGTTTGTACACATGGGGAGATGGAGCTGGGCCCTCGAAGGGGATTTGGGGGAGCTTTTGGACCCCTAAAATGAAGCCCCTGGGGTTGGCAGCCAGGCTGGGACCGTTGTCCTGGTTCATGCTGCTGCTTGGGGCTTCCCTGAGGGTGATGGGTGCGGGTGGACGAGGGGAGGAGGAGGATTTGGTGACCTTCCAGGTGGGCTGGCGGCTGAACAGCTGAGGGAATGGCTCAGAAATAGAGCGGCGGGGAAGAAATGAGTCACCTCGGGCTGGAAATAAACGGGGCCGCGGGCACCGGAGGGGAGCTGGGATGGCTCCTTGTCCATGTTTTTGTCAGGAGGAGGAAATGCTCACAGTACCCCTTACTGAGACACCCCTCGGGGCTGAACCTGCAGCCATTCTGGGGGAAAAGCATCAAGAAAACATTAAAAAAATGAGAAGGCAGCAGTCAGGCATTCTCAATAATTTATCACAGGCTGTATATACAGAGACAAGCTCCAGCGGAGGGTTGGGGAAGGGAACCTCACTCCTCGCTCCCGGCAGGGCTCTTGGCATGCTGGATCTTCCCCATCAACCCTCACCGGCTAAAAACTGCCAGAGCCCGGAGCCGAGACTTCCCTCCGGAATTTCTCCGGTGGGTGACGGGATGCGTCTCTCCACGCCAGCCCCTCGGCATGGGTCTGACCCTGCGGGGGAGCGTTCCCGTTCCCTACCCCATGTCCCACCTCCTTCCCAAGTCACCCAAATAATTAATGAGGGGAGGGGAAATGGGACCCCCAACCCCTCAGATCTTGATCTCAGTCCGGAAGGTTTGCTGGACGTGGTCGGTGTGCTTGGCGGGCTGTCGCTGAGCCCGGATAGTCAACGTGCCGTCGTCCCCCAGCGAGGACGACACCGATGTGGGGTCCACGTCTTCGGGCAGCTGACATTTGTGGGTGAAGGTGTTCATGACTGTGCCATCCGCGGCCAGCTGGGGAAAAAAAATGTGTGAAAAGGGACAGTTTTGGGGTGCAAACAGGACAGGGGCTCATTTTTCCCTCCCCTTGGGTGAGGTTGGTGGTCACGCCTTGTGTGTGGTGACAATATTTATCTCCCCGAGGGGACGGGCGGGATGTGGGTGGCATTGGCGGGGAGACAAAGGTCCTGTTTTTTGTTGCCACCCCCCTGGGAGAAGGGTGATTACAAGGCATGAGTTTGTTGGGTCTCATGGGCTTTGCGAAATACAGGGTGAAAAGACAGGGAAATGGTGAATTAAACCTCACTGTGGTTACGGCCAGGGCCATTAGGGAGTTGGATGGGAGCTGGGGGAGGTCTCCATGTCCCCCAGTTGAGGATTTTGGGGTCCTGCAGACTTTGGGGGTGAACAGGGAAGGGAGGGAGAGCCCACCTTCTCAGCGTGCACCTCGATCTGGTTGTTGGAGGTGGTGACGATGATGTCCTCGGGGGCGAAGTCGCTGACATCCACCGTGAACTGATAGGTGTTGCCCAAGGTCTTCACCGTGCCGGTGTTGCCGGGACGAGCTGCTGGCAAGGAGGGGGGGGTCACAGCCACGGTTCGGTGGGGTGTCCCCCCCCCTCCAAAACGCCTCTCAGAGTCACGGTCACAATTTGGCAGGGGTCCCCCCTAAACGTCTCTCCCACAGCTCCAACTCTTGCCCAAACCCTCCGGGACAGGGATGCGCCAGCATGGGGGGAGAAGAGGCATCACTAACCCCACCTTCACCCTATCTCCCAGCCTTAAAAATGGGGTTTCACCCCCCCCCCCCCCCCAAACTCACCTGGGAACCCCAAGGTCTCGCCGCGGGGCCGGACAAAGCTCCCAAAAAGCTCCATAGTGCCGGTGGGCGACGCCGACCGGTGAAAGCTGCGCTCCGATCGGAAAGCAGCCGAGGATGTCACGTTCATCCACTGCTTCCCCCCCAAAACCTCTGACCCCCAGCTCCCGCCGGGGAGGAAGAGCGCAGCCCCCTTCCTCGTCCTCCTCCTGGGGAAGGCGAAGCGGGGTTATTTCGGGGGGGGCAGCTTGACGAGCTTTTTAAAGCCTCGTTAAGGCGCCCGGCCGCCTGCCAGACCTCTCATAAAACGAGCTAAATTTAGGTCTTGCGCCGGAGACGGTGGAAATTTTTCCCCTCTCCATCCCCCCCACTCTCAACACCGTGGAATGCGATGCTGGCATTCCTGCCTATTATTAAGGAATAATAATGATAATTAATTAAAATACTTATTAAATACTCCCTACCCCGGGATGTACTTGGGGACTGGGAGCTTGGAGGTGGCAGCGGGGGGGGGGGAAAACCCAGCTCGCTCCGGCCAGAGCGGGTCTGTCGGCTTCGTCAAGGTCGTTTTTAATGAGCTCGCTTGCAAACTCAGTCTGGCAGCGGAGGCTGAGGCGGGAGGACCGGCAAGGGAGTGCTGAAAAAAGGGGTGGGGGGTCCTGCCCCCCAAAATATCCCTGAGATGGAGCGCCCCGTTCCCGGGGGGCTGCGGGGAGAGAAGGAGGAGGAGAGGGTGCTGGTGTCGCAACAGAGCTGGAGACCCTGCCCTGAAGCCCGGAGGAGGCTCCGAGGTGAGACCCCCACACAAAGTGGGGGACCTTGGGTGTAAGGGGGTGTTTTTTGGGGGGTCACCACCCCGTTGCCCCCCCCGCCCCTGCAGGGTGCCTGGAGTGGGTGAAGCGGCAGCTTTTCCGTGTCGGGGAGGACTGGTATTTCCTCTTCGTCCTGGGGGTCCTCATGGCCACCATCAGCTTCATGATGGACCTTCTCGTCTCCAGGCTGTATGAGGGTAAATGTGGGGCTTCCCTGGGGGGTTTGCCTGGTGTTTGGGGGTTCACCAAGGGGGGGGGGGTTGTCTTTGGGCTAGCGGGGCATCTCCCCTCTCGCTGCTTCTTCTCCAGCCCACCGGTGGCTTTACCAAGAGGTCGGTGACATCTTAGTGCTCAAGTACCTCTCGTGGACCATATACCCCACGGCGCTGGCGGCCTTCTCCACCGGCTTCTCCCAAAGCATCACCCCGCACTCAGGAGGTGAGCCAGCTGCACCCCAACCTCCCCAGCTCCCCAAAATTCCCCTCTGGTAACAGGAGGACCCTGAAAACATGGATATTGCCCCCCTGGCCCAGGCTCTGGCATCCCGGAGCTGAAGACCATCCTGACCGGCGTGGTGCTGGAGGACTACCTGGCCATCCAAAATTTCGGAGCCAAGGTGGTGGGGTTGACCTGCACCTTGGCGTGCGGCAGCACCATTTTCCTCGGCAAAGTGGTGAGGGATCCCCCCCCCCCATCCCAGTTCCCAGCATCGCCGGCAGTTTCGGTCAGCGCCGGGGTGGCGGTGGGGGGGACGCTCAGCGCCGTGTCCCCCCTCCTCGGCACCCAGGGTCCCTTCGTCCACCTCTCGGCCATGGCCGCAGCGTATCTGGGGAAGATGCGGACCTCGGTCACAAGGGAGTATGAGGTGGGGATGCTGCCCTCACCCCCAAATTAGGAGGGTTGTATTTTACTCCCTTCCCCCCCCCCCCCCCCCCCCCCCAAAAAAATGGGGTTCTGGCTAACCCCCCTGCCCCGCAGAACAAGTTCAAGCAGAACGAGATGCTGGTGGCCGCGCAAGCCGTCGGGGTGGCCACGGTTTTTGGGGCTCCCATCAGCGGTGAGGACTGCCCCCCCCCACCCTTGGGACCCCCAAACTGCCCCCCTAAAGACCTCCCAACTCCCCCCCCCCCCCTCATTTTTTCCAGGGGTGCTTTTCAGCATCGAGGTGATGTCCTCCCACTTCGCTGTGCGGGATTACTGGCGGGGTTTTTTCGCTGCGACCTGTGGCGCCTTCATGTTTCGCCTCCTCGCCGTCTTCAACAGTGAGCAAGGCAAGGCAGGGTGGGCAGGATGTACCCCCCCTTCCCCTTTACCCCCCGGGGGGGGGTGGGGGTGGGGGGCTGTAGCATTTTTGGGGTACCCACCCCCAAAACCATGCACTCATTCCTCTACCCCCCCCACCCCAGAAACCATTGCCGCTATTTTTAAGAGTGACCTCAGGATTGATTTCCCGTTTGACCTCCTGGAGACCTTCTTTTTTGCGATTTTGGGGTAAGGAGGGCCCTGCCTGTACCCCTGCCTGTACCTGCCTGTACCCCTGCCTGTACCCTGCCTGTACCCCTGCCTGCCCTCTCCTCCGCAGGGCCGTCTGCGGGCTCGTGGGCTGCGCCTACCTCTTCTGCCAGCGCTGGCTGCTGGCGGCCGTCAAGGAGAACTGGCTCACGGCCAAGCTGCTGGCCACCGAGTCCGTACCGGGCGTCTGTCTGTCTGCACCCTGAACCCTGCGTGTCCGTGTGTCCGCTGCATGCAGCCTGCGTGTCCCCCCCATGCACCCTGCACGTCTGTGTGTCCGTGCTGTGCGGCCTCCACGTCTACCCTGTGCGTCTGTGTGTCCCCCCATGCACCCTGTGTGTCCGTGTGTCCCCCCCCCCGGCACCCTGCGTGTCCGTGCGTCCACCCTACACACCCTGTGCATCAACCCCATGCACCCTGCGTGTCCGTGTGTCCCCCCCACGCACCCTGCGCGTCCACCCCACTCACCTTGATTGTCCATGTATCCCCCCACGCACCCTGCGCGTCCGTGTGTCCCCCCCCCCCCCGTGCACCCTGGGCATCCCTGTGTCCCCCCCCATGCACCCTGCACATCCACCCCGTACATTCTGGGTGTCCATATGTCCCCCTCCACATACCCCTGGGTGTCCATCTGTCCCCACGCACCCCCAGCCCTACCTCTCCCCCCCCTCCAGCAAGCCCGTCTACACGGTGCTGGTGGTGCTGGCCCTCGCCTCCATCACCTTCCCGCCGGGGCTGGGGCAGCTGATGGCCTCCAGGGTGAGTTGGGGGGGGGGGCTGGGGCTCCCCAGGGCACCCCAACACATCCCAGTGGGTGCTCAGGATGTCTGTCTGTCTGTCTGTCCTTCCAGCTCACCATGAAGGAGTATCTCATCTCCCTCTTTGACAACCGCACTTGGGGCACGCTGGTCCCCAACGCCTCCTCGGTGACCAACCCCCCCAGCATGGACCCCCGGGGGCTCTGGCAGGAATGGTGTCACCCATCCACCACCATCTTCGGCACCTTGGCCTTCTTCTTGCTGATGAAGGTAGCCATGCCCCCCCCACACCTCAGTGTGTCCCCCCTCCCCGAGATAGTGTCCCCATGGGGATGACCCCCCACCTCTGCCCCCCCAGTTCTGGATGCTGATCCTGGCCACCACCCTGCCCCTGCCCGCTGGCTACTTCATGCCCATCTTCATCTACGGTGAGTCAGGGTGTCTGCTGGCCTGGAGCGAGGGGGGGTTTGGGGGGGGGAAGCCACCCTGGGAGTGCATCTAGCCCTTGGAGGGGAGCTACAGGAGGTGAATCCAGCCCTAGGGGGGTACATCCAGTCTGGAGGGGGTACAAGGGGTTTTATTCAGCCCTGGGGGGGGTACACCCAGTCGGGGCAGGGGGGGGGGTACAGGGGTTTTTTCAGCCCTGGAGTGGGGGTACATCCAGTCTGGGGGGTTACATCCAGTCTCGAGGGGGTTACAGGGGTTTTATTCAGCCCGGGATGGGGGGTGGGGGTGGGGTTTAAATAGAGTTGGGAGGGTACAGGGGTTTTATTCAGCCCTGGGGGGGGTACATCCAGTCTGGAGGGGGTACAAGGGGTTTTATTCAGCCCTGGGGAGGGTACAGGGGTTTTATCCAGCCCGGGGTGGGGGGGGGGATACATCCAGTCTGGGGGGGGTTACATGGGTTTTATTCAGCCCTGGAGTGGGGGTACATCCAGGCTGGGGGAGTGTGAGAGTTGTATCCAGCCCTGGGGGGTGCTGCATCCAGTCTGCGGGTGCGGTACAGGGGTTGTATCGAGCCCTGTGAGTTGGGGGGCTGCATCCAGCCCCAGGGGGGCTGCAGGAGGATGGTCATGTCCAGCTGCACCATTCCTGGGGGCGGGGGGGGCTCCTGGGGTCTCCCCATCTTCTCTGCCCCCCCCCGCCATTTTAGGAGCTGCCATCGGGCGCTTGCTGGGGGAGATGGTGGCCCTGCTGTTCCCCCGGGGCCTCCGTTCAGAGGGGGACCTGCACCCCGTTATCCCCGGTGGCTACGCCCTGGCCGGTGAGTCGCTGGGGAAGGGGGGGGGGACGACACACCCATGGGTGGGCGACACCCACCACTCATATACCACCCCCCTGCCCCCGTTCTCCACCACAGGTGCGGCCGCCTTTTCAGGCTCAGTGACCCACGCCATCTCCACGGCTTTACTGGTGTGCGAGGCCACCGGTCACCTGGGCCACGTCCTCCCCGTTGTCCTGGCCGTGCTGGTGGCCAACGCCATCACCCAGAAGCATCAACCATCTTTCTATGATGGCACCATCATTGTCAAGAAGCTGCCCTACCTACCCCCCATCCGCAGCCGGCACATGGCGTGAGACCTCCACCCCCCCCACCCCTAAAAAAAAAAAGCAACATATTTTGGGGTGATTGATGGAAATTTGCGTGTTTTATGGCTCACCAGGTCTTACCAAGTGGTGGTGGAGGAGTTCATGGAGCGTCAGGTGGTGGCCTTGGCCATGGGTGATGGCTTTGAGGAGGTGCTGGTGGCCTTGGATGCCTCCACCGACGGCGAATACCCTGTGGTGGAGAGCGCAGGTGGGATGTGGGGGATGAGGGGGGGTCACTATGACCCGCAGAGGACACACACACGTGTCACCGGGCTTGTCCCTGTCCCCCAGGGTCACCCACGCTGGTGGGCACCGTCAGCAGAACCCAGCTGGTCACCTTCCTCCAGAGTCACGAGCATCCCCAGGCCCCACAAGGGGAGAAGGTAAATGCAGGGGTGAGGGGTGGGGGTGTGTGTGTGTGAGCCCCTGCCCGCCCCCAAAAATGCTGTTTTTCAATCCAAAAATTAACACATCACCTTCCCCAAGCTGGCCACTGCAGGGACGCTTGGGGACAGCTGCACCATCGAGCCCATCATCCTCCAGCTCTCACCGTGGACCTCCCTGCACCAGGTTTGAGTGGGGGGACCACAGCAAATACCCCCCCCCCCAAACTGTGTGTCACGGTGAGGGGATGCGGCAGGGGTAGCTTTGTCCTCACGTGTCCCCGTTGTCACCTCCCCAAGGCCCATCACCTCTTCGAGCTGCTGAAGCTGCAGCGCGTCTTCGTCACCCGCTGCGGGGAGCTGGTGGGAGCTGTCAGCCGAGTGGAGGTAAAAGGGGGGGTGGTGGACACAAAGGGGTGACAAGGGGGGGGGGGACAAGGAGGGGACAAGCTGCTGCCCCACCTCCTCTGTCCCCTTGCAGCTGCGGAGGGCGATCGAGGAGCTCGCCAACCCCAAGTGATGACTTTTGGGGACTGCAAGGGACACCCCCCTCCCCGGGATGTCACCCATGGAAAGAGGGGGGGTCCTACCCACCCCCCAAAGTGATGTGGGTCACCCCGCGCCCCCCCCCCGGGGAAACCCAGATGTCTGGGAACTGGGGGGCGGTTCTCCAGCAAACCGTGCTCTTGCATTAAATACATCAACCCCGCAGTGCTTCCTCTTCCTCCTCCTCCTCCTCCTCCAGCCCTACGGAGTTCATTTTGTGTGTGTGCGGGGGTGTCACCCCCCCCCATACCCCACAGCAGCACTCAAACCACCCCAAATCACCCCAAAACTGTGCCCAGCCCCAGGACATGCACCGAAGCACCCCAGTCTCTGCCCCACCCTCCCCTGACCTCCCCTATAATTATCAGTGCATAATTATCCTTAATTATTGCAATTCATAAGGGTGGTGGGTGTTCTGTGACCCCAAGATCCTGGGGGGGAAATAGGGGGGTTGAGGGCCCCCCCCGCCAGCTCTTTGGTGCCCCCCCAAACTGGGGTGCAGTGTTTTGGGGGGGGGGGGGAGCAAAGGGTGTGGTGGACGCTAACGAAGACGTAATTAAGCCTGCTGGGATAATTAAACTCGGCAGGGCAGGTTGGGTGAGGCGGGCATGCCTGGGCCCAGCTGGAGGAGAGGTGAAGCGGGGTCAGCGCCAGGGGAGACACCCCAAAAGCAGGGCAGGTGATGGGCGAGGCACTGGGATGGGTGCTGGGATGGGTGCTGGGGTGGGGGTGAGGCTGCTGGGAGCAGGGATGGGCTGCAGCACCCATGTGCCCCATGGAGGGTGCTTGGTGGGGTGAGGGGACTGTGGAGGGGGTGCACAGCACCCATGGAGGATGCTCTTGGGACACAGGGTCCACAGCACCCACAGCACCCATGGAGGGTGCTCAGTGGGTTGAGGGGACCATGGGGAGGGTGTCCACAGCACCCATGGAGGGTGCTCAATGGGGTGAGGGTGCTTGTAGAGTGATGGGACCAGAGCACCCATGAAGGGTGCTCAGTGGAGTCCACAGCACCCATGTCACCCATGGAGGGTGCTCAGTGGGGTGACGGGACCATGGGGAGGGGGTGCACAACCCATGGAGGGTGCTCTTGGGGCACAGGGTCCACAGCACCCATGTCACCCATGGAGGTTGCTTGGTGGGGTCCACAGTGCCATGTCACCCATGGAGGGTGCTCGGTGGGGTGAGGGGACCATGGGGAAGGGGTCCACAGCACTCACCTTGCCCATGAGGCTGCTCTATGGGGTGAGGAGGCTGTAGGGTGATGGGACCACAGCACCCACCCCCACCTAGGGAGGGTGCTCAGTGGGGCATGGGGACTGTCGCACCCACAGCACCCATGGGTGACGCCCCCATCCCTGGCCATCACCCCACTCCTGCTCCCATGGGGATTAGGACGGGAGTCTCACTGGAACCGAGCCAGGCAGTGTGGGGGGGGGCGCACCCCAACGGTCCCGTGTGCCCTGTGCCTCAGTTTCCCCATCACCCTTATCCGGCCCCACCACAGGCAAACAGTGATAAGGTGCTGCCGGGTGCACCCAAATCCGGTGTGTCCTCCCCCCCCCCCCACCCCGGCTCCTCCCTGGGTGCTGCCGGACTTTGAGCCGGGTCCGAGGGCGGTGACAGGGCTGAGACCGGCAAACTCGTGCCATGCATGGGGCATCCGCAGGCCCGAACACCCCAAAAGAGGGTGAAAACCACCCAAAGGGCAGCTTTCACAGCAAGATGTTGGCCCCCCCTAAACCCCCCCTTGTTTATGGTTTTGGGCAATCCACCCCCCCCCCCCGCTTCTTTTTCCGCCTTTTTTCCACCCAGTTATTTGCAGGCACCAGGCGGCCGGGGCTGCTGCCGCCGTGGCTTGGGTTTGGCTTTGGGGGTGCGGCGGGTGAGAAAAAGGCCAAATTCCTCGTGGGTTTTGCTGAGGACAAGAGGCCCCGCATGGGAAACGCTCCTCAAACTGTGCGCAACCCCTTAAAACCTCCCTTAAACTCCCTTTAAAACCCCTTTAAACCCCTTAAAAAAAACCCTTCAACTCCTTAAACTCCCCCTTAAAAAAAATCCTTTAAAATATCATTAAAACCCCTTAAAAACCCTCTTAACAACCCCCTAAACCCTTTAAAAACCCTTCAAACCCTTTAAAAAAAAAAAACCCTTCAACTCCTTAAACTCCCCCTTAAACCCCCCTTTAAAAACATCCCTAAAACCCCTTAAAAACACCCTTAAAATCCCTTAAAAACTCCTTACAAATCATTTAAAACCACTTAAAAAAACCCTTAAACCCCTTAAAACCAAGAGAAAAATCCCCCCCCATCCCTCTTCGCCCCCCAGATTCCTGCAATCTCTTCAAGCCAGTGGGAAACGACAATATTATAGAAAAACAAAAAAAGAAGCATATTTTTATTTGAATCAAAACCCCACAAAAATCCCCCAAACCTCCAAAAATCCATGAAAAAAAAAAGGGGAAAAAAAAAAAAAAGGGATCCGGGTTTGTTTTTTTTTTTTTTTTTTTCGATTTTCCCCCTTTTTGCTCTCCCAAATCTGACACGACCTTTGCTTCCTTGCAATAAATATACAAAAATAGAATAAATTAGGTTAAAAAATAAAAGGAAAAGGTAACACTGACAGATCAGCCTTAAAGGGGAAAAATAAAAAACACCCAAAAACCCGGTGGGAGAGGAATAAATAGGGAGAAAACAGCAAAAATAAGCCAGTTTTGGGGCTGAGCCCTTTTTTTTCTTGAAATGTGGAAAAAAAAAAAAAAAAAAAGAGGAAAATCTGCTAAAACACACTCCCCCCCCAGCCCGAAATGAGCTTGAAATTTAATTTTCATATTTTTCGGGGCGGGGGGGGAAAGGATGGAGGTGACACCCGTTTCGTCCCCAACCCCGGGGGATAATAATAATAATACTATAAAAAAACCCTTAATAATAATAGAAATAATAAATAAACCCCTCGGGGAGGAGGGGGGGGGTGTCTTCATTTGGTTGCTTTCAAGTACTTTGGGGGTGCTGGGGGGTTAAATGGGGACCCCCCCGGCACCGACCTGCTCCTGCAGCCCCAGCAGGCTGTAGGCGATGCGCTTCTGGTGCCCCGGCAGACGCACCCCGATTTTCTTGATGTCGCTGGAAATAACGGGGGGGGGGGGGAAGAAAGATAAAAATAAGGTTTATTGGGGTGGAAAAAGCCTGAAAAAAATCCGGGTGGGAGCAGGGTTTGGGAGTGGGGGGGGGCGTCCCCTGGGTATCCCGTGGGGACGGATCCAGCCCCGCCCTGTTTTGGGGGGCCCATCAGTGCCTCATCCCCCCCCGCCCCACCCCTATTCCCAGGGGACAGACAGACGGACACGGCTCATCCCGACCTCTCCGGCCGGATCCTGGCCAGGGAACATCTAATTTTATCCCGTCCCTTGGGCCAGGCACGCCAACGCCACGGAAATGGCTTCCTTTCCCAGCACGTCCCTGTCCCCACGGGAGTCGGGGGGGGGGGACACCATGGGGACAGTGTGGGGACACCATGGGGACACCACGGAGACACACCACAGGGACAGCATGGGGATGGTACGGGGACACCATGGGGACACACCATAGGGATGGTATGGGGACAGTATGGGGACACCATGGGGACACACTACAGGGACAGTATGGGGACACCATGGGGACACACCATAGGGATGGTATGGGGACAGTATGGGGACACCATGGGGACACACTACAGGGACAGCATAGGGACACCATGGGGACACACCATAGGGATGGTATGGGGACACCATGGGGACACACTACAGGGACAGTATGGGGACACCATGGGGACACACCATAGGGATGGTATGGGGACAGTATGGGGACACCATAGGGACACACTACAGGGACAGCATAGGGACAGTATGGGGACAATAAGGGGACACACCATAGGGATGGTATGGGGACAGTATGGGGACATCAAGGGGAGAGTATGGGGAGACCAAAGGGACACCACAGGGACACACCATAGGGATGCTATGGGGACACCAAGGGGACAGTATGAGGACACTAAGGGGACACACCACAGGGACAACATGGGGATGGTATGGGGATGCCATGGGGACAGTATGGGAGCATCAAGGGGACAGTATGGAGACACCAAGGGGACACCATGGGGACACACCATAGGGGTGGTATGGGGACAGTATGGGGACACCAAAGGGGCACCACGGGGACAGTATGGGAATATCAAGGGGACACCATGGGGACACACCATAGGGGTGGTATGGGGACAGTATGGGGACACCAAAGGGGCACCACGGGGACAGTATGGGAATATCAAGGGGACACTATGGGGACACACCATAGGGACAGCATGGGGATGGTATAGGAATATCAAGGGGACAATATGGGGACACTAAGGGGACACATCGCAGGGACAGCATGGGGATGGTATGGGGACACCATGGGGACAGTATGGAGACACCAAGGGGACACCGCGGGGACAGTATGGGGACAGTATGGGAATACCAAAGGGGCACCATGGGGACAGTATGGGTATGGTATGGGGACAGCATGGGGACAGTACGAGGACACCAAGGGGACACCAAGGGGACACACCAGAGGGACAGCATAGGAATGGTATGGGGACACCATGGGGACAGTATGGAAATATCAAGGGACATATATAAGTATAGGGACAGACCACAGGGACAGCACAGGGATGGTGTGGGGACAGGGTGGGAATATCAGGGGGCAGTATGAGGACACCAAGGGGCCAGTATGGGGACACGAAGGGGACTCACTCGCTGGTCATCTGCAGGACCTTCTCGATGGTGCTGTAGCCCGAGGCCATGAAGTGCTCCGTGTACTGGGGCATGCGGATGGACTCCAGCCACTCGGGGACGGAGCGGAAGGGGACCCCCTCGGAGCCGCTGGTGCTGGGCAGGCGGATGGAGACCCTGCGGGGCGTGAGGAACGGGGGGGCACAAAAAACGGCGCAGAAATGGGAGGATGGGTAAAACAACGCAGAAATGAAAGGATTAAAAAAACAAAAAAAGATGCAGAAATGCTAAGATGCAAAAAATGATGCGAAAATGGAAGGATGCAAAACTGATGCAGGAATGGAAAGATGAAAAAGGGAATAGGAGAATGCAAGGATCTAAAAATAATGCAGAAATGAAAACTGGTGCAAAAAGTAACGCGGAAACGCAAAGATTCAAAAAAGATGCCAAAGTGGAAGGATGCAAAAATCACGCAGAAATGAAAGGATGCAAAAAGTAATGTAGAAATGCAAAGATGCAAAAGTGGAAGGATGCAAAAGAGAATGAAAAAATGCAAAGATGCAAAAAATAATGCAGAAATTGAAAGGTGCAAAAAAAATGGGGCAGGAATGGAAAGATGCAAAAATTAATGCAAAAATTGAAAGATGCAAAAAATGATGCAAGAATGGAAGGACGAAAAAAATCGCGCAGAAATAGAGGCAAAAAAAAAAAAAAAAGCACAACTGCAAAAAAAGCACCGCGGCAGGTGTGGAGATGCACAAAAAACAAGCGCAAAGACGCAAAAAGTAACGGCAAAAAGTCAGTGCGAGGTGGGATGAGGGGACCAAAATTATAGTGCAAATAGTGCAAAAAGTGTGAGAGGCGGTGGGAAAAAGAATGTAGAGATGTGAAGATGCAGAGTAATGCGAAAAGTGGGAATGCGAAAAGTGAGGCAAAGATGCTAAAAAGCAAGAAACTGTGAAAATACCAAAGGGGGGGGAAAAAATAAATCTAAAATGCACGGATGCAAAGGAGGAGAAAAGAACGCAAAATGCAAAACTGCAAAACCAGTTAAAAAATGCAAATGTGTGGAAAAGAGTGCAAGAATAAAAAAATGGCAAAATCAAATAAAGCAAAGCACGGATGGAAAGAAGTGTGCGAGAACGCAGAGATGCAAAAAGCGACACAAAAATGGAAACGTGCACTAAGGAGTGTGAGAATGGAGAGAGGCAAAAAGTGACGCGAGAGTAGGAACGGTGAAAAAAGAGTGTGAGGGTGCAAAGGTGCAGAGAGGAATGGGAGAGTGCGAGGGGGGAAAAGTGCGAGAACGCAGAGAAGCAGGAAAGTGAGATAATGCAAAGATGCAAAAAAGTGCAAGAACGCCGAGGTGCAAAAGGGAGTGCAAGAATGCAAAACTGAAAAAAAAAAAAAAAAAGAAAAGAAAATTTGAAGAAAGTGCAAAAATGCCAAGGTGCAAAAAGGAGTGCAAGAATGCACAACTGAAAAAAAAAGCAAAAAAAATGCAAATATGAAGAAAGTGCAAGAACACCAAGGTGCAAAAAAGAGTGCAAGAATGTGAAACTGCCCAAAAGAAAACCAAAAAAAAAGCAAATATGAAAAAAAGTGCAAGAATGCCAAAGTGCAAAAAGGAGTGCAAGAATGCACAACTGCAAAAAACAATAAAAAAAGCGAATATGAAGAAAGTGCAAGAACACCAAGATGCAAAAAGGAGTGCAAGAATGCAAAACTGCCAAAAAAATTTAAAAAAATGCAAATATGAAAAAAAGTGCAAGAATGCCAAAGTGCAAAAGGAGTGCAAGAATGCAAAACTGAAAAAAAAAAGGCAAAAAAATGCAAAAAATGCAAATACGAAGAAAGTGCAAGAACACCAAGGTGCAAAAAGGAGTGCAAGGATGCAAAACTGCCCAAAAACAATGAAAAAAAAGCAAATATGAAAAAAAGTGCAAGAATGCCAAGGTGCAAAAAAGAGTGCAAGAATGCAAAACTGAAAAAAAAAAGCAAAAAAATGAAAATATGAAGAAAGTGCAAGAACGCCAAGGTGCAAAAAAGAGTGCAAGAATGCAAAACTGCAAAAAACAATGAAAAAAAAATGCAAATATGAAGAAAGTGCAAGAACACCAAGATGCAAAAAGGAGTGCAAGGATGAAAAGCTGCCAAAAAAATTAAAAAAAAATGCAAATATGAAAAAAAGTGCAAGAATGCCAAAGTGCAAAAAGGAGTGCAAGGATGCAAAACTGCAAAAAACAATTAAAAAATGCAAATATGAAGAAAGTGCAAGAACACCAAGGTGCAAAAAGAAGTGCGAGAATGTGAAACTGCCCAAAAACAATGCAAAAAATGCAAATATGCAGAAAGTGCAAGAACGCCAAGGTGCAAAATGAGTGCAAGAATGGAAAACTACCAAAAAAAAAAGCAAAAAAATGAAAATATTAATAAAGTGCAAGAACACCAAGGTGCAAAAGGGAGTGCAAGAATGCAAAACTGCCCAAAACAATGAAAAAAATGCAAATATGCAGAAAGTGCAAGAATGCCAAGGTGCAAAAAAGAGTGCAAGAATGCAAAACTGCAAAAAAAAAGGCAAAAAAATGCAAAAAATGCAAAGATTAAGAAAGTTCAAGAACGCCAAGGTGCAAAAAGGAGTGCAAGGATGCAAAACTGCCAAAAACAATGAAAAAAAAGCAAATATGAAAAAAAGTGCAAGAACGCCAAGGTGCAAAAAGGAGTGCAAGAATGAAAAGCTGCCAAAAACAATGAAAAAAATGCAAATATGAAGAAAGTGTAAGAATGCCAAAGTGCAAAAAAGAGTGCAAGAATGCAAAACTGCCAAAAAAAAAAAGGGAAAAAAATGCAAATATGAAGAAAGTGCAAGAACTCCAAAGCGCAAAAATGAGTGCAAGAATGCAAAACTGCCCAAAACAATGCAAAAAAATGCAAACACGCCAAAAAGCACTGAAGAAACGCCAAGATGCCCCCGAGCGCGCAGGAGCGCGCAGCAGCGCGCAGGAGCAGATCGCCCCCCCCCCTTTCCTCGCCCCCCCTCTGCCCCTCCCCGCCGCTCACCGAGGGTCGAAATCGGCCAAAGCCTTGAGGGACTCGGGGGCGCGGATGAGTTTGTCGAGGATGCTGACGATGTCGGCGAACTTGGGGCGGCGGGCGCGCTCCTGCTGCCAGCACTGCATCATCAGCTGGTAGATGGCGGAGGGACAGTCCAGCGGGGCGGGGAGGCGGAAGCCCTCGTTGATGGCCTTCATCACCTACGAGGAGGAGGAGGTTGAGCGGCGCTGTCCGTTCGCAAGAGACGGACAAAAAAAATTGGCGGTGGAGGAGGGCGGGTGCTCACCTCGTGGTTGGAGAGCTCCCAGTAGGGGCGCTCGCCGTAGGACATCACCTCCCACATGACGATGCCGTAGCTCCAGACGTCACTGGCGGAGGTGAACTTGCGGTAGGAGATGGCTTCGGGGGCCGTCCAACGGATGGGGATCTTCCCACCCTATAGCAACATTGGGGGTCAACGCTTCACCCCCCAAAAAAAACAACCCAACGTGGTCAACCACCCCTCCTTGGTGGCACTTACGCTGGTGGTGTAGGTGGCTTCAGGGTCATCTTCCAACACCCTTGAAAGCCCAAAATCGGACACCTTGCACACCAGGTTGCTGTTCACCAAGATGTTCCGGGCGGCCAGATCCCGGTGGACGTAATTCATGTTGGCCAAGTACTTCATGCCGGCGGCGATGCCCCTCAACATCCCCACCAGCTGGATGACGCCAAATTCCCCCTCTTTTTCCTAGGAAAAGGAGAAAATCCGGCCTTGAATCCATCTCTCGTCCCACGTCCCGTGGGGGTTTTTGGTGGTTTCTTGCCCGTTGCCACCACGCTTCACCCACCCGCAGGAATTTATCCAGCGCGCCGTTCTCCATGTACTCCGTGATGATCATGAAAGGCTTGTCTGTGCCAAAAAAAGATCCAAAACGAGTCAAGAAAACCCAAATACGCCCCCAAAAACCCTCACCCCCCCAAAAAAAATCCCCAATCCCCCAGAACAACAAAAAACACCAAAAAGCCCACCCATCCCCAAACCCCATCTGCCCCAAACAAAAAACCCAACAAACCCCACAAAACCTCTCAACCTCCCCCAAAACTGAAACATCCCCAACCCCCCAAAACAGAAAAAACCCCCAACCCTCCCCCCAAACCCCCCCCCCCGCATTGTTGCTCAAAACACCCTATTTTTATATAGCGTTTTTCTGGGGTGTTTTGGAGGGAAATTGGGGTTTTTTTTCAGGGGGGGGAACACAACTCACACTTGGAGACGACCCCTTCCAGGCGGATGATGTTGTGGTGGCAGAACTGGCCCATGATGGTGGCTTCGCTCAAGAAGTCCACCCGTTGCTTCTCTGTGTAGCCCACCTTCAAGGTCTTGATGGCCACCGGCACCTCCTTCTTACCACGCTTCAGGGTGCCTTTGTAGACCTCCCCAAATTCACCTGCTCAGAGGAAGGGGGGGATGTTTAATCCCCTCACCCTGGTCCAATTTTGGGGTGTCTTTGGGGTGACGAAGCCACCTGAGAACCTACCGGCGCCGATGACCTTCTGGCGGGTGATGAAGGATGGAGGGATCTCGGTGGTGAACTTGAGCATGGCTTGGTTGGGGTCTTCGTAGGTGTGGGGGTCAACGTAGGTCTTGAGGGGCTTCAGCTGGTCTGTGGGGTGCCGATGGTGGGAGTCAGCACCCATGTCACCCCCCACCCATCCCCATTGACCCCACCATCACATGTCTCACCTGACTTGGAGAAGTAGACGTCCTCAGCGGACTGGCGTGGCCGTGACCTCTTTTTCCTGGGGAAAAACACCATTTTGTCCCCAAAAAAAAATCACCCCTCGTCCATCTTTAGTGGTGGAAAAATGTTATTGCAGGGTTTTGGGGGGAGGTTTGGGGGGTTCTTATCTCCTTACCGACGGAGAACATAGAGTAGAGCAGCCAAGAGGAGGAGGACGAAGAAGACGCCAGCAACGGAGCCGCTGATGACGGCGGTGGATGCCATGGCCTCGGCACCTGCAGGGACAATTTTGAGGGGGGTCTGAGGTGAACCATGCACCCCTTGGACCCGCCACCCCAAAATCCTGCCCGGCCCCCTTGGTCCTCACCCTCAGGCAGGGTCTCAAACTCGTGCTGGGGGCTGTAGGCACCATGGCCGTCCGGGGTGAGCGCCTGGACCCGCACCACGTAGGTGGTGGCAGGGGACAACTTGGGGAGGGTGACGGAGTTGCCCTCGCAGCGCAGCACCGAGTAGCTGTTCTCGTCCACCTGGGGACATGGGTGGGGGTGACATGGGTGGGGGCAAGGATGGAGATGACGTGGGTGGAGGTGACACGGATGGAGGTGACACAGATGAAGGTGATGTGGATGGAGGGGTGACGTGGATGGAGGGGTGACGTGGATGGAGGGGTGACACGGATGGAGGCAAGAATGGAGGTGATGTGGATGGACGTGACACAGATGGAGATGATGTGGATGGAGGTGACATGGATGGAGGGGTGACGTGGATGGAGGTGACACTCATAGGGGTGACACGGATGGAGGTGACATGGATGGAGGTGACACGGATGGAGGTGACACGGATGGAGGGGTGACACTCATAGGGGGTGACACGGATGGAGGGGTGACACGGATGGAGGGGTGACACGGATGGAGGCAAGGGTGGAGGTGACACAGGTGGGGGGGGATGGATTTGGGGGTGGTGGGCTGAAGCCCTGACACCAGACGGACCTTCTTGCTGTAGGTGACCTCGTACTTCCAGACCCGACTCTGCTGCCGCGGTGGCACCGTCCAGGAGAGGACCAAGCTGGTGGCCGTCCGTCCATCCAGGCTCACCGATGTCACCCGGGGTGGCTCTGCCGTGGGGACAGGGACGTTCATAGGAGGTGTCCCCGTTAGGGACATGACATCATGGAGGTGTCCCCATGACGGAGGGAAGGTGTGGGAGATGCTGGTGGCCCCTTACCCGTCTGGTTGACGCTGATGGTGGTGGTGGCCACGCTACGGTGGTGGCTGTAGGGTGACACCCCGTTCCGGGCTTCGATGGTGAAGGTGTAGTTGACGTGTGGCTCCAGGTCGGTGACAGTGACCCCCGTCCCCGTCAACCCCCGGGGGGGCTGCGAGTAGCGCACCCCCCCGTCGCAGGGACGGCACTCCCCGCTCTCCGGCCAGCACTGCTCGCAGGTGACGCTGTAGGTGACATCCCCGCGGCCACCGGGGTCGGCGGGGGGGGACCAACGGAGCTGCACCGTGGCCCCCAGCCCCACGGCCGTGACGCCTTGAGGGGGCGAGGGAGGACCTGGAGGGGGGGGGACAGAGAGCAGAGAGGGGTGTCAGAGGGGGGATGGCTACACCGTGCCTCAGTTTCCCCCCCCCCCCAAAAAAAAAAAAAGGTCACTTACGGGTGCAGGGGTCGTCGGGGGGGTCAGCGGGGGCGCGGAAGAAGCCGTCCTGGCAGGGGCAGGCGGCGGCGGCGGCGGGGGAGGGCAGGGTGTGGGGCGGGCAGGGCCGGCAGCCGCTCGGGGACACCGCGGCCTTGAAGGAGCCGGGGGGGCAAGCTGGGGGGGGGGGACACACACAGTGACACCGGTGAGACCCCCCAATCCCCCCTCCCCACCCACAGCATCCTCGCTCAGGGTTGGGGTTTAGAGGGTCATCTCCCCGCTCCGAGCACCCAGAGTGGGGATTTTAGGGTATTTCCCCTTATTTTGCAGTTTCTTTATTATTGGGACGCCCCCCCGCCCCCCGGCACACCCCTCTCCTGGCTGAGCCCTGCCGCACTCGCTGCACTAGCGATGCTCCGGGTCAAGGATCCAGGATGGGGGATTTCAGTGCTGCCACCTCATTCCTCTGACCCAGAGTGAGGGTTTTAGGGTATTTCACCTCATTTTGCAGCTTTGTGCCCACAATGGCAACAAGACACCCCCCCCCAAGCCCCCCCTCTCCTGGCTGAGCCCTGCTGCGCTCACTGCACTAGTGATGCTCAAGGTTGAGGATCCAGAGTGGGGAATTTTGGGGCCAACACCTCATTTCTCCAACCCAAAGTGGGGATTTTAGGGTATTTCACCTCATTTCGCAGCTTCCATTATTATTGGGACCCCCCCCCAGCCCACCCCTCTCCCACTGAGCCCTGCCGCGCTCGCTGCACTAGTGATGCTCAAGGTTGAGGATCCAGGATGGGGAATTTCAGGGCCAACACCTCATTTCTCCAACCCAGAGTGAGGATTTTAGGGTATTTCACCTCATTTTGCAGCTTTGTGCCCACAGTGGCGACAGGACTCCCCCCCCCAGCCCACCCCTCTCCTGGCTGAGCCCTGCCGCACTCGCTGCACTAGTGATGCTCAAGGTTGAGGATCCAGGATGGGGAATTTTGGGGCCAACACCTAATTTCTCCAACCCAAAGTGGGGATTTTAGGGTATTTCACCTCATTTCGCAGCTTCCATTATTATTGGGACCCCCCCCCAGCCCACCCCTCTCCCACTGAGCCCTGCCGCGCTCGCTGCACTAGTGATGCTCAAGGTTGAGGATCCAGGATGGGGAATTTTGGGGCCAACACCTCATTTCTCCAACCCAAAGTGGGGATTTTAGGGTATTTCACCTCATTTCGCAGCTTCCATTATTACTGGGACCCCCCCAGCCCACCCCTCTCCCGCTGAGCCCTGCCGCGCTCGCTGCACTAGTGATGCTCAAGGTTGAGGATCCAGGATGGGGGATTTTGGGGCCAACACCTCATTTCTCCACCACCCCTTTCTATCCCCTGGCATGCACCGAGCTGGTACGTCCTCAGCCCCCCTCCCCAAACCCAATTTACCCCCCTCAAGCGCTACCTTGGCAACTTTCTCCCACTTTCTCGTAGCCGGCCCGGCACAGGCACTCCCCGATAGGCACCAGCCACTCGCCGTCGGCGTTGCAGTGCAGCGCCGGCGCTTGGTCGGCCACCGCCTCCTCCACGCACGTTCCCCGCACCTCGGCCAAGGTCTGCGAATCGACGCCGGCCACCGTTTCGGGGAAATGAGCCATGCCCCGTAAAACAGCCGGGCACCTCTTGTAATAAATCCGAACGGAAAGCAACGCCACGCAAGCTCCCAAATCCTGGAAAGCCAAGTAGAAACCTTTCCGACGGAGAGGTCCCACCGATCGCACCTCAACGTTGAGTTTCACATTCCGGGAAGCAAAATCATCCTGCACGGTGATTTCATCCGGAGCGATGGTGTCGATCTTCTTGAATTGTCTCTTCTGGAAGTTGGTGCCGTAATCCACGTCGGATTCGGCGTAGTAGAGGTTGAAGGTCTCCTTGCAGGAGCCGCCGCCGGCGGTGGGGAAGCTGTTGCAGTCGCGGACGGTGAATTGGAGTTCGATGAAGATGCGTTGGGCCACCCCGCGGTAGATCCAGTTGGTGCGGAGCCAGTTCTCCTGCTCGCCCTCCAGCACGTTGCACACCGAGTAGATGTAGATCAAGGAGTCGTTCAGCACGTTCTGCAGCAGGTCCCACTGCCCCCCCCCAGAGAGAGAAACTGGTGCTATGGAGGGGGGAAACTGAGGCAGGGTGGGTGGTGCCCCTGGTCTCCATGGAGGCACTCATCCTCATCCCCGTGGATGTCCCCGTCTCCGTCCCCACGGGTGCGCCTGTCCCCATGGAGGACCCCAACCCCATCCCAGTGGAGGTCTTCATCCCAGTGAATGTCCCCAGCTCTCTGGATGTCCCCAACCCCATCACCATGGGTGTCCCCATCCCCCTGGATGCCCCCACACCCATCCTCATGGAGGTCCCCATCCCCACAGATATCCCCAACCCAACCCCCAGGGATGCCCCCATCCCCACGGGTGTCCCCTGTCCCCACCCCCATGGATGTCCCCACCCCTATCCCCATGTGGGTCCCTGCCCCTCATGGAGGTCCTTGTCCCCACCTCCAAGGGTCAGGTCCCCATGGACACCCCTGCTCCCATCCCGATGGATGTCCCCATCCCAATGGCAGTCCCCATCCCCAGCCAGGTCCCCATGGAGGTGCCCAAGGATGCCCTTGACCCCATCCCAATGGATGCCCCCATCCCCACGGAGTTCTCCATCCCCAACCAGGTCCCCATGGATGTCCCCATGGAGGTGCCCAAGGATGCCCTTGCCCCCATCCCAGTGGATGCCCCCATCCCCATGGATGTCCCCCTTGGATGTCCCCGTCCCCATCCCCAGTGCGGGCTCTCGGGGCGGTGGTGCCCAGCGGGGCCGGGTGCCTGGGTCTGCGGGTGCTCACCCCTTTGCCGTAGGGCTGGGTGAGCCAGCCCAGCTCCCCCTGCGCCTTGGCGAAGTCCAGCAGGACAACTGTGGGGAGAGGAGGGGGGTGTTAGTGGTGGGAGGATGGCACAAAGCCTGGGAGATGCCACCAGGACCCATGGATGGCCCCATGGCCTGAAGGTGCCACCAATGCACCCCTTGGACCCATGGATGTCCCTGGGACCCACAGATGCCCTCCAGGACCCATGGATGGCCCCCAGGACCCACAGAAGCCTCTGGGACCCACGGATGTCCCCCAGGACCCATGCGTATATCCCTGGGACCCACAGATGTCCCCCAGGACCCATGGATGTCCCCCGACCCTGGGACCCACAGATGCCTCTGGGACACATGGATGTCCCCCAGGACCCACGTGTATATCCCTGGGACCCATGGATGTCCCCCAGGACCCATAGACGTCCCCCAGGACCCATGTGTACATCCCTGGGACCCACAGATGCCTCTGGGACCCACAGATGTCCTCCAGGACCCATGGATGTCCCCCAGGACCCATGTGTACATCCCTGGGACCCACATATGTCCCCCAGGACCCACATATGTCCTCCAGGACCCATGGACATCCCCCAGGACCCATGTGTACATCCCTGAGACCCACATATGTCCCCCAGGACCCACATATGTACCCCAAGACCCACATATGTCCCCCAGGACCCATGTGTACATCCCTGGGACCCACAGAAGCACCCGATCCCCACAGGCGTCCCCGTGACCCATGGATGTCCCCAGGACCTGCAAACACTCCCGGGACCCACAGGTGTCCCTTGGAGCCTGAGATACCCCAGTCCCAACAGATTCCCCTTGGACCCCCACGACAAGACCCCCAGGGACCCCCCTCCCCGCCAAAAGAGGGGAAACCGAGGCAGAGCTCTGCACGGTGCCGAGGTCGGGTGGACTTGCCGTGACTTGTCGGCCGCCCCAGCGAGGGCGGTGGCCAAATCCAGCGCCCGGGAGAGGAAGAGGAGGCCGCCGAGGGCCGGGAGGGAAGTGCTGACGGGTGGCCCCCCCTCCGGTGAATCACCCCCCAGGAATGCGCCCGGACGCCTGAGTTCACGCCGGCGGGATGGATCCCAATGGGGTGGGGGAGTTTCGGGGATGGATCTCCCCCCCCCCCACTTCAACCGCCTCCGCTGAGAACGGGTGTGCTTGTGACATGCCCCAAGAGGGTAAAGTCTGGGGGGGGGGGGGAACCCCAAGAACATGGTTGGGGACACACACGTGGCTCCGCTGTCCCCCCCACCGTGCCCGGGGTCAGGAAGGATGCCGGGGCGGATATCCCGGCTTTCCTGTGGCTGGAAATCCCCCCGCGTGCCTCCGGAGAGCGGAAAGCCGGCGGGAGGCTGGCGCATGAGCTGAGTTGGTGGGTTCTCTGCAGGGTGTCCCCCACCCCCCCCCGGGGCTGTGACGGGGGTGAGTCAGGGGAGAAACCCGGGACTGTGGCTGTTGAGTCAAGGGGTGCAGCACCCAAGGGCGCACCCACGCCCGGGGCCACCGGTGCTGTTGGCACCTCGGGTGCCATCACCATCGGCATCTGCACCCCCATCCCTGCTGCCACCTGCACCCCCTTGGCCACCGCTACTGCCATCGTCATCGTCACCACCATCAACATCTCCGCTGTGGCCATGACCATCACCATGGCCATCTCCATGGCCAACTCCATGGCCACCACCATGGCCACCACCACCTCCAGCACCATTGTCAACATGGCCATGGCCAACAACATGGCCATCACCATCCCCATGGCCATAGCCAAGAACATGGCCATCACCATCCCCATGGCCATCACCATCCCCATGGCCTTGGCCGTCAACGTCTTCATGGCCATCAACGTCTCCACCGCCATCCCCACGACCGTCCGCAGCCCCTGCCCTGTCGCTGTCACTGTCCCCACCTGCGTGGCCGCTGCTGGTGCCGTCACCATCGCCGCACCCCCCACCTGCATCCCTGTCCCTCTGCACCCCCCCCTTAACCCCCTCCCCGCCCTCGGGGACACCCCAAACCTCAGACCGGGCAGCGCAGGCTCCAGCCGGGGCACCCAGCACCCCCCAACCTCCCCATCCCACTGGATTTCACCTTTTCCAAGCAATGGGAAGCAACCCCCCCCCTTCCAAGCCCCCTCAAATCTCACTATTTTCCCTACACTTTCCCCTTTTCTGCATTTTTTTGCCCCCAAAATCCCGAGATCCCCAAGGATCCCTCCCGGGAATCGGCACTTCAGGAATGCGCCTCAAATCCCGCAGCCGCGTGGAGGCGGTTGGGGGTCCCTGCCACAGGGGGCACCCCCCTCTGCCTTCCCTCCAGCACTTAAAAACCCCTCATTTTAGGGTTTTCTTACCCCATTATTATTTTTTAGGGGGGTATTTGCCATCCCAAACCATCCCCCAGCCTCTGATTTATTTGCATTCAGGGCCGGATCCTTCCACCTTTCCCTCGAAAAGCGACGGATTAAACCCTTCGGACGGAGTTTTTAGAAACCTCAATTTTTTTAAGAATTAAATATATATTTTTAAAAGTAACTTTTCCCCTTTTTTTACCCAAAACCCCCCAAACTGAGCCCAAATATCGGCCGGGGAAGCGTTGCGAGGTGGAGGTCAGGACGCTGCTTGTTTTTTGCAGCACTTTTTGGGGTTTTCCTGACATTGTTTTCCAGCTCTCCGGGCCGGATCCTGCCCGGCCCATCGCCGGCCATGGAAAACGCTCCAGTTTAGGGTGATTTTCCCCTTTTTTAGGGTGTTTTTTTTTTAATCCCCTCAACCCTAAACACTGTCAGGCTTCTTCTGGGGGGCACCCAGCAGGATCCATCCCCAGTGCACGAGCCGGACGCTCTGCATGGGAAAAGTTGCCTAAAACTCTTGGTTTTCCCCCCATTTTAGCTTTTTTCCTCCTATTTTAGCTTTTTGCTCCCCACTTTAGCTCCCCCCCACTTCAGTCTCTTTCCCCCCACTTTACCATCCCCCCCTCCTTTTAACTCTCCCCCCCCCCTTTTTAACTTCCCCCTCCCTTTTGAACTTCCCCCCCCCCCCATTTTAACTTTTTCTCCCCCAAAATGCGCCCCGCCAGCCGGTGATTCGCCGCCGCATCCATGGGCGCCCCTTTTTTTTTAGGGGGGGGCACCCCCATCATCCTTTATTTTGGGGGGCTCCCCAGCCCCCCCCAACCTCTCAGCGCCCCCAAAACCGCTCAAACTTACCCCAAAACCACCTCACACCTTTGCGCGCCCCCCCACCCCCCCCCCGCACCCCAACAAGTGGGTTTTGGGGTGCCCCCCAAGCGTGGAACTCACCTTCCTCGGCTGCCAGGTGGGTGACGGCGGTGAGGAAGAGGAGGGTGAAGGCCGGGGGGGTGCCCGCCATGGCGGGGGGGGTTTGGGGGGGACCCGGGGTGCACCCCGCAGGCAGCTCTGTGGGGTGTGTGGGGCTGAGCACTCCGCTCCTGTTCATTCATGTCCCGAGTGATGTCACCCGGCCACGCCCGCTCTTAAAGGGACAGGAGCCACTCCCAGTACCCACCAGTATGGGACTGGGAGGGCCCGAGCCTGAGGATGAGAAGTGGGCAGGTTGAAGGGGGGGGGGGGGGAAGGGGGGCTGGAACCCCCCAAGGGGGAACACACAGGGTTTTTTTTTGGGGGGGGGGGGGGGGGGGGGGGGTCTGGATCCGTCCCGCGGTGCTGGGTGCGTGGGGCCGGATCCGTCCCGCAGCACCGTGTGTCCCCCCCCAGCTCCGGCCCCGAAGGGGTTAACGCGCCCCCCCGCCACCCCCTTCCCCTTTCATTCATTAAACGGCGTGGGAAGGGGGGGGGGGGGCGGCAGCCAATGGCGGCAGGGGGCGGGGGCCAACCGGCTACTACCGGCCACTCCCCCCGCCCACCAGTTGGATACTGGGGGGGGGGGGGACGATGGAGGAGTGGGGGGTGGCTGGTTTGGGGGGGCCCTGCTCGGCCTCCCCCCCTCCCCGGGTCCTGCATCCTCTGGGCCGGAAAGAGGCCGGACCAGAAATCGGCTTTTTCCGGCCTAAAAATAATGTCGGTTTTCTGCAGCGCCGGGGAGCGGAGTCTGGGTCCAGCCTGGAGGGGCTGGATCGGGCCCCAGCACCCCCCATCACCCCAAATCCGCATCACCCCAAATCCCCCAGCACCCTCCAGCACCCCAAATCCTGCACCATCCACAGCACCCCCAGCACCCCAAATCCTGCATCATCCACAGCACCCCCCAGCACCCCAAATCCCCAACACCCCAAATCCCCCAGCACCCCAAAGCACCCCCATCCCCAGCACCCCAAATCCCCCCAAATGCCCCAGCACCCCAAATCCCCCAGCACCCCAAAGCACCCCCATCCCCAGCACCCCAAATCCCCCCAAATGCCCCAGCACCCCAAATCCCCCAGCACCCCAAAGCACCCCCATCCCCAGCACCCCAAATCCTGCACCATCCACAGCACCCCCAGCACCCCAAATCCCCAACACCCCAAATCCCCAGCACCCCAAATCCTGCATCATCCACAGCACCCCCAGCACCCCAAATCCTGCATCACCCCAAAGCACCCCCATCCCCAGCACCCCAAATCCCCCAGCAGCCCAAATCCCCCAACACCCCAAAGCACCCCCATCCCCAGCACCCCAAATCCCCCCAAATCCCCCAGCACCCCAAATCCTGCATCACCCACAGCACCCCCAGCACCCCAAATCCCCCAGCACCCCAAATCCCCCAGCACCCCAAAGCACCCCCATCCCCAGCACCCCAAATCCTGCACCATCCACAGCACCCCCAGCACCCCAAATCCCCCAGCATCTGCAGCACCCCCACCCCCCCCAGCACCCCAAATTGGATGAGCCAGGGCACCCCGGGATCTTTTTGGTGGACAAAAAGTGGATTTTGGTCAAAAACCACCTTCCCCCCCCCAGCAGCTCCCCATCACAGATATGGGCCGACAGCACGGTTTAATGGGGGGGGGGGGGGGGGGCAGAAGCTGCACTGAGGAACCCCCCGATGCCACAGAGGCCCCCCCAAACCTGCCCCATGAGGTGGGGTTCAGCCCGGGGGGGACCCCTCATCCCTGGGGGCGATGCCAGCGGTGATTTGGTCTCGACGCCAGAGCCTCTCAACCAGGGCGTCGAGGAGGGGGGCGACCCGGGCCAGCCCCCCGCGCCCCCCCCCCGGCCCCTGGCCCGCTGCCCGCCCGCAGCACCGGCACCCCCCACGTCCCCTCGAAGGCCGTCACGTCCCGCTCTGTCACATCCGCCTGCGGGGACAGGTCGAATCTGGGGTGGGGGGACACACACATGGTCAAGGGAGACACCAACAGTCTGAAAAATCCCCCCAAAACCCCATAAAAAAAGTGGGAGTGGCCAATCCATCAGCAGAACGAAGTGTGCACGTTCTCAGCCTACCGAGATGCCAAGTGGTGTGAAATATGGGGGTGCAAACCTGCCTGTAGGGGGGGGACACATGGTCAAGGGAGACACCAATACCCAGAAAAACCCACCCCGGTGGGGGGAAAACGCCCTAAAAATAAGTGGGAGCTGCGGACCCATCGGTGTAACGAAGTGTGCACGTTCTCAGCCTACTGAGATGCCAAGTGGTGTGAAATATAGGGGTGCAAACCCACTTGTGGGGCGATGCGGACCTCTCCTAGGGCCCCCCCGAGAAGGATACTTGGTGCCGACGACCACCTTAACGAGGTTTTCTTCGTCGGGGCCGACCACGCGGCTCATCTGGGCCGGCAGCTCCTCGAAGGACGAGCGGTCGGTGAAGGAGAAGAGGAAGAGGATGGCGTCCGCTTCCTCCTTACAAGCCTGGGAGGGCAGAGGGAGGGTGGCCACCATCACTGGGGGGGGTCTTCTGTGTGTGTGTCCCCAAAACTTGTGTCCCCCCCCCCCTGAACTCACAGGCAGGAGATGCTCAAATTTTTTCAGGGCGCCGTCCCCGCAATCCCAAAAATGGAGCTGGAAGATGACGGGGCGGCCGCTGGCCCGCGGCTTGGCCGGCCAGTAGACGGTGGTGACCTCTATGCCTGGGTTGGGGGGGGGGGGACATACCCACAGATGGTCACCCCCAGGGGACACTGGGGGTGCTGCGTGTGTCCCCCCACCCGTGACGTACCCAGGGTCTCGTGGTGGACGGGGGACACGGGGGTCCCCGCCAGCGTGGCCACCAAGGCCGTCTTGCCGACGCCGCTTTTGCCGGAGACGAAGAGTTTGTAGGTGACGGTGGGGGCGGCCAAGTGGGGGGGCAGCGCTGGGTGCTCCAGCAGACCTTTAGAGGGGGGTGAGGGGGGTGGGTTTGGGTTTTTTTTTGGGGTGTTGGCACCCCGTTTCGAGGCGGGGGGAGGCAGGGTGTGGGGGCTCACCAAACACTCGTCGCTGGTTCTTCTGCAGGATGGAGTCCAGGTAGGGGCGGCCGGCGGGGGACAGGAGCCAGCCCGGCTCCAGCACCGAGCCCCCCTGCGCCGCCATGCGCCCCCCGAAACCTGGGGGTACAGGGAAGATCCACCCCCCCCAACTGTTTCCCCAGGGGGTCACTGCACCCCGCAGCTTGGGGGAGGAGGGTGACCCCTTCTAACTCCCCCACCAGTGTTCCTGACCCCCCCTTGGGGTCCCAGCATCCTCCTGTGGGGTCCCTGAACTCCCCCATGAGGTTCCTGACCCCCCCCGGGGACCCTGCACACCCCCCATGGGGTCCCAGCACCCCCTCTGGGGTCCCTGACCCCCCCTTGGGGTCCCAGCATCCTCCTGTGGGGTCCCTGAACCCCCCATGAGGTCCCTGACCCCAACCTGGGGACTCTGCACACCCCCCATGGGGTCCCAGCACCCCCTCTGGGGGCCCTGACCCCCCCCCTTAGGGTCCCAGCATCCTCCTGTGGGGTCCCTGACCCCCCCTTGGAGTCCCAGCACCCCCTCTGGGGTCCCTGACCCCCCCTTGGGGTCCCAGCATCCTCCTGTGGGGTCCCTGACACCCCCGGGGACACTGCACGCCCCCCATGGGGTCCCAGCACCCCCTCTGGGGTCCCTGCCCACCCCCAGTGTCCGTGACCCCCCCTGGGGTCCCAGCATCCTCTGCGCCCCCCCCGCCCCGGGACTCCTGCCCCCCTCCATTGTGTCCTTGAACCCCTCCACGGGGGGTGTGTGTCCCCCCCCGTCCCCCCCCGCGGTCCCTTTAAGGCGCGGCCCCGCCGTCTCACCTGCGGCCGCTTCCGCCCTGGGATGACGTCACGGAGGGGCGTGGCCTCGCGCCCGCCCCGCCCCCTCGCCGCCGCGCATGCGCAGGAGGTGGGGAGGGGCGGCCGTGGGGCAGGGCAGGCCCCCCCATATAGCTCATGGAGGGGGGGGGGGGGGGCCTATAAACTGTGGACGACCCGGACCCCACAGGGGCCATTTGGGGCCTGTCCTGGCATGAGGCTGCGACCTGTGCCCAGCGCTGTCCTCTCTGTGCTCCCCAACTTCCAGCCCCCCCCCCCCCCCGGCTTTGGGGTCCCCAATTTCCAGTGCTGGCAGGCTTTGGGGGTCCCCATCCCCAATTTCCAGCCCCCCAGGCTTTGGGGTCCCCAATTCCCAGCACCACCCCCTTTTTCTGAACCGTCCCATTCCTCCCCCCAACCTTGCGCCCCCCCTTTTTTCCACCCCTATCTCTTGCTGTAACATCCCCTGGTAGAAATATGGACTTTTTACACCCAATAAGACCCCAAATCGCTCCTTTCACCCCCAAACTTGCTGGGAGAGCAGCATGGGGGTTTCCCTCCACGGCATTTCCACCCCCCCCCAACCCCCTCCCCAAAAGGACCAACCATCTGTTTCTTTTCCTTTTTATTTGTTAAACCGCTAAAAATTCATCGGGATGGGGGGGGGTGGGTGGGGTGGGGAGGGGAGGAGGAACCCATTAACACCCCCCCAAAAAAATGTACACAAGATTTTAAATATCACCGAAAATCGCTTTTCATTCCTACGCTCGGCCGAGCCTGGGACGACGATGTGGGGGGGACACCTGAGTCGCGGGGGGGGGGGGACGGGGGGACACACCTCGCTCACAGCACCAGCGGCTCACGGCGCGGGGGGAGTGTTTGTGTGTGTGTGTGTGTGTCAAAATTTGGGCTGAATTCATCATTAACGGCGCAGAACATGCCTTTCTGCGACCGGGGTTGGGGGGGGGGGATGGAGGAGGGATGGCCCCAGCCCCTCGGTGGGTTTGGGGCCAATTAGGGGCATTTTGGGACTGGTTGAGGATGGAGACGACGGAAACGTTGGGAAAACACCCCTCGAGGGATGCTCCGTGCAAGGAGAAGGATGAAAACCCAACGCCGACGCGCCGTCCATCCCTTTTTTGACTCTTTTTTTGGGGTGGATGACAAGAAACATGCAAAGGGGAGGGGGGAATCAACGCCGAAGCCCCGACCGCCTTCCCCCACCCCGGTGAAGAAATATTTCATAGATCACCCTAGGTGCTCCTGAGGTTTTGGGGGTAAAAACTGCATTTTGCCTTCCCTTAGGACAAATCAAATAACGTTTGGGACTGGAGCGGGAGAGGCTGGATTTAACGAGGTGGAAAATATTTACAGAGGTGGAAAAGCCGCAGACGAAGCAAAACCCTCCCCATCCCCACGCGGCTGGGATGTGATTTAAGGCTCTGACCGGCAAAAAGCTCAGTGGGGAGAGAGGGGGAGAAGTGGGGGGGGGAAGAAAAGAAGGGAAAGGGGCCACGTCATGGCGCTGCCGGTTTGGGGAGGGTTCCCTCCTTTTCGGCTGCTGGAGGTTGTTGACCAAAACCTGGCAGAATCCGCCCATTTTTCCCACCCCCCCATCATCTCGAGGGGAAAGGGAAGGGGGGAGGTTGTCCCAGAAGGACGCACAGGTTCAATCCCTTCGGATTTTTATTTGTTTAGGTCTTTGCAGAAGGAGGCACATGCAAAGATGAGGTGCAGTTACTGCTATCAGGGCTGCTCACGCCCTCAAATTTACCAATATTCACCCTTTTGACTGGAAAAAAAAAAAGAGATCCTGGTCCCAGGCTACAAGGTGCTGGTTCAGCCTTGAATGGGTAAAGCTGTTGAGTGAAACGAAACCTTCATGTCTAGCAGGGAATGGGCAGCCAGATTTCTTGGTGTTAGGGAATAATGGGATTTTTAAAGTTTTTTGTGCTGATCAAGAGGGATCAGGACTGATCCTGGAGCCTGATCCAGCTTGATCCAGCACAGGGCAGGGAAAGGAGGATGCTAACGCCCGGCTAATTCTTAATATTTTTGGCATTTTGATGCAAAAAACCTGTCCTTTCTTCCTTCTCATGGTCCTGGACGGAGGACAGGAATGAGACTGGCAGGCCAAAGGGGTGAGAGGCAAAAAAAAAAAAAGGCATCATGTTTGTGTCGAGCAAAGGTTTGCAGCACTGGAAGATTCCTGGTGGGGTATTGCTGTTGCTTTCCTTACGGAGTCAAGCATGGAAATAATCAGTGTGCGCAAGCCAGGAGCCTCCTGCCTGCCGGTATTTGGTTTGTTCGTATAAAACCACTTTTACTCACATCCCGCGAGGAGTTTTGGAGAGATACGAAGCCTCTCAACCCCCTGGAAAATAAAAACCAACCTCGAGAGGACACGGGATGGCAGATATCCCTACGTGCTCACCCCAAATCCTTGGCTTGGATCACAGCGGTGTGGGTCCTTCCCCGCCTGTAAACACGATTTGCTTAACTGGGACCTTACTGGGAACCGGCGGGGCAGCGCTGGAGGTTTTGCTTGGACTTTATTGGTTTCTTGCTCCCAAATTCACAGTTGGAACGCCTGTGTGACAGAGTTAAGGGCTTGGAAAGGAGAGGGAAGAGCCGCGGGGAGGGAGGGGTGATGGCGGCGAAGGGCTCAGGCCGCATTATCTTTTTGCTCGCACAAAGTACAAGGCATTTGTTTTGGGATAGTATTTCACGTTTTGTTTCTTGTCCATGAGGCCACCGAATATGATTAACTCCCCTCGGCCTTGCACCACTGTGTGTAAACTGGTTTCGGGCGGCCCCACCACCGAACTGCTGTTGAACACTTTCCATTTGACTCGTCCTTTCTCCTTGGTGTCTTTAATGTCCAGCACGTACATCTGCATGGGTTTGCAGTTCATGCTCTGGTATAAAGGCTTCCCCACGTTGAGGGACTGGGGAGGGTGGTGGCCCAGGCGGCGGGCGATGGGAGGTAAGGAATGGCCGTCGCCTTGGGTAGAGCCCGGACGCGCCGCTGAGCCCGTCTCGGCGCCCGGGGACCCCGGGGAAGAAGCCAGGGGAGGGCTCAACGCCGCAGAAGCCGAGGAGCCTTTGGAAGAGAGAGCTTTGACGGCCTCCAAGCTCCTCCGGAGCGCGCTGGGGGACACGGCCCCCGGGAGGGAGCTGGCGACGTGGGGCGGCGTGTGGATGCCGTTGGTCTGCTCAGGGGGGTTCCTCACGCCGGCGCCGACCGTCCTGCCCTCCACACCGTCCATCTGGCAGAGGATGGAAGCCGGTTTCTGTTCCCAGTTCAAGTCGACGGATCCCAAACGCAGGTCTTTCTGCTCCGGCAGCGATCCTCGTCGCGGCGCCAGGGCGAGCCCCACTTTCAGGTCGTATCCTTCAGCCGCCGAGGGTGTGCTGGGCGATACGACCTGCACGGGGCTGTCCAAGGACGCTCCGCCGGCCGCCGTGGCTCCGGGTGACAAACTCCCACCGTTGAGAACAGGGGAACTGTCCCCTCTGGCCGGGGAGAGGCTGCCTTCCCGGGATCCCGAGGGGGTTTGTCTCTGTGCTCTGGGTCGCAAGGTGCCCCAGCGGCCGTTGACGCAGGGAGCTTCGTCCGTGTTCCTGACGGGAGATTGAGAGCGGTATTCCCGTGTTTCGGGGACCAGGGCGGGCGGCGTGGCGCTGATGGGAGAGGGGCGAGAGTTCAAGCTGGGACTCAGCGGGGCTCTCCCGCTGGGAGCTTGGCTAAAGACCACAACGCACTGTCCCACCTGGAAGAGGAGAAGAGGAAGTAACAGGTTACAAACGGCAGGGTGACCCTTTGCGCTGGATTGGGGGGAAAACAGGGGATTATCATAGAATCACAGAATCATTCAGGTTGGAAAAGCCCCTCGGGATCATCGAGTCCAACCCTCAGCCCGACTCTGCAAAGTTCTCCCCTACACCACATCCCCCCACAGCTCATCCAAACGACCCTTAAACACACCCAGGGATGGGGACTCCACCCCCTCCCTGGGCAGCCTATTCCACTCTCTGACCACTCTTGCTGTGAAAAATTTTTCCCTCGTGTCCAGCCTGAACCTCCCCTGTTGCAGTTTAAAGCCGTTCCCTCTTGTTCTGTCACTAATCCCCTGTGAGAAGAGACCAGCACCAACCTCTCCACAACGTCCTTTCAGGGAGCTGTAGAGAGTGATGAGGTCTCCCCTCACCTTCTCCTCCTCACACTGAACAGCCCCAGCTCCTTCAATCTCTCCTCACAGGATTTATTCTCCAGGCCCTTCCCCAGCCTCGTTGCCCTCCTCTGCCCTCGCTGCAGCCCCTCGAGATCTCTCTCGTATTGAGGTGCCCAAAACTGGACACAACCCTCCAGGTGTGGCCTCACCAGTGCAGAGCACAGGGGGACTATCACCTCCCTGCTTCTGCTGGTCACACTATTTCTAACACAAGCCAGGATGCCGTTGGCTTTCCTGGGCATTATGGAGCATTCTGGGCAGGCAATAAAGATCAAAGGATGGATATGAGAGAGCAGAGACTCCACTGCATCCGTACCCTGCAGGCAGGATGGCACCACAGCTCCGGGGCTCCATGGTCTTCGTTCTCCACCTTGAGCGGCTGCCACGTCCAGGGGTTCGTGTGCATGTGCAGTAACCAGGCGTCTTTAAACAGCTGCGAAGAAAAGCGTGACAGATTTAGGAGTCCGGTTTAAGATTTGGGAGCCTGGTTTGCTGCTGAGATCATCCCATCAGAGGTAGGAGCGGTGCTTTGCTGCTGCAGACAGAGGAACAGTGACCCAGATCAGGATCTGGCCGCCCAGCAGTGACTACACCCTACTATGGCCACGGACAAATCCCTTCATCTCCGTCTTCTATCCAGTATAAAATCAGGGCTAATTCTTCCGAGGCTCAATTAACCTCAGCGAGCTGCTCAGCGCCTGGGGTGCTTTTTTCTTAATTAAAGCAGCTCTAGCCATAGCCAGACAGCTTCTCTGGAAAATCTATCACATGGGTGCCCAGATTTGCAGAATAAAATGCCACCTGGGTAATGTGCAGGGTCCCCCCTCTCCCCAGTCCAGCACCCAGGGCTCACAGTTACAGCCAGACGCGTGCGGTTCATGCCCGCGCTCCCCCCTGGATACTTACTGCGTTGGGACCACCACAGCCACCGAGGATTAAAATGGTTTCGTTGTCTATTACAATCTGGAGGGGACAAAGAACAGCGTTTCAGACCGGGAAGGACATGAAGCTGTTCCCTTTTGGCAAGGCCTCCGAGCGCAGGCAGAGCCAGGTTATGGCTTCTCTGCCGTGCAGACGCTGATGAATTTTGTCTGCCCCTGGATGAGGAGTGGAGCTGGGGTTGAGAGCAGGTTTTGCTGGGCCCGAGGCAAAGCGGGGTGCAGGGTTCACCCCACTGCCTTGTCCCAAACGGCTCGCAAACCAGTTCCTCTTCCAGAGGAGAGCAACTACCCTTCCTGAAGCTAGGACGAAGCGCAGAGGACTTGATGCCTCTCTTCAAATAAGGGTGGCAGGATTGTGTGGGAGGGCACGTGCTCGCAGCAATCATTTGTTAGACACTGGTGGTGGGTGAGCTGCTCCCTTAATCTCTTTTTCCAGTGGATGGAAAGGCACCTTCCAACCATGACCCATCCAATCTCTTCTGGGTGCCCTGCTAGGCTGAGATGAACCACTGACCATCTTCCCGGGGACCACGGAGGGAAGGCAGGGATGGAGACACCTGCATCAAGGCGGGGGACTCCCACGAGCTCCCCGCTCCGGGCAGGCAATAAAACAGGTGCTGCCAGACCGGTGCTTTGAGCGGGTACAATCCAGAGTCACTCGAACCGAGAATCAGGAGAGCGAAGTAATCAAAAGGGCCCCGAGCCAAACCAACTCGTGATAACACTTCATTGATCTTAAATGCCACGGGGGACGATCGCTGGGTTAAAACAGCAATTTGTTTTCTAGAAATGCTCATTAGAGTTCTGAGTCATGTACAAGACACGGCGTGGTACCTGCCTAAGCGTTAGGGAGATTAAACGTGCAGTCTCACAGAACAGATGGCTAGGGGAAACAAGGGCCCGTCGGGCAAAGGCTGCAAAGATAACTTGGAATTGGGGTGCTAGCTTTCAGACAAACTGCTGAGAGCTGCCTGGAAGCTGGAAATGAAGCTCTGTCTGGTTTATCTTTGGCAGCGTGTGTTGGTGCTGAGCTAGTGAAGGAGCGCTCACCTGAGACTGGCCACCTCGCGGGTGAGGGCTGGGCCCAGAGATGTTGGGCTTGGACCAAGCCCACTGCTCCAGATCCAGCACCCAGACATCGTTGCTCCTGCAAGGATGAGACGACAAGTGTTGGTGATACAATCAGACCCTCGGGGCATTCAAAACACTGGTTTGGGGCAGAGTTTTGTGTCAGAATTGGGTTTTTTGAAGGCTGGAGCCTCAAGGGGATTCGCTGCAAGAGGGGAAGGGTATGCTCAGGCAGCAGGCAGACCCCCAAACCCTGTGGAGATTTCCTTCCAAAACGCTATGAGCTACCCCGGGACCACCACAACACACTCCCTGCTTGCAGGAGCACTTGTCAGACACCCTCACCCCAGGCTTACATTTGTCGAGATCCCAGTGAACCCCCAAAGACGATCATTTTGTCTTCGATGACACAGGAGGAGTGTCCTGCCATGGGAGGGGGGCCGTGGGTGGTCACAATGCAGTTCCACCTAGGGAAAGGAGGAGGAAGACGTTCACTAGCGGGTTGGAAAGTGCTGGATGAATGGCAAGAAGAAAAATCCCAGGGGCCAGCAAAGTCCTCAAGAACATATTACAGAGGAAAACCTCAGGGAAAACCTCCAAAGATCCAAATAATAATGAACCTAATTAGAAATACTAATGTGCTAAACATTTTTAAAGCATGACAAAGTCACAGGGCCAAGTTGGAAATATTGCCCCCCTTTCCATTAAGTTCGCCCTGTATTATTTCCAACGCGGTTTAATTACAGCGTTCTAATGACACTGCCCGAAAGTGCATTGGATAATTGACACTTTTGATGATGAAAAGTTCTCAATGAAAGAGGAGCAGGAACCATCTCCGCTTTGATACAGCATTTGCTCCTTTCTCACACACAAGCATCAGTGAGAAAGTCTGGTCTGAAACCAGCTGAACGGTGTTTTAAAGGGGAAAGGAAAATTCCTGCCATCTCCACGGTCACTGCTGGATTCTTCGTTAAGACTCCAGGAGCTGTAAAGGCAGAGAGCTCACTAAAACGGTGCAGACACCCGCTTTACCACGTCTCCCTTGGAGGGCCAACAGTGGTTTGAGTTTTGGACGACTGCTAAAAGCCAGACCTCCAGGAGTTAAGGCTTTATCTCCTCCTTTCCTCAAAGACCTCACTGTCTTGCAGCCAAATCAATTAAGCGTTTAAAACCTTCACCTCCAGATTTCCCACCTGGCTGGATGGGAACACTTAGTCTGGCATATTTTAGGTACAAGTTGAGAGCCATACGGAAGCAACCACCACCCAAGAGGTGCCAGACAGCAGCATGCCCATGTCTCCAGTGTGTTCTTGTGGTTTTTTTTGCCTTGTGTTTTTTTTTGTTTCACTAAGAGCATCGCAGACACACCAGGATTAGACACACCTAGGAAACCAGGACCATGCATAGCTTCCCAGGCGGGCTCAGAGAGACACCCTCCGGCATTCCTCCAGCTGCATTACAGACACATTTTTACGGGATCAAAGCCTGGGTTTCAAATCCAGATGTGCTCTTACCAGTTTTTGGAGGGTGAGTATGTATGGATTTCATCGAAGAACCTCTCTGGCTGGTGCAGGGGGTAAGGGCTCGGCCGCGTCCACCCACCAAAAAGCACAAGCAAGTCCTTGTAGACCACCAGCGTGGCCCCAGCCTTGGGCGAGGGGTATGAACCTGGGTAGGGGTAGAGAAGGGGAAGGTTAGGAAATCACACTCGAACACAAGCGCCGAACCCTGCATCAGTTTTACTGAAGTGTAACAACACGGAAACTCCACCTTTGGAAAAAAAAAAAAAAAAAAAAAAAGCAGAAAAGAAGACAAAATTAGAGTTGGGAGCCTGGGAAGAAAACTACTGCCAATTTGTGTCGTCGTAATTAGTAGGAGCCTGAAAGCACATCTCATGTATGGCAAAACATCTGTCACTCACTGGCAGGAAATTGCTAGCTTTTGAACGTATCCCTTGAAATTATTGCTTTAGCACTGAATAAAAGCAATAATTACCTCCAAATACCTACTAACTTCTCCCCCAAGGAAGGAGGGAGAACAAATACCAATTCTAACACATCCGGAGCCGCTCGTGGCGGATCGCTCAGGTACTCATGAACAGCCGCGAGCGCCGAACCCCATTTTTTTGCCAAGCGGCACGATTAAACCCTGAACGTTTTGCTGTGTGAATTCACAGTCACTCCTCGAGCCCGCAGAATGAAGCGTTCCTCTAAAAATTACGAAGAGACTTTTTGTTTGGCTTGTTTGAGGCACCAAAGGCTCCGCAGGGGCCAGGGACCCCCTGAGCAGGACCGGTGTGTGAACAAACAAGACGACACGACCTCTCAGGGGGGGGTGCTGCTGTGCTCAGGAAACGCTGCGCGGGCCAAAGGTTTTCCTGCGGTGTAGCAAAGCGCCGAGCTCACCTCTCAACCCACCGCTGCTCCGTTACGACCCCGCTGCCTGCACCCCGGCCACCCCATGGCTCCTTAAGCAGCTCGGACAAGAGCGACTTCAATGCAAAGAGCCCCTTTGTGAGGGTAGTTATCAAAGGATGGGATGCCTTTGAGTTTATGTCAGGAAATGGGCCACGGTCCGCTGCAAAAATACAAACCCTGCCTGCTCCAGCAGCCAGAGGTGCTGTGTCACTACCTTGCAGGTGTGTTAGGTGCTGAATTGTTTCCCAGGAAAGGCTAAAGCCTCTCCAGCCAGGGCTGACGTGTCTGAGCATCCTCCTTCCCACAGCCGTCACCAGCACCAGGCAGATTCCTCCACCTCTGCAGTCACGCTTTCAAAATAATCGTAAATACATCATCTGAAAAACACGGATGCGGGAACCGGGGGCAGCTCAAGGGCAAGGGTGCGCACGTGGCCGCAGAAGCACCGTCACCCTCTCCAAAAAGGCTGATACACCAAACCGACCTCTCTCCTCCAGTGTCCTAATAGGACTTTGAGAAACATTTTTAGCAGGTAATGACATGCAGAACAGCGACTATTTTTAAAAGAAACCAGAGCAGCTATTTTAAGATGCTGCAGCTGAGAAAAGCAATTTGACTGCGATGGGTTCCAGGTGGTGGGTGGTAAGAGCCCAGCCAAAAAGCAACCCCCAGCCAGACGCAGGGGAGATGCCGGTCCCTGAGCCTTTCTCCAGGGACAAAGCACATTTTGCTGCTGCTTTCAGGTAGATGGCTGTGGGGGAGGAGGGGAATAAAGTTGTGCAGGAAACAATTCTTGTGCTAGGGCACAGATACAGCGTGGCCAGAGCTATACCCAAGGTCTCCTTAAAGACGAGAGTGCCAGAAGAGGGTCACATTTGGTTGCTCTTTGTTCCCAAATTCCAGTTTTTCCTGGCTTGTTTGGTGGCTGTGTGCAATTCATTAATCCACACCAGCAAGTTCCCAGCTTAAATATTTCCCTGGCAGAGCATAAAGTTGCTCTCCCAAGCCTGGCATCACAAACTAGACTGCTAGATGCATTTCTACCCGACTTGCAGAGAATCTCCTGGCTGGGCTTCTCCATTGAGGACACCACAGGGTGAAAGGTGCTGGGTTTAAATTGGGTTCTTTTTAAACAAAAACGGTTAGCTAGAGTCATCCCAGGATGCAGAAACAGATTGGTACTTTGCTCAGAAAGGTCTGGGATGGTGCAGTGAGAAAAGCTACCCTCCTACTGCTGTAACCCGAAGGTCAACTCCGGCCTCAGACACCGAGACGGTTCCCAAATGAGTCAACAACATGTAAACAGCCCAGGGCAGAGGCCAGCCCTGGTTATTCAGGAAGCTTTGCCTGTTCTTGGATGTTGCACGGGTGTAAATGAGCAGAGTTTCATTCTGCTATGCAGGAAAAATCTGAATTTTACAAGTCAAAGAAGAGTTGGCCTCTCAAACCCTCTTCCAACTAGAGAATTACGCTCAGATGCTCCCTGCAAAACAGATGCACCACAATCTTGTTGTACCAGAGAGGGCTTCAGCGATCTTGTGTTTGAGTAGAAAACAAAGAGTGGCTGAAACCTGGAGATTTAATACCCCTTCTCTCTAAAGCGGGGGAGAGCTGCCGGGTGCTGCTGCCCACCATCCCCCGGGAAGGGCAGGAGCATCTCGAGGGAGTCAGAGCAACGCCGGCCCTGCCCAGGCGAAGGGGGAAGGCGACCGGCAGCCTTTGTGACTTCAGGTCTCAAGTATGTGGAGGAGCGCAGGGACATCAAAGGGACACGACTCAATTACGTGGGGCCCCGTAACGACCTGCTCAAAGTCCGAGCTCTTTAGAGGTGCCGAGCGGCGTTTCAAAGACTCGCAGGAACATATTTGACATGGGAGGGCTTCTTCCTCTCCAGGATTGTGCTTGCAAATGAAACGGCTTCTGTTCCTCGCCACCGCCTGAAGTGCCTGCAGAGGAGCATCGTTAGCTAATTGCTCTGGTTTCAACTGCTCCCTTGGTCGGAGCACAGAGAGGACTCTTCCTGGCTGGGTTTCTAAGCTCCGCACCCTGATAACACCATCCAGCCCAATATCAGATTATCTTTCCTTGGGGATAAAAATTCAAGCACATAGAGGGTGTAGCACACTTAACTACTCCTAAACATAGAAGGCAACATCTCTTTACAGCTGACGCTGTTTATTCTGTCGGGATGAGTAGCTAAAAGCTGGTCCGAGCTATTTTTTTTTCCAGTTGATGGATTTTCCTGGCTCGCAAAGTAGATACATACTTTACAAAAAACAAACAAACAAAGATCTCCGGCTTCCACGGATGTTTGGAAGAGAAATGCCAGCCTCTGATCGCTTCTGACACAAGCTCTGGATGCTATCTATTTAGGATCTGTCCTTATAAGCATTTTTTAAAGCCCATTTATTCAGCCCTCTAATGCAACCGGAGCAGCACACGCAGAGCTCAGCGACCACAAAAGAAAAACCTGGCTGTAAGGGCACGTGTAACACGAATTTCCAGACGAGCCTTTTACCTACAGCAGGCGCAGCCCCCAGCGACTCCAAAAATGAGTAGCAAGTGGAGCTTGAAATAAAAATGAAGGGTGGGGGGGTGCGGAAATCACGCGGTGCTTGATGGGATTACGCAGATGAAAGGATCGGCTCAGATCAATATCATTTGGAAAAATATTGTAAAAGCAATGCGCTGAAACCGAGCCAAGGGTTTGCACCGTTAAGATATGGAAAGAGTTCTGGGGTTGGGTCAAGGGGAGAATTTTGGAGAATTGTCTCACAACTGGATTTCTGGAGCTGGATGAGAGCTACTAATAACAACCAGGGGCCGTTATTGCTGGATCTGATGGATTTCTCAAGCTGCCTTAGCTCCTTACAACTCCGCCGAGCTGATCAGAGTCATCGCCAGCCAACTGGATTTACGTGAAGTGACAAAACAAACAGGCCCACAGCCGCGTTTTCCGATTTCAAAGCCAAGAAATTAAAGTGAGCTCGTCCAGCAGCCAGTGGATTTTGATGGGCGAAGGAAGCCAAGCTCTCAGGTTCAAAAGCTGCCCACAATCTGCACACCAAAGGCATAGGAAACCATCCCGGGGAAGGGCTTGGGGCTAACAGCCACTACCTGCACCAGCAAAACAAGGAGCAAGGCGATGGTCCTGCTCTGCTGTGGCTCAAGCCTCACTGGAAACACAGCAGCTGCCTGCCAAAGCTGGCCTCTCCCTGTGAGCAAATTACATTTGTTCAACAAATTATGTCCTATCGCAAGGATGTGCTTAATTTGGTGGGTACGTTATCAGCGGAGCACATTATAATCCCAAAGAAAAAGCCAGAGGGAGATGCTGAACCTGCATAGTCAGGTACAAAAAGCACCATTTGCTGGTGACCAGTGCTGGTGTTTCCCAAGTGGTTTGTACCTCTGCAAAGTCAGAGCATTTTAGTAAAACCCATCTGCAGGAGAACAAAAAGTTTTGTGGGGTTTCACCCCGAGGAGCTTCTGTTGCTTAGGGAGAGTCAAAAAGAAGTGGTAAGAAGCAAATTCCTTTTAAGAAGGGAAAAAAAAAATGACCCAGCTGTCAGATGTCACAGCAGAAGTGAGGCTAAAAGGATGGGCTGGACTTACTGCAACTCTGCCTCCAGCTTACAAAAGCCCCGTCTCAGACCTTTCCTTGCCGCAGGAGCTGTTTTAAACTGTGTACATCTCTGGGGGAGCAGCATATGAAATGGAGAGCTTGGGCTCTCCCCAACGGCTTGGCAGAGGGTGAAACCTCCTGCGCTGCCTCTGACAGACCCGCAGCAGCCGGCCTGAGGCTCACTCTGGATTTATTAGCCTGGCTTTTAGGCTGGCAGAGACTTAAAGATGCCAAATCATGGGTCTTCATCTGGAAACCTTGTCCACCCCAGCACTGTCACCTACCCCAGCCGAGGGATTACCTCGACTACACTCCATCACACAAAGGTCCATCCCAAGCTTGCATGACAGCGTGAAATCCCCAGATCTTTCCCCTTCGATGGGAAGGGAAACCAGAGAAGGAAAAAAATAATAAATCCCTCTGCTTCCCAGGCCAGCCAGGATTTTTCCAGCAGTGTGCAGATTTGCCCAAAAGCTTTTCCCCTGCCAGCAGTTTGTGAGGTTTCACAAAGGGAAGATGACATGCTGGTGAACAGCGGTTCAGGGGCCGGAATACGGCGTGAGCGGCAGAGGCTGAGCAGCCCGGCAATCCCAGCGTTAGCATCGGATTTGGGAGACGCCGAAGGAGAGCTCCTGGGAGAAGAACCGACACCTCCACGGCATGTCGCACACCAGCCCTTTCCCTCAGACAAACCCTGGCATTTAGGACTCGCTGGTCAAGCTGCCTCAGATCCAGCATCTGACATTCACCTGGTTTTATCCCCAAGACATTCCAAATGGGGAACTGGGATTCTGAATGTTTTCAAGATCGGCTTTGACTGGGCCTGCCTGAACCTTAAAGCTTTCTAAGAGCCAGGAAAGTATCATTTTCCCTTACCAAAGCCACATGTGATTTAGTGTTCCCTCAAATTTGGCTTAAAAAAAAAAAATTCCTTGCTCGAAAGTAGACAGGAATCCAGCTTTGCAAGAGTTTAAGGAAGAATTGAACAAGTTCCCATTTGTCTCCCCAACAGAGAGACAAAACCTTTGCAGGCACATGCATCTGCTGCCTGCAAAACCCCTCTCAGGTAGCAGGGGGGAAACGTGCACCACTGCAGAGGGTTTTTTTGCAAGTTATAGGGGTATGTAACCAAACCACAGCAGCCCTCCTGATGTTTACACACAGAAAAAGTTTCCACCGCGCTCTCAGGGTTGAATTTCCACCCTATAATGACACAGGCTTATGGTACAAGCCCAGTCAAACCCACGGCGTCGAACCAAAGGTCTGGTTTCTTGCAATCTTTACAAGGTGGAGACAGAAATCCCCGCCGGGGAGGATAAGTCACCTCCAAGCTTTTGCAATGTCACAGTCATTCTTTTTTTTTTTTTTTTTTACCCGGGAAATTCTTACCTGCCACAACTCGGAGCCCGATAAAGCTGTTGAAAAGGAGAGGCAGTGCCCTCTGAACCCTGTGCAACAGGATTACTGAGTCACTCTGTGCTAATGCTTGGCAAAAATGTCCTTACACAGCAAGTTGAGCAAACAGTGACGAGATAAGAGTGCCAGAACGCCCCGGGGCTTTGCCCCTTTATCTCTTAATAGCTGCAAACGAGGATCACTGCAATTCATGCACCTCCATGCTGCAGGAAAGCTTTTATTAGGGTCCATCCTGAGCGTTTCCCACCAGCAGCATCACTCCAAGGTGTCAAACACTCCTGATGGTGAGGTCACCCCGTATTCCCCTTCGCAATCATCTCACCTGGTTTTGGGAAATGCAAATTTGGCCCTACGGTAAAGGGTGCCGCTGTTGCAAAAGCTGCCTTTCCCTCCAGGTGGGTGGAATCAAAACGCCAGCCAGCGATCCACCTCTCTGCTTTAATACTTGTTTTTTTGTTGGGTGTTTTTTTTCCCACCCCCCCCCCCCCCCCCTTAAGTGATACTGTACCCTGCAGACTTTCAAGTGATTTGAGTAACAGTCTGCCATCCTACACAAAACAGCTCCGATGCTAATTAAAGACCTCAGCGCTTGGAGAGAAAGGGTTGATCAGCTCCTGCGACTTGTCTTCCCTCCAGGAGGCAAACGGAGAGATGGAAATTGCTGTATCAGACTACACAACGCTGTAATAAGCGGGTAATTGTAGGGAAGGGACCAAGGTATGTGTGGGTTAGCGGAGGAGCGTGGCCTGGCTCTGCTGAGCTCCACACTTTTCACTCAAGTCACGCTCCCGTTTCGTTTGCCACAGCGTGAGGGAGGCGGCAGAGGCGCTGCAGACGTCGAACCCCAAAATTACTGGTGTTTCAGGAAATGGCTGCTGTGTAATTTGGTGAGGCTACAGCTACCACGGGGCTAAAAAAACCTCAACCATCCTGTGGGCACAGGCAGAAACATCTACTCGAGTAAGTGCAAAAAGCTCAGTGTTGGGAAGAGCAGGGCTATGCTCAGCTCATAATTTGCTGCAAAGAAAATGCAGCTACTTATTGAACACCAGACATCTACCTACTGAAAGCCCCAGTACAATACACGAAGGGATACTCAGTCCAGCTCTTTGCATCTTCCTTTTAACCAGCCATTCTCTCACTTGCTCTTTTCCCCCTTATTTTCATTTTCAAGCTGTGGTTCCTGCACTATGCTTTGCTCACACAAGGAGTGTGCTTTTCTCCCTTGTTCCGGTAAATCCAGTGCTTAATGCCAAACTTGCTAAATATTTCATGTCAGGAATAAATATTCACCTTTTGGACTGCAGACAAGCATGAGCTAGTGCCTCGTCATTCCACGTGCTTACCAGCTTTAAGGAGATTTTGCAGCAGATGCTTTTGTGAGAGATGTAAAATCAGGTTACGCAGCGCGAGGATTTAAAGAGTCTTTGAAAGCGCGTCGCGCTGGCTAGGGTCTACCCTGCAAAGTGAACGTTGGGTGTTCAATCTTGAGTATTTCATGTGTCATCTTGGTGGACAGGGTCCTTAAGGCAAAGGCCCAAGAGCAGCGTGAGCTTCCAGAAGGGAAAGGCGGCAGCAGGGCTGGCGTGGAAGGAGCCATCGCCGATAGGTGTCAGCACAGGCTGCCCAAAAAACTCTCCCAAGGCTCCTCCGAGCTCCTGCCCGGTCGCCAAGACGCATCCAGCCACGGGCTAACGGGCTTTTATTTCACTGACCCCAAAACGGAGCTGCCCCCCAAGGTGAAATGAGCCTGCCGAGGAGGGAAGGCTTTGCAACAGACCCAGGAGGGGAAAGGAATAACTTGATATAAAAATGATCGGGGAGCTCGTGGTCAAACTGAGCTCCATCACACCTCGGAAGCCGAGGGCAGCGTCTGGGATGACGGCACCAGCCCCAGGCAGGAGCTGGTTCAGGCTATCGGCTTCCTCTCTGGTGCAATGCATTAATTATATCTGAGACAACACCAATGTAAACAACCAGTATGTGTGGCTGGGGCGCCCGTTTGCATAGTTTTAAGCCTTCTTTCCTGAAAAGGAAATAAAATAGAAGGTTTCACAGATGCCTTGGCTGCTCTCACAGCCTCCCGACAGCTTGCAAATACCTTGGCTCAAGTCAGCCAAACTCAGACAAGCAGATATCCACAAGAAATTAAATTTTCCACAGGGCTGTGAAATCAAGAGTCAGGAAAAAGTGAGACCCCTGAAAGGAAAAAAAAGTTCTTATAGAAAAAAAAAAAAAAAGAAGCTCTTGCAAATCAACCCTAACTTCTGCTTAGAGAAGTACCAGTTTGAAAGACTACAGGCCTGCACTTTGAGACCCTGAAAAAGCAAATCATTCTCCAAGTGCTGGCTTTCCGAGGTGGAGGAAGGACTACTGCAGGAGTGAGATTTCTGTTTATCACTTCAACAGCAAGTACCCAAATCTCAGATGTGAGAGACCTTTAGAAGTTTCCAAACGCAGAGCTACCGGATGCTCAGCACCATCAACAAGACACAACTACTTATTTGTCTATATATGGACTCCCAACCCCAGGAAACCTATTTTTGCAGATCGTGGACTTCTTATTTACCAACAGGGCTACAAATAGTTTTCCCCAATTTTGGTACAGCGTGCTTGTCAGCAATATTTTCAGATGGCCTGAGGGTCATGTTTAAAATGAGCATGTACTACTGGTGATGCTGAAAAGCAGCGTGCATCAGCCAGCCCTAGAAAGCCAGCTGCCCCGTCCCTGCTCGAGGCTACCTTTGTGCATCACACATGGGGACCAGGGAGGCTAAAAATTCTCTGCATCCATCCCGGAGGCTGATAAAGGCGATAGTGGGAAAAATTCCTCCGTTAATCTCTGGAGGGATCTGCGCCCAGGGAGCTTCTCTCTGAGAATCTAAATCTGACAAGGTTAAAGCAACAAGCTATTTTTCATGCCTTTCTGCTCGATCCGTGCTGATAGTGTCTTAAGAAGGGCTGTTCCACACTGAGAAAAGCTTCTAGAGACACAAATACCATATGGGCAGATTTAAAATCCTGAATAAATCCCTCTACCTCTCATCATCCAGGAGACAACAGTATTACCAAACCCATTCCTTATCGAGTCTCTTGCTCTATTAGATGAGCAGGCTTGCTGGTTTTACCACGGCAAGGCCACCAGCTCTCTTTTGAACAAGTGCTCCTGAAAAACTCCTTCTGACCAGCTGGGTGTCTCCTGAACATGAGCAAGAAGGGGTGGCAGCCAGCAAGCTATGGAGTGCAACAGGGAAGGGGAAGAAAAATCAGCTCCCCTCTTTCAGGGCTGGTTTTCTGCAGCCTACATGGAGCCCCAGGCTCCCCATGTCAGAGATATCAAAGAGATCCAGCATCCTATGGACTAAAACAAACCCACGGGCTCAAGGATGAATGGATGCATGGGATCTCCTCCTTCCTGACTCCATTTCTGCACCAATATAAAGATGCCCAGCTCTTCCCTTGCCTTAAAGGGAACCACAAGTCCCTAGACCTGTACTGAGGCAAGAGAAAAACCAGATCATCACTTAAAACATCCATTTCGCTTCGAGTCACTTCTCTCCCAGCCTCCTCTGTTGCACTTTGCTCTCCATACTCCCCCCGCAACATATTCCTACCACGTCAGGCCCAAGCGTCCGAGGCAGGACAGGAGGGCATCCAAGGGGTAAAGCATCTCTCCCTGCGGAAGCGTCGCGGTCAGAGAGACATGCCTTGCTGACCTGCTGACGAAAACAGGCGAGCCATCGCTCCGAAGAGTGAATTTCCCACAGCAGGGACTGGTTTTCCCCCGCCACGTCTCATCTGCAGATAAAAATTTGCTGAACTTCCAACTAGCAATGCACAGCAAGAGCAGGGAATGGGAGAGAGAAGACACCAGTTGCTTTGTCCTGCTGCTGTAAAACCACCTTTACCAAGTCTCAGCACCCCCGTGACAGCTCATTAGCAGCACGCCAGCTCTGCCACTGCCGGCCCCGAGCCCTGGGCCCGTTCCCACCTCCATGTGCAGGCGGGTTGGCTTCTTCAAAGCAACTCCCGCCCGCCTCCAGCACCACATTCCTGCGATGCCGCACACGCTGATGCTGGAGATGCAATGGCAGCAGCATCCCAGCGGACAAGGTGAGGACCAGTCACTCCTTATTTTAATTGCCAAACAGCCTCTGCTCCCCACCCGCAAGCTGTAAGAGAGGAATGAGGTTACGGAGTGACTGTATGACCTCTCCAGATATTAGGAGCAATTGGAAATGCCACAGGAACCCGGCTCGGGTGCGTCGATAAGGATAAACTTACTCAACGCCAGCTGGGATAAGGGGCAGCCTGCAGCCAGGCACGATCAGGGGGAGGGAGAAACGGAGGAAGCTGCGCAGTGAGATGGTTTTCAGGTGCAGTGCTGAAGCATAGGAGGCATGGGTGTATTTTCCACCCTGGTAGCAGTAGCCCACATCCATTTCCCATCACACAGCTAAAGTCTTTAAGGGCTTTACTTCTGAAGCATTTAAACAACCGGTCTCTCCAAGCAGGTGCTTTTTTTTTTTTTTTTAGAGAGAGCAGATTCCTAGGCAGAAAGCCTCCGAGAGCTGCAGAGACCCTCAGGAAGAAGAGGGGAGTCTTTTGGCTTTTCCTTGGTTTGGCAAAGGTGTTTGCAGGATAGATCCTTGCAAACAGCAGATTGCACGTGTGTTTTCTACCTCTGTGTCCCTGGTTTAATTCATGCCACGCTGCTGGGTCGGTCGTGGCAGGGTGTCCTTTCCCAGGGGCAAGAGCTACCCCACGCACAATGAGCGATGCTGGAGGAGCACGATTCAGACCATGGATCCAGATGACAAAAAGCTTTCAGAGGTTAAATGGAAACAGCCAGAGAGGCCATGAGAACAGAGGAGGACAGGGCCTGGCAAATCAAAGGGAGGGTAGATGTGTGCTGCAAACCTAAACCCGCTCAGATTAGGCATCTAATCGCTGCCGCAGAGCAATCCTATTGAACCCAAACAGCGATGGATTAATCTCCTAGAAACCAGCCCTCCACGCACAAGCGGTACTTTCCCAACGAGGCATCACAGCTGCTGAAAAAAACCCAAATCCCTAAAACCTTCACCTGCTAATTTTTCATCTCTTGCCCTTGAAATATTTCATATTTAATAACACAAATTTCATTAGAGACATTTTTCAAAACCACCCAAGCAAAGAAAGGAACAAATGAGCATCCTGTCTGCCTTGCACAGCTTAACCAAGGGACTGAAAGGCTCCGAGAAACACCTGAGCTCCGCGAGGCCGCAGCTCAGAGCCTGCCAAACAAGCTCTGGTCTCACTCTCTGGAAGGGCAGTAATGAAGTTTAAACTCTATATTCAAGGACATTGCTTCCGTCGGAGAGCAGGGCGTAGGTTGCCTTTTCCAAATGCAGCAAATCCAGCTCCCACTCCCTGCAACGTTGCGTTTTGCAATATAAATTGTTTAAGGTTTGCACAGATGCAGTTTTCACCTGGGAGCAGCAGGCTACTGCCCCGCGTACCTGCAACAGGACGACCTGGGCGTGCTGTGCTTTGCACCATTTCTGTGTGTACCGCCAGCTAGATTTCTCTAGTTACCAGGATTCTTCTTCAAAAGATGCTCTTTGCCTTTTTATTTCTGCACTGCAGCTTAAATTGCAGACAGGCTTCATCCCTCAGCGTCCCAGCCTGACAAGACACCACCAGCTGCCAAAGGCTACTAACCACCTTACAGAAGTGGTTACTCATCCCCTTGTAAACCTGTGAGCCCAAAGAGGGGAAAAAACTCAATATATTTAAATCAGAGAAAGCAATTCCAAGCAAGCCCTGCTGTGACAGCGTCCATCCCAAAGGATGGCGTAGAACAAAGCCTAGAAACTCGTGTTTTTCTTTCAGAAAGGCAGAAATTAGCTGCGTGATAAGCAAGCTCTGGTCGGGGAGCAGACTCACCAGAATAAAGACAGAGTTTCCAATAAGGTCAAGTCACTCTGGGCTTGAGGGCTCAAAGAGCATTTTGATCATGGTGGGAAAGCCAGGGATTTTTTAATAACATGGAAAATTTTAGCCCTGGGAAGGCAAAAATACACCCTACTGCTACTAAATTCAAAAGGCAATAAGGAAGAAACAAACCAGATCAGGAAAAGAGCCGGAGAAAAGCTTTCCTCTCTTCCAGGCTTTGTTTGATACTACAACAGCAGAAAGACACCGTACGTGTTGCGAGGGATTTCCATCGGTTTCATTAACCTGTTCTACTTTGAAGTATCAGACACCCGCAGCCAGTAGCTGCAGCCATAATTAGAGACATCATTCTGTGCCAGGTATCAGCTTTTCACTCCTTTTGATTCCCAGGAGGCCAGCAGCTACGACATGGCTTCAGTGTGCTCAAGGTGATCCCAAGATTTTTATTAAAAGTTAGGCGTGCCTTCAATTAAAAAAAGAGCCGTTCCACACCACACCGAGTTCAGAACCACACGGCTACACAAAGACCATTTTGCAGCCCTCCCCTCAAGGGCTGTAAGTGGAAATGAGTTGGGCTAAATTTTATTTTCAAAACCTGCTTCTCCTGGTTTCCTTCCCTGCATACGTGGGAATGTGTTTGTTTTGCTAAGAAACATCTTGCAAATGGTGTCTCGAGGACCAGCAGCAGTCTACAAACTGTGAAATGCTGCTCTAGAGAGGCTACTGGCATGGTCAGGTCAGGATTTTACACGGTTTATTTTAATCCCTAAAGCAAGGATGTGCCTTAGATCACTCGCTGCGTTACCGCAGGGCAAGCCACACTGCAATGGGGACAGAAGAACTGCAATACGAGGTCACAGAATCACAGAATCATCTCGGTTGGAAAGGACCTTGAAGATCATCCAGTCCAACCGTTAACCCAGCACTGACAGATCTCAACTCCACCAGATCCCTCAGCGCTAAGTCAACCCGACTCTTCAACCCTTCCAGGGATGGGGACTCCACTACCTCCCTGGGCAGCCCATTCCAACGCCTGACTACCCGTTCTGTAAAGAAATGCTTCCTAATATCCAGTCTAAACCTTCCCTGGTGCAACTTGAGGCCATTCCCTCTTGTCCTATCACTCATTACTTGGTTAAAGAGACTCATCCCCAGCTCTCTGCAACCTCCTTTCAGGTAGCTGTAGAGGGCGATGAGGTCTCCCCTCAGGTCAGGGCAGAGTATTTCAGTAACGGGTCTCAGCTGGTTACTGCTATTCAGAAAAAAAGATGATGCAAAAGACAACCAAGGACTGAACAATCGGCCAATCTCAGGAGATCTTCGGACACAGTAGGTTTTAAATCCAGATGTGAGATGGTTTCCACTACTCTAACAACTCTTTACTCTTTAGAAACCCCAACGATCCTTTGGACCATGAGTCCTGCAAGTTATTTACACCACGCATGAAGGTGTCACACGGATTTGCGGATGCAGAGGGCTGGATGCCTCCTGGCTCTCAGCTCCACGACCGGGTCCCTTCCTTGGAAAGTCCAGTCCCGCGCCGTGGCTCCTGGCTCCTTTCAGCTCCCCAAATCACCAAGGAGGCCCCCAACAAGGAAGCTCGCTCCGGATTGGGACCAGCATTATGAAACTTCCAACTGTTTTGAAAACTTACCACTGTTTTCTAGAAGGAGATGATGAGAACAGGGCTTTTTTTTTTTTTTTTTTGCTCGGGGCAAGGTTTTTGCACAGCTTTGTCAAGGGCAAACCGCTCTGCTTGCACTCAACGACTAACGGGCAGGTTTCTCTTTCAGCCGAGAGCCTCCCACCGCACAGGGACCACATCTGATACAACCACCTCGGGCAGGTGACAGCAGAGTCTCTCCTACCTCCTTTGGGCTGTTAGTTTTGTTGACACAACACCATCAAAGGCACCTTCCCCTCGGCTCACAAGGGGAAACCCGATCGTCAAACTCCAGTGGCTCCCACTCAAAGCATGGAGGGGACCTGGGGGAAGAACAGAGCCAAGACGAACTGACATGGGAGAAGGTTTTTTGCACACTTATTGCGTTGTGTTCAGGCTACCCAGGAGGTTTTAAGTGCAAACTTCAGGCTGAAGGTCTCATTTTCAGGCTAAGGCAGGGAGGATCAGCTGCTCTGATGTGACTACATCTTGACACTGTGAACATGGACAGAGAGGATCAGAGCATCTAATGAATGAGTTTTGTCTCCAAGCCTGTTTTTACCCTGAAATCCTGAAAAAGAGATGAGAAGCTTTCCCATCTCCCCAGCAAATGACTGCAGGGAGACAAAAACACCAGGAAACAAGTCCTGGGGAGTTTTACCCCCCCGGCGGAAGGGTGGACGTGGGGCCAGCTGCACAGCGAGCCTTTTCACAGCAAACAGGAAAAGTGGAGCCGCAAGTCTCCTGAACTCCCCTGATATCAGAGTGGGATATCACGGCCTGGCAGTGGGAAAACACACTGCGTCAAGGGGCAGACTGGGGTCTTTCCAGCTCTTTTGCCTTCCCAGGTAGCCGTAGGGAAGATGGTAGCAAAGCGGGGGATCACACTTGGCTGAGGATGATAAAGCAGAAACAACAGAGAGGATGCACAGATCCCGTAGGACTTCAGCTAGTGTTCCTCTCCCTGCAAAGACCTGGTCTTTATATCGTCGTTCTTTTCTTTATAAGCACAGTAAAAGGCTCAGTTTTAAAGAGAAAAGCTTTCTACCTCTGTCCCATAAGCCCCTGGGAGCACAGGCAAAACTACTGACATTCTTCTCTTTGATTTAAAAAAAGGTATTTCCCAGTTTAGTGTATGGTTCTGGCAGACAGAGGCCAAGTGCAGGGCTCCTGAGGAATATAAACTAACAAATACAGGAAGGGAGAAAGTCTGCAGAAACACACAGTCTGAAATAGCACAAGCAGGCCAGAAGGATAACTGCCTGGGGATATGCTCTCAATTCTGCCTATAAATTATCCCCTGCAGCTTGAGGATGACGCGAAGAGGAGACACAGACGACGGCAAAGGGCCTGGGTCAGGGCTGATGGCTGAGGTGGCCTCTCCTAGGACCTGCCAGCAGTTTTCATCGCAGAGATGGAAGGGATCTCATCAAGAGTGTTGCACAGACCTGCACAGAAATAGGAAAACACCTTCCCTGCCACCAGCACAGCAAATCCAGGGCCGAATCCTGGGTTAGCCAAGTCCAGGCGTCAGCAGCCTCACGCCAAAGCCCTCACCATGGGAATCCATGCAGCTCCTGCATCACCCATTAAATCCTGGGAGTCCCCATTTCAAATGGGTTTTGGTTTCTTTCCTGGCTGTTTCAGCTGCATGAGAGCTGGTTTCTGGGGAGCACCAGAGGACTATCACCGCCGAAGCCATCCTGCCTGCACCCTCGCTGCAAGAGCAGCGTGCTGCAGCTTGAATTACAGAGGAGTTGAGACTAACCCTTGCCTCTAGCTGGATAAACAGACTCCAGCTTAAACCACCTCCAGTCCTCCATCAGGTTCTCCTGCAGATAGGCTAAAAGTCAAAGTAGTGCCTAGATTAATTATGCAAATAAAGGCAAAGAAAGCATCCCCAACACACGGAGAAAGGCACCTGCCTCCCAGGGACCACCTACCCTGGGATAACATTGCAGGCTTCCCACATAATACAGGCCATTAATTATCACTCCCCTCCTGCTCCGTCAAGACTCCCAAGTATGTGGGAGTGGAGGAGGTGGAAAGTAGCTCCAAAGTGGCCAGAAAAGCTTGAGGGAGAAGAGTTTAGAGACATTCCTGTTCACGTTCCTAAAATAGAGATCCTGCTGCCTTACACCCTCCTTTGTAGAGCCTTAAGCCCCACCAGTAAAAGCGCTACATAAAAGCGAGGCATTAACTCTCTTGTTCTGCTCCAGCCTAATAAGTAGAAAGTCAATGCCATTGTTTTAGATCTAAGCAAAAAAAAATACTTTGAAACCTCAAAAATTAGGGTTTTTTGAAGCAATTATCTCCCTCCTCCGTCTCCAAGACTAAAGAAACACAGGCCAATTATTTCTTTGAAGGCTAAATATGTACTCCTAGATGGAGTGCAGCAGCTCAGGCTGAGGATGAATTATCCAGCTCTGATGTCATCTAACGCCTGCAAGTAAGAAAACCCAAATGAAAACAGGTATGAACAAACAACAACAAAAAAGGGTGTTTTCTCCTGGAAAAGCCCTTCAGAGAGGGGAAGGGGATGAAGCTGTTTCAGCTCACCTGAGCTGTGTCCAAAGCATTTAGCATGGCCCTGGCACCACACTCTTGTTCCCTTTAGGTAGCCCTATCCAGGTCTCATTAGATAAGATGCTCATGCTTAATGAGGGCACAAGTAGAGCGTGATCAAACCTCTCTGAACAAGAACTGGCATTGTGGAAAAGCCACTGCCTTATTCTAGAGCAAGACCTACCCTATAGAGTCTGTTAGGGCCAGGTGTGGGAACTCCTCCTCAACCTCCACAAGCAATTAGCTTGCACACAGAGCAAGTGTTAATCAATCAATGTCAGCTCTTCTTTTTTTTTTAAAAAAAAAAAATCCCTCCTGCCTTATTTACATCTGACTCCCAAGTTTTAAAGCTCTCTGCTTTTGCCCCCTCCAGTCACTATTCTTTCCCAGGCAGCGGGTGCCAACCCTCGGGTTAAGGGCACCAAGAAAAAAAAAAAATTAAAAAAAACGCAGCTATGTGTAAGAAACTACCACCGGCACAAGCGCGGGGTGACTCATCTCCTCTGAAGACGGAGGAACAAGAGCGCTCTCTGTTTGGTGAGACTGCCTGAAGTTTCAGTTGCGATCCCATCTCGCTACACACGCTCATGACAGCATGCAGAAATATCTCCTCGGGGGATCTTCCCATGGGACTTAACTCTGACACATATTCCCACAGGACTCGTTCTTTTAAAAGTGTTATTTGTTAGTAAGGCAGTGGGAATTTGACTTTGCAAAATACCAAGAGAGTGACTGAGCAGAGCTGGGTGCCGGCGGCTGGACTCGTTAACGCGACTGCGAGTCGTGCCCCGCATTCAATTCGACGGAAGAACTCGCTGGGCTGCAAGAATAGATGTCCTGGGTCAGAGCAGAGGTCTGCATCGCCCGGTATCCTGTTTATGCTACCCATGGCTTCTTCTCCACCCCTGAGCAGAGGGGGAGCACTACAGCAAAGAAGGAGGAAGAGCAAGAGCCTGTTTCCACATATGCGTAGGCTACGGTTTGTTTTCTTCCTCCATTTTAAGACTGCTTAATTCTCACCTCATGCACATCATGCAATGTGCAGACACAAAGATCAAATCAAAATATTGAGTTGGGTAGACTTCTATCTGCAGTCATCAAGCATCAAGTTACACGTTAACACTTCAAAGTGACATCCGACCAATTCCCAGATAACACCAGTACGCAAAAACATCTGGATTTTGAAGGACTTTCATATAAAAAAAAAAGCGTCAGACAAGAAAATATGACTTGAAACAATAACTGAGTAATCCACAATACTTTGAGCGCAGGGTGAGAGGGAGTCTGCACCCAAGCAGACTAGTCTGCAAGGAGTGCTTGGTGGATGCTGAGCTCCTTTTTTATCTCCTACTCTTGGCTAAATGTAAAGCTTTTGCTGAAATGGCTTCAACCCCCCTCCCGCCGCCAAGAGCTTCCCCCAATTCTTCTGCTTTTGTTAAAGTTATTTTAGTCAAATTCAGAAATATATGGAAAACAAGCGCGCCGTGTGTGACATTTTGAGTACAAAAAACAGTGTGGGAAATCATTTGTGGCGTTTTCCTGCCCTGCTCAGAGCGCGTGGACTGCAGGAATGTACCTGGTTTCCCACGCTCTCTTGGTTGCTGTGGGTAGCCCGCACGGGCATGTCTCCTCCACTCCTCAAAATACCTGAAGTGGCATCTACTAAAGTTATTAAAAAAAAAATAAATATCTCAGCTTTGGGACAACAACTTGTATCAACACAGGCTCTCGTGGCCACAGCTGAGTGTCACTCATCCTGCGTGGCACGAACCAGCACCAAGCAGCTGCTCCAGACCAAGAGAAACAACCCAGCGCGGTGCTGCAAGCACGAGAACACGCATGTTCTGTGGTAAAACAACGTGAAAACCGCTCAGAGAATTACAGAATCATCCAGGTTGGAAAAGCCCCTCGGGATCATCGAGTCCAACCATCAGCCCTACTCTACAAAGTTCTCCCCTACACCACATCCCCCAACAGCTCATCCAAACAACCAGGGATGGGGACTCCACCTCCTCCCTGGGCAGCCTATTCCACTCTCTGACCACTCTTGCTGTGAAAAATCTTTTCCTAATGTCCAGTCTAAACCTCCCCTGTTGGAGTTTAAAGCCGTTCCCTCTTGATAATGATAAACCACGTGAGGAAATAAGAGAATCAGGCCAGCCCTAGGGAGAAGGTAAATTCTGATGAAGCGGTGGGGGAGTTGCACATCTGCCAGCTCTCACCTGATGCCAGGGGCCGGATCCACTCCTTGCTGTTCAGGTCAAGTCTCCAGAGGTCGTTGAAGGCGGCGTTACAACTGCTCTGCGTGCAGCCACCGAACACGTACATCGACTGGTTAGCATCATAGTAACACGCACCTAGGAAGAAAAAAAAAAAAGCAAACACACAGATTAGCTAGTTCTCTGACCTTTGTGTTTTTGGGTGGAAAAAAAAAAGATGATTCTCTTTTCCCCCCTGGGTTTCACAAAAGCAGACAGGCTGCCTCAGCTTCAGTCAAACCAGAGACCAGCTTAGGGGTATCCCTGACCGGTGTAACCCTCCAGCGAGAACCTTCTGAGATGATTATGCCCTCAAGCAGAGCTGCTCCTGAAAGTGCAAAGAAAGCTGCCTTAGAAGCTCATAGTTAATTAGATTAGCTATGATTAACGCACTCAGCACACTTACCTTCTCTAAGCTAGTGCGTATGGTTTATAGGGTTGCCAAATTAGACTAAGGAACCGGCCTGTGTACTTAGACCTGGTTGCTTATTCTCTTCTCCCAAATCTGACAGAATTTCACCCTATCTCATCACAGAAAAGCACCACTGAAACGCACGGATTTTATGTGAGCATTTCCTTTGCTCCTTGTGGGAAAGGATGAGGCAGTGAGATGGGGAATGGGGCGGGAACACAACACTTGACAACCCTTCAAAGATACTCAGGGAAATAAAGAGCTTTTGGCCCCAAACCAAACTCTGCAGCAAAAAAAGAAAAAAAATAGAAGCGGCTGCCTTTGGCAGTTAGTGTCCCTTGGTACCCAGGCACCTTTGACAAGAAGTAAATTAAACACAGGATAGAGCAGAGAGGACTTGCTCAGCTTATCTGCTTTGGAGGATGAGCAAGGTTCAAACGTGTTCAGAAAGTTAAACTTCTGCAATGACAAAGAGGATTTCCTAATTTCTGCATTTCCCTCCTCAAACGCAATGAGCCCCCTTGACTTCGTATCACGACCCCTCGCTTTTCCCATTCGTGAGATCCCTGCAAAGCAGCGACATCTCTTCCACACCTTAACTCGAAACAAGCAGGCGGAGTGCCCGATGGTGACACTGAAGACCAAGCTCATCCTCTGACGGCAGCTTTGCTAGACAAACTCACACCAGCTCCTCATCTTGCGAGCCAAGGATCGAGGAGCGAAGGCGACCTCAGCTCCTGGGCTGGTTGGGGTGACGGGGCAGCAGGTTCTTCTGCATCTGCAGACCCCGATCGGCCGGGCGCCGTCTGCTGCGCTAACCCGCGTGCAACAACATCATGTTTGAAATGCAGTCCTCCCTTGACCCGACACAGCCTGGAAAATCTCCACTCCTGGGTTTTCTGTAAAATTCTCCCCGTTCCTCCCCCAGAGTTTTGGTAAAAAGTGTACAGTGTGGCTGACAGGAAGGGCAAGCTTGCTACTGAAGCCTCGATCTACCCGTTGAGGTGTTGCTCTGTTCATTACTGCATCTCCCGGGACCTATTTAATGGTCTCCAGACACCAGGAATTCAGCAGCACACACAGTCCTGGAACACTAAACCCTGCGTGCAGTCCTTTAGCACCAGCCAGGGGAGCACCAGCACTCGTCTCAAAGAGGACTCGCTGCCTGAATCCTGCTCAGAACCAAAGCGTCTCTGCAAAGCCCAACTTCATATACAAATACCTTCAAAACAAGTCCAAAAAAATCTAATATTGACCCTTTCAACATGAGAAAGGCCTCCCAGCAATTCCTTGAGCATTTATTATCAAGTCTAGCGAGGGGAAAACCCACAATACATCATATCGACGTACACGTGTACCAGTGCAGAGTAGAAAGCCGCAGTGTTTTACACTCTGGGAACACTGAAGGGTATCAGCTGGGGCTCGGAGGGAGCAGGAGTCATCGCCCTTGCAGTGACAAGCGATATATTGCCCAACACGAAAAGCAAGAGGGAAAAGTCAAAGTTCAGGGGGGCAGCCTGTGGCGCAGGGCAGCATCTGGCCCCGAGACAGAGGTGGGAAGCACTTGGGATTATGCAGGAGCTGCTCCGCGGAGCATCTTCAGGTTGAGGATCGTGTGCCGTCGTAAATAACCAGCACAAGGGAAGCGAGAAGATGAAGGATTAGCACACAAGATAGAAGAAAAAAAGCCTAAAACAAGGAGTGTCTGGAGTGAAAGGCTGACAACCTGCTTCTGGTAGAAAGAGAAAACGATTCAGAGCAAATCCCCACGAGGAGTCCCTGCTTCCAGCTTTGCTCCAGACCAGTACAAGCAGGTCCCTGGTTTCCAACGATCCATCCCCACAGCCCTGATTTTGCAGGCTGGAGGTAGGTAGTCCCACCGTGAGAGAGCTCTTTAAGGCAGCCCACCCGTCCGTACGCCAGCGATATTCATCTCGCCGCTCTGAATGAAGGGCAACGCCGTAAACCGGCGCATTCAAGCGCCCGCAGACAATACCGTGGCTCGGCGGGGGCCGTGATGACGCCCGGTGGCCTTCGCCGAGGGTCCCATTGTCTGACCCGGGGCAGCTGGAGACACGGGGTGTGCTCGTAGGGTGAGACCACCCAGCTCTCTCCTATGTGCGTCCACGCGACGTCCTTACGTGCAACTGAACTGTCTTCATCTCAACCCACGTCTTGCCAAACTAATGCACCACACACCGAGGCGCCACGGCACATCGCTCCGGAGCTCTGGCCGGGGCGGAGGATCTATAAATAGTGGTGTAGTGGATTTACCTGGGATGGGACTGAGGAAGAAATAACGATCAAGAGCATTCTTATAGCTTTACCTACTTATTAAGATTTGACTCTTTATCATTTTTACACGGTAAGACCCCTCGTAGGCTGCGATGTCACCTCCACCCAGCGCTTCGCACCTTAAGCACGTGCAACTAAAACCTGGTGCAAAGCAACGCTGTGGTTTTACTACTTAACCTCTCTTGAAAGGTTTAGTTTCTTCAATCTAATCTCTACCTAAACCACGACAGGTCTCTTACCTCCTTACCCCTGGCAAGCACGGCTTTCACACACCAGCACAGCTCAGTTATTATTTTTGAGGGGAGGTGGCAGCATTCTTCTCCTCTATTTGGATTTCAAAACCAGGCCAGCCAACCAGGCACCATGACGTCCGCATGGCATGTATTTTAATCCTAGACCAAAATAATTTAAAACTGTGCTTTCCTACTTCTTATTAGCAAGCCATTTAAAGCTTCTGAAGCTGAGGAAGACAGATGAGTTTGGGTAAAAAAAAAATACAAAAAAGCACACAAATGAAAACTCCAGTTTATACCAGCCTTGCAAAGGTGTAGAATAAATCAGGGGAGGAGGGTGCTTTTAGCTCTTTTTTTGGGTGGAAAACAAGCAGCTGGAGACCATTAGATGGATTTTTAGGGTTTTGGATTTTTTTTTTAAAGCACTTAAGGCCCAGTAAAATTCAGTACGTCCCAGAGTGTTAGTACTAGAGAAGTGGCATATCTTCATGACTGGAAATAAAGAGAATAAGCATTTCTGATGTTTGAAGACGCCGATACCCAAACAGACTGCAGAGCCAGCTTGATTGGAACACGTTCCCATTTCAGAATCGTCACAGAATCGTCTAGGTTGGAAAAGACCTTGAAGATCATCCGGTCCAACCGTTGACCTAACACTGACCGTTCCCAACTCCACCAGATCCCTCAGCGCTGGGTCAACCCGACTCTTCAACCCCTCCAGGGATGGGGACTCCCCCCCTGCCCTGGGCAGCCCATTCCAACGCCCAACAGCCCCTTCTGCAAAGAAATCCTTCCTAAGAGCCAGTCTGACCCTGCCCTGGCGCAGCTTGAGGCCATTCCCTCTTGGCCTGGCGCTGGTTCCTTGGCTCAAGAGACTCCTCCCCCCTCTCTGCACCCTCCTTTCAGGGAGTTGCAGAGGGCCATGAGGTCTCCCCTCAGCCTCCTCTTCTCCAGACTAAACCCCCCCAGTTCCCTCAGCCGCTCCCCATCAGACCTGTGCTCCAGACCCTGCACCAGCTCCGTTGCCCTTCTCTGGACATGCTCGAGTCATTCAATGGCCTTTTTGGAGTGAGGGGCCCAAAACTGAACCCACTCATCGAGGGGCGGCCTCACCAGTGCCGAGTACAGGGGTGAGATCCCTTCCCTGTCCCTGCTGGCCACGCTAGTGCTGATACAAGCCAGGATGCCATTGGCCTTCTTGGCCACCTGGGCACACTGCTGGCTCCTGTTCAGCCGGCTGGCAATCAACACCCCCAGGTCCCTCTCTGACTGCGCTGCACAGCAAAGCATCAGAAACTTTCACCTGGAGTGTGAGATAACTGAAATGAAGATTAACTGGAAAGGGAAAACTGAATGCAAAGCACATCTCCCTTGTGATAATTGAAGGGCACGGACTTTTTAAACTTTGAGGACATCAAATACAGTAACCTATCCAAGTTCAAAGGTTGTCTTCCCCATTGGAGATTGGGGGGCGGGGAAAAAGAAGTATTGAAATCCCATTGCTATGCAGCCCTGAGCTCAAAACAGCACCGCGGCTTTGCGGCTGAAGGCTGACAGCCCTCGGTGCCGGCGTTCCCAGGAGGACCCTGCCAAGCCGATGCTGCGAGCGCCGTACGTTGAGCTGCTGGCACCGCTTCCTCCAACGCGGGGCTGGGTTTTGGAGGTAACCTCTCCGCGCCCAACCGCGCTTGGCACGAGAGCCGGCAGGATGGCGGCGCCGAGGAGGCAGGGCTGCAGATGAAAGCGCCCCGTCCTGCTGGCTGGCACGGATGTTTACACCAACTCCGCTGCAAGTTGCGGCACGATAAAAACGCATCAGACCTCAGAAAGCCCAGCTCCTCACATCTTCGGGGGGGAAAAAAAAGAAAAAAAAAAAATAATCACACCTCTATCTCCTTATTTTCTAAAATACTATTTTATATTCTAAAACACTCCTTGCAATGCAGGGACTCGGTGCAGCCAAAAGGCAGCGATGTATTGAGCAAAGCTGGGTGATCCGAAGAGCCGTAGCTCTGGTAGAAAAGCAGCCCATCCTGTAAAACAAACAACATTCCAGCTTTTACCTCTCCCTTGCCTCTCACGAGTAAACCCACAAAATTACTTTAATTAGTCATCACGCTGGTGCCATGCTCCCCAGACTGCATGGAAAAAAAAATAATCAGTACTTAAAATTAGTCACTCTTCCATCAAAGGATCAATATTTCTGGCACAACGGTCGGCATTCCTCTGCTGCTTTTCTGTTTCTGCATTCCTGCGCCTTCTGACATCGCTTTCTGATTGTGGCCAGTTATTCAACCACATGAGTCATCGCCCTGCTATGGTATTTGTAGGCTCATACATTAGGGCTAAAAAAGAATTAGATGACTACTGCAAACATTATACCTGGTGTATAATGTTATATATACACCTAAGCATGAAGTATGTCTTCCTGTACGTTCGTATCTAAAACCCAGCATCTTTGATACCGTCTGATGTTCTGCAGCTTCAATCAAATCCTTTAGAAAAGCTACAGCCCATCCATAAAGTTTGTTATCAGTTGTCTGATCAAAGGCCTTGCCAAATGCTCCTACCCCACGAGATGACAGTAACTTCCATTCCTTATTCCTTATCAAACAGCTTTTCTATTACTCCCTTCAGAATTGATAGAAGACATAGTGACCTCTAACTATTTAAAATTCTTTCACTTCTTTTATGCTCCATATGAGCACTTCTGGGATATTTCCAATAAATCTTGGAAGAGAGATAGCCCTAGCTGCTTCTTTGATGCCAGCTACCATTGCCTGTTGACTTCAAATGACTCGTGCCTGGTAGATGACGTCTTCCCACAATACCTGGTAAATCACTCATCCCTAAAAAAAGCATTTGAGAGTCCTCTCTCACTCCCCCCTCCCCAAACCTCCTGTTTTTACTTCACCTCGGCTCACCACATCTTAGTATTGCAGATCATAGCTTTACAGATTCAGTGTGAATTTCTGCAATTAATCATTTGTAGCTTCAGTTTCATATTGGAATCCACCCACAAACATGCAACACTGTTGTAGGGAAAGCAAATACCACAGATCTGAAGAACTGCTTAAAAAAAAAAATCAGTTCAAGTCAGCAAACAAGTTAATCTAGATCAGCTTTGTGCACATGAAGTGCATTAATAACGCTTCTGTAGCCACCGAGGGCTGACCAGAGTCAGGCCACTGTCAAATAGTGGGGCTAATAGAGATTACATGCTCTGAGGGCAGTGGCTTCAGTCAGACAACTCATTCTGGATCGAATGTAACAGTGGCACGCTCAGAGGAAGACCCCAGTGGGCAGCACAATAAATTACAGAGCACACAGCCGAGTCCTTGGTGCAATATTTGGGCCTTTTTCAGGTAATTTCTAGCAAGCCTTAAAGCTCACCAATTGCAAAAAGGCTGCAAAAATTGAGGGGAAAATACACACAAATCTGCAAGTCATTGATAAGCACTTTACTAACACGGCCACTTAAAAATGAGCTATGAACAGTGGTGCCTTTTTTATTCCTTAGGAGGATAAGGAAATCTTTGAAGAGCACAATGACTTCACCAGAGCTACCCGCAGTGTCTCCTGGACTTGTCTTGGCAGGAGGCTGCTTCATAAATTATTACTTGGGAATATGAAAATTTTATGTCTGCTTGCTCTTGGAATCGCACTGCTTACACCACGTTTATTTACCTTTAGAAAAATGAAATTTGCTCCCCAGAAGAACCGCCTCCCAGAGGGCTCAGGCCCAGCGACAAAGCCACAAGGACTGAATTTCTGTCATATCTGACTACGTTGCCTGGCAGAGCAGGCTGAGGCAGCTCAGTGCTATTGCAGCACAAATAACATGTTTTATTTAAGGATCTTTTCCTCAACAGGAATGCTTTTTCCTGTTCTCTTCCAGAAACTTGGAAGCAGGGCAAAAATTCACCCCTACATTAAGCGGTGTTGTCAACTGAATCGCTTACTTCTATCAGCAAATTCACTTCTCACGTGCAGCTCTGTGTTTGATTTTGAGGCAAGCCACACTCAGCCTCCTCCAAATTGTATTACTCACAGATGTAGATGATCTGCTGTAAAAGCAGCCAGCGTACATCCCTGAGTGCTGCAGGCGTGCAAACTCATCGGCTTTGATGGTAATGACTTAAGTCTAGCGGCTAAGTGAGGTTTCTATCGAAGAGGACACAATGCTCAGACTCAAAGGGAGCTGTGGAGAGAAGCCTGCACGTCAAATTTGCAAAACCAGAAAGCAAAAATCTCACCCCAGCCCCATTAACATCTCCTAGGAGCAACGAGCAGCTACCGCATCCCCTACTCTTCTGCGAAGTGTTTGTGTTGGCAGAGCTGTGTCTTACACCGACCGGTTGAAATTCTGCTGCAGCGACGGGCACTTGTGGCACTGCTAAACCCCCCGCCATGCAGCACAACCCCCCCGGCTGCAGCTTCCCGTCAGAAATTAGGGTGAGCAGAGCTTTTCCCAGCTGCTACTTACTGTGCGAGAAGCGTTGTGTGATGGGGGTGCCAGGGTAGGGGTAAGTGCGACTCTCCCACTGAATATTTCCTTCTTGCACCGCTTTGATAAAGCCGTGATAACACTGATGGGCCACACCTAGGGAAAAACAACATGTCAGCAAAATTTGGGGCATGTTAGGAACAAACTGTGCCTGCACAGTTGCACAAGCAGCGTGACAGCAATTATAAAGAACCTCTGTATTTAGATCATAAATACGCTGGTGGAAATTCGGAGGATTAAAGAGAATAAAGAATAGGGACTCTGCAAATGGGGAAAATCAGCAGCGTTCACCTAACTGATTCACTACATTTCTGATATCTGTCAGCTCTAGCTTGGTAAAGCAAAGCCTTTGTGAGAGGTAAGCACATGTGATGCCTTTGCAGAGCTGGTTTTCAACCCTCTTTGCTGCAATACAAGCCTGCTGTCCCCTAATCACACCCCCAAAGGAGCAGCTGTCCTTCCCTTAATGGACCTTTGAGAACAAATAACGTGCAGTAATGAATTTTGAAGAGTGCACATGCAGCTACTGCACAGGAATCTCAAATAAATACGAGAGGAGACATCAGTGATAAAAGTCAGTGTGTCTTAGGTGAAAGTATTCCTCCTTAGCCGCATGAGGGAGCAGATCTGGCCGACAACAGCTCCTCCGCAGAGCAGGCCAGCCCCAGAGCTGCAATTAATTCTGTGTGTGGAGCACATGTGTCTGTGTGTGTGTGCTGAGAGGGGCCAGAGACTGCTCCCTGTGGAAGGAAAAGGGTCTGGCAAAGACTTACAACTGCAGCAGCTCAGCAGATGCTTGGTGGCATCCGCTATGCTATGGCAGCCCTCGCACTGAGGATGCCACAACCTGCCAAGACTTTTTCCCCTGAGGATTTGCTTACTGAAAGCCCCGTTGTCAGGAACACCCGCAGCAAGAAATCACACTTTGGCATATAAAGCAGGAAATATTTAAAAAAAAAAAAAAAGCCCAGGGTCCTCAAGCAGCTGGTCCCCAAGAGTCACGCGGGAAATGTAATCTGAGCTATAGGATTTCATAGCAGATGTATCCTGACAAACAGGAAAAATTAAACAGAAGAAAACAAACCAGGCGTTTACCTCGAGTGACCTCTCTGCTTTGCAATGTACAGGTTAGCAATTACACTCCCTTTTTTTCCCCCCCCCCCCTATAATTGCCACAAAAATGCCCCGGCTGCCCAGCACCACTCATCCCCTGAGACCAGAGACTTGGACAACTCACTCCAAGGCCACGTTGTGCCTCAGGCTGCTCATCCCTCCACTTCAGGGATGTTTCCCACAGTCTCTTTTGGGGTGAATCACCAGGTGCTTGTCCATTCCAGCTGCATCCTTTGCATCTCTTAAGGCCACTTCAGGAACAAGCACACCTGAGAAAGTGTGCCCAAGCAGCAACTCAAGGGCCATGGACACCCAAAAAAGCCTTTTACCAGGGGTGCGGGCTGCCGCTGACCCAAAATTATGCAAAAGGAGTAATTTTGTGCAATGCTCACTTCTGAAGTAGTTGTGGGGGTTTTTTTTAAAGCCTCCAGCCTGTGAAACTCTGGGCAAGGCAGAAAATGCCTGGAATCTGAGCAATGCTTTCACATGTGCAGAGAAGTCCACAAATTAGACATCACCCCACACGCCTGCCAAAGGCGTTTCTCACCTGACACCCGCTCTACGTTTTCCAGAAGAAACAAGTTACCCTCATGCAGCAGCGTGCCTCATTTCCTACTGATTTAACTGTGGTCTCCTCCTAAGCTGCCTGGTTTTTAATGAAGCTTGCAATCAAAATGCGTGTCCCCGATGGAAACATAACAGAAATCATCCAATGTATTCAAAAAATACCGACACAGATAGCTTTGCTTGTATCCTCGTCCAAATTTTACCTACCTATTTGTCGTATCATATATATCTAGCATTAAAATATCCCCATAAGGCTTCAGAATTAATGCTGCACAGAGGCAAAGTGAAGTATCTGTATCTCAGGGCTACTCTTTCAGGAAGTCTGAATATGTAGATGTACATTAATGTAGATTTCATATACCATTTATCTTCAGCAGAGCTGTAAGAACCAGACACGGTTTTGTTTCCAGCCAAAAGCATAAGCTTTGGGAACGTTAATTACTGAGCAAGACGCAAACGAAGCACAATTACAGTCACATTAGACATGGGACGCTGGCAACGGGGGCTGCTGTGTGGTGGAGAGGAAGCCTGAATGCAAGGTCAACAGCGCTGCACGCCAGCAGTGCACAGGGAATATTCAAAAGCAACATAAGTGAGCTCCTCTGTTGTGGTTTTTTTTGGGTTTCACTCTTTTAAACTACAGAAGAGGCTGAGGGGCTCAATTCTGCACCATTAGCAGCAATGCCTTGAGCAAAGCAAGCGACCTGATGGCTGTAGCTATTTTTCTGGCATTTTGCAGAAGTCCGAGTTCTGAGTTTGAGGGGAAAACAACAGGCGAGTCTAAACAAAAGCAAAAAGCAGCTGGGATACAACTCCCACAACTAAAAAAAATGCACTCTCATTACAGCTATTTGTACCTTTGATCAGTCGATACCACTGTTTGCAGACAAGGGCAGCAGTTTTGTGCTCCTGATAGGGCGAAAGGAAGGAGAGGATATATTCCAAAACCTCTTCTGGGAGCTCCAACATTGATCTGTTATGCCTGGTCTCCTCGACCTCCAGCTCAGCATGTGGCTCATCGTCTTGCTCCATCGTTCCTTCGACCACAGCGTCTTCTGGATCCACGGCCATGAAACCGTCATCTTCACTGTCCGAGGAACTGGCCATGGCATTCCACTTCAAAGCTTCAAGAGGGGGAAAAAAAAAAGACAACAGTAAGGTCACCAAGAAAATTAATAGCATCAGAAATGTGTATGTTACACCAAAGGTCTATGTCAAGCTCTACCCCAGCCAACTCCAAGTCAAGGACGTGGTTTTTGCAAAGCTTTGAAGCAGGCTGAGCATAGTTTACGAACAAGTTGTCCTCCATCAGCGCAGCATTTTCCCAGGCCACTTCATCTCTCACTGCTCTCAGCCCTACTGTCGTCTACAGACAGTACCAGAAAGGAAAAAAAAAAAAAAAACCCACAACAACCCACGGTTGGAGGAATTGCAGCCTCTCAAACTCCTGCTCCCTCACCGAGCACAAGAAGGCATCACGCTGCTGCACTGGTGGCCCCAGTTGGTTTGCACCGTGGGGCCAGGCAGCGAGGGGGAAAGGGATCCCCACCACGTGGAGAACAACCCAAGGCGAGACAGGATGGAAGCGACAGCTCTGCAGCCCCTCCTCCCCTGCGAAACCAGTTTTGCCAGCGAGCCTGCTTTACCCCAAGCAACTTCTCAGCAGCAAGCAGTGGGGAAAAAAATCCCCGTCCCATTCTCCCTTACCACCCCCCTCCCCCCTTTTTTCTTTTTATTAAATACTTGCACACAGTTCTTACTGGTAGTAGGTCAGGAAAGAAATAACCCCCACAGGATTTACTGCTGATGAAAGGCTGGAATATTGAATATTGTATCTCCAGTTATTCAGAACATCTTAAGCATAAGGTAACGTACCGGTGACAGAAATACATCATGAAATAAATCCATCTTAACGAGCGTCTGCATCCGACTCTGCCAGTTGGCACGGTGTGCAGATAAACCCATGCCCGTTGCTGCAAAACAAGTCCCTGAACCCTATTTCCTAGGAAACAGCCGACCTGTTTTGGGGAGAGCGGTGACAGTTTTCCATTCCAATGCTGCCGGGTGAAGACCAAGGGATGCAACTGCTCCATGATTATACCTGCACCGATAGCTCAAACCAATACAGCTCATGAGGACGACACAAGGACTTTCTTTTCCAAAAACTGCAACCCCCAGTTCCCTTTTTATCCTTTCCTAGCACAGCAGGTTGTAACAAAGGACCCAGAACAGGGCAAGCCCTCAGCTCCTGCATCGCTCAACTTGAGTTTCTCCCAACTCCAGGAGGCAGAGGGTGCCCAGCCATCCCCAGGTCCCAGATGGACCAGGATGACAGGATACAGATCACCACAGCCCATGGGACAAATCCCACCTGCAGCGAGCCCAGGAAGCAAACCTGCTCCTCAAGAGGGAAGACAAGACATGGCTTTTTGCCCAGGATATTTAAATACAAGTATATAGTATCTTATTTTTACCACACTCCTAGTATCGCAGAAAATATTGGTGGAAGGAATTTAAGCTATTGGGAATAAATTAAGTTGCTGTCACAAGCTTCCAGCGATGCAAACTCTGCTGTCTTCCCCAGCTAAACCCAAGGTTTTCCCATCCCGGCATACACTGAGCCAAAGAGCCATGGGAATAGCAGACGGCAGAGATGCAGAGCAGAGCAGCTTGCCATGACAACTAATTCATGCTCAGAAAAATTACGTTCGACAGCACTCCTCTCCACTTTTGTCAGGTTCCCCGATGAAGCAGCTTCAGAAAAATCCATAGGGCTGTCAATCTTCAGTAGAAACCACGTCAAAATTGAACTTACATTTATCATCCTAACAGATGCTCAGCACGTTTTCCCATGTCAGAAATCCTTCTTAGAGTCAATGTTATGACAGAGAAAGGCTGAAACCCAAACACTTTGACACAAGCGCTGCTGCTGCTGCCAGCAAACCGCATTACGCAGCAGATAATACACAAATTCCCAAAGATTAAGAAATGGAAAGCTAAAAAAAAAAGAAAAAGTGGAGCTGCGCTAAAAAAATTAATTAAAAACCAGAGGGTTGGGTCTTCTCCAAGCGAAAGCATCTATCATTGTGAAACGCATGTGCCGATTTCCATCCTGACAGGGCATGGCTGGAAGCCACAGGCTGCCGGTACTCCAACCTCGGGATGAGGTTTTGCTCGAGCTGGGGAGGTTGAAGGAAGGAGGGTCGGTCCCTATCTCACAGCCTGGGAAAACACAGAGCACCACATCTACCCAGGCGGAGCAGAAAGCGTTTCACACCCTAAAAACGTGCTAGAAAACCAAACAGAAGTGCGTTTGCATCCAGATCAGGTACAATGGGACACCTGCGGGTGACAACACCAAACATAAGCCTCAGCTTGACAGGTTCACACAAGACATCTGTGGTGTTAATAAGGTTTAGAAGCAAAGATTATGTGTGTTTCCCAACAGCTTTTATTTACCCTTTAAATAATGTCCAAAACCTGCTGGAGGAAGTCAGAGGAGAAGCACAGGAATGAACACCCGGCTAGCAAGGGGTTTTTTTCCAATTATTAAATCCCAGTTTTGATCCTCTGGAGCAGGCTTGGGAACACCATAAGACACCAAGTTAATCACAAGCACCAAACAACTTGGGGGTTAGAAAAGCATCTCTAAGGCCCATTTTAAAAAAGGCAGGAGGAGCAGGGAAACCCCTTGATGATTCAAATAGCACATGCTTCTGCAGATCTGGGGATGGAGAAGCTGCCCCGAGTTTTGTCTGGTCTTACCAGGCCACTTGATAATATTATAAATACTCAAATATTATAAATACTCAAATGCATCTACTTTGCTAGATACTGATTTTCTAAACATTTGAGCGTAAGAAATAACCATCCTCCAAGTTTTCACACCCACACTGTGTTGTTTTTCTTAAGGAAAACATGACTAGCAATAAACTCAACTCCCAAAAGGCAAGCTGCCGTCAAAATAACCCTTCAAGCTTGACCTGCCACGGATGCAGATTTTGCTCTTACGGCACAGGAATAGCGGGCTGGGAATAACCACCCCCGGACTGCAAAGTAGCAAAAGCCCTGTCCTATAACCCTGCTCCAACATCAAGAAAGGAAAAAAGAAACCCAAGCAGTTGGTAAGAGAGCGCTAAAGCATCCCAGCCAGCTCCTGTTACCAATTATTCAGCAGGTCCACAGGAGAAAATCCCATGCCCGTGTTTTTACTGGTTATTCGAAGAGCAGAACAGAGCGTTTCTGTCCCATTTGCACTTAGGGGGGGGATGCAGTAGGTGCTTTCTCATTCATCCTGACTCTTCAGGTGCTCTCTGTTTGCACTGAGTGGGCTTCAGTTTGTACGCAAGCTAAAATTAATCTCCAAGCACTCAAAAAGCCGCAGCGAAGGTATTTAAGCAGTCAAGTCTTGTCCAAAAGTACACGCAATTCAATCAACTCGCCGGGACGGATCCAGGAGCCCCGTTCTGTTTGGATCGATCGCTGTGAAGGCCAACACGAGCCCCCTGAAGCATCATATACTTTTTTGCATCCTACAGCCCTCCTGGTCCCAGAGAAGTGCCTTTCTATTCCAGCAGCAGAAACGTTTTACGGCGTTCAGAAATTAGCCTAAAGCCCTACCAAGGAGGAATCGCAGCTGCTTAAAATAACACGTAAAGAAACGCTAGAAGGGCAATCGAAGCAGAGCTCTGCCAGCGCTGATCAAATTTGCCTGGCCCTTCCTAAAAGCTGTCCCTCTGCCAGTTGGCAAGACATTTTATAACTCCTTTCCTCCTTTCAGAGCCCTTCAGTTTTCCCCTCTCTCCCCTCCTAAAATTATTTAAGACTCTGCTATTGTAATTATCCACTGCAGTGGAACAAACAGATGACAAATATTAAATACAGGCAAAAAAACTCACCAGGTTTAAGCACTTCTCAAAGCCCAGTAGCAATATCAGGCAGCCAGCAGCCTGCTCCTGGAAAACCCCTCTTGACCCAAGGTTTTCCTACCTGCAGGCATCTCTCCTGGTCCCATGGACCTCAGTTCACAGGCATGGGTGGCATCAGTGGTTCCCATCCTGAGCTATCTCCTCTTCTCCGCAACTCTCAGCTGTTTTAAGTAGTGCTTGAACCCGCAGGGTTTTTGACCTGGCTTTTTTTTTTTTTAAAAAAAAAAGTCAACAGATTTTAGAGGGGAAAAAAAAGCCTCCAAGGGAAAGTTCTTGAATGAAAATAAGAGGCTGTGCAATAGTACTGAGTCAGAGCACATTACACATAAGGGAATGCTCATTTTCACATGCCACAAAAAATTCTCTCTCCAAACATAGTCGTAGAAGCTATGTTCTCACCCAGGAAAAAAAATAATAAAGGTGTGTGAAAGGACCCAGCCCTGGCTGGCTGACTGCTTCGGCTGGAAGGAGAAAGGGACTCTGCAGAACAGAACGGTTAATTGCACTTGGCAATCAGAAGCTCCGGCGTTAATTTAGGGGTGGAAGATAGCAACTGCCTCTAACCCACTCCAGACTCTTCCTCATACTTTGCAACTGCTCATTCTGCTTGTCAACAGCCCCATCGGCACAGCAGGGTAGCTTTTATGGATACATTCAGACCTTTTAGGCTTATTCTCTTACCCAGTTTAAAAAAAAAAAAAGCCTATTCCATCAGACAGACACATTTAATAGTAAGTCTTAGGCTGCTTTCCTTGAAAAAAAATCCTGTATGTATTGGGAAGGATTATTTTTGCATGGTATTTTCTTGTTTGTCTCGTGCAGCCGTGCCATCCAGGACTGAGATGGCAGCTCCCCTCTCCCAGTTCAGCTTTTGCTACTATCAGTACAGAAGCCCTGAGCTCTTTTCTAGTGATGCAAGAGGAAAAATAAAGCACTGCTTCCTTGGTAGAAGCACACTATTTTATGAAAGCAACAGCACAGGGAGCAAAAGGTCTGCGGGAGCCACGGGATTCGGGGTAGGGATAGACACCGTTAAACAAGACGCCATTTCCAGTCCTCCAAAACTTGCACCAGTTAGAGCTGATGAATTTGAAAATCAAGAGCTAGACAGGTTCAATGGGAAAAAAAGCAGATTTTAGTCAAAAAAAGAAAACAAAGCCTCTAGGAAACCGAACGATGAGCAATATCCTGTCTGCGCTGTGGCACGAGCATTGCGCCCAGACCAACGAGCAAGACCTGGGGGATCCCTGCACCACGCTTTTCTTCTCATCCCTGCAAAACAGGCAATTACAAGTTCTTTGAAGCACAGCTTCCCCCCCCCCCCCCCCGCTCCTTTTTTCTTTTTTTTTTTTCCTTTAGCTGCCTTTCCACAGGAAATTGTTTTTTCCTTTCAAATAAGGCCTAGTTTCATCCGTGAAAGTAAAGGTTTCCTAAATTCCATCTGCAAGCTTGAAAATTCAAATCTATATCTTTCAGTACCACCTCCCTGCTGCACGTTTTGCCTGTTAAACCAGTATTTTTATAGAGACTCCAGAGACAAATTCAAAATCAACGTGACTTCATTTTACAGTGCTATATAACCTGCACCATACTGTAATGAAACAGCATGATTACAACTGAATTTTAATTGATATTATTGTAATAAAAAGGTTTAGAGAGTTACCAGAAACCCCTCCTGCTCTGATAAATTGACCGTCAGCTATTCCAGATTCCTACTCATTTTTATTCTAAGCTTTCAGAAAAAAGAAAGTAGTAACATTACACAGCGAGATTTATTGTGCAAACAGCACAGCTACGTAAAAATAAATTCTGCTTCATCTATCTTCCTACAAAATTGAAAACGAGAAAGAGAATTTGAGGTTTATTCTGGATTTATTGCAGGAATACAAACCTAGGTAGCACACATTTTATGTACTTTCGTTAGTGTATAATTCATCAGAACAAAAGGAAACAGTTTCATGACACCACACTTCAGGTGTACACAGCAAAATCCGTATGTGAATTTGCTGATGGAATAAACAGGACAAAACCTCAGAATTGGCCTAAAAGCTTAATAAAATACTAACAAACCAAGAACCAGACCAAAAAGGGAAGGCACAAAGCCCATCTCCAAATATGCTGCTAAACAAGCCGAGATCTCCAGCCTCCAACAAAAACCCCAAAATGCATCTGTAACAAAAGGGATTTGAAGACTTTCGAGTTTCTTTCGACACCGTTATTACCTTTAAAACAGCTTAAGTTGTTTAAAACCTGTTGAAGCCTGGCCTGATAAGCACTAGCAGCACAAAAGAAGCTGTTATATCACTTATTTAGGTAGCACTTGAGCTCACACGCATGCTGTTGGCCAGTTTAATCACACTGGGCATTAAATATATTTATCCTTAGGCTAAAAGGTGATCTGGGGGGGCCAGGCATCTATACACGGGGCAGCGTGCTCTTTGGGTTTCCCCGTTAAAAATTCCAGCCTCCACGTGCACGCCTCCGACTCTGAAATCTCAGTAATCGCTCAACACCATTACATCCCTCCAACCAACCCAAAAATTAGTAAGTCTGAACATCAACCCTAGCTGGGGTCCTCCAAACACAGAAAGGATCATTCCAGTAACTTAGACCCAAATTTGGTCTGTTTTGAAAACCATTGCTCGGATGCAGTAATCAGCTGGACTGTATCTAGGTTTATTCTTACGATTCATCCACTCTACTGAAATCACTCTCAATTTTGTAGGGCCATAAATATTATTTTGGGCTCACACACTCCCTCTACTGGCTCCCTTCACTCCGTTAATTAAAATTATTTTCGCCTGAACTTTTTCTAGCAAAACAAATCATGATTCATTTCAAAATGAAGGTAAAACTTCATGCTAGCCAGAAAATGAGAATGATCCCTAAACAAACACCTAAAAGGCTTTGAGACTTGAAAAGAGAGGATTTTACAAGAAAATATGCAGATGCTTCTGCTGTTTAACATAAACAGTTTGCACAGTAGCCGTCTGGATAAAAATATCCGATGCGATTTTCAGTACCTATCCAAATCTGTGATGATTTATCAGCAGAAACTCCTGCTCGCTAACACCAAGCAAACACAACAGATCCTGGAAATAATTGTCACCTCCTTCGTTCGTCAGGATAGCGCAGCGGCTCTGGAGCTCACGGGCAGCACTTAGAAAGCTGCAGTTAAATTAATTATTTTTGAGGACAGCCTGTAAAAACGACACAGCACTCCTTACTTTCTACAGACATCTCTTAAACCTACCAAAGCCACTAAAATTGGGCAATCTGTATATAGGTTTCAGGCAAATGAAAGCAAATTTACAGCTGAACCACGAGGAAAACACACGCTACTGATCTAAAAGCCAGACTGGTTTTGACGGTGCAAAAAATAAGCCTGCAAACACAACATCGTTTCTGTAGTTACATTTCCATAGAGCCCAATGCCCATGTCTATGTCCAAACAGCCCAGAAAACCTGCCCAGGCAAAATATTTACACATAAAGCATGGAAATACCTTGGAGAATAAGTTTTGCTAACAAAACTAGGAGGTACTCTATTGAGTGACTTCATTCCTGATTTTTTGACAGACTGCATTAGATGCTTGTTGGGATTTTTTTTAAAAATAAAATCTTTTCTTTGCACAGTATAACCCAATGAATCCAAACAGCTGCTCCCAGCACAATTCCCACTAAACTGCTGCCCACGCGGAGGAAACCGCAGTCCCCGAGGTGCCCACGTGTCAAAGCAAACACTGCCACAGGAAAGCAGCCCGCAGCAAGTGTCAGAGTCCGACCCGGCGCACGACTTCCTTGGCCGGGAAAGCCCTGGATCACATCCACCTCCTCCAGCTCAGCCAGCAAAACAGGCAGCTCGGGAAGCAGCAAAATGTCATTTCCTACTGATACATCACTCCTGGTTGGGCCTCTGCTGCCTGCTGCAATGGCGCTGGGGGGTGTTAGACCTTTTTCCTCCCCGGTAGCTCCTCTGGTCTCCAGGATTTGGAGCTTTCTTGTCTTCTGTGAGGGCACTCCCAGGGTCTTTCCCTTTCGCATCCGGTGAAACTTGGGGGAACTCAGGATCTTTGAGACCTTTATCCTTCATTGAATCCGGTAGAAAGGGGCAACAGGATCAGGAATTAGTGTGAGGGGGAAAAGCAAACTGCATAAACCTTATCTCCAAGAAAACCAACCCTGGCAAAAGCCCATTGAGAGACAGACACACAGAATCATCTGGGTTCGAAGGGACCTTGAAGCTCCTCCAGTCCAACCATGAACCTCACCCTGACCGTTCCCAACTCCACCAGATCCCTCAGCGCTGGGTCAACCCGACTCTTCAACCCCTCCAGGGATGGGGACTCCCCCCCTGCCCTGGGCAGCCCATTCCAACGCCCAACAGCCCCTTCTGCAAAGAAATCCTTCCTAAGAGCCAGTCTGACCCTGCCCTGGCGCAGCTTGAGGCCATTCCCTCTTGTCCTGGCGCTGGGTCCTTGGCTCAAGAGACTCATCCCCCCTCTCTGCACCCTCCTTTCAGGGAGTTGCAGAGGGCCAGGAGGTCTCCCCTCAGCCTCCTCTTCTCCAGACTAAACCCCCCCAGTTCCCTCAGCCGCTCCCCATCACACCTGTGCTCCAGACCCTGCACCAGCTCCGTTGCCCTTCTCTGGACACGCTCGAGTCATTCAATGGCCTTTTTGGAGTGAGGGGCCCAAAACTGAACCCACTCATTGAGGGGCGGCCTCACCAGTGCCGAGCACAGGGGTGAGATCCCTTCCCTGTCCCTGCTGGCCACGCTAGTGCTGATACAAGCCAGGATGCCATTGGCCTTCTTGGCCACACACTACTGCCCACAACTTCCTTCAGAAATTACCAGCACTTCAAGAGACTCAACTAATCAGCGTTAATACCCACGCTGCAGGGCTGTCCATGGAAGTCAGGCAACCTCTTGTTGCTTTAAGCAGTAGGACCACCAGTCAAGATTTAGGTTTCCAACATCGCTACAAAATTCAGGCTTAAGGTTTTGCTGCGGGAGCAAAGAATGAAGTTTTAGAGCTCAGGAAAATTAAGTTAAGCACACGCTAGGTCAAGGTCAGGGTTTACCAGTGGGGCAACTTGTCATGCAGGCGTTCACATTCAAGCCTCTGGTTCCCCCCCAGCGACGTGGTCTCTGGCTTAGCACACGCACATGAAGGAGGAAGGGTAGGGAAGAATTTCATTTTTGCAATAAACAAAGTCATTCTGTGGCTTAAATTCCCAAACCACAACGTTCCTCTATCCACTAAGAAATGTAAGTCATGAGCAGCCCTGAGACATTTCATCTGAAGATGAGCTCAAGGGTACTGACTTTCAGGCCAAAGAAAGGATGCACTGGAAAAAGCCATGTATTAGTGTAGGCTTGGGGGCCAACGTTTAATTTAAATCGATATCCACAGCTTTCAGAGGGACTGCTGACTTTGCAGCAGCATGCTGATGCAATGTTTTTATCTTTGTTAGCAAGCAGGGCACCAAGATATCTAATACCATCTCGACACGGACATTATCAGCGTATGAGCACTGCAAATGACGCTCTCCTCCCGATCTTAACTCCTAGCAGACGAGCTGCTCGGCCGTAACATGTATTGTGTGTCTAACACAATAAAAGCGTGTTTTTGCAATGTCCACTCGCCTAATCACATCAAATAAATTTGTATGCCACCTCCAAACTAGTTCGTGTAATTCCTGGTGGAAAGCCTTTGATGAAAGCTGCCAACTGTGGAGTTAACCATCTAGCAAATATTGCCCAGGAGCAGGGCTGGATCACACCAAAGAGAATTTAAAGGCAGATCTGTTTGCTAAACACCGACTGCAACAATACAGAAAGTATTTTCTCTCTCTCAGCGTTGGGAAAAAAAAAAAAAAAAAAAAAAAAAAGAGTTTACATCAATAGAGATACACCCAGCCAGAAAACCCTCTGGCCACGTACCTGCCCAACACAACCTTAAACGGCTTCACACATTACAAAAGTGCAGCATTGGTGGGTGTCCCAGCGCCTGGCTCGCAAGCGCTACAGCTGTAATTAACCCCATTTTATAGGTAAAGGAACAAAAGCACCGAGAAGCCGAGGTCAAGCAAGTCCTCAACAGCACTGGGATTACAATACCGGAGGTTTCTGGCTGCCTGACCTGTGCTGAAGAAATTAGGCCACCGCCTCTCCCGAGTTAAGATGAATATGCAGATAGTGCCAAGAGCTCTGTTTTATTTTTGACGGGCGAGCTGGAAACAAAGATACTCTAATCAAAACATGAAAGGGTGATGGAAAAGAGTAAGATTTCATGAAAAGCAAGCACAGAGCTTCAGCGCTTGCCGTGACACCCATGCCGAGGGCTTGAGTATATAAATTCAGGATGTGGCTGAATTCATCACTGGGCTTTTTTAGCAGAAGATATTAACTAGGGAGGGCAAACATCCATCGATCTCTGCAAATACAAGACTACGTACCCCCTCGTCGCTCTGTGCCTTGCGGATGGAGAGATGGTGCCTGTGGGTCCACGAGCACAAGACGTGCGTGTCAAAGGGCATCGCGAGAGCCCGGCAGAGAGGCAAACATCGGCTTCGAGGCGGGACTGGCTTTGAGGCAGTGCATCTTCTAGTCGCTCAAAATCCCGCGGAGCCGTCATCAGCTCAGTGACTGGCAGTCTAGACAGCGTCTCTTTTATTCACTGTCAATATGGTGTTGGCAGCGAACACTGCGAGAGCTCTTCTCCCAGCACTAAAGCTTCTGCTACACACATTTCTCCCATAAACCAGCATCTTGGTGGGGAAAAATCCCAACCAGCTCCCAGCAAACAGCGATGTCATTTAAAGTGAGCAACAGAGGATTCCTTTAAATCTTTCAGGAGGTAAAGCAAATGGGAAGGGAAGGATACTTTCCTCTTCGGCCATACGAGTGTGCAAAACAGCCCACAGGGTGATAGCGATTGCAACCCTATTATTATAAAACAGGAAGGGCTGCTCCGCGTCCCCTCCGACACCAGGGCTTTAAAGGACAAAGAAATAGGGGTAAAGCTCCAGGGAAAACCCACACGCCTCAGCACGAGGGGTTGCAAACAGCACCGACACCACCACCAAGCAGACCTCGTAAGCAACTGAGCCACCTACAGGAAAATACAACTGAGCAATTCAATTTAAAATAGGTTTGATGAGAGCTAGAGTTTGACCCACCCAGCAGGCTGGATGAGGATTTGCTGCTGTTTCCACACATTTTGAGAATTTGCTTTTCTTTTTATAGGATGTTTTTATTTCCCAGCTAATGACAAAGGCTGAGAAGCAAAAGCACTGCAGGTTAGGGGTGCATCACCACTGAGAAAAGCAAGGGTTGTCTTTCTACCCTATATGCCAGATCTCAAGTCTAGCTGTTCAGTGAGGCTTAAAAATACTAGGTGTTAAATACTAAACAAAAAAAGAGTCAAATCCACATTACATTAACAAACAAATAAAAGTTCAGGGAAATTGTGCTAATTTCAAATTCATCCCTACCTCTGAATCAAAAACTGAGCTTCCCCCAGCAGCCCAAGATCTCCCTTCATTAACACCCCAAACGAGAGCGCTCCTGCCACCCCAACAGACACCCCTCCCTAACTGATAATCACAGACTGGCATCACACCGAGCATGAGAGCACGGCAAACCACATATTATGAAACCCCAGGGATTTCACAGCATCCAAGAGGCAGGTTCAGAGCAGGCTAAAGCGTCCCACGTGTCCCCTCCTGAGCCACAACACATGTCTGTGTCTGCAGAACGGGTCACCGCGGCTCCAAAACCTGAAGGTCCAGGAGGTTTGAAGGAGTCGCCAGCAGCGATCACGACGGGGAAAGAAAATAGTCGGCCTAAAAACAAATGCAGGAAGAACATGCATTCAACGGGACAGATTAAAGGTGGCTGCTTGACGGAGGAACTGAACAAAATAATTGCAGAATGGATGCGACAACAACGGTCCAGAAGTAGCTGCTGTTTGGTGTTCTTGTTTAAGGTGTCCTTTTGCGTGCTGGCAGAAGGATCTGATGCGCATCCGACGCCAGTGACAAAAAACCCCAGATTCACTGAAAAGGTTTGACTGTTGCAGAATTATGCTTTTTTAACAGGCTCGATACCCCGCACACGCTCAGCCCCCTCACTGCGAGGATAACTGCACCTAAGGGGTTCGTGAGCCATCGCTAACGCACAGAGAAATCACTCATATCGTTGCAGGCTCTCCAGCGTGATAAAAAGCCAGCTGTAACCATTAATATGTATCACAGATTCCCTGATGTAAAAAGTTTCGGGACGCATAGTTTCTTCCCGCAGTCGCCCTGACTTAACAGCAAGATTTTTTACGCTCATAAGCTGCGTTTTATCCCCAAAGCCCCAAATCACTCTGCAAAGCGGAGATGATCTTTTGCCCACTCAAATGTGTCACTTGCAGACAGACTGCACAGTCAGTAACAGCAAAAGTAGTAATTTCTGCAGCTTCACAGGGAGTTTTGCTTTGGCAGAACGTGTATCACAAAATACAGATTTTGCTAAGGTTATTGTGTATTTTTGGTAAGGATCTTCAGTTACAGCCCCTTGTTTCTACACCTCTGGTACAAGGCAGCCCAGCAGCAGGACATCTCCTAACATCGTCCCTTCATAACCAACTCAAATAAAAGCATTTTTTCACCAAACACAACTTGCTGTGGAGAGTTGGGGTACCCTTAAACACATCTCAGAGCGCTGACGGGGCCGTCACCACTGATCTGAGGTTTGATAAGACCAGCAGCAGAAGGGAGCGTTACCACAGCACATCAGTACTAACCTAACGAGAAGCCCCAAATAAATCCAAGTAACTCTACCAACTTAACTTAAAGCCTTCAAAACCCCACATCATTACAAAACACGCACAGGCACAGAACACAATAAGCCAAATGTTTCAAAATGAGTCTGAAACATATGAAGAGATACAGCATGTCTGGGCTGCAAATCACTGTCGCCTGAACATTGTTAAGTCACAGATGTTTCAGCAGGTGTTCAGCTAGCAAAGATAAATATTTTAAAATTTTAAAAATTGCCATAGAAATGGGGAAGCGAATACAGTCCACAGCACGGTCTGATGTGAATTAACCAAAGCTCTAGGAGAACATTTGCAGCTCTTGAAATAGCAAGCTCCTGAAGGCAAGAGCCACATTTTCTGCATCTTGATCAACACAAGCCACAATTTTCGATGCGGATGTGTCACCCCGCTCTCCTTTAATCTAAGACACAAGTGAGTTCAAAAGGGATTTTGACCTGAATTTCTAAACTACATCAAAAAGCTGCATTAGCTGTTAATGGCAGCACAGCCCAGATACCTTGATGCATCTCTCAGGGACGTCACGAACTGCAGACAGTCCCACTCAGGTCAGAAAACATACTCCAAAAGGAGCTCTTACCTGGAGAAACACCCATCGAGCATGTTATCAGGGCCACCAGAGTCCTCTTTTCACAGGCTTTTATCTAGATTTGGACCAAATCTGAGCCTAGCGCTGGCTCTAACACCTTTTATAAGTCCTCACAGACATCCTCACAAGATGCTGCATTTCAAAAGCCCAAAGGCTTGAAGCTTATTTACGTTCAACCTTTAGAAAATTTATTAGCGTGAAGCCTGAATCGATGTTTTACAACAAAGCCTGCCATGACTAAATACACAGGGAAGAATAACTTCCCTCAGAGGCGCAGCTCTGTTTACACAGAAAGTGGGAAGCCTTTTCCAGCAGCACTCGCTCACATCCTGTGGAAGTGGCTGGAATTGGCAGCAGGCGACGCAGGCTGCGCTGAAACCCAACGCCTTTTTGAAGCCCTGAAAACAGACCTTTACGAATCACTCGTGTGCTGGGAATGCACAAAGAACAGACCATCCCCATCTTCCTACCCCAAAGCTACAGCTGGTGTCATTCCTGTTAAAGGTGGAGATTAGATACACTAAATGTCCTGAGATTAAGGACAGGACAGTCGAGCACATCCTCACTATCCTTGGGAACAAACACCCCCCTCCAGAAGGTGCCTGATGCAGCAGCTAGCAATACAGGTGACTTGAAATCCCCAAGTTCAACAGCAGCAACAAACCATCCCAATCTTTATACCAACCACAGGCAGGATGGTAACATTTGTTCTGCAGGCGAGATTTCTTCTAGGCCTTCTCCAACAGCTAAACACAGAGAAAATTTGAGTCCCAGAGACTAAAGGCTCTAGTAAACTCAAATTAAATTTTAAAATTACGCATACTGCCCTTAAAAGTCCACGACAGTGCAGGTTTGTAAACCAGAGCAATATTGAAAGTGTACTGTGCCTTTCAAACCCAAGTGCTTCACTTGCCACCATGGAAAAAATGCTGCTCGGGCGGAGTCACCCATCAGTTAAAACACCAGGTAACACAGCAGGAAAAACACGCACAAGCATCTTCGTTATGCGAAAACAACCGCTGGATGCGATTCTGCTTCTGCTAGAAGCATGCAGATACAAAAGCCCTAGTGAACAGGATTGAACCCAATGCAGAAAGAACTGCAATTTTTCCCTCTGAAAGAGAAGCATCATCCTGTCTTGGAAATATCCCAGAATCCTGCCCAGGATCTTGCTCTCTTTCTCCCAATTCTGACACCAGGGAAAGACCAACCACAGGGAAACCTGAGGGACACAACCCAAGGGAAAGCCACCGGTATTCAGCCCTTCTCTGACATGAGCGTAAGGAAAAGGAAGGAGAGATGGTGGTGGGAACACACAGGGCTACGGAAATGAGGCATTAACAGCCAGTCCCTTAACTCTTGAATTAACATCCCGCTCAGAGATTTGGCTCTCTAGAAGGGCCAAGCCTGGGCTGCGACTGCTGCGCTGCGATATAACGCAATTCATTAGGACACTGCGGCATCATCACCAATTTGGGGCTTCACGAGGCCACCGGCGAGGCAGCGGATCAATTCAGGCTTTGGGCTCTGTCGCTGTTGAAGGGCGGGCTGGCTAAAGACATTGTTTCGCCCAGGTTACAAATTTAGGTCAGTGGCATCTCAAGTGTAATTTATTTTAATTGATGTCCCCTTTGGTAAAGGGGATGACTTCCAGCTGCTGACCTGCAGCATGAGCCCGTCTCACCAGTGATAATTAAAGCCATTTTAATACAAACAACATCCCCAGTGATCAACCGGGTTATCTTACAAACAGAAGGCAGTCCCCACGTAACAAACTGATTCACCATACTGCAGACAAGCATTTCAGTTTGCATGAATTCTCTTTTGTTCTTCCTCCGAGCATTAATTAGAGTTTAGATCATTAAGAGCAAGATACCAAGACTCTGCTCCTGCTCTTGTGGCTCCTAAGAAATTCCCTGTCCTATTTGAAAACCCAAACAGGCTTGAAGCAAGACACTTCACCCCGGAGAGGTTTGGGCAGCACCTTGCAGGCAGCATGAGCTAATCCTCCCGCGCAAGACCCGCGCATCAAGACGAGTCCCTGCAGTGTCTGCTCAGACCAGCCCCGTTGTGACAAAAAAATAACAATAAATAAAGCCATTCTCAAGTCACCGACAAGAGATTAGCAGTGAAGACAATGGGGAGTAACACCCCAAACCCTGTTGGGCTGATGAACGCCAAGCTTGCCACACTACTGATTTAACACAACGCTTTCAGGACCAAAACAAATACATATACACACATAAGGTGAGCAGCACCGATCGCAGATGTGAGTTGCGATGTGGATTCACAGAGTTATTTGGAGAATAACTGGAGACTGAGCCTCACCTTTGTTTTTACACGTAGGAGATGTGAGCCTTCAGGGCAGCCACAGCACCCCGCAGCCTCCACACCGCCGGCAGCACCCGTCCCCCCCACCCTAACAACTTATGCCTTGGCGCTGCCCAGTGCCAGCACTGATTTTTGGGGGGAAACCTGGGCTTTGGGGAAGGACAAGTTTTGCCCACCCCCAGCACTAAGGAACACCCGGGGCTGTCTTCACCTTGTCCCCCCGTCCTGGGGCTGCTGCTGCCCTCCGCGGGCAGGGACAAGCAGCCCTCGGGGGGTGGGGGGACAACACCCCGGGGGCTCTGCCCTCAACAGGAACCCCCCCCAAAAAACAGATAAGGGGGGAAAAGAGGAGCTCAACTCCCCCCCTCAAGCCCTCAAACGAGGGGTCCTCTCCAGGCGAGGCCTGTCCCGCCTTAAGGGGCCTGGTGGGCCGGGCCCGCCGCCCCGCTCCCCGGGGAAGGGACGCTGCTCCCCGCCGCTCCCATCCCTCCCCGCCCCGGGAAGCCGCACCGCGGGGCCGCTCACCTGCCGCCGGCCACCGCCCGCCGCGGCTGGGTCAGGCCCTCAGGGCTGCAGGTGCCGGGGCCGCCGCCGCGTCGCCCGGGTGACGGCTCGAACCGGCGCCGCCATCTTCCCTTCCCTCCGCCGCCGCCGCCGCCGCTCCGGCCGCGGCGGAGAACGCACTGCGCACGCGCCGGCCGGCCCCGCGTCACATGATCGCGGAGGAGGCGGGGAGACGGGATCACGTGGCTACACACGCCATGATGGGAAGGTCAATTCTCCCGCCCCCTCCTCCATAGCGCAGAGGCCTTTTTCTGGCCGGAGGAGGCCGCCATGTTTGGAGGGTCAGGCCAGGGGCACGCGCGTCGTCCCGCCGCCATGTTGGAAGAGGCGGGCGGGCGGGCGAGCGAGGCCGCCATGTTGGGGAGGTCGGCTTTGAGGAGAAGGTGGCAGGGCGGCTCCTTCTTCTCCTCCTCGGCCGCCTCGCAGGCCTCGTCCCTTCCCGGGCTCCCCTCCTCAGCTGCTCCCCGGGGAGGCACAGCTGGGGCCCGGGGACCCTCCCTGCCCACAGGCCCAGGGACCCCCTCACCACCTGCCACAGCCCCACTATGTCCCTGCCTCTCCCCCAAGGCCCGGCCACCTCCTGAGGCAGAAATGGCCCAGCAGGGAGAGGAGATGGGACCTGTCCCCGTGCCTGAAGGACAGCGGGTGCCTGTTTCACCACAGAGGTGAGGAAAGGAGGGAGCCCTTGGTGCTGCTGGAGCCCTTCCCCGTGGGGGTACGTACGTCTGGGCACGCCAGGTCTGCGTTTTGGCATGCGGTTGTGCTGCCGAGTTGTGGGGTGACATTATTTCTCTGGGGAAGGGGCAGAGGAAGACACTGCCATCCTCTCTGTCTTCTGCAGACTTGCATCTACGACAGAAGTTGTTGCTCAGCATCCCAGACATGTCCCCTGCCGAATCGGATGCCCCAGATGCCTTGTGGAGGGCTGGGATTACCTGAAAGGCGACTTGGAATTTGTCCACAAGCATGTAAGTAACCCAGCGTCCACCCAGGTGGACATTGGTGGACGTACATGACCATTAAGGTCACATTCCCAAAAGATCTGTGATGCTTCTGCACGGTTTTGTGGGATGCTCGGTCTCAAACAGGGGTGCCATGGCTGGGAATGGGATTTCTTACAGCATGGGCAAAACTGGCAGGATGGAGGGAAACGTCCAAGAATAATGCTACTGGAATGCTGAATAGGCTACGGATTGAGCCAACAATGCTGGGCACTGGCTGCTTGAAACAGGGTTCCTGTTTCCTTCTGGATAAATCACAGAGGATGGATAGGAACAACCTGAGGTTGCTGCACCCTTTCCTCCCATGCACACTGCCCCCGTCAGCCCTGCACCGGGAGACGCTGTCTCCCACCCCTCTGGGATGCCAAAAAATGTTGAAATCCCAGGATATAAATCTCCCCTGAGCACTGTACATCCTGCAAGACCCCACTACCATCTCCGCTTTCAATTAAACAGCCCCCCAAAACTCAGCTGCGAGGGTGTCCGGCAGTTCCCTGCCCAGATTTTGGGTTTGGCAGAGGAGGGGGAGGGCAAACCGCAGTGTTTGTGTCAGGATTTTTTTTAGCGGAGTAATTTTTTTTTTTTTTTTAAGAAGCTGGTCGCCACCTGCCGGCAAGCTGCGGCTCTCGGGTGGGGTGTTTGGGGGAAAGTTTAAGGATTTAAGGGCAGTTTCTGTAACTCCCTGTCTGAACATTTGTTTTTTTTCAGGATGCTGGAAGTGGCATTTAATTTTGCAGTGAGCAAAAGTCAATGCAGCCCTCACCCCAGATACCTTTGTATCACTCAAAACTCAGAGTAATACATTGGTGTGATGAATATTCCGGCTACAAATTGGATAAACCTAATAGATTAGGTTTATTTTTGGGAAATCTAACTGTTTTTAAAAGTTGGAGCTGAAACTGTCCCTCCTGCCCCTCGGGAGAGTAGCTGAGGATTTGAATGAAAGGTGATACAAATTGGGGTAATGGAAGGACACACAGACACCTCGATGCCTGCAGGAGGGATGCATTAATGGACAAGATTTGCTAAAATCAGGGGGGCTGCTTTGGCCAGTAACCCTTAAATTAAGGAAAAATGCCCCCAAACCACCAAGCTGTTGGAGTGTGGAACCGTACGTGCTGCTGAGGCCTTTCACGCGCTGGATCTTGAGGATCAAGCACTGGCTCCATGGTGGGGGGATGAGTGTGCCAGTGTCACACTCACACACACACACACACACACACACACACGTGTGTGCCCCCGAGCCAGCAGTGTGCCCAGGTGGCCAAGATGGCCAATGGCATCCTGGCTTGTATCAGCACTAGCGTGGCCAGCAGGGACAGGGAAGGGATCTCACCCCTGTGCTCAGCACTGGTGAGGCCGCCCCTCGATGAGTGGGTTCAGTTTTGGGCCCCTCACTCCAAAAAGGCCATTGAATGACTCGAGCGTGTCCAGAGAAGGGCAACGGAGCTGGTGCAGGGTCTGGAGCACAGGTCTGATGGGGAGCGGCTGAGGGAACTGGGGGGGTTTAGTCTGGAGAAGAGGAGGCTGAGGGGAGACCTCATGGCCCTCTGCAACTCCCTGAAAGGAGGGTGCAGAGAGGGGGGAGGAGTCTCTTGAGCCAAGGAACCAGCGCCAGGCCAAGAGGGAATGGCCTCAAGCTGCACCAGGGCAGGGTCAGACTGGCTCTTAGGAAGGATTTCTTTGCAGAAGGGGCTGTTGGGCGTTGGAATGGGCTGCCCAGGGCAGGGGGGGAGTCCCCATCCCTGGAGGGGTTGAAGAGTCGGGTTGACCCAGCGCTGAGGGATCTGGTGGAGTTAGGAACGGTCAGTGTGAGGTTCATGGTTGGACTGGAGGATCTTCAAGGTCCCTTCGGACCCAGATGATTCTGTGATTCTGTCTCTGTGGCCGCTCCTCCCAGCCGCCAGGGGGCGCGTGCCCGCCCCGCCGCACGTGGCTGCCCGCTGCGGCGCTCTGCGCATGCGCGCTGTGCTCGGCCGCGCGCCTTCTGCCCGCAGTGCGCAGCCGCGCCGCGCGCGAGCCGGTGGGCGGGGGCGGCGCAGGCGCGCTGCGGGGCGGCGGGCGGCGCGCGCATGCGCGAGGCGCGGGTGGCGGCGGCGGCGGCGGCGGAGGGGAATTAAAATGGAAGATGAGGAGGTCGCCGAGAGCTGGGAGGAGGCGGCCGATAGTGGGGTGAGGGAGGCTGCTTGTGACGGCGCGGACGGGCCGGGAGCGGCGGGGGGAGAGGGGAAGGCGGCGCTGGCGGCGCTTGAAGGAGGTGGTGGGGTGCGGCCGGTGGGGCGGCAAGCTGCGAGCGCCTGCTAGGCCTCTTAAAGGGACCGCGGCCTCTCTCGGCGCGGGGGACTGCAGCCCGGCTCCAGCCCCTCCTGCTTGTCTCCTCTCTATCCCCCGGCGCCGGGGCTGCCGCAGGGAGCCGCTCCCTGCCCGTCCTTCCGCCCCCGTTTTCCACTCGGTCTCCAAACCACTCGGTTTCTCTCCCCGGCCTTATGGGGCTGCGGGCAGGGCGGCAGCGGCTGGTCAGTGCGGGTCGCGGCCGAGCCCGGAACAAAGCTCCTGCTGCCGGGGAGCATGTGGTAGGTGCTGGGAGGATGGCTCGTGCCTTGCTTCCTCTCCTGAGGGGCTCTGACAAAATGTGCCTCTCCAGCGTCACGTTAGCCCTCGCAGGGCCTCTGGAGAGAGGTGGGTGGGCTGCCCCTCGCGGGGTGTAGCGAGGGAGCTGGGGGTGCACATCCAAAGCCCTTTCCCCCCCTTGCTCGACACGAACGTGCTGCTTCGTTAGGACGTAATATGGGGACTCTTAGCATGGCCTAGCGTGGCTTCCAGTGTTGTAGCTGAGGTTCTCGCCTGCTTTTAATAACCGGCTGAATAGCTGAAGTTTTCATCACGTCTCTCATGCTGAGAGACTCTGAAGCACTTCTGCGTGTCGCGCTTGCAAAATAAAATCATTATTTTAGAAGGAGTGTGGGCGGGTGATCTGCGGGGTATTCACAACAGCGCGATGAGAGAAAGGAAACTGTCTGTGCCAGGCGAACTCCTGTTTTAATAAGTTCATCAGGCTCGTTAATGACCAGAGGGCAGAAGGGCTTCATAACAATGACTTGGTGAGAAGACCGAATTTGATTCTGGTCAGGAGATTGTGTTACAGCTGGCCAGAAAGGGGGTAGCAAAATAGAGCCTGTAACTCAATGCCCTCGCCAAGCAGTGTGAGAGGTGCCAGCGGCAGGCTGGCAGCGTAAGCGAAGCGCTCGCCCTCTCCTCTTGCCAATGCTGTGAGACTGCAGTTGTAGGAAGCCTCGTGCTGGGCGGCGAAGTTAATTCCGGCACTTGTTAAATTGTTCCATGAAGGGGCATAGCTTGTGTCTCAGGAGCTGATGATAGCTGTGGCCTTAAGTAATGGTTTAAAATTGTAGGGCTGCTCAAATCCCAGCCATTGGTTGTCTTTCTTCTTTGTCCTTGTACCTTTTAGGTGTTCTTTTAAAGCCCTTAGAAGGAAAAAAATCTCTGTCACCTGTCCTTTCTCATGTCCTTTTGTAGTCCAAGCTGCTGAGAATTTCTGTTCGTCACCTTGGTAGTGCTTTGCCTCTGAGCAGAGATTTCTTGAGGAGCCGCCGCCACACTTGCAGCTGCTTTTGCAGTTGTTGGGGCTTTGGATGTCTGCAAAAGCAGTTGGAGCAACAAGAAAAGTGAGCTGTCTGCGGCAGGAGCTCTTCTTACGTAAGAGAAGAGACAGGAGCTGCCTTATGGCATCTGTTGGGGTTTAGAAAGGTCATTTTCAAACCCTGCCCGGCAGGAAGGAGACCCTCTGCTGCTGCTGGTGGCCGCAGGAAGCTAAAAAATGAGTGGGATGGAGCGGAGGAGATCCCAACATTGCTTTTCATGGACCAAATGGATGCTGGTGCAGTCAGGGGCTGTAGGTTCTCGGTGCTGCTACAGAAATCAAAGCTACCGGAGGTAGGCAGGTTGAGAAAAGAGGAAGAGGGGGCAGGAAGAGGCTCTGCTGCAGAGCAGGCAGTGTGACCGACTCACTTGTTGGCAGTTGAAAGAGATTTCAGGCATGCCTGCTGTTCTCTGCGCCTCAAACCCTGTGGTAGTCATCGGGCAGGGGAGCCTGGCAACTGCCTGAACGAGATGGGTCTTCTGTCGAATGTGAGAGGAAAACTCGTGGACAGGAAAAGCGTATGAGCTGGCCTGGTCCTGTCATCGCAGGGTTTTTTTTGTCTTGAGGAATTCCCTTTATTTTCTTCTTCCACCTATATCTTATTTGGTGTAGGTCTGAGGTAGCATGTGATGGATCCCAGTGTGAAGGTGTCAGACATGACAGCCTTGGTCAGAACTCAAGAGGAATATCCAGTAAAAACGTAAGAGATGCCAAGGAGCAGCTTTAAACCTGTACTCTTCTCCTAATACTTCACACAGTTGAAAACCTGAGTTGTTATTTTTTTTAGACCCTTCAGCAGATCTCTGAGGAAACAGTAGTGGTGTAGCAGGAGATCCATGGTGGGCTTCTGAGATTCATTGCCTGCTTCTCGGTGTGTCATTTTTTTAGTATTCCACCAGCGGGTGTTTGTTAGGACAGAAGGGACATCAGAGTTTCAGTACTGGTCCTTTTTTGTGCGTGTAGGTTTTGGTGTTAGGCTGTGAACTTCTACTTGAGGTCTTAAAGAAGGTGGTTTTCAGCAAGAGGCAGTTGTGGGCTGACCAGAGGTGCCATGGCCTCCCAGTTGTAATGTCGCTTCATTTATCTCTTTGCAGATCTGCCTTCCAAAACCAGCAGCGCCAAAATCTCATTAGGTTGAGGGAAAACCCCCCAAAACCTGATGCAGATCTTCCACTTTGGTTTGGTCAGTCAAGTAGCTGTAAAACAGATCCTCAAGCGCTTTTTTTTTTTTTTTTTTTTGTCTTTAACGTGACTTCTGTTTGTCTTTTAGTGTTCTGTGTCATGAGAATGAGCCAGTGCTTGACAGAATAAGGAGCAGCTCCTTGGGTATGTGCCACCCCCTGAGTGACCATATGCCGGGCAGATGCCCTCTGCTCCGGCAGCTTCACCCACCCCAGGAGTCCTGCAGGCACCACGGTGATAATGCTGGTGCATTAGATCTGTGTTATCTAATTAAATCTTCAAAATGTCTGTGAAATGGGAAGGTTTTGCTTGTCTGTGAGTTACAGATGGAAAATCAAGTGTGTGAATAACAAATGAGTTGTCCAAGTTATGAGTGAGGATCGAAGCGCCAGGCTTCAAAGACCCAGTCTGGGTTAGTAAACACTAATATGACTTAGTGCATGGCTTGTTTTTCTTTTGTGTGGCCTAGCTGGCTTTAGGGAAGAGGGAAATCACAAAGGAGAGGTCTCTTTGTGACACTTAAGTCTATTTACCTGGTTAAACTAGTAATTAAATGTCAGGTGGGAAGCTGGGTCCCAAAACTGGAGTGGAAGCCCCATGTCCAGGGTCACAGGTAATCCTCAGCCCTTAATTGGCACTCTCCAGCTGGATGGATTGCTTATTCCTTCACTAAGTAGAATTTGAGTATATCAGTGTCTTCTTAATTAGTAACTCATTTCAAGTCAGAACCTGTGAAGATAAAACATTAGTCTGGCAAACCAAAATAGTTTTAAAAAAAACCCGATCTCTTTATGTGTCTTGTTTTTCCACTTCAGTTGGCTGATGGACAGTTTGCAGGGCAGTTAGATCCCAGCTGCTGCCTACAGCCTCCTCTCTGGTGCTTAAAACTTCCCCTGCCACAGTCCAGAGTCTAAATCCCTTAGTTAGACTGCGCCTTGCTTCACTGATCGCCAGCAGAACGGGAAGAACCCCCCCGATCATCTGATTACCGGCTGCCTGGGGAGGATGTGAGCAGCTGAACATGTGTGACTGAACTTTGTCCCTCGTGTGGGGACGGGGATTGTCACCTGCCTGTGTCACGGCTCTCGGTGAGAATCGGTCACCTGAGGTTTGCAAAAAACCTCATTTCTGTTGTCTCTAAATTGGTCGGGGTGTGAGTGGCAGAGAGGGCTGCCCGCCTTGGATTTCACCCTCTAGCAAAGGCGGCGCGTTCGCTGGTTATAAAGGTTTTGGCTAGTATTGCTTTTAGCTAGTTGCTAAATATGATCGAAGTACAGAGAAGTCAAAAGGGAAATATTTCAGAGTGTAACACTGTGACCTCCAGTCTGCTAACTACTTGTGCGATCAGAGGACAAATGAACAGGATTTTGGTGTGCGGGAACCAAACCCTGGAGGAAACCCGTGAGGATAACTGCTGATTTTTGATGTCAGAGCTGTAAGGACAGGTTTTGACTTCACAGACCAAAATGCTTTTTGTAAAACTTCTGCTGAATATTTGCTTTAGGTGTTTGTAACTGGGGGCAAAAACTGGGAAATGAAAGTTTCTGTTCATGCTGCTCAGCATTGCTTAGGCAGGGACAGTTTGATGAGGGAAGCGATGTTTGTAGGTTGGGAATGGACAGGTACTTTGACACCGCGAAGTGAGTATTGGTTTTGGGATGCCACGGCAGGTCCTGCGTGGCCCTGCCCGGGTCGCTCGGGAGCAGGCCCTGTTTTGTACCCGCTCTCGCAGACCTCGATGAGCAGCTGGATGTGCTCACTGACCCCACACAGGGACATGGGTGCAGAAGGCAAGGGTGATCATCTGGGTGAAGAGGTGTTTGTGAAACAACACGCTGGCTTTCGCTAGATATTCGCCTCTATTTTTTTTTTTTTCCTAGATTGATAAGGGGTGTAAATATATTCCCAGTATGGATCTCTGAGGAGCGTCTGTGCGACCTGTCTGCCGCAGGAGGTGTGAAAGGTGGGAGGAAGGAGCTGCAGCCCTCCCAAATGCTTTTCCCTCCCTCCGTAACATGTCTGTGCTGGGAAGACCATGTGGCGCCTGCCAGGCTTGTTCCCAAAAATACTCTCGTGTCTTGTTTCTCAATATCCTAGCTGCCGAGAAGTGTTATCTACCTATGGAAGATGTAAACGCCAGCACAGCTTAAAAGCATCTGTGGCTTTCTTGGGTATGGTCCCCTGCCAGGATTTAACATAAGTGGAGTAACCTGGAGAATTAATTAATGGAGCAGTCTGATTCCCAATAGCCTCAGGAATTGGAATGTTCCAGTAATTAATAGAAGATTAATTTATCTTCAGAGGAAAGAAAAAGGTAGCTAATGAGGAGTCAGTTTAGGATTATCTACTTCTGCTCTTACTTGACAGTGTTTTCGGTGAAGCAGTGAGTCAGGTATCTGCAGCTGTACGTTGTTGGGTACCCATGAACAGCTTTGGCAACCTCAGATGTTAATTTTTCCTAAAGAAGAGAATGTTAACCAGGCCTTGAAGTTTATCTCCTGTCATTCAGAAAATGCCAGAGTATCTGATGGTGCTTTTAATAAGCAGATGAGGTTTTGGTTTTAGTGTTAGCATGGGAGGGTGCAACTCTAGTCCAAATTCCCTCTTTCTGGGTTTGATCTTACACATTATTTGAGTTAGTAAAGGTTAGAAGGTTGTGTTCAGGAGTGATCACCAGTAAATACATTAAAGAGTGTGGTTAATGGTTTTCTAGAGGTGCATATTTGAAATGTTATCAGATATCTAGGAGAGCACAGCTTCCTTTATTGGACACTAGCCTGTGCTCTGGCAGGAGGGCTGGTAGGTATCTCCTTGATTTCGGCAAAGTAACCCACTTCTGGAGGTAGAGGGGGAAATATCCTCCTAGCGTAAGGGATGTGTAGTAAGCCCAAGTCTCTGCCTTCCTTCAAACGTTCAGTCGTGGCTGCTCACTAAACTTGAAATGAAAAATAGCCAGCAGTTCTCTGGTTGCTTCTTTCCCTTATCAGCAGAGCTTGGAGTTGCTGTTATTTAGTCTATTTAGAGAGTCTGTGCTGGCAGCGATGGGAAGGATAATTCCTTATACATGTCCAACGCATTGCAGTTATTCCAACAAAGCTCTTTAGACAACAGCTCGGGCTGACTGGCCTCTCTCTGCTTTGCAATATGCTGGAGAGCTGGGTTTGCTTGGGAATGTGCCTACACCCCGTGTGGAGCCGACCTCCAAAGGGGCATCCCTTCCCAAAGGGCACGTTTTTGGGGTGTTGGGGGGGAGCATCTATCTCCAACTCACCAATAACTCCGCAAAATTGTCAGCTGTATCGGTGGGGTTCTCGTTTAGGGTGAGCGAGCGTAGGAGTGGCAGATTTGTGTCTTTGTGTCTAATTGCTCTCCCAGAGGTGTTTTATTGATCCTTCTATGCATTGCTATTTTCCCCAGGCCTAGAGGGTAGGAAGGATGACTGTGATGGGGCTGGAGTTCAGTTTCCATTACGTCCTCATCTACAAATGCAGCTTAAATGTCAAAGAACAGTGTCTTCTTCATGCTGTTTGTTTGGGTCCTTTTTAGTATCTAGACATAATAGCACTAAAAATAGTTTGTGGAGATTCTTTACTAATCTTTGGGGAGGGTGTTTTGAACGGAGGTGTGAGTGAGGCTTAGTTTTTGGTTATATAAATAAGTTTGTTTGGGAAATGAAAGCTAGGAGAGCCTCCTAAGATTAATAACTGGTTTTTGTATGGTGTGACCTGCCCAGCTACTGGGTACGTGCAGCACGATGTCCTCGAATGCCAAGTCTAATTGCCTCTCCTGTGAGCTCGTGCCTTTGGGTTGTTGTAGTGCTTCTGGCACTTGCCCTCTAAGTCAGGCCCTAATTTTATCTCGTTACCCACACAGCTCGGTGACAATGTGACATAGCAGTGGAAAGGGAATGACATCAGCAGACAAACAGATTGGTGGAAAGCAGCCGCAGGGATTTTTTCTTTTATTAAGAATAAGCCCTGTCAAGGTGTTTCTGCTTCTTGAGCTTGTAAATTCATGCAGCGTGATCCCCGTCACGAACTGCTAGCTGTGTGAGGCTGCTGATGTCTTGGGTTGTTTTTGCAGGGTGATTAAGGGCTGCCCATTTGAATTGGGAATGCTCCCCGTGTTCAAACACCTCCATACCTACAATTCCAGCCATAGTAGTCTTAAACCCCAAGAGTCTTTAAGCAGTTCCTGTGGCTTTTGCTGAGAAAAGATGGGGTCAATCCCTGCATTTAAAAGAAAACACATCAGGAGGTGTGTGTGAGGCGGGGAGCTGCTTTTTTTACACTTAGCCATCCACTTTGAACACAGAGGAAGACTTTTTCTCCCCAAGAGTTCAGTGGATATCTGGAGACAGCTGGAATCCTCTCAGCAGTGCTGGGAACGATGAGGATCGTGTAAGACTAACAGTTGTTTGGATGGAGTGAGAGTGATACGTGTATATTTGGTGGGGATGATTGTTTTATACTATTCTGCCAGGATTTCTACGTGTGGAGGAAGTCTCTTGTTTTGGAGAGTACACAGTGGTTCTAACAGCTGCTGATGTTATAACTTAGAGGATATTTTAGCTGCCTGTTACTCTGCTTCTTAGTGAGGAGCTCCCCAGGCGCGGGGCAACTGTTGAACCTGCGTGTGGTGGATATGAACCAGGACCATGCGCATTCGCTTAGCGACTGCTGGCAAGGGAGGGATAAGAGGCAAAAATACCAAGTATTTTGCAAAAAGTGGTCTGCACGGGAGTAGCAAGGAGTGAAACGGAGACTTTAAAGGGCTCGTTTGGAGAGGGGTGTCACGATGGCAGGTTTTTGAGGGATTCCTTGGAATAAGTTTGCGTGAGAGCAAATTTAAGAGCTATAGTGTTTTGTTGTTTTTTTTTTTTTTTTTTTTTTTCTGGGAGGGGAAGTTGTGGGTTCTGGCGACAGAGGATGCAGTCAGAGGAAGTCCGGCGCGTGTGAGGGTATGAAGAGCTGTCCAGCCATGCTCGGGGTCAGTGTGACAGTCGCATTAATCAGAGCGTTTTTCAGATGCTGAGGTCGAACTGACGCTTTGCAATTACAGGATCCTGTAGTCCGATGTACGGACCGCGACTTTAGCCCCAGGACTGACCTGCAAAGCCACCAGGAATGCAGAAATGTGGCTTTTGTCAAAGCCATCTCTCCTCTGCCAGGAAGGAGAGAGGTGAGAGCAGAACGGAGCCTTCCTCGTGGCTACCGTGTGGCTTGCCATATTTTTGTGCCCCAGAGTCCTCACCGTGGGCGGTAGCGCTCGTCTGCCCTAGTTGAGTGGTTCAGCGCTGTGGCTCTGACTCGTAACCGGCTTCGTAGTCGCTGCACGGCGCCGAACGCTAAATGAAATGAGATGATCTCGAGCGTGCTTTCCCCCCGCCTCCGCCCCGTCTTCCTGTCATTCCTCTTCCCCACGCGCTGAAGTATTTAATAAGGGATATTTAAGGAAACTTCCTTCCAATCCACCGCTTCCAGGGGGCCCTGGGGAGGCGTGGTTAACTATTTCAGTTTGAAAAAGTGTTTTAAGGACTCTTCTACAGCAGGATATAACCTCTTCTGGCGCGGTGCGGGCAGATGAGCTCACCCCTTCCCCTTAATTTGACTTTCATTGTTTGCCACCAGCCACTCTACAACATCTCCATCCTTGCTGGGATATCCGTTTCCCTTCTGCCTGTTCCCAGCTGGCTGTTCCTCTGTCTTTGCAGGCAGGAGGCAGCTGATGCACATTTTTTTTCCATCCTCCCGAGCAGCATTGGGATGGGATTTTCCTCCCAGTCCTCTTGAAGAGGAAGGAAACTGCAGGTGCATTTGGCCTCGACGGGAGGCTCTAGCTGTGACCTGGCCTTCAGCTCCATGCTGCGTGAAGCCCCTGGCTGGTTTTGTTCTTACAAATCACAGAGTTCCATAGAAAATTCAATCTCCCACCCACCTTTTGTCTTCCCAAACCAGTTTATAACTATTCCCTTCTAGATGGTGGCTACAGTGGGCTGTTGGCCTGTGTAGCTGTGTGACCAAGAGCAAACACTGTGGTTTGGCATCTTGTAGAGACTTGTGTTCATTCCCTGCTTACTGGGGCATCGGGGAATTGCCGTGCAAACCAGTTTCTTTACCGGGTTGGGCCTGCTGTGGTTTTTGACAGCAGGGTAGGCTCCACTGGCAGCGAGCTTTCAGCGTAGTTAAGCAAACCCGCCTGAAAAGTAGAGCAGCTGCATCCTGCCAGAAGCTTGGAATTTCCTTCAGTATTGCCGGTTATCGGCTGGCAAAACTAGGACACTCACAGGTAGTTTTTTTTTCCTTTTCATTGATGATGAAATAAAACACATCGCTGTTTCATAGGCTCTTTTAATAGCATCAGCAGCCGTGGGAATCTAAAGATATCGGCGAGGTTGGGGAAGGTTACCTAAAGAGAGAGACTGAGGCTGAAAGCTGACTTTATTTTTCTGTTTAGCAAGGCGTCTCTGCGTAATTGCTCCAATTGCAAAACATAAACACCTTTGCTAAGGTAGATGCAAGCCTTGGACAGAAGTTGACATGCTTAAAGCCGCGCTCTGTTGGCATTCAGGGGTGATTAATACGTCTTTCCGCCGATTGATGACTCGGCAGCGGTGTTGCAAAGGGAAGGAGAGGTGCAATAAGGCTCTGCTCTGCTCCGACGAGTCCTTGGGTGCATGTCGGGCAGGGCAGGGACTTTTTTGTGAAGGAGGGTTATTGCAGCAAGCAGCAGGAATGCGGCCCTGCCGGCTAGTCCTCCGAATGGCTGCAGGCTCTGGGGCTGAGCTGCCCCACTGAAATCAAGCGTGTAGGCTGATGCGGATCGCCCCAGCCGACGGCTGCTGCTGCTTCTCTGCCCGAGAGGTTTGGCGCCGGTTCCTGCTCGGATCTGGGAATACCTTGCTGCGTATTCCCGTGGCTCTTTACCCTTAATAGAGCTTTCTTGCCAGATGAAGTCCTTAAAATGAAAGATGAGTGCCTTGCAGCTGCCCTCTCACCACGATACGCAAAATCCACAGCCTGCTGTAGGTGTATTAATGGCTACGTAGAATAGACGTGGTGGCTTTGCTTTTCTCTGCCTCTTGATTTGCAAGTCATCCTCAGATGGAGACGCGTGCTCTCTCTGCCCCCTTTATAGTGTCGCTGTGCGGAAGAGTGAAATTAAACGTGTGTGCAGACAGGCTCAAACTCCAGTCTCCAAGACGAGCCTTCAGGTTTTTATTTTTATCTCCTTCCTTTCTAGGAAATAGACAGACGGTTGGAAAAGAAGCTGAAGATCACACAGAAGGAAAGGTAACGATGCTGCGTGATTCGGTAAAAAACCCCTTATTTTCCTGAGGTGCTGTTGGACATCCGAAGGCCTGGGGAGTGGGAACAGTGGGGAAACAGCTTCAAACAGAGCAGAGCGCGCTGGGTTTGAGTTCAGAAATAGGGATCTCTGTAATCATGCCACTAGATGGCCCTTTCGATCCGTAGCAGGGTAGCGGAAAGCTTCTTGAGAGTGATTTTATTTCAGAGCCGGGTCTTCCAGACTGGATGTAGCTACAGCTATGGGGAAGCCATTTAAGAAAAAGACACTCAAAGGAAGAAATGGGTGAGTCAGGTAATCCCAACTCATGGCCCTCAATTGGCTTGCCGTGTCTTGCGTCAGTAGGACTTTCTTTTCCTGCTTACTTTGGGTTGGGGTGGGGGTGTGTGATATTCTCTTCTAGCAGAAATATTTCTAATCACTTCGGACAAGTCTTTTGTTGTTGGTTGGGGTTTTTTTTCCCCTTTGATCCTTAGTGGGCCACTTAAAGAATCATGTTATTGCTTCTCTGGGACTTCTGCACAGAGAAGGGATCATAAAAAAATTCAAATGGGTCCAAGGCTGACTCTGAGGAGTGAAATGGCAGGGCTGGAGAGGAAGGCTGGGTATCCTGGTGAGAGGAGCCTTAAAAGTCCTTGTAGGGAGTGGAATCAAGGTGCTTATTACCGATATCTTCAAATAGAAGTGCTAAAACTTTTGCCCGGTGTCTGCTTCCCTTTCCTTCAGTCGAGTTTAAAGATGTCAAACGCAGCAGGGACTGGTTTTCTGTCCCTTACTGAGCTAACCTCCTGCAAACTCGCCTGCCATTCTAGTTTAGGGTTACAAATATAACGAGGTCTTTAATTATTACAGGCTGCCTCTTAATCATGGGAATGACATCTGACTGGGAGGAATTCACATGCAGAGCGAAAAACGTGGTTGCCATAGAAAACCAGTGCCGACCCAATGTTTTTTCTTTTAAACAGTAGAAAGTCAAAATCTCCTCCTAAAGTGCCGATCGTGATTCAGGACGACAGCCTTCCCGCGGGTCCTCCCCCGCAGATCCGCATCTTGAAGAGGCCGACGACCAACGGCGTGCTCAGCAATCCCAACTCCGCCAGCAGACCGGCCTTCCCCGTGAAATCCTTGGCGCAGAGGGAAGCGGAATACGCGGAAGCCAGGAAACGAATATTGGGCAGCGCGAGCCCTGAAGAAGAGCAGGAAAAGCCTGTTCTAGATAGGTGAGGAACCCGTTCTGGATAGGGGGGACGTTCTAGGTAGGCATGGAACCCCGTTCTAGATAGTGGGTTGTGCCACGGCAGCTTTGTCTGCGCTCCTCTCAAACACCTTCCTATCAGAAGGAGGAGGATGAGCTCCTTGAAGAGTGAAGTGAGGCCAGCAAGGAGAAAGGAGAGCTTTGTTAGCAGCAAGGCATCTTAAATCTCAAGTATATGGGAACTGAGGGAAGCACAAGTACCTGATAAGGCCATGAAGGTTATCTTAGACCCTTGGAAGAGCGTGGTGGGGGTATAGAGAGGAGTGCAGGCAACCAGTTATCCTGGTGGGACATACCCTTGTCTTTCCTGAGGCTTTTGACTTAAGGGAGCTGCTGGGTGCAGGTGGGAGAGTCCAGCTTAAGCACTCTTAAACAAATGCAGGTTATTTGAAGGCTCTGTGCTCGCCCTTTTACTTGCAGCATGGTTCTTGCCTACTCTTTGGGAAGAAATGAAGCGCTAGTTCAATTTTTAGTCGTGTTCCCCATCCCAGGCAGCGACGTGTGCCGCTTGTCCTGTGGCGATGACTTCCCACTGAGGCGAGTATGGAGGAATATATTATTATTTGGGCCAAGAAGGCCAGTGATATCCTGGCTTGTATCAGCACTAGCGTGGCCAGCAGGGACAGGGAAGGGATCTGACCCCTGTACTCGGCACTGGTGAGGCCGCCCCTCGATGAGTGGGTTCAGTTTTGGGCCCCTCACTCCAAAAAGGCCATTGAATGACTCGAGCGTGTCCAGAGAAGGGCAACGGAGCTGGTGCAGGGTCTGGAGCACAGGTCTGATGGGGAGCGGCTGAGGGAACTGGGGGGGTTTAGTCTGGAGAAGAGGAGGATGAGGGGAGACCTCATGGCCCTCTACAGCTGTCGGAAAGGAGGGTGCAGAGACGGGGGATGAGTCTCTTTAACCAAGTAACAAGCGATAGGACAAGAGGGAATGGCCTCAAGCTGCGCCAGGGCAGGGTCAGACTGGCTCTTAGGAAGGATTTCTTTGCAGAAGGGGTTGTTGGGCGTTGGAATGGGCTGCCCAGGGCAGGGGGGGAGTCCCCATCCCTGGAGGGGTTGAAGAGTCGGGTTGACCCAGCGCTGAGGGATCTGGTGGAGTTGGGAACGGTCAGTGTGAGGTGAATGGTTGGACTGGAGGAGCTTCAAGGGCTTTTCCAACCCAGATGATTCTGTGAATATTAGTTGAAGGTGCCCAGTGTTACGCAGCCGTGTTGCCTCCGCCTCTGATCTCCTTTCTCGTTGCAGGCCGCCGAGGATCTCGCAGCCGGAAGACACCAGACAGCCCAATAATGTGATCAGACAACCCCTGGGTCCCGATGGCTCACAAGGCTTCAAACAACGCAGATAAACGCGGGCGAGAGATGCTGCTGCGGACGGCAGGGTCCGCCGCCACGGGTCGCACTGCCGTGACGGACAAACGGACTTGAGCAAAGGGAACTACCTGGTTTATTTGCACTGTGATCCCCTTTGCTCTGCCCACTGTGACCTTCAACCCCACGCACTGTGACCTCCCCTCTCCACCCACTGTGACCGGCAAACCGAGAAGGGCTGTCCCCAAGTCGCTGTCAAAGGAAAGGGGACAACGAGGGAGGGGAGGGGTGTAAAGGACTCGGACGGGTGCAGGGAGTCGTGTGTGTGCCACTTGGGTTGAAGCTAGCGCCAGCAATAACGTTTGTTGTACTCATAACCTGGCATTTAAGGAAAAAAAAAAAAATATGGGAAGCCTCCCCAGACACGCATGTTGTCCTCATCACTTTAAGAGCAAGTTCTGTTTCAAAGGATCTCTTTTATTTTATTTTTTTCTTGTTTGTTTTCTGTATATCAGCTCAACGGAGTGCATGGGAAGGGTTTTAACTGTTTGTTTTAATTGAGAGAGGTAGTTACGTGTTTGAAAAGGAGTGTCAATGAATTTCTGCGACTTTAATGGCTCGGGTTTGGCAAACTCTTGTTTCTCGTTCTCTATTTCTACCGCTGCCAAGCATGTGGAAGCGGACTCCCTCATACCTGGCCTTTCTGATCGCCTTGGGAGCTGGCGGAGTCCGATGACCTCGTTTACGTTTTGCACCTGTTAAAGCTTGGCTAGTATTTTCTGCTGGCTTGGAGGAAAAGCTTAAAATACATCCTTTTTTTTTTTTCTTTTTTTGTTTTCTTTTTTGTATTTGGGGAGAAGGGAATGTAGACCGATCCCGTGAAAATGCTTGCTGCCCGGCCGCCGTTCGCGGCAGAGAGCGCCAGGTGGCGAAGAACTAGGGCTGCGTCGTGAGGAGGAGAACAGCCGGCGCCGCTCCGCTCCGTGAAATAAATAGGTGGCGAGGAGCCCTGCTCCATACGGCCTGCGCTCGTCAGGTGGCTGGCCTAACGACGGGGAGCGCGGGATGTCCCGAGGGTCCGAACCCGAGTGGCGGCTTAATGATGGAGCAAAGGCTCTAGTCGATCTCTTGGTCATGGTACGAGCTGCGTTTGCCTCTGGAAATCAGAGATGTCGGGAACAAAACCAGCGTTGGATAAAGTCTGGATGATTCCTCCTGTCTTCCTGGTGGCAGCTGACTCCGCACGAGGCTTCAGGGAAGGGATTTTTCCTCCTCCGGCTCCCGGGAAGAGGACAGGGAGAGGCTGGTGGGCCGCAGGAATGCGGGTGTTCCCCTCTGGACGAAGCTGACCTACCTTAATATTGCTTAATATCGAGGGATTAGATGAACACTAAATGCTCTTCTTGGAGGGGATGGTACCTAGAAAACCATTTCTGGTTCTCAGCGGATTATTCTGTACGGGTGCAACCTTCCCTGCCACTTTGTGCTCAGTAGGTTCAAGGGTAAACGAGCAAATCTTCTATGTGAAGGGAAGTGACCGTACAAAAAGACGTGTATGGAAATACGGCTTAAAAAAAAAAAATCAAACGGTAAAATAAACCTACCTGTGTTTAAAAAGAATCCGCTAGAGCGTTAATTAGCTGATTAAAGCACCAAGGACGGTGGCGAGGTGGCGGGCATTGTTCCTGGGCGTCCCCAACTGCTGGAGCTGTTTTTTGGGGGGATGTCTTATATTTTATTCCCCCCCCCCCCCCCCCCAGCTGGTGGTCAGGATGAGTCCCCAGGAGAGAGCGGGAGGGGAAAAGGATGTCAGCAATAACCGTAGTCACCGCGCCTTTCCTTAATTATTACTAAAAATAGCTTTTAATGGCCAAAAAAACCCCAAATCCACCCGGTTCCTGGTGTAGTTGACCAGTGTTAAAATGGCCGCCGCCTCCGGCACCAAAATCTCCGGTTTAGGCACTGAAATCTCCCGGCTCCTCCGTCCCGGTGACCAGGATACGTCCCGCCCGCGGGCAGGGTTTGGCGGCGTTCCTGCGGGAAGCCCCTTCGTCCTGGGAAGGTGGAGGATAAACACGATACCGCGTGTTTTCACCCCAAAATGTGCGCTGAAGAGAAAACTGTTTTATAAATTGTATTTTAAATAAATGTCTTTAAACTTTTAACGACTTACTTTTTCTCCTTTATCCCTGTCTCTCGCAGGGGCTGCTGCAGGAAGGATGTTTCGGTGGCAGCTTAAGCTCCCAGCACGAGTAGATGCTTAAAAATGCGTCAGGAAGGTAAAATCTGGGAGCGTTCGGCCATAATTGGGCCGGTATTAACCCGAAAAGGGGAAATTTTGCCCCGTTTTTAGGCTCATTTTGGAGATGTGGTCCAAGGAGGGGGGGACATAGCAGTGCTCGGAGGGAAGATGTAGTTTCCAAACCCAGGTGTGAACTGGGACTGTGCTGCTTCTTGCCGTGGAGGGTATAGAAGTGATTTTTATTTATTTTATTTATTTTTTTGCGTTGTGCTGGTCTCCCTGCTCGGGCGGTGTGCTCAGTAACCATCAGAGAAGGTGGGCGCAGGCTGAAGGACTGCCTCTGGCTGGAGAGGGCTCAGGGTGCGCTGGCAGCTCCCACAAGCCCTGACTCCCTTTTAATTCTGTGAAATCGGGAAAAAATCTGACTTTTAGTGAGTTGGGGAGGAACGGTGCCGCAGCAGCGCACCCGCCTGGCAGTGTGCCTTGACAGGGCCGGGCTGGGAGCTGGCCGCAACCGGGCGCTGTGCAGCCGCTCCCCGCGCCCGCGTACTGGTTCCCAGTTCCAGCAGCCCGCTGGGACCAGTTCCCCGCTCCTCCTCCTGCCTGCAGTGGAGCCTCCCGCCCGCCAGGGGGCGCTCCCCTCCCGCGGCTCCTCGGTCCCGCCCGGGGAAGGGGGCGCTACCATGGAGGCGGGGGCCCAGAGCGCCGGCGGGCGGAGTTCCGCCGCGATGGCGGCCATGGCAGCGGAGGAGGAGGAGTACGAGGCGGTGCTGTGCGTGAAGCCGGCGGTACACGTCTACCGGGTGCCGCCGCGGGCCTCCAACCGTGGCTACAGGTGGGGTCTGCCCCTGTCCCGCTGTGGGCTGCTTCTGTCCCCTCTTGGGTTGCGTGGCGGCTGTCCCCTCCCTCCCCATAGGGTGTCTGTCCCTCCTGCCGTGGGGGTGTGGGGGGTTCCCTCCCCATGGACCTGGCCCTCGTGAAGTATCTGCCCCCCGTTCCGGTCCCCAGCGGGGGATCTCCATCCCTCCGTGTGTTTTGGGGCTCCTCTCCGTCACTCCTCGGCCTGGACTATCATTAAACGCTAAGGCTGACCTAGCAGAGCCAGGCTGTAGCTAAAGCAGCTCAGCACTTCCAAGAAATTATTTCTGAGCTGGAGATCCGTGGAAAGGGAAGTGAAACCTCTTGTGCAATTCTTGCCTGGACCCTGCTGGGACCTGACGCCTGCGTTTGCAGGGGGCCGGCTGCCTTGGGGTGAGACACGTTGTGATGAATCTACCTCCTTCTGCAGCAAGCGCGGGTGCAAGCGCGTTCTTGTGCCGCTTTGGTACCGTTAAGGAGGAGAATCAAGCAGACGAGCTCCGTGATGCATTAGGGGGGCATTAAAATAGGTCGGTGCTGTGGTCTGGGACATGAGAGGCAGCTCAGACATCCGTCGCCATTTCCTCTTTCTTCAGAGCTGCAGAGTGGCAGCTGGACCAGCCGGCGTGGAGCGGCAGGCTGCGGATCACAGCCAAGGGCAAGATCGCTTTCATTAAGCTGGAGGACAAGACCTCGGGTAAGGAGGAAGCAAGGCGACAGCTCCGTGCCTCTTCGTGGGGAGGAAGATGGCGCAGAGCTGCTACATCTTGGTGTTAACCCGCCCCCGTTTCCCTTTTTCAGGAGAGCTTTTTGCCCAGGCGCCGGTGGAGCAGTTCCCTGGCATCGCCGTGGAGAGCGTGACGGACTCCAGCAGATATTTCGTCATCCGGATCGAAGATGGGAACGGTACGTTACAGTCCACAAGGGACAGGTTGGGGGAATCGCCCCAGAAAGTCTTCAGTGCCCTTGCTGCTCGTATTTATGAAGGATTCCTGCTTTCAAGGGCTAAATATTCCCTGCGTACAGTGGCAAAGGGATGAATTCTCTCGCTCCCACACACCAGCCGCGCTCTGTCCTTCACCGGGAATAAAAACAGTTTAACCTTGCTGCTCGGTGTTAGCGTGAGGACGCCTCTCTGTGCAGGATTGTTGCCATGATGCCAACCTCTGCTTTGACTTGTTTACATTAATTTAAAAAACTGGTTTTACTAAGCCTGTACGTGCAACCAACAAGCCAAAGATATCTCCAGTCCCGTATCTCAGTCTCGGGAGTCCCGGTGCCAGCTGGAGGAGGCGGCAGGCACGAGGGTGTGTGGGAAGGGCTCTCCCCTCCCTCTTCCTCTGCTGCTTTGTGATTCCCGCCCTTACTCTTCCTCCTTCCTCAGGCCGACGTGCTTTCATCGGAGTTGGCTTTGTTGACCGTGGGGATGCTTTTGACTTCAACGTGGCTCTCCAAGACCATTTTAAGTGAGTTCGTGCCTTGCCCTGCGTCCTCTCAGCTTGACTTTTTTTTGCGGATGTCTGCCAGAAATGCTGGGGGAGAGGAAGCTGTGAGCTCCTGTCGCGCTTGAGCGGGCAAGCGTAGTGTAAAGAGGTGAAAACGCCTGTTCCTCTGCGCAGCCTTTGTGCAGGCAGCTCTCCCTCTCTCAAATATTTTCCAGTCTGTATTAGCAGAGTCCCAAACTGGGCTTCCCAGTCCAAAACTGGGCAAATTTCCTAATTCCTTTCCTCCTCTTTGTGTGCCACCAGTAAGAGGCTGCTCCTGAGGGACTGGGATGCTGCTCCAACTGCTGGCAGGTGGTGGGGCTGTGGGGAGGATGGGATGTGCTGCTGGCTGGAGGGTTGGTGCAGCTCGAGCCCTGACAGCCACTGGTAGGAATCATTCCTGGCACATTGCTCTGGCAGACAAGGTCTCGGATCACATCCAGCACCTTTAAAGAGCTGCTGCCAGGCAGAGGGGATGATCCTGGGCAGGATTTGTCCGGGAGAGCCTCAGACTGGTTGTTCATGTGCCCTTTTCTGCTTATTTCCTTCCTGCAGGTGGGTGAGGCAGCAGAGCGAGCTGGCCAAACAGGCTGAGAACCCCGATCAGGGACCCAAACTGGATCTGGGCTTCAAGGAGGGACAAACCATCAAACTCAACATTGCGGTGAGGAGCTTTTCCGGCTAAATCCACCCCCAACCTTTCCTTTGGGATGGCACAAGAGGGAGCGGTGGCTTCACCCCGAAATCCCTGTGCAGGAGGAAGCCCAGAGCAGAGCCCTTTGTGATAACGCTGCGCGCAGTGGTTTGCAGAGGGGTTGTGTTATGGTTCTCGGCTACAGAACCACGTCTGTGGGTTCGTGGTGGGGATTTGTGGGTTGAAAACCATCCTTGGTTTGAGCACTTCTGCTGCACCAGCTGTGCGATGTCACCGTGCAGCCACGTTTTCCCCCAGGATAAAGCAATTTGGCTTTGTGCGAGCTGCGGCTGGGAGAAATTGCGCTCCGGCTCTGCATTTAAACTGGCACCACCCAAGTTTCCCTCTCTTCTTTCAGAATATGAAGAAAAAGGAAGGAACAGCGGGGAACACCAGACCACGTCCCGCAGGTCCTGGGGGCCTGAGCTTGCTCCCACCACCTCCCGGAGGAAAATCTTCTGCTCCGGTTTGTCCTTCCGGAGAGCGGCCGTCATCGCTCTCCGCGCCCGCCCAGCTCCCGGGCACCCCCATCACAGGTCCGTGGTCGTGCAGTGACAGCTGTGAAGCTCTTTAGACTCCCATAAGAGTGGGAAATAACTCCTGGTGTTTGTTTTCTCTCTTTCTGACTTTCCTGGCCACCGACAGACTCCCTCTTGTCCTGGCCGCAGCCCGCTGCTGCTCCCGCTGCCGCCGATGTCTGGGGAGACTTTGCCAAAGCTTCAGGGTGAGGCCGTGTGGGGGTTTGTGGGTGATCCAAATCCTACTTGTTTTGCTGAAAACCCGTTTGGGATTTAAAAGGGGCTCTGAACAGCACGTGTTGCAAATTCCCCGAGTTCAGTGCAGGTCTGTGGGTGCTGCCTTCCTCTTCCTCGCAGTGCCATGCCCCATCTTCCCCCGCTGCTCTGTGCAGTGGGGAGAGTTTTGAGGTGACCCCAGAGGACCCGTTTCTGGCTCCCCAGCTCCCTTCCCACATGCCACAGTCCCTTTTGATGTCTAAAATCAATTTTTCCCCCTCTTTTTCTCTCTTTCCAGATCAGCTTCTAACCAGACTCAGGCAAACGCAGGCTGGGTTCAGTTCTGATCCGGGCCCCTCGTCCGCTTTTCCCTGCGCGGGTGCTGGAATCATCGCGATTCCTTCAGGACCAAAACTGGGGCTTCAGGACACCCCGCTCGTGCCCTTAAATCCCCGGCATCGAAATGCTGAAATAAGTGCCAGAGAGCGAAAGAACGCGTGCCTTAAAACACTCCACACCAGCACCCTCCCCATCGGGGGCCTTTTATTTTCTGCCTGGATCGCAGCAAACCTCTGAGGCTTCTCCTTTCCACAAAAAAAAGCCGTTGGCTTCGGCGCCTCTCCTTGATAGCGAGAGGGCGAGCGAGTGCTCGGAGCAGGAGGACTCTCGCTCGCAGCGCTGCCCCAATTAAGGTAATTTTCACTAAGATTCATGCTCTAGAGCCTCCTCGGAGACTTCTCCACTTTCTCCTCACATGGATCAATCCTTCCCTCGGCGGGGAGCATCCTCCTGGAGTCCTGTGAAATCTGGACCAACGCCCTGCTGAGATGCCAAGCGTCGCCCCAGTTTTTTTCTGAGCGCTTAATTCCGCGCGGCGGGAGCCGGACCGCTGCGTTTTGATGCTGAAATTCCTGATTTCTTGCTCTGGGAAGTTTGGGTTTTTTTCCTCCTCTGTTTTGAAGAGAGATTTTTAGTTCTTTCCGCGGACATTTTATTAAGCGATATATGCAATGAAGGACAGAATGGAGTCGGTCTCTTTGACAGAGCTGGCGTTGAGATTCCTCTTTAAACAAATAAATATTTTCTTACCTATTTATATTAAGGCCTTTCGGTGTACAAAGTCCTGCTTACATTTTTTCAGTGCCTTGGATTTTTATCCTTTCTATCTCCGACTTGACGAGCATTTTGGTTTCAGAGCTTAACTGTGCCTGGCAGCGAGCGTGCAAATCCAGGTGAGAGATGTAACACTTCAAAGCAAATAATAAAATGTTTTTGATGCCAAATATGAATTTTTTTTAGCCCCCGGTGTGGGCTTGGAGGGGCTGTAATGAGCTTTTGTGGTTTGCCCTCCTTGCTGGTGTCGAGGAGTGTCAGTCAGCGAAGCACAACAGACGCTTGTTGCTTAGCGCTGGTTTTATGGTTGTGAAGGACTCCGGGAGGGGAAGGTAAGGTAAGAAATGAGGGGAAAAAAGAGGGTTTCTTGCAACCCTAAAGCGAGGGGGGAGCCTCGAGGCAGCTCCCGCTGGCCTGAGGGACCTGAGATGCCCTAAATCCTCGATCCCATCTGCTCGCCCTTGCTCTGTCTTCCCCTCGCCGTTAATCTGTGGCTCTTGGGCAGGAAAAAGAGCCCTTTTTCTTGGGGAAGAGAGCGGCTGGGAGACCCCAACCCTCTCCGGAGGGTGGCTTGGGGTCGGAGCCGCGATTTATTTTGGGGACAGCATGCCTGCACCCCCGGCCACGGGGGGGGGGTTGAGCTCAGCTTGGGGATTTACCAGCTGCTTTCCCTGCCGGGGTGGGGGCAAAAAGTCCTTAATTACCCCAGGGGGGGAAATTTGCTTCCCTGGGGTGACTGCAGAGGCTCCGGCGGAGGGGGGGGCCGCATCCCGGGGAGGGGGGGGGGGTGGTTAATGCCGCTTTGCCCCGTAGCAACGCTGGCACGCTCCACCCCAAGGCTTTTCCTGCCAGAGCAAACCCCTGGGCTTTAATGAGCTTAACGAGGGCCAGGGCTTAACGAAAGGGCTGGCTTACTCTCTCCAAGGAGCTCCTTTCCCTGGTGGGAACCAGCACCATCCTGCCTGGGGGGGGGGACAGCGCAGCAGAGTAAGCACATTTCCACTGATTTGGGGCACGGGGAAGCGCCGGGCACTGCTATTTTTTTATATTTTCCTTTATTTTGCTCATTCCCCTCTCGCCGAGAGCTTCGTTGGTTGGTTTTATTTACCAAAGCCCTGCTTGGCCGCGGGAATATTTGGGGATATTTTTGGTGGTGGATGTTAAAATGTTGCTGCTTGAGGCCTGGCTGGAGGCGTTGGGACCCCCGAAGCAGCCAGGAAGAGGAGGGTCCCCGGACCCGCCGTCACGTTGGGAGGGGAAGGCGAGGATTTCGGGCTAATGCCGGCCACGCATCCGCTTTCCGCTCGCAGGCGACGAGCCAAACCGGAGCCCCAAAAATCCCAGGAAGGGGCTTCGGAGCAAGGAGGCCGCGGCGAGGGGGAGCGAGGGGCTCGGCGGACCCCCCTGAGGGGCCCATGAGTGAAGCGGAGCCCACGGGGGAGGCTGTGGTTGAGGTGGGTGTCTGTGTCCATCCCCCCCCCCCTCCACAGCGGGAACTGGTGGCGGCTCTCGCGGGAAGGGCCACGGAGCCACGGCGAGGGGGGGGCGGCGGGTTTGCGATTGCAAATGGCCCTTTTGCGGCGGGTTTTTGCGAGCGCGAACGGTGCTTTCGGGATTGCACGTTGCGAACGGCGGCGGGTCCGCGCTTGGCTGTAAATTTGCAGTGGTTTGGTCGTTACAGCTGCGAATTGGCAGCGGGTTTGTGATCGCAGACACAAATGTGCGGATGTTTTGTGGTTACAAACATAAATCTGCAGCGGTTTTGTGACGGCAACTGCAACTCTGCAGCAGTTTTGTGACTGCAACTATAAATCTGCAGCAGTTTTGTGACTGCAACTGCAACTCTCTGCAGTTTTGTGACTGCAACTATAAATGTGCAGCAGTTTTGTGGCTGCGGTTGCAACTCTGCTGCAGTTTTGTGACTGCAACTGCAACTCTGCAGTTGCAACTCTGCTGCAGTTTTGTGGCTGCAACTGCAACTCTCTGCAGTTTTGTAATTGCAACTATAAATCTGCTGCAGTTTTGTGGCTGCGGTTGCAACTCTGCTGCAGTTTTGTGACTGCAGTTGCAACTCTGCTGCAGTCTTGTGGCTGCAACTGCAACTCTGCTGCAGTCTTGTGGCTGCAACTGCAACTCTGCTGCAGTTTTGTGACTGCAGTTGCAACTCTGCTGCAGTTTTGTGGCTGCAGTTGCAACTCTGCTGCAGTTTGGTGGCTGCAGCTGCAACTCTGCTGCAGTTTGGTGGCTGCGGTTGCAACTCTGCTGCAGTTTTGTGGCTGCGGTTGCAACTCTGCTGCAGTTTTGTGACTGCGGTTGCAACTCTGCTGCAGTTTTGTGGCTGCAACTGCAACTCTGCTGCAGTTTTGTGGCTGCAACTGCAACTCTGCTGCAGTCTTGTGGCTGCAACTGCAACTCTGCTGCAGTTTTGTGACTGCAGTTGCAACTCTGCTGCAGTTTTGTGACTGCAGCTGCAACTCTGCTGCAGTTTGGTGGCTGCAGTTGCAACGCGGCTGCAGTTTGGTGGCTGCAGTTGCAACGCGGCTGCAGTTTGGTGGCTGCAGTTGCAACGCGGCTGCAGTTTTGTAATTGCAACTATAAATCTGCAGTTTTGTGGCTGCGGTTGCAACTCTGCTGCAGTTTTGTGACTGCGGTTGCAACTCTGCTGCAGTTTTGTGGCTGCAACTGCAACTCTGCTGCAGTTTTGTGGCTGCAACTGCAACTCTGCTGCAGTCTTGTGGCTGCAACTGCAACTCTGCTGCAGTCTTGTGGCTGCAGCTGCAACTCTGCTGCAGTTTGGCTGCAGCTGCAACTCTGCTGCAGTTTGGCTGCAGCTGCAACTCTGCTGCAGTTTGGTGGCTGCAACGCGGCTGCAGTTTGGTGGCTGCAGTTGCAATGCGGCTGCAGTTTTGTGATAGCGATAAATCTGCAGCACTCTTGTTCCCACAGACACAAATTTGCAGCAGTTTTGTGATTGCAGCTGGAAATCTGCAGCGGTTTTGCAATCAGAAGCACAAATTTGCAGCGGTTTGGCGATCATAAGTGCAAATTTGTGGCAGTTTTGCGCTTGCAGCTCTAAATCTGCAGTGGGATTGCAGGTGCAAATCTGCAGCGATTTTGTGATTGCCACTATAAATCTGTAGCAGTCTTGCAATGGCAAACTATTCTGCAGTGGTCTTGCCATTGCAACTGCAAACTTGCAGCGGTTTTGCCGTTGCAACTATAAACCCGCAGCGCTTGTGCGGTCACAAATTTACCGTGATCTTTGCGGTTGCAACTATAAATCTGCAGCACTGGGGATCGCAGCTGCACATCTGTAGAGGTCCTGCAATTGCAAACGCAATTCTGTGGCGGTCTTGTGATCCCACCTGCAATTTTGCAGCGATTTTGTGATTGCAGACACAAATCTGCAGCCGCTGCGCGATCGCAGCTTCAAACCTGTAACGGCGACTACAAATTTGCGGTGGTTTTGTGATCGCAACTGTAAATTTCCAGTGATCTTGCGACCGCATCTTCAAAGCTGTAGGAGTTTTGCCGTTGCCAACTGCATCGCTCAGCGTGTCTGAGTTGCAGGGGGTGCAGCATTTGCAGCTGGGGAGGGAAAAAAGTGCTTTTTGTGGCCTTGGCTGAGCGCGTGGGGAAGGCGCAGCCCAGCCCCCTTCCCCGCTGAAGGAACAAAGCAGCTCTTGGTAGCAAAGGGCATCTTGGCTCCATCCCGGGGCCAGATCCCCGTCTCGGGGCTGGATTCCCATCCCGCTGCTTCCTGGAGCTGGCCTGAGCCCCGTCCCCGTCCCGCAGCGGCCGTCGCGGGGGCCATGTCCTCGCTGCTGTCCCTCCAGGAGGAGAACCGCATCCTGCAGCAGGAGCTGTCGCGTGTCGAGGACTTGCTGGCTCAGAGCCGGGCCGAGCGCGATGAGTTGGCCATCAAGTACAACGCCATCAGCGAGCGGGTAAGTCCCCAGCTGGGTTAACCCAAACCCACCCGTTTGAACCCCAAAATCAAGGCGCTGCGAGCCGTAACCTTTGCGTTCCCTGTGCTCGGAGGGGGAGATGTTGCGGCGTCTTGCAACATCCCTGCAACGGGAGTTTCACTGCAGCACACCTGGCTTGTCCAGGCCTGTCCTGGCATGCTGGGGCTTGTCCTGCGGGACGCACAAAGCGTCCCCATCCGTGTTTTATTTATCCAGCTGCTTTTTTGGGAAGCAAGTTCCACTCCCCGCCCCCCGTGGGCATCCTTCTCCTTTGCATCCCTTTACCGTGGCAACGGGGGAATTAAAAAGGGCTTTGGGCAGCAGCCAGATGCTGAACGTGGCTCCTGGGGAGATCTGAATCTGACAGGTTCTTTGGGGAGCAGCCACTCTATTTGTGCCTGGTGATTTACAAAATAAAAGCAAATGTCAGGAAAATACCCCAAGGGGAATCACCACTTCTGTGCTCAAGGATCCTTTAGCCATTGGCTAATCC